>NW_027395715.1:0-600000 GCF_047715665.1 Aspergillus karnatakaensis | reverse complement strand
TGCAGGAAAGCTTGCTCACCGAGACAATGGGCACCTACAACATGTACTGGAGCAACCACTTCTTTAAACTCGACCGGTCAGTGGATATATCCCGACTGCGACAAGCCTGGTTTGCAGTATGCCAAAAGACCGAGGCACTGAGGACGGGCTTTATCCCGGTCGCTGAAATACGCAGCCAAAATTCAAGCGAGACGTTAAACTTTTCAATTCTCCAGCTGGTCTATAAGCTGCCGGCTTTGGATTGGGAATACTATAAGTGCAGTGAGGATGAGTGGAGCAATGTATTCGCTAACCGAGTTGAGAGTATCATGACGAGTCACCAGAAGGATTATTTCAGACAGCCCCCGTGGGCGGTTACGGTTCTTGATAAGGAGAGCGAGCGTGTCATGGTATTTACTGTGCATCATTCTGTTCACGATGAGCCGTCTTTAGGATTCATCATGGATGATGTGCGGTCTGCTTATACTTACAAGCCTCCTCTGCGCGGGCAGCTTAGCGACGCGCTCTCGGTTGTTCTCGGAGACGAGAAAAAGTACATGCAAGCGAACACCTTCTGGAAATCGGAGCTCAAGAGCTTTGCCGAGCTGGACGTCCCGGTCTGGCCGGACCTCACTGGGAAACGGCTACCACCAGGCGTCAAGCCGGAGTACCGTTTGATCTCTGAAGCAATCCCTATAACAGCACAAGCCACATCACTACAGGCTGCTGTAGCTACACTGGGTTTGCAGTCCATAGCCTCTATCATCCGAGCTGCGTGGGCATACGTCTCGCTGTCCTACCTTGGTTTGCCAGCGACTGTCTTCGCGGAAACACTGTCCGATCGAGTCCTGGACCCTTCGCTTGAAGGTACCGTGGGACCCTTAATATCCGTTGTGCCGATTCCTTTCCACCCGAAGGGGAGTGTAAGGGAAGTCCTGCTAGAGCAACATGGGATATCAGTGCAGTCCTGGAAAGATCGGCACATTCATGCTCGTGATGTCCGGAAGGCATTGAACAGACCAAGAGGCGAGCCTTTGTACCCAGCCGTGTTTAACTTCCACGCAGCAAACCAGTCGTCAGGTCACAGCTTGCCAGAACTATGGCAAGAGCTTGAGGATCAAGTTGGGTTGCATGTTGAACATCCCATGGCTATGAATGTTTTCCAGAACGCAGACGGGAGTATTACTTTAGAGGCGTCAAGCGACAGTCGGATATTCAGCCCAGAGCATTTGCAGCTGTTTGTTCGGCAGATCGATGGGCTTATTAGCTCGATGCTGGAGTCACCGGACGAGACGTTTGCGGGTCTTGTCAGTCGACTTCCATCGCACCTACGGTCTCTGTCGAATAGAGAGGTCAGTGAAGAGGTTGCGAGCTCAATATATCAAGCTCCCACTTTCTGGCTTGAGAAGTATGCTGGCAGTCACCCTGACTGGACAGCCGTCGAGGTTGCGAGCAGTATCTCACCGGAGGGCATCGTGAAAGAGGCCATGAGCTACGGCGAGCTGAACGCTGAAGCGAACCGCGTGGCTGCGTATCTCGCATCATTCGAGTATAGGAACAGAATCATCGGCGTTTGTGCAGGCAGGACGCTGGCCTCTTACCCGATTATCATTGGAATCTTCAAGTCGGGGAATACGTACCTTCCCATTGATGAAAGCCTCCCTGCGGACCGGAAGAGGTTCTTACTCGAGGATGGTAACGCTCCTATTGTCTTTACTGAGACTGCGCTATCGTCGGGTTTCTCAGGTGTCCCTGACGGCTGTCGAGTGGAATGCATCGATAGCCCTAATCTTCAGAAGACCATCGCTGAGTTCTCTTGCGAGAATCACGATTACGCCTCCGATCCGGATGACACCTCCTACCTTCTCTTCACCTCCGGCTCAACAGGCAAACCTAAAGGCGTGATGGTTACCCGCGCAAACCTCTCCTCCTTTATCGAATCCATCTCTGAGTTCGCCTGCCGTATCGCACCAGACACACTCCACCTCCGCGGCGAAGGCCGCTACCTCGCACAAGCAAACCGCGCCTTCGACCCGCATCTCCTCGAGATGTTCTTCCCCTGGCGCCATGGCATGGCCACTGTTACGGCACCCAGACCAATGATCCTAGACGACATCGGAACAACGCTCTCGAAGTGGGACATCACGCATGCGAGTTTCGTGCCCTCGCTAGTCGACCAGGCAAATATCACCCCGGAACAGTGTCCTAAGCTCCGCTTCATAACAGTCGGCGGCGAGAAAATAACGCAGAAAGTCCTCGACACGTGGGCATCGGCGCCTGGCGTCGCCATCGTAAATGCCTACGGCCCGACGGAAGTCACGATCGGGTGTACATTTGCACATATCAACAAACACACCAATCTAAGGAACATTGGACCCCCGTTGACAGCTTGTACTGCGCATGTCCTGATCCCCGGAACAATGGAGTACGCACTGAGAGGACAAACAGGCGAATTATGTTTCAGCGGTGATCTCGTTGCGAGGGGCTATCTTAACCGTCCTGATGCGATGGGATTCCTTACACTCCCCGACGGAGTGAAGATGTATCGCACCGGTGATATCGGGCGGCTGATGGCCGATGACTCGGTTGAGTATCTTGGCCGTGGCGACGACCAAACCAAGATTCGTGGCCAGCGGTTGGAACTCGGTGAGGTTTCGGAAGTCTTGCGTGCGTCTTCGCGTGTGGCTATTGATGTTGTGACGACAGTCGCGAAGCACCCGGGTCTTGCCAAGGTGCAGCTTCTTTCGTTTGTATCGAGGACGCCACGTGGGAGGAAGGTAGAGGATGTCTCGTTCCTGTTCTCGGATTTTGCGACGCTGGGGAGGGAGTTGCAGGAGGTTTGCAGGAGGAAGTTACCAGCTTATATGGTTCCGGAGTTGATATTGCCGGTCACGGCGATTCCGGTCGCTGCGTTGTCCGGGAAGGCGGATATGAAGGAGTTGCAGAGGTTGTTTGGGGAGCTTCCGCTGCAGGTCGTTCTTCAAGGAAATAGTGCGAGTGCGGTGGATGGTGGGTTGTCTCAGAGAGAGATGACGATTGAAGAAGAGGCTGTCGTCAACGAGATCTGCCATGTTGTCTCAGCGGACTCGACGAGCTTCGGCCCGTTGACGAATATCTTTGAGATCGGACTTGACAGTCTAAGCGCTATAGGGCTGTCTATTCGTCTGAGGAATATTGGGTACGCGGCGACTGTGGCGCTCGTCATGAGCAATCCGGTTGTGGAGCAGCTTGCGCGGCTGCCGAGGTCTGCGAATACGTCTTCTGAGCCTGGAGCGTCTGAGTTTCTGCAGAGGTGCAAGGATTTAGAGGATCAGTACCGCAAGAGTGTGTCTCAGGGTGCTGAAACTTCTGGTGTGGAAGCCGTCTGGCCATGCCTCCCGCTACAGGAGGGCTTGGTTGCTCGGTCTATCAACAGTGATGACGATCAGCTGTATGTTAACCATGTTACATTGCAGCTGGGAGATGGTGTTGATCCCATAAAGCTCAAGGAGGCGTGGCAGACTATGACGAACGAGCACGCAATTTTGAGGACCGGATTTGTGTCGTTGGAGAAGGAGATTGCGCAGGTTATCTTCAGGAAAGACTCTTATGCCATCCAGTGGACTGAGTTGGAGTACAGTGATTTGGAGGACGCTATCGAAGAACAGAAACAAGGCCAGGCACAAATATCGCAGGCTACTATTGCGAATATCTCTGTGTTGCCTCCGGTGCGGTTGCATCTTGCGAGGTCTTCAACAGGGAATGATCCTCTGGCGCTATTCATCTCAATTCACCACGCGCTGTACGACGGCGAGTCTTTTGCCATGATGCTCGAAGACGTGACTGCACGTTACGAAGGCAATCATGTCATCGAGAGAGGCTCACCTTCCGATTTCCTTAAGAATGTCTCTCTTCAAGACGCCGAAGAGGCCAAGAAACATTGGGTGCAAACCTTGTCTGGGTGCAGCCCTACTCTATTTCGATCAGAAGGCGAAATAACGAGGAAGACCACCTCTCTTCGACACAGCCTCAACGCTAAACTCTCGGACCTCGAGACTTGTTCAGCAAAACACCAGACAACCGTCCCGAACTTGATGCAAGCTATCTTTGCCCTGCTTCTGGCCGACTACGTGGGATCAACAGATGTAACATATGGGCTAGTCCTCTCCGGACGAACGATCTCTGCTCCAGGAGCAGAGACCGTACTCCTACCCTGCATCACCACCATTCCAGGCCGTCTGAACACCAACGAATTGAACAGCGTTGCCGAGATTATCGAGGCTGTGCAAAGATCAACTGCGAGGTCTCTCGATTTCCAGCATACATCCTTGCGAAAGATTCAGCAGTGGCTGAAATCCGAAACTCCGCTTTTCGATTGTTTGTTCTCATATATCAGAACTGCAGCACCTCCAAATCACAAGCTGTTCCGAGAACCAGACAGTCATATGCCGTCCGAGTACCCCCTTGCCTTGGAGGTCCAGACAGATGATTCTGCAGATACGGTGCAGCTGGAGTGTATTTTCTCCCCGGCTTTCGGCAGCCAGCAAGATGGGGAGGATTTTGTACAGAAGATGAACGGGATTATATCCGAGCTTGTCTCTGGTGCAGCATTACCCCTGGATAGCTTCAATCTTGCACAGTCACAGACTTCAGGGTCACGTTTATCTGCCCAACAGTGGGATGAATCAACATGGTCTGCAACCGAAACAAAGATTCGAGAGCTCACATCGAAATTCTGCGAGTTGAGTCTTGAAGCCGTCACTAAGGGAGCATCATTCCTGAGTCTGGGTATTGATTCGGTGACTGCTATCCAATTTGCTCGGAAGCTGCGTGAGGAAGGGCTTAAGGCTTCTTCTTCGGATGTTATGCGCTTTTCTTGTGTTGGTGCACTGGCCAGACATGTTGATGGATCATCCTCTGAAACCCAGGTCAATGGAGTCAAAGAGGATAAGCCGGATATCATCAGTGTTGATGTCTATGGGAGGCATGTTCCTCTGCTGGGTGATCAAGATGCAATAACGTCAATGTTCGAATGTACCCCCCTGCAGTCGGGAATGATCACGCAGACTATCAGTTCTAGCGGGAAGGTCTACGTCAACCCTCATCCTATCCGCCTGAGTGAGTCGGTAGATATCGACAGGCTGAAGAATGCTCTCGGCAAAGTGATACAGGCGAACGAGATCCTACGAACTTCTTTCCATCTGATCCAAGACCTCGGGGACTCCTGGTTTGGAGCTGTTCACTCCAACCCGCCGTTCGAATGGACCGAAATCACCGTTGATCCGACTGCAAATGTTCTATCCGAGGTTACGTCCCTCTTTACATTCAACGAAGAGAGGTCATTCCACACTGCTCCTCTCCGTGTCGTCCTGGTCCATCAACAAGAAACCCGAATCCTCGTCATAATCCTGCACCACTCTCTATACGACGGCGCCTCCCTTCCCTTTATCTTCGAAGACCTCGCAACAGTCTATGATGGCCAGTCTCCACCCTCCCGTCCCCAATTCTCCTCAATGGTCCCCTACATTCACAGCAATCAAGAGAAATCCACCCAGTTCTGGACCGAGACTCTAGAAGAGTACGAAAGCGCCGAACTCCCACCCCTCAGCAGCCCCCTACCATCCCCTAAAATGCTCTCGACCACACACAAACTACCCCTCGACCTAAAGCTCATTACAACAGCTTGCAAAGAAATGTCCGTGACAGTCCAATCGGTAGCCTTACTCTCCTACGCAAAGGTCTACGCAACTCTCCTCGGAAAACGCGATGTTGTATTTGGCCAGGTCCTAGCAGGACGGAACCTTCCACATGCCGACGCAGACCAAACTCTGGGACCACTCTTCAATACCGTCGCGCAGAGAGTAACATTCGAGCCGAATTTCCTGAGTAACCGGGCCCTTGCGCAGCGAATTCAAAAACATAATACCGAGGCACAAGAGCACCAGCATGCGCCGCTTAGGGCTATTCAGAATAATCTCCGGCAAAATGGACAGTTGGCCATTAGCCAGCTTTTTGATTCGCTGTTTGTGTTTCAGAAGAGTGCTGCATTGGAAGGGAGTATCCTGGATAGTCAGGATATCTGGACGCCCTACGAAGACGATAGCTATGTTGTCGATGCGGAGTATAAGCTCAATGTTGAGGTTGATCAGACGAAAGACGGTATTGTGGTTACGGTTAATTGCAACCCGGTGTATATGGATGCAGACGGTCTGGAGAGGTTTGTGGAAGCGTTTGAAGGGGTTTTTAGGGACGTGGTAGAGTCTCCGACGAGGGGAGTAACGAGCGTGCCAGGCGGGCTTGGAGAGCTGCCACTGAAAATGAGCCCATCTAAGGGAGAAGTGGTCAATTCTGAGGGGGATGCGCCTGAGCATGAGGCTATCATCCAGACGGTGCTATCAGGGGTTACAGGTATTCCGATCGAAGATATCAAACCGAGCACGAGTATCTTCAATCTCGGCCTCGACTCATTGTCAGCTATACGCATTGCCTCAATCTGTCGAGGGAAGGGTCTCAAGGTTGGTGTTGGTGACATCCTTCAAGGTAACACTCTTCGAGGGATAAGTGGCCGTGTCCAATCGGTAGCTGCTACTGGACAATCATCTCAAGCCCCTCTCATCAAGGACTACGAGAGTGTCGAGCAAGACGTGCTGAACAAGCTAGACCTGGACAAGACCTCTGTCGAGACAATCCTCCCCTGTCTCCCCGGCCAACTCCACCACCTTGCCAGCTGGTTGAAATCGGATAGAAAACTGTTCGAGCCGGCCTGGGCTTTCTCGACCCATGAACGGATCGATAGTAACAAGCTTGAAGATGCATGGTTCAGGCTCCGTCAACAACAACCTGTCCTACGCACCGTTTTCACAACAACCTCACCCTCCGAGGCTATACAGGTTATTCTCAAAGAACCACCAATGGACTCAAACACATTCAGAACCATCGAATCGACGACTAGCCTTACCAACCTCGCAAAGAAACAAGCCCACGAAGAAGCCCTTTACCCTTCAACCCTCCACAAACCGCCCATCAGACTCCGCCTCCTCAAGGCATCCGACCAAGACGGTATCCTGATCTTCATCAATCATGCTCTCTACGACGCATGGAGTATGCCGATGCTCGTCTCGAACCTAGCAAGTCTCTACCAGGGTCACGAAACAGCTCCAGAGAAAGAGAAAGAGAAGCTCACCTTCCCCTCCTTTGTCGAGTCCTCTCTCCGCTCTCTCGGAGAGCTAGACGAGAAAGCATACTGGACTTCATCCCTCTCCCCCGCAACACCAACAATCATGCACAGCCCCAAATC
Source organism: Aspergillus karnatakaensis (assembly GCF_047715665.1). NCBI lineage: Eukaryota > Fungi > Ascomycota > Eurotiomycetes > Eurotiales > Aspergillaceae > Aspergillus > Aspergillus karnatakaensis. The sequence goes on along the minus strand of NW_027395715.1, from coordinate 592,745 downwards.
CAAATCCACCGAGCCCACATCCGACGTTGAAAAGTCGCCTACAACACAGGAGCACCTCTTTATTCCTGCCTGGTCAAAACTCCACAACCTCTCAGCCCTCGAATCCACAGCCCGCACCGCAGGCCTCAGCCTACAAACACTCATTCTCCTCTCGGTGGCCCGGTGCATTTCCCGCCGCACAGGCATCAAGGATCCAATGATGGGATTATACCAAACCGGCCGCTCGGCACCAATCGATGGGATTGAGAATCTGGCAGGGCCATGCTTGAACGTCACGCCGTTCGTCGTGCGGAATGCCCTCGCTGAGCCTGACGCTGAAAACGAACATGAAATCAGAACAGAAGGAAAGGACACAGTGCAACAACTCAAAGTGCAAGCAAAAGCTATCCAGAAAGCCCTCGCGGATAGGGTCTCCTACGAGCAGAGTTCGCTTCGCGATATCTTGCGCTGGATTAACCCTACCCTTAGCCAGCCTGGACAACGAAAACCGGAGCCGCTGTTCAACACATGGGTGAATCTCCTCTGGACACAAGACACCAAGCAAAAGGAGAACGAAAACAATGATGATAATGGGTCCTTCTTCAAGCCCCTCCCTATCGGCGTCCCGACGGACTTCATCCCTCCAACTACCTCTCCTACTTCTACTTCTACCTCTCCCTCATCCTCAGCTGATGATGAGCAAAAGACATCAATCTCAGACCTCGACACAACATACCTCCCCAACACAAATGTCTTCATCGATATAGCCCCCAACACGGAAACAGACTCTATTAGTTTCGGCGTGCGGATTGAAGGGGGCGTTCTAGACGAGACTGAGGGGCTAGTCTTTATTGATGAGATTTCTGCGGAGATTGAGGGTGTTATTTCTGTTCTCTGTTCTGCATGAGCTGTGACTCTAATTAACGTCGTTTGATTGATTTGCGTTTATAGAGATTGATTGGTTGATTGAATTACTTTTGTTTCTTGTGGTTTTTGTGGTTTTTGCTCAAAGGTTGTGCATGTCTGTAATCAGTGGAGCAATATAATTTCTAGCTCTATCACTTAAAGACTTGGTGTTATCGTTGTGATGAATTACGTTTCTATAAGAGTATATCATAGCAATTAGGTAACCAAGGCTTTTCCACCAGGGCTAGGGCTTCTTGGCCGCTGAGAAACACGCACAAATACTCCGTCCCTCTCACAGGTATGTCTATCCAGTTAATCAGAACTCCTTCCGATTAGATATACACGGTGGCTATCATATTACTTAGACAATGCCGTGGTAATGGTAATGGTATATACATAGAGTATCAGGTCATGAAACCAGCATCCGGCATATCGGGTCTGTAATCCCGGTAGACATGTGGCTAAGCCCTAGTAAGGCTTAGAAAAGTGATATCTAAGTCATAAAAGCCATGGAGTCACAAATCACCGTTCCCACTCCCTCTCTCGTCCCCTGCTATCCATCTTCTCCTTTTCCTTCTCCTTCTCCTTCTTCTCAGAAGCGGACTTCGACTCCTTCAAGGCTTCTTTGACAAGCCACATGCTAACCTCCTGCACATCCTTTCCTACACGCCAACTACCCAGAACGACACCTCTGTCCGCAAGGATCTCACTCGCTCGTTCCCAGCGTCTCCGCCAGAGTTCCTCGCGCTTGTTCGGCAACGGTTGCCTCGGAGGAGCTGTCGAGTTCACAGAGGGTGCTCGAGAGGGAGGATACGAGTCTGAGGCATTGGTGCTCGTTCTACTAAGAGAGGGGTTGGACGCAGGAGAGCGGAGGATGCTTGGTGGGGCGGGAGAGCGGTTGAGACGGTCCGGGGTGGATGATCCGGATGTAGTTGGAGTTGAGAATGAAGGAAGCTCTGGTGCTAGGCGGGTGTTTGAGCTGAGTTGGGAGGTGGAGCTCATCGCTGAGGCATTGGTGTTGGAGCGACGGGGTGGTGGAGGGGGTGGTGCTTGTTTGACGAATTTGGGGCTTTCTTCGCTGGATTCGCGGGATCCGACTGGGCGGCGGTTTGGTGCGGCGTTGATTCGTGGGCTGCTGTCGCTGCTGTCACCAGGAGATGACCGTCCGGATATGGGCTCGCCAGGGGACAGCGAGTCGGAGTCACCTGCGCGTCGTCTGGGAGGCGGCGCGGGTTTGCGTCTGATTGGTGTTCCCGCCAGCGAAGGCTTGTCTGCAAGATCGGCAGTGTTTGTAACCGAGCGCAGAGAAGACGGCTTAGAGGGTACTGTAGGTGGTGCCCTTGGCTTCTCCGGGGACGGGGCTTTCTGAATTGGTTCGTCCGAAAGATCAATGAGGTCTTCCTCACTCTCAGGGCTCTTCGCCTCTACAACTGGATCCGAAGCCATCCGTGGTGGCCGAGGCGGTAGCGTTGGACGGTTAGGAGCCCTATCAGAATGATCGACAAGGTCAGGGGTACTTCGAGTTCGAGCGGGAGTATGCTCCAAATGATCAACGGACTTTTCAAAAAATGTCGTCGTCTGCTCAGCCGTGGTGACGTCGCGGATGAAAATGCCAATGATTCTGCCCGGATTTGCCATCACAAGATCGGTGTAGACCTCGAGGTCAGCCTCTCCACTGTCCCCAACGAGGATAAACTTCCGTTCTGGAAAATCCTGCATAATCTGCTCCAAAGACCCCTTCTTTCGCTCTGCTGTAGGTTCGAATATACCTTGCAGCATACCGGTGTACTGCTTCAAATGGAAGGAGCCCGGCGGAAGGCCTACCTGCTTGAAGTAGCGATCCAGCAGGGGGTACAACTGCCATGGTGCGTTGGAGACATAATGTATCTCCACGCCCAGCTTAGCTAGGTTTGTATACCACTCCGTAACGCCTTCGACGGTCAGTTCCGCCAGTTCACGGACAAACACATTCCGAAACATCTCTTTCGCTCCGCTTGCGATGGCAGAATGCTTCACCGTATCATCAATATCACTGATTAAACTGACGCCAGTCGGATCAATTATTTCAACCTCTTTCACAGCCGAGAGGTCTTCCGACGCAAGAACTCGAACGTGAGTTGGGACAAATGATAACGACGCTCGAATAGAGAAGTGTCCCGACTCGTTGGTTGTGATATTCCGCGACTGGCTATCTTTGTCGTTGAAGAAGAACACAGTCACGGCCATACTAGTCATTGGGTTGGTCAAGAACGGGCGTATCCGCTCCATTAAATGTGAATTGGCAATGGACAATTCATCCTTGTCAAGCGGAGCCGTCTGTGTTGACTGCGTGGATTGAATCGAGGCCGTTGTCGGTGTACGCTGTGGACCTCTTGGAGCGTCATCAAGTGCCTCAGAAACAGCCTTCCAACCCGACTCGTTCCCTCTATCGACATTCTTGATGATCGACTGTGCCTCCGTATCAACAATCTCCTCCTCTCTCCTCTCTGTCGACTGCGGTATGCGCGGCTCATCTTCATGCGTCCCATCAAGACCAGTCGTGTTATTTGTAGGCGCGGGTATACCCGTCAACCGCCGAGCCAGCGCAACAGCCAACCGCTGCTTCCTCGTCATCGGCCCACGATACGGCGCATACACCCAACCCCGTACATCAACAGCAACAACCGCATCCTCATCATCAAACGTCTCCCACTCCGGCAACTCCTGTGCCTGCCCATCTAATCCCCCGCGATACTCCTCCAGGGTATCCGTCGAATCCCTGCGATGCCTCTGCGCCTCAGCAAGCTTATTCCGATCCAACCTTCTCGCATAACTCGGAAACAACACCATCTCCTCATTTCCCGAGCGCGCAATCTCCACATCGGGAAACGCCCCGGGCGTATTCAAATACTCATCATTGTAATCCCTCGCCGCACTCCGCTGAGCCGTCCACTGCGCCGTATACGACTGCCGCAACTCATTCGCCGCCTTGATATACTCAAAGACCTTCTTGCGACGCGTGCCCCGCTCCCGCCCATACCCCATTGCGGAGCCCCATGTCGACGACGACGAGGGCGGCCCGTACTCCGACATTGGTCCTCGCCCGCTCCCGCTACCCGTTTTCCCCGCCGCGTGCGCTGCTTTCTCAAACGGCACGAGCAGGCCCCCGACAAGCCCGCTTACGCCCCGGCGCCGCCGTCTCCGTCCAACGAGGAGGTCGGTGAGTCCGAGGTTTCCGGTCGTAGATCGCTCCGCGAGGCGCGTCTGGCGACGGAGGATGGCGCGGTAGACTCTGGCCTGCGCCCGGTGCCGCACCGCGGGCAGGACCTCGTGTCGGAAGTTCCAGAGCCGGAGGTGTGCTCTAAGGCCCGCGTGGGGCCCGAAGATGTATCGGAAGAAACGCGAGAATCTACCTTTTGGTTTGGGGTCCGGGTTTGAAAAGCGACGGGGTGGGAATGTTTGGTGTGGTTGTGGGAGTGGTACCGGCCACTTCGCGGGGGTTGGCGGCGGGAGGCGCCAGCGACTTCGAGGGAAAGGTTTCGGAGCCAGATTCGAGGTTGTTCTGACAGATCTGGTTTAGATTGTCAGAGATGTAATCTGGATTGAGGTCTTTGCTGGATTAGCGTGGTTCCTGGAGTTTGTCGGAGGAAACATTCAAGGCAACAGCGGCTGAGACGACAGACCGAGGAGGCGCTCGCCCGACAAAGGGGGAATCTCACAATGGAATCGCTTGATGGAGCGTCGCTGGGAGAATGCAGCAGGAGAGACTAAGTAAATCGCTGAAATGGCCGGTTCGCTGCGAGGGAAGATGCAGAGTGAAAGTGTAGGTAACGCCCTGTTTGAATTGTGGGGAAGGAAGCTGGGCTGAACTGAACCTCAGTGACGTTACCGTCGTCTCGCCAGGCTAGTAGAGCTGCTCTCACCTGTTATCACGAGCCTACCTTAGCTGCAAAAATAACCTATACAGTGATATATAAGAGCGTTGATAGAGACATGAGGTCGCCTGATTACTATTAAGACTATTGGTAATCATTCTAGAGGCTTTTTCGCCTCGCACTTAATCTCCTCCTGGTCCGATGTCCGATATATATATTCCGAACTCGTGTAAATTCACTCTAGACAAGAACGGAGACAACAATCAAGCTCATTTCATCCAGGATATATCTAAAGTACGTAAGAACCCTATTACCAGCTCTTAACTTTCCATTCATGGTGTACACGTATAACAAGGCTATTCTACACTATAGTACAATATATATCTATATTGAATCAAGCCGACTCGCTGTCCTCAGCGTAGTTAACAGCCTTTGCCTGTCGCCGCCGACGAGTTCCGGCACTCTTAGCCTCATCAGCCGGCGGCTCAACACCATCAAGCATATCAACATCAACATCCGAAGCAGACGGGGTCTCCAGCTCAGGCGACGGCGACGCCTTCCGCTTCCGTGACGCCCGCTTCTTCACGCTCGACGTGCGCTCAACAGCCTTCCTCGGCTTCGAAGCCGGGGTACTCGGCGTCGGCGTCGGCGGTACAGAGTCAGGGTCAACATCCTGCTCCGGCGGCGGAGCCTTCTTCGACGACTTAGGAGTTTTAAGAGCCTTGGTCCGCACAATCTTCTTCGGGCGCAGCCACTCTTCCATACCCGGAGGCCAGTAGACGCGGCGCTCGGGCCCGCCCATCCCGACTTCCTCGACAGGGACAATTGGGGGAGGAGGGATTTGAGCTTCGAGGTCGACGAAATCGTCGTTTTTCTTCTTCTTCGGCTTGCGCGGTGGGCGGAAGGGTTTGTTTTCGTCGGTGCGGACGTAGGGGGTGATGTCGTTGAAGAGCTCGTGGCCGGGGAGCTTGTATGTCCTCATTAGTTCGAAGACGGCTTGTTCCTTGTCTTTGGCTTCGATCATTAGGTCCATTGTGGGGTCGCAAGGGGGGAGAACCCGCACGCGATCGCTGTGCTTCCGGCGTTGGCGGTTCGTGATGGCTGCCGCGGTGGGCTCTGAGTAGTGCATCTTTTGGGTGATGTTCTTGCGCGTCCATGTCGCTTTGATGCGGTCGTAGAGAGCGATGATGTCCTGGGTGCCTTCCCGGACTTGGGTGGAGTCGAAGATGATGTTGTGATGGTGGTAATCGAGTACCATCGGGATGTTCAGCTCTTCGCAGATCGGCAGCAAGTCGTGAACCGACCAGCTGACATCGTCATTCTCAAGGACCAGCCGATTCTTGACGTCTGGTGAAAGCTTTTGGTAGTTTTCGCGGAAGCGATCCAGAGTTGCTTCCTTGTCGCCGAACACGCCGCCCATGTGGAGAATCATGACGGCATCGCGGTCTTGCTGTGGAGGCAGTTTGAGCAGCTGCAGCAACTCCGAGTGGTACTCCAAATCGCGGACTGAGTTCTCCAGCACCTCTTTTCGAGGAGATCCTAGCTGTGTGAACTGACCCGGGTGTACGCTCACACGATGGCCGAGCTCTGCCACAAGACGGCCGACCTTTTCAAGCGTCTCAGCTGCGAAAGGAGCCAACTTGTATCCGTACTCTTTGTGACTTGCAAACGGAAACATTTCGCTGCTCAAGCGCATGAACTTGATTCCATATTTGTCATTCCACCGTATCAGCTTCAGCAAGTCCTGGGCGTTCGCCAATCCTATAGCCTCCACGTACGCCTGACCGCGTGCGATATCTGCGGGCTGTTCCCGGTCCGGCCGGTTCTTTGTAGCATGGGGAGGTTGCGAGGGGTCTGCAAGTGGGTGGCGATTCTCGAGGATGGAAGCTATCCGGCAAGTGCGGGAACAGAAAACGGGTGGATTGGAATATCGAAGGTAGGTATTGAGGCAAGCCTAAGGAGAAACAATTAGAGGAGAGGTGCAATTATAATCGCTCATTACTTACATATCCTAATCTGCCCTTCCAAGGGAGGGGTAGGTAGCTGCTGTTGACGGCCGGGGGTCGGGAGAGAGCTTCCTGAAGCTCCTCCGCATCAACGGGCACGTCCTCGTCGGACTCTGGGTCCATTGGGAGGTTGTCGAGCTTTCCATCTGAACGCGTGTCTCCCGTGTCAGCTCCTGCCAGAAAATCTCCAGTCTGCTCATCCTCAACCTTCAATGGCGTCTCTGGAGCTGTAGACTCTTTCATTGCGTTTGATGAGCTCAGCGACCGAGCTAGAGGTAAGTTCAAAGGGGGTATTGCGGTCAATGGAGTCGTCGCAAGCCTCGAAACGGATCGTCGGGAATAGGAATGTGGTGGAGGGGTTGCCACGCTATAAGCACGGCATTGAAGGTAGAAATCAGGCTTTGGAACGGAGACGATCGGGATCGCCACAGTAACGGAGGTCATCCATGATCGAAGCGATCGAGCAGTGTGGCGAACCGAGCGGGCTGGGCCGGATTCCAAGGCGCTGTGGAAACGGGCGGCATGCTGGACGAACCTCTGCTGAGGGAGGACTCGCAGAGTCATTCAGAGCGATTATGCAGGCAATCTCGATCAAACGGGGGAAGGAGTTTGACGCTGACCCCGGTGCATCGTGGCGCGCGTGAGGCCGAGAAAGATCACGTCGAGGAAGCAAAAGGGGAGCGAGTGGGAGTGAGGCGAAGATTGAAGACGCGAGACGCGAAAGGAAAAATAGTTAGGTTGAATTAGACTTGGGACAAGCTCAAGCCTTAAGTGCAGGGGAGTTAGCGACCGGCGTGCGATCTTGGGTGGCCGCTGCTGAGATTTTAGTGGCGATCGAATGCTGATGCCGCTCGGTTCGCCTCACTGTAGGACTGTACACTCTACACTACTATTGCTGACGTCGTCTTCTATTGTCATCTTCACTGAAAAGGCATTTCAACTGTAAATTTCTGTTGCTATTCGATTGTTAATTATCCTTTGAAGTTGAATAACCTCAATGCAATTGTGTGCTCCACTAATGCCCCTATTATTCAGTGACTGCCTTATAATATACCAAAAGGGAGCTGGACCTTCAAGATGACTCTTTTTCAAAATCCAAACTCCTCAAAAGGGAGGCCCTCGAATCTACTCCATGAGAGTACGGCGTAGAAGTCCTCTGCCATCTGCGGATTGTTTACGCCAACATTCCTCGCGAGATCAGCGCCGACGAGGTCGCCCCAGAGCTGGAACATGCCATTCAGCGTCCCTGCTCAAGGCATATTTTCGAAGAAAAATCTTTCTCTAACATACCAGACGCCATGGCTTGTTATTTAAGAGGCTGCTTGAAAGAGTGCTGCGTCGCACTTGTCTCCATCTTTCCCCTCTTGAGACTTCTGGCTACAAGCTGTGTTATGATAATACCCTCCTTTGTGTACACTTTCCAGCCTATTGAACATTGTCTCTCATTACTGGGCTATTCTGCTGCGTTGTCAATCGGTAAGTCCTCAGGTGTTGTTCCACCAGCCGATATATGGCTGGTATAAAAGCCATGCAGCATCAAACTGACCTTTCAACCTCCTCCAGTTACCAATTCTGCTTCACTTCACAGCCTGGTGCTTCAAAGCTGAGCATTCGAACCTTCACCATGAAGAGCTTTTTCCTTACCTGCGCCTTGTTGGTCTCGTCCACCTACGGCCACATCCAGCTCTCCAAGCCATACCCCATCCGCAGCCCTCTCAACCAAGCAGCCAGCGGCCAAAAAGACTACTCATATACCAATCCCCTGTCAACCGATGGCTCTGACTTTCCCTGCAAAGGATACGCCAACGACCCCTTCCACTCTGAGGCTACTTACAGCCCGGGCCAGCAATATGACATTGAGCTGCAAGGCAGCGCCACACACGGCGGAGGCTCATGCCAGATCTCTCTCTCCTACGACAAGGGCGAGACCTTTTCAGTCATCCACTCCATCCTCGGCGGCTGCCCACTGCAGACAAGCTACAAGTTCACCGTCCCCTCCGACGCCCCCACTGGCGAAGCCCTTCTCGGCTGGAGCTGGTTCAACAAAATCGGCAACCGCGAGATGTATATGAACTGCGCGCAGGTTACAATTGGGGGTGCAGCGCGCCAGGAAGGATTCACATCTGTCTCCCGCGCCAACGCATTCAGCAGTCTTCCGCCGCTCTTCGTTGCAAACATCAACGGCCCCGGCCAATGCAAGACCGTCGAAGGGCAGGAGGTCAACTTTCCTCTCCCAGGACCGTCAGTGGAGGGCTCTCTCTCTGGCGAGGGGTACAAGTGTTCCGGCTCTGCTCCGTTCCTGAGCACCTCGAAGGCGCCAAACACAGATTCCTCCGCGTCCACCTCTTCGAACTCAAACGCTGGAGTTATTCCCGCCCTCTCAAGCACCACATCTGCCCTCATCCACGCGGCTCAGACGACCTCTGCCGCTGTCCCACCCTCTTCCTCTGTCAATGTCCTACCCTCTTCCTCTGCCAATGTCCCACCCTCTTCCTCTGCCAATATCCCACCCTCATCCTCCGCAGCTGAGCCTTCTACTCCGGCTCTGCACGGCATCGAATCGATGGTCGCTTCGTTCTTCGACGGCGACAACGCAAAAGCAGTCCCAGCCCTGCGCCCTGAATCCCCCTTGACAGACGCTAAAGAGGGCTGTGTCCCTGGAACCGTGATCTGCTCGCAGGACGGCGGCAACTGGTGGCTCTGCGACCAGGGAGTGCCTGTGCATATGGGTCTTGTGGCTGCAGGAACTCACTGTGTGCACGGTGCTATGCAGCGTCTTCCTTGAGTATCTATCTCATTCTTGCTCAAAACACATCAGGTTCGGAAGGTGGAAAAAGGTCACGGTGGCGTTCTGCACAGTTTACTTTAATATCCGGTTTACAAATATTCTAGGCCTTGGCTTTTGTTTACGTTGCGCCTGTGATGCTGCTCAGGTTGGCTTCATGTTCTTTTCTTCGCTACGCTCGCTGGTCATATTTGTCTACTCGTTTCATTTCGATTCTTACAATCTCTTACCCCCTTTTCCTTCCGGGCAGATTGGTGTATCGGCCGTTTCCCTAGGATTCTGCCAATGTAATGTCAAGGGTGTCGTCGCGCGGCGTTGGAAAGTTGCAACCCATGTGGCTCAGCACGCATATGATATGATAGTCTCCTCACTCCGCGCCTAATGCAACTTACTCTCCACGTTCTCCGTACCGATATAGCAAGACCGTAGTTGCAATAGACGATTTTTGAGAATCAGCGCATAAGTCGTTGCATGTATGCTCCGTGACGTTCCCGCCATCGGCCTCTGAAACTCAATGTTTCTATAGGCGAGGTCTAGCTGTATCCAGACTCAGTAAACATTGATAGATAAAAGAGAAACACACAGGAGTCACAAGACACCCGCATTGAATTCCACGGCCGTTGCTGCTCCTGTGTTGAGTAAAGTTCAGTTCCGCTCTGTCAAGTCCTCGCGTGCTCTTCCGCGCCGACTCGGTCAGAAAAGACAGACCTTCCGAACGTAAGGACAGAAGAGAAGGAGCAGAGAGATTTGACGATTTTTGATGATCGGATTTAGTCGAGCCTAGGTGTTTGAGACCAGCGATCAACACTTTCTAGTGGGTCAATGACGCCTCGGGGTCGGAGAACCCCCACGATCCACGATCCATGAGGGGCACTGTTTGATTTCATCCTCAATCCATCCGACCCCCTTTCCTTCCTCTTGTTTCAACACCTACACACTCCCTCGCCAACATGCCTCTCCCCCCTCAAACAATCTCCTCCCTGCAAACCCTCCTCACAACCGCCTGCACCGACCCCCAAACCAGCCTCCCAGGCGTCGCAGTCGCAGTCGTCGACAAAAATGGCAACGAGCTCTTCGCCGGAACCGGCGGGGCCTGCGGGCTCAACAGCCCTGAACCAATGTCCGTAGATAATGTCTTCTGGATCGCCTCCTGCACGAAACTCATCGTTGGCATTGCGGCGATGCAGCTCGTCGAACAGGGGAAATTAGCGCTTGACGACGCGGAGCAGCTCGTGGGGATTTGTCCCGAGTTAGGGAGTGACTTGAAGGTTCTGCGACCGGATGGGACGTTGGAGGAGAAGAAGAGGGGGATTACGTTGAGGATGCTGTTGACGCATACTGGTTAGTTTTCTGTTTTCCTCTTGCTGGAGGAAAGCTTGAGGGCAATGTACAGTGCTGATGGTGTGTAGCTGGATTCGGATACTCCTTCATCAACCCGTACCTCCGTGATCATAGTCGACCTGCAGGGTACGATGAGTTTTCGGGGCATTTCGAGGACTTTAAGCAGCCGCTTGTGAATCAGCCTGGGGAGGTTTGGGAGTATGGAGTGAGTCGACTCAACCTAAGCCCATATCCTTGCGCTTGCTCGATGTGAATACTAACGGAGGTAGATCAACATCGACTGGGTCGGCATCGTCATCGAGCGCGTAACCGGTCAGTCCCTAAACGCCTACCTGAAATCGAACATCTTCGACCCGCTGGGCCTGAAAAACATCTCGATGGTCCCATCCCCGGAAATGAAGAGCAAGCTCGCATACATGCACCAGAGAGATAAGAACGGTGAGATAACCGTGCGAGATCATCTTCTGCAACGACCACTGAAGATAGACCCCGAGAGTGAGAGCGATGCCAAGTCGCTGTTTATGAGTGGTGGCGCGGGGTGCTACTCTACGCCAGGGGATTATGCCCGTTTGTCCCCCTCTGTTTTCCGTTTCTCTGCCCGCCCCCCCCCCAACTCCATATACCTGCTACATCAATGTAACTCTACACATGCTAACACGCTGACAGAAATACTCGCCACCCTCCTCAACAACGGCGTATCGCCCCTCACCTCAAACCAGATCCTCTCTCCCTCAACAATATCTATAATATTCACCAACCAAATCCCGCACCTCCCCTCATTGACAACCAAACACATGCCCTCCGCCAAACCGCCTTTGATAAAACCCACAACCGGTCTTCATCCCACCGTCTCAGGCGACAACCAAGGCTGGGGTCTCACATTCCTGTTATCCGGCGGGACGACGGGACGAGCATTAGGCACGGCGCAGTGGAGCGGTCTGCCGAACTTGAGATGGTGGTGTGATAGAGAAACCGGCGTGGCGGGGATCGTATGTGCGCAGGTCTTGCCGTTTGGGGATAAGAGGGTGTTTGAGTTGAGTCAGGGGGTGGAGGAGCTTGTTTATGGGGGGTTGAAGGAGATGGCGTTGTGAGTATTCTATACATAGGTGGTAGCTGTCTAGATATTGAGAATAGATGAGGGTTTATTTTAGCGGAGTGGATAGACTACAGGCAGGTTTGAGAGATCCAAGCCAATGGACCGTACATGCCCCGTAGTACTTCAGGAATAGCTTCAAACTCACCCAACAGGCAACTATCCCGTACGCGTATTCTCAACTCCCTTTGTCCCTTTTAACAGTATTAAACTGACGCAAGCCAAGACCGGGTTCCCCGGAAGTTGACCGTTGGGGGCTGCAACAAATCAGTACAGCCCAGCTCTCCACTTCCCTAGTTAAAGGCTTACCTAGTCTTATGGTGTTTAGTGCTTACACGAATACGGAGGGATGCAACTCGCAACGGCCCCGACGCCAGTCAGAATTGGGCCACCACCTCGTCGGGATCCTGTGCGGGGCCAACTACGGGCTCCATTCTGGAGACACCGAACTTTGAAGTATACTCCAGTCTCCGCTGGGCCTGGAGTCGGGATACAATAGCCCCAGCCCCAGGATCATGAATAGATTGGATGTTAGCGTTGAACCGGAAACCTCCGAAGCTTCATCCACTCACGCACAGATAGTGAGCACCTGCTAGGCTGCTACTGACTCTGCGGCGCTCTTGGCAGGGCTATTAGTGCGATCCTGCTCCCTCTACTGTTGCCGATCCTTGGGGGCCGTTTGTATAGACCTTGGAAGTTAGTGGGGCTAGGGTTTCTTCAGTCGTCAGGAACAAGTATGCGCGCTTCGCTGGCCAATAGCGTTACGGACTGGCTCTATACGAAGATCCGAAGATGCTGGCTATGATGTAAGAATCAAGAACGATAGGCAGGTAAGCTTGTCCGCAGCGTACTCTGTGCCTCTCCTATGCCTATGGTACCAAACATGCTGTTCAGGGCTACGGCGTCAGGAGGGCTAAATACCTGTACCTGAAGCCTACACTGAAGAGCTGGCAAGCAAGGCCTCAGACCAGGTATATAAAGCCGCTGCCACTCCCCTCTTCAGCTCTTTTCATCCAGCAGAACAGCAGCAGCAAGACACAAGCAACCCAACCCAGCTCAATTTAGATCTCAACACCAATCAATCCAACACCACCACCATGAAGCAGTTCACTGTCATTGCCTTCCTCGCGGCCCTTGTCCCCGCCGTCTCAGCAGCAACCTGCAGCATCGAGCTCATCTCCCGTCGCGGCCAGGTATCCACATCCGCAATCACATTATAGATATCAACTAGCCACTCTAACCGATTTATCGTGCTGATAGAACCCCATCGTCGGCGGCGACAACACCCTCCAATGCAGCGCAACCATCTTCTACGGCGACGGCTCCAGCGTCGTCGTCAATGACGCGTGCAACTCTGTTGTCCGCGACGCTTGCTACTCCTCGAACTTGCCTTACCAAGTCTGGTACGTGCCGGCTGGAGCGGAAGCGAACACCAGCTTCCGCTCTGCTTTAGCTTGATTTCTCTCTCCCTGCTTTTATCAATATCAATATGTAGGGAATAGGCTCGCTAACGGAACATGTACAGTGTGCACACCAACACTGACCTGTCGGACGGCTACATCGACTACGCCGACCAGCACGCGGACTTCAATGAGGATGGATGCACCAAGGAGAGCGATGCCGGCATTGCTGGGGATTCGGACACGACGACTTGCAGCTTTGAGTGTTAGAGGGGTTGGAGGCTCGCGAGGATTGGTCTCGGTCTCTCTGTTCTGAACAAAGAGGATAGGTGCTGACAATACCATGGCGCTGCCGACTTTGTCTGTTCGAGTGTTCGCCGACTCGGTACCCCTGGCAACTTGATCGATTGGCTCCAATCCTCTAGACCTGTGTCTTTTCTTGCCTTCTTGTATGGAATGTTTTGTGACCTTCTATCTCACTCCTTTAGAAGTCTGTTGGTTAGCTAGATGTTGAGATAATCAGATCTCTTTCCGTTATTATGCTTGACTAGTTTTCCATGACGAGCAGCCTATAGCTTCTATGCGTTGGCAAACTTCTATCTAGCAGAGAAGCTGAATCATTAAAACAGAAATGAATAGGCCAGACTTCATCTGGGCACCCGTTCCTGACCTCGTCGCAACTGGATACTACCAATGCAGTAGGTACAGGGCCTAGGACGCGGCTTCCGGGGTTGATAGTTCACTATGACTCAGAGAGTTCACTATGACTCAGAGCATACAGGAACCTTGATCTTTGATCTCCTCGCGTCAGGATTTGGCAATGGCATCTTTTCTTCACAGCTAGGCAGGTTGGCTTTAACATCTGTGCTCCAGTATGCTATTATGCGCCCTATATTCCTACCCCGACAAAGCACAGTGTGACGAAGGAGAATCAAAGAAAAAACAGTTATCGAATTCAAAGCTGCCTCCAGACTCCCCCCTTCCATACCCCCCATTGTTCCGCTTGGGATTTCAACGGAGGAAGTTGGAATGCTGATGTATCTTGACTTCTTGTGCCGCGTTCAGCACCCTCTTCTAGCAGGTAGACCTCAAGGTCCTCAAGCCCAACGTTCTCTCCCTTTGAAGATTCAATCAACTCACATAACCTCGCCTCACTCACATAGTCTAGCACCCTATCTCCAGCCTTGTCCTCGGCGTTCACATCAGCTCCGTGCCTGACAAGCAAGCCCACGATATCCCAACGGGCAAATTGCGCAGCAGTGATAAGTATCGGATCTCCAGTCAACGAGAGCGAGTTTGCATCAGCTCCCCTCTCTAGCAACCGCGCGACATGATCCCAGGCGTGGTACGTAACAGCGTATGATACGACGGTCGTGCGAGAGAGAGGCCTTCCAGCAGCGTCGTCGACGGGCCCCACGGCAACGGCCTTGAGATTCGCCCCTACATCAGCGAGGTAATATACCATGTCCCAGCAGCAAAGAAACGCGGCGCGGAGAAGTGCGTTGTGGTCTGAGCTGTCCCTTGCCTCGAGGTCGGCGCGATTGGCCAAGATCCTGACAGTATCCCAGGCTCCACACGCCGCTGCAACGCAAATTGCTGGTTGACCATCTGCCGATTTCTCGTTCGGATCAGACCCTCTATTGACTAGGATCTCGACGACGTCCCATGCGTGCCGAAGCATTGCTAGCTGGGAGGTGAGGCGGGCTTCAATGCTTTCTAGGCCGAGAGATGGGTTGTCCACGAGGATGCGCTTTACTTCGCTCCAGTCATTCTGCTCCGTCGCCGCCAGGAGGTCTTTTCTGATATCTGTAGCGTTTGTGAAAACTGCACATTTCATTTTGTTAGTCGGGCTGCTGTAGAAGAGCAGTAGATCACTTACTTGGATCTTTCTCACCAGCTTTGACAATCTTTTCCATCTGGGATATGACTTCGTCGCCATACTGCTTCAAGACTCCGGGGGAAATGCCTTTGCTTTCGAGCCGACGACGAATTGCAGCCCAGTGCTCTCCGTTTGTCGAGAGGGAATCGGTAGTGCAGACCGAAATTGACGAGCTGGCCTGGATTCTTGAGAGTTCTCTGGATACAAGAAAGTCAAGGGCCTGCTTGAGGTTGTCCGTGCTCTTCAGTGTATCACGAGCTATCTGCTTGGTTTCAAGTATGGCTTGCTTTGCTTGTGCGACTGTCCGGTTAGTCTCAAGTCCACTTCTTTTTATATCAATCAGGCAAGTGCTTATGACAAGTTAGTGATGTCTGGAAACTTTATCTGACGACGAACCCCTACCTGGCATGCTCGGTGTGGAAGATTATCAGATACGACTTCTGGGCTTGAATCCTCTCCAACCAATCCTTCACTTTCCCCGGAGTGACACTTGCCATGTCTTTGAACGTTGGGTATTCTGTCGTGAGGCTGCTGCGTTTGTCTAGGAAATTTTCTAGGTCGTCTAGCACCCTCTTACAACCTCTGAAAATCTGCTTCGCATGGCTCTTTTGCTTTGAGCTGAGACGCCCTGATTTGTAGAGCTCTTCTGCGGCGCAAAGGCTTCGATAGAATAGATCAAATTGAAAGATCAGCTCGATAAAGTTGGGAATGGAGTCCCTGAGGCTCTTAGAGGCGGCAACCAGCCCGTTCGCTATGAGTATCACATCGCCAACGCTAATAGGTGAGCTCATGGTTGACACGGACTGGTGCTTAGCAGTACTTGAATAATTATCCGGGGTCACAGTAGGGGTTTTATGGCTCACAAAAACAAGGCTGTTTCGAACCTTGGAAGTCTCGAGATGCATGCAAACCGACAGGGATCGTGCTCAGCCAGCCCTCTCGTATCGTCCAGTTGCCAACTTCAACCACCCACCATGTAAGAACAGGCTGTACACGGCTTCTATCGATAGGTCTTTCAGAAGTGGCTATGACAAAGTGATGCCCAATTTCAATACACCGAAAACCCGGAACAGGCTGTTTACATGCCTGCCGAGGTCATATTCAGTGGTTCAATGCCATGCTGCGCGAACTGCGCGTAGGAGCGCAATCCCATCCATTGACTTTGCATCTCTGGGCGTGCGTCACGGCATTTGATTTAGTGTTGGAAATCGTAATTTCTGTTTAGGCGCATCTATACATCTACCCAAGCTAGACAAGGGTCCAGGGTCGATTGGATCGGTTATACCTGCGCCACAACCGCGGCATGGACCAGGATATTGGTTCATAGGTATGACAGCAGCTCATAATGAGCTTGTTAAGTCCCCAGGGCATGACCTTTTCCCCCGCGGGCTTAGATGCTCGAAACGTTATGGGGCCTTCTACAGACTACGGCAAACGACAAAACGCACCACATAGGATTCTATGCAGAGACGAGATCATGAGTAGATTCAGTTGTAGATCGCTCGAAATGTGATGGAGTAAGCACCCGCTACGGAGCAGACATATACAGCAGCATCATATCCTGATACAGGTTATTATGTTCCCCGATCATGATCTACCCAGCACCGCACCTAGAATACACATCTCGCCCGGCGGTACATAAATCATACAATACATTAGTCCGATCATGGAATTCCTCTTAAAGCTTCGCATCGTGCCTCCACCCCGGCATCTCAGCCAGATCCTTCGCTGGCGCCGCCCGTCTCGACTTCAACGCATCCCCTCCAGGCCTCCACCGCCACTCGCTCGCAAGCTCTGGATCCAGCGTGCCTTCGAG
Source organism: Aspergillus karnatakaensis (assembly GCF_047715665.1). Taxonomy (NCBI): domain Eukaryota; kingdom Fungi; phylum Ascomycota; class Eurotiomycetes; order Eurotiales; family Aspergillaceae; genus Aspergillus; species Aspergillus karnatakaensis. The sequence continues at coordinate 575,686 of NW_027395715.1, read as the reverse complement.
TAGCTCGACAACGTGCTTGCCGATGTTAGGGAGGATCTTGAAACTATGTCTGCACGCCCATTAATCCCATTCCTCGATCTCCACCTCGCTAGAAGGAAAGGCGGATGAACTCACCCACTATCCCCCGTCGCAAGGACAAAATTCCTCCATTTCGGATACTCGCAGATCAAAAGATTAGCATCCGCCGTATCCGTGCACCAGCACATAGACCTGTTAAAGAGTGTCTTCTCCGTGAAATTAGGTAAAAACCGCGCGATTGCCTTTTTGATTGTACCCTCCGATGCGTCGGGGTACGTATCCGTCGGATACCTGGCATGTGAGCGCGGAATCGAGATCTGCATTGGTTTGTCCGCGCCAAAGGGTTTATGTTCTCTGAAGTGCGTGAAGCCCGGGAACTCATCGCAGATTTTGATGACCCCGCTCCTAATCTTACAGTTAGTATCCGCTCCTGTTGCTCTTGTGAGGATAGGGTACAAGGGTGATGCTAGAGGCGTACTCATCCGGCTCAAAGTAAAACCCAAACTCGCCATCATACACAACCGGCGTATCTTTAAACACCCTCGCCTCCTCGGCCGTAAGCTGCATATGCGCAAATACCCACGCCTTCGAGACACACTGGCCCTCCAGGTCGACGAGCGTGGGGCTCCACGCCCCCGTCGCGAGAACGACTTTGTCGGCGCGGTATTTCGTGCCGTCGATTGTCTCGACGCCTGTGCAGGTTGTGCCGTCTGTGGAGAGGAGGGGGGCTTTGAATGTGCCGGCACTGCAGGCCCGTTAGAGGAGGGGGGATTGGTTTTCGCCGAGGATGACTCGTATATGCTACTTACCTTCCAAAGGCGAAGTTCACACCTTGACTCCGCAAGTAGGTGCCAATTGCGTTGATGGCTTTGGCGGCGGCAAGCCAGCCGCCTTCGCCGCAGAAGAGGCCTTTCCAGCCCTGGTAGAGTTAGCTCATTTGCTGTTTACTGGGGGAGGATGTAGGTGGGCAATAGTGGGTGGGTGGGTAGGTAGGTATGTACCTTCACCTGCTCCCTCGTGAAATGCGGCACCTTGGCTAGAATCTCCTCCTCGCTGTCTAACCACACATTCGTCTTCTCGAGCCCGACCCCGGCCTCGATTAGCGCTTGGTGTTTTTTCTTGAGGTTTTTGATTCCTTCTGAGGAGGAGGAACAGTCGACCTGTCACCCATCAGCACAATACTCTCACTTACTTATACCTAATGAAACCATAAAGGGAGAAAAGTTTGTATATAAACGTCGTGACTCACCATGCCCACAGCATGGAAAAACGGCTTAAACAGCTCATCAGTGCGCCACATCTCCAGCGCCTCGAGCGAAAGCTGTAAATCGGGTTTATTGCGCAGCCGGATACTCATGATCTTGTTCAGGTCGTGTCCGGCTGATTGTGCTGACGGGATCGGGTAGACGTCGAGCACGGTGATGTTTGACGGGGTGTAGCCGGCGCGCAGCAGGTGCAGGGCTGTTGAGGAGCCGAGGGTGCCGCCGCCGCCGACGATGATTATTTTGGTTGTTTTTCGAGAGGGCATTTTGGGTTTGTCGGTGGGTTTTGGTTGGTTACTGCCTGGTGTTGGTGGGAGACCCTGGTAGAGAGGGAGTTGAGTGGCAGATAAGTTCAGGGAAGAGATGATGTTGAAGTCGGCAACTGATCATGCCATGGATGTCATGTGAACTCAATCGCAATATCTTGATCCTTCAACGCACTATAACCACCAGAAAGGCAAAAGACCGGTGTATGCCAACGGCGGAGATGCAGTCGGGATGCCAACGGCGCTAATTTCGCGTGGACCTTCCGCCCCTCCAGGCGTTGGAGTCGCCAACCACCAACCGACCTCGGAGGCCCTCCGGCGGAGCGATAGCTCTGATAAACTGTGACGATAACTGATAAGCCAAGCTTACTCTCCCTCGGCTATCACCTCTTTCTCCAACTCCAACCCCACAAGCCTCGCCCAGATGGCGAAGCAATGCTACTCACTAGCTAAGACCGGTTAGGGCCTCGTCCGCGTGGACCTTCCAGTGTCTTACAAAATCCCCATGGCACCCTCTCTGCCCGCGAGATAATCGTGGGGAATTGACCCACCGAGATAAGAGGGAGATATGCGATGGAGGATTGGGGTTGGGGTTGGGCAGGGTATATAAACCGGTCATCCTGTTGGAGGGTGCGTTCTCTATAGCTCTTCCATTGCAATCCTGAACAGATATAATGGCCGACTCTAAATCTCCTACGAAACCGCACGATGACCCTCCTGCTGAGCCCGTCGAGGCGGCGGAAATCACACAAGGCGTGGATATGGATCACTACAGGGCTACTGTGCCCAAGTGGAAGAGAATATGGCAGCACAGTCTCACGCAGATGATTCTGTTGAGTATTCAGGCGTTTTGTGGGCCGGCCATGTCGGATGCTATTACTGGTGAGTCTGTACGGAGTACACCCTGTCTCCGAGTTTGCTAAGATGTAGGCCTCGGTGGTGGTGGTCTGGCGACTCCACAGGTGTCGAATATCTCGACGGCTATTCGATATGCCATGCTTGCTGTTGGTATGTGCAACTTGATTCCATAAGGCTTTGAACATACTAACGATTTAGTGTGCTTCCTCGGCGGCCCTATCGTGAACAAAATCGGAGTCAAATGGGCTCTAGTCATCGGGTCCATGTCCTTCCCTATTCAAGGGTCTGCATACTACTGCAACAGTAAATTCGGGAACCAATGGGTAGGTTAACTTTCTGGACATGCACAGCAAGACCCTAACAAGTGTAGTACCTCATTCTGAGCGGTGCGATCAGCGGTGTTGGAACAGCCTGCTGGTATGTCGCTGAAGCCGGTGCTATCATGACCCTTGCCCCGTCTGGCGCTCGTGGAAAGTATCTTGCTCTGTGGATTGTGTCTCGGAACCTGGGACAGCTCGTCGGTGGTGCTATCAAGTATGTCGTGTGCCACATACCAGAGAGGTAAACTAACACTGCCTATAGCCTAGCAAAGAACCACCAGCCAGGCGCTGACGGTGGAGTCACTCCTGATACATTCGTTGCATTTGTGGTGATTGAATGCATTGCGTAAGTACAACAGTACCTTCAAGCGTACCCCATACTAACTATATAGCCTCCCCTTCGCCCTCCTAATCACCCCATTCGAACGCGTCGTCCGCTCAGACGGAACCAAGATCGTCACGTCAGAGACCCTCTCGACGAAGATGGAAATCCGCCGGATCGCAAAGACCTTGACATCCAGACTCATCATCCTCTCCTCCGGCTGGGCCCTGTGGTCTTTCTTCTACACGTACATATCCCCCTCCTATCTACAAAAGACCACAAACTAACCAACCAAACAGCGGCACCTGGACCACCTACCTAGGAACCTACTTCTCCGTGCGCGCCCGCGCCCTGTCCTCACTCATCAGTCCATTCTTCTGCATGTAAGCCCTGCCCCCAGTCCACCTCTTCCTCCCCTCCCTGTTATCTCGCCATATTAACATAGATATTAGTATCGGCTGTTTCGGCCTCGGCTTCATCCTCGACGCAAAATCCCTCTCGCAGCGGCGCCGCGCGCAAATCGGCCTGTACACCGTCGTGATCCTCAACATCGGCGTCTACATCTGGAGCATCGTCATGCAGGTGCGGTTCAACAAGAACAACCCGGGGCACATCGACTGGAGCGATAGTCTGTACGCGAAGAGCTTCCTGCCGTATTTCTTTGTGCAGACGACAGGCCCGCTGAGCCAGAGTTACATGTATTGGCTTTTGTCGAGTTTTGCGACGGATGCGCAGGGTTAGTCTTTTCCTTCTTGTTCCATCCCATGGTGAACGTTTATTGGAGATAATCTTGCTGATGTTCTTGTCCAACTACAGAGAATGTCCGCAATGGAGCCATGTTCCGCTGCATCGAGGCAATCGGGCAGGCGGTTGCGTATGGGATGAATACGCAGACGACGAGTGATCCGTTGGTTGGGTTGTATGTTTTCCAGTTTCTTTCCCCTGGCTATCTATCTATGCTGCTTGTTTCGGAGGAGTCTCTGACTGACTGGCGTGTCTAGTATCGTGACGTTTGCCCTCCTTGGCGTCTCGCTGCTCCCTATGATCATGCTCGTGAATACCACGCCGGATCAGATCCCGGCGGATGTTATTGCTGAGGAGGAGAGTAAGGCGCGGGCGAAGCTTGAGGGGGTTTAAGGCGTGTCGGAGTCGTGAGATAACGCCTGCAGATGAGTCCAAGCAGCTTTTCGAGCGTGTTCCTTAAAAGCAGCTTGCTCTTTGACTTGCGCCGGTGGCCGGGTAACTATGTTACCGAATATCAATGTATCAGAGAGGCTATCAAGCAATCCAGATTTCGTTTTGCACCCGAACTCTCCTCACTATTCCCAACCTATTATATAGGTATAAACCATGCAAACCCGACTATGGTATCATGATCTCTCCGATCCCAAGGTTAGATACTTAGGTAGCCCAGCCTACGCAATCCATCCCATCCCATCCGCGAAAGAGGACTTCCAATTTCAATCAAATCACAAACACCCTCCCGCCAATCTCGCTCTCTTCTTCTCTCTCTCCTCCAGCTACCCCACCCAAAACCAACCTCTTCTCCCCCCGTTTCATCCTCCAAACCTCCGTCCCCCTCATAATCCCCTCACACCCGTCAACAACCCACCCCCAGCGGTCCAGAAACCCCTCCGTAACCTCCCAGTTCTCCACCTGCGACGGCTCCCCCCACACAAGAAGACTGTTTGGCCCTGCGCTGTTGCCTTCCCAGTACCCCATGATATCCGTGCACAGCTCTTCATCGTCCCACTCGTTTCCTCGTTTGATGAGGTTGTCGCGCATGCGCGGGCAGGGGAAGAGGTCGATCCAGGGGTGGTGTGGGGTTGAGAGTTGGAGAGCTGTGGGGCGGAGGTTTTCGGGATATGAATCTGGTAAAGGGGATGCTTCTGGTCTCGGTGGAGGTAATGCTGATGCTAATGCTGTTGCTGGTTCTGGGTGTATTTTCGTGAATGGAGAAATGGCGTTATCGTCGACGATCAGATCCCAGTCGATTCCTAGGGTGAGCATATTTGATACAAACGCGCGGTGCACATTGACTCGTGTTAGAGTGAGCAGGTGGCTGGCTGTGGGGTTGTTGAGGGTGAAGCTGTTGTGGTATTCGGCGAGTTGGCGGAGGAGGATTTGGCGTTTTGAGGCGGAGGGGTGGGTGAGCATTCTCCTTTCAACGGGGGAACAAGCTGTTATGGCGATTTCGATTGCTGGAGGTTGGAGGTTGCTTGATGGTTCAGGGTACTTGGGATGTTGCTGTAGCTGATGGTTCTGTGGCGGGGGTAGCGGCAGTTGTGGCGCTGTGGGTTGTGCTTTCTTGACTCCATTGCTATTGCTAGAATTCTGCTGCTTTCGCTGTCCTGTAGGTCTCAGGTCAGTAAATCGGACGGATAGAGAGTAGTGGGTACACACTGTAGGCTCGTTGGTTGAGGCGGTTTTGTCTCTTGCGGCGCTCAGCTGGGTCGTCGATGCCGTACCAGCTGTCCGGGGGGAGTGGCTGTGGGGGCATGCAGGTGGATGGGGTGTGCTGCATGTCAGCGAGGTTTGCGCATGGATGATGGAGGAGAGGAGAGGAGAGGAGAGGTGGAACTGGAGGTGAGGATGGGATGGGCTCGGTGGATATTGGTATCTCCGCTAACTCCGAACCCGGGGCAACCATTCCAGACTGGCCAATCAGGTGGCTGGATTGGTATAACCCCCAGGTATATAGGAATTGACGCTGCATGGCGGCGACGCAGTACTTCCTGCGCTTTTCCAAGGTTGGTGTGGCTCTTGAGCGGACAGCCATTACTCCCCTCAGCCCACATGGTCAGCTGGCTGGCCTGAGGAGAAGAAGAAGAAGAACAGAAAAGAAAAGAAAAGAAAAGAAAAAAAAGGAGGAAAAAAACATAAAGAAGAGGTTCATTCATCCCTATTTCCCTGCTGCCTCTGTCTTCCTTTCTCACCATCCCAACTCCTAGCGTTCCAATCCCACCATGAGACTCCTAACGCTTATACTGTTGACAAAGGCGACGTCTGCGAGAACCTCCCCTTTGCGTAGGACACCCACCCTTCACTCCCAGCCGCACGCGCGCTCCCTTCCCCTCTAAATACTCTCCCCATTGACCATTTCTTTCAAGGGCGATATACGTAGCCATGAGAGATCATCCCGGAGTGTATGAAATCTGGTGTGACGTGCACGAAAGCCGTGATTGTCAGGGTGATAGGCTAAAGGCAGTGGACGTTTCGAACCCCTGGAGCTCTGTCGGTGATGTGGTGAGGTCGTTTTATTGCTGGGGGGCTATTTCCTGTGGTTGATGGGGGTTTGCGGGGGCAAGACCTGCGTTGAGCCGGGGTGATATAATTGTTGATACTGCCTTTGGGACTAGATGTTGAGGAGCGACGGGGTTTACCTTTGTTTAGGTAATATTAGAGGATGAATCACGATTGAACTAGGGCTGTTAAAAGTCAAGAGACGCGAGGTCAAGAACTTTTTGGATATACTGGAGTATCTCTGATGACGCCGAACCAGGACATGCTTAGCACCGAATTCCACACTGTTGGACCAAACCTAGTGTGCAGTATCTCTGGGTCCGACGCTGCACCAGCAAACGTCAACCTCGACGGGAGCGGACTGTGATTACCCCGAGGAAGGAGAATATAAAGTGGGGGTTACCCTCATCCCACCCTGCTCAGCTCTCTTCTTTCCCCACTCTCTCAAGCTCTCTGCTGTCAGGCTGCAACTATGAGGCCCCTAATACTTGCCTCCTTCCTTGCTGACTGGGTCTGCAGTACACACACTGCTCTTGTCCTGGTATGTCTCTCGCTATCTTTTACCCCATTTGATGCTCTTTGATTGACACCGTCCCGTGCCTATCCAGACCATCAAGGGAATACAGGAGGATCGTACAGAAGAAGTTACGATGAGGGAAGTTGCAGAATGCTATGCCCTGCCTTTTGAGTAAGACCTTTCCCCTCCAGCCCAAACAGAATGACGTTCTCGTCCCTTCACTCAACGCGGATGAAAGAAAGTATGAACAAGAGCTGAAACCTCTTCAAGCACGGTATCCGTGGCTATCAGAGACGACTTTGGGGATGATACAACCTGGTGCGAACTATACGACGATAGCGATTGCCAGTGGGGTTCTTTTGCCACTGTAAAGCTTGATGAGCCCTGGAATTCAGATGGTGCTGTGGTGGAGTCGGTTAACCGTTATTGGACTTATCCTGAAAGTGTACGGGGTTTGAGAGGCCAGGAGCTGCATTGAATGGGTTTCTGAATGCATGACCAGATCGTCGATGCTGCTTACTAGCTCCATCCCTGTGGCATTGGAGCATGGATGATGCAGGTACGGAAGTGAGATCAGGTCGAGAAAACAGTGAATATACTGTTTCCTCAGGACGCCGAACCAGGATAAACCATTCTAGACGGGCCAATCATAACGTGTTGTTAGGATACCCCTATTCAGATGTGCTGCAACACCAACCACATTACTTCCTGTAATGCTCCGCTCAGCGTACATAGTCAGCTGGCTGAGCTGAGCACAAGATGGGATAGGCATAAAGAGTGGCGTTACTCCCGAGGTCCCCTCTATCTCCGTTCTTTTTTCATCATCACCTAACCTCCTTACTATCCGATTCCACCATGAGATTCTCAACCCCAACTTCCTTACTCGCGGGCCTAGTCTGCAGTACACAAGCCGCTCTTGTTCTGGTATGTCTATCTACTGCTCAATTTTAGTAATATGGAAACTATGCCTAACCTATATGCAGCTCATCGCCGAAGACTTGAGTAAGATGGTGGAGTTCACTGTTGAGACCCGTGACGTCTGCCAGGACTTTCCCTTTGCGTAAGGCACACTCTCTCTCCTGCTCAAAAGTTCATTTTGCAAATGAAGAGACAACCAACCAATACTGATTCTTCACAAGGACGCACTACGTAGAGGTCACTGGCACAGCAAGAAATACCGGGTGCAGCCTGTATGATAGCCCATCTTGCGGGATGGACCCCTTTGCCCATGCGATACCTGGCTTTCCCTGGCTCGCAGACACTGCCGTCTCTTTCGCAAGGTCGGTCAAGTGCACCTGGCCTGATCTTGGAATTGCTGGGGGGCTGCGGGGGCAGGACCTGCGTTGAGCGATCCGATCGTCAATGCTGCTTTTGGGAGTGCTGGCTGTAGAATGGAGGGGGCCGAATCGCCTCTCACTTTCTGGCTTTAATGTCTACTGCGTTCAAGTGGCTTGGGGGCATGGATGATGCAGGAACTGATGTGAGATGAGATTAAGGACTCTGTAATCATGCTATAACTCTGACAGCTCTGGACCAGGATACACCATTCTAGACTAACCTATAGTGTGTAAGATTCCAAGTTGGTTAGGATCGACCTATTCGAGGGTCTCCGAGGTCCTTGAACCTTACCCTGCAGCTGCGAGACCAACCACATCAGCTCCTGTTTCTTGAGTGCAACATCCGAGCTCAGCATACATGGCCAGTTGGCCGAGCTGAGATAAAGAAGGGAAGTATAAAGAAGGGTTTATCGCACCTTCTTTTGCTGTCTTTCCAAACTTCCTTGATCACTTAACCCTAGACCCTATCATGAGACTCTTAACATTTACCTACCTCCTAGCGGGTCTAGCATGCTCTGTACAAGCCGGCCTCCCCCTAGTATGCCTCATGTTCTCTCTATAATAAAGCCCCAGTCCTGTTTAATCCTGACTTAACTCACACTGACTATGTGCAGAAGCTCACGACACCTGACGGCCAGCGCATAGTCTACTTTGAAGTTGATGAAGCTGAAGTCTGCACTCACTTTGCTTGGGGGTAAGACACCCCTCGCTCTTTCTCTCTCTCTCTCTCTCTCTATCCAGAAATACTGATCACTTGCAAGACTACGCTCCGTGGCCATCAATCGACATCGGGGTCCCAGTCTCGTGCACCCTGTACGATAACAGCCAATGCTTGGGTAACTCAATGGCGACGATAATGTTCGGCTCTCCTTGGACCGCTGAGGGCGAGGGCGCTTTGCCCAGGGCAATTATATGCTCAGGTGATTTTTTTGAGGGTGCTAGGGGTTTGCGGGGAAAGGATCTGCGCTGAGTGGACTATGCATGGTGTAATTTGATCGGAGATGTTGCTTTTGGGGGTGCTCGCTGCGGAGTTGTGGATGGAGGGGTTTCTTCTATGTGGCTACAACGCCAACCACATCAGTTCCTGTTTCTTTAGTGTGACACTAGAGCTGAGTGTGACTGACTAGCTGGCCGAGCTGGGCAAAAGGGGAAGCATAAAGAGAGGGCTTATCCCATCCTGCGTCCCCTTGACTCTATCCTCTTTTTATACACACTCGAGCTCTCTCTCCACTTTCAGATCCCACCGCCACCATGAAATTGGCTTTGCTTACTTCTCTCCTAGCTGGCCTAGCATGCAGCACGCAAGTCTCTGTACTAATAATATCCAAGGACGAGTTTCGTGTCTATAAAACATGATGTTGGGGATATCTTGTGCTCGTTGTATGACAGTCTGTCCTGCATGACTCACCCATTCGCCAGAGCATCGTACAATAAGCCCCGGAAGGCAGACGGGAGCATCCTGCCGGCGATGGCGGTGATTTGGTCTCGGTCTATAGTGGAGGGGATGAGCATTTGCGGGGTCACGATTTGCGTTAGGGGGGGAGGGGGTTTGTACACTCACGTAGTGGGATCAGACCCTCTATCTTGCTTTTCAGATGTCGGGTAGTATGGGTATTCTGTTCCTAGGAGACTAAAATAAATACGCGGTTTCATGGGGTCGGTTCCCTTCCCTCTCTCGAGCACGACCATCGCAACTAGCACTGGCCACCTTGAAGGACGGACTCTGTGGCCGTTTACGGCGTGCCATGAGATGTATGCCAATGCGAGTTATCATAGAACACTGGACTTAACTCTGTGTCTCTCACGAGTGCGTGTTGGTGAGCACTAGAAATTCTGGTATTCACCAGGATGTTTAAGGTGGTGCCAGCTCCGCCACTCCAAACTCCCAACCAGGGTAATCCTCAACTGGTCAATGATGGGTGCTCCGCATACACTCTGGGTAGACAGGCTGTTGGGATGAACCTAGTCGAGTGTCCCACGCCATGCTCGGGGTGCATGATGAGCTGGCTGGGCTGGGGAGAACAAGCATAAGCACAAATAGTACCCTGACCCCTTTCCTCCCCTGCTGCCTCTGCCCCGCTTTCCAACTTGGTTGAATTCTCTGCTGCAAACTCCACTATGAGACTTCTAACGCTTGCTTCGTTTCTAGTCAATCTAGCATGCAGTGCACAAGCCGGGGTTATCCTGGTATGTCTTTTATAACAAAGCCCCTGTTCCTAATGATCCTAGTCTAATGGGCACCGTGCCTATGCGCAGCTCCAATCTAGCTCTGACTTAGAGGAGTTTACTACCGAAGACTTGGGGGTCTGCACCAACTTCCCCTGGATGTAAGTCACTTCTCACCCCTCCTGCACGATCTGTCTCATCCAAACCAAAGGGAAACCAATTGATGCTAATCTTTTTAAGTGTGGAATACGTAGCCAACAAAGACGATGCCGACCCTGGAATCGAATGCGGCCTATACGAGTATAGCTTCTGCGGGGCCCAATTCTACCTTTCGTCGGTGACATACAATCATCCCTGGACAGTCGACTCAGACCGGAACGCTGTGGCGGAATCGGTTCAATGTGTGGAGGTTTCCAATGAGGGTAAGGGACATTTGCAGGGACAGGATCTGCGTATAATTGGTTTTCTACATGGAGTGATGTACTCCGGGATGTTGTCTCGATAAGCTGGGTAGCCTACTTTGTATTACTTAGGAGACTGCAATTGACTGCGTGGTTTTGGAGAGTTGGTGTGTGTGTTGAGTAGAGAGTCGAGTACTGATTTGTAGCCTCTGTGGATATAATTTAGCCTTGACAGCTTTCGGTAGCAAGATAGAGCAGGGGTAGTCATGTCGTTCGTAGTCCCTGGTCTGCCATGTGGACTTTATGCGTATAGTCATCTATATACTATACAGATTTCTGCCCTGACATGCAACTCACTCATCTCATTCTCAGGTAGTGAGTTGCCTTAGCTATTCATAGGGCCCAACAGACAGGTCACAAGCTATGCCAATGTCTGCTCCCCCGGTACTATGGATCTTTCTAACCTCATCCAAGCTGCTCACTTTGACTCCAAAGTGAGAGATAGGTGAAATCTGATCTGGGTATAAATACCTTCTTCCGCTCGACGGTACTCCATCCTTCCTACATATTCTTCCTATTCAAGGAATATTTTTTTTTTCTTGAAGTCTTTTTTTTCTTTTATACATTCATTTCAAAACTTCTATCTCGGACGGGCACCTCTACTCTCATCTCACTTTCCTAAATCGACTTTCTTTACACCTATCTCTACCTTCTCTTTTCCCTTACTCCCTGCATCCCCAAATCCTTCCCTATCTCAAAACCTACTTCATTTCCTATATTTTGACCTAATCCTTCTACATTCATTCCACCCTCTGAAACTTCTCAATCAGTGTCCCCTGCTACCTTCAGTAACTCGAAGCTAGATAGCCCCAGTCTCATTTTCCTCCGACATCCTATATATATGTGAGTACACTTATTATTATCTTATCTGTCCGAGGCACCCCGTTTCTAAATCCCTTCCTAGACTCAAACCCTACTCCGGCAGCAGAGGTCTAGATCTGAGACCTATCCCTCTGTGTCCCTCCACTGTCTCCTGACGCCTTTAACTTGGACAAGGCGGTTCTGAGCTCTAGAGTCTACTCACTACGGAGACTTCTATAATAAGACACAGTATCACAATCTATCACCATCATCACGACACAATTTACCCTGTTTCCGCCATCACCATCTCTCTCCATTCTACACAACACAGAACCAGTTCCCGAACTCCACTAGAAACAACCAAGTCTACCCTCCCACCACTCTCAACCCACTCAAGCCAGGATCCCACAGAGTCCAAAATGGCCACCACTCCCTGCAAAATCCCCGGCATCACTTACGACGCAACCTATGTGAGCCGCCTAGCTAGCAGCATGTCTCTTCTCGCAGGCGCATTCAATCTCCCATCCACAAAGCCCCTATGGAACCTCTATGCCACAGACCCCCATACAAAACCCATTCTCGATGCCTGGGTTGACGAGCGCCCCAACCACCCTCTCTCTAAAATCAGAGCCGTCACCCCAGCCAAGCTTATGAATCTCGCCGCGGACCCCTCCCTGCAAGGGCTAATCACCGGCACCACGCACCCGGCATTTCGCACGCGGGGGTACAAAATGCTCGAAAAGGACACGATGCTGTTTGCAGTTGTGCATTTGTGGTATCTGGTCCGGCTGATGAAGGCCAAGCCGGATTTCTTTCCGCGCTCTGTGGTGGCTGGCGGACAGCTAAGGCTGGATGCGTATGACGTGCTGCATGGGTTTAAATTTTTGAAGTGGCTTTGGTGGTACCTCGTTCATAGGGGGATGCCGAAGGCGGCGCGGGATCGGAAGGCTCAGAGGCCGATTTATCATTATGAGACGGCGTTGTTTGTTGATGGGGGGAGTGAGAGTGAGGGTGGAGACGACACCGTGGGGGAGGAATCTGGTGATGAAGATGGAGATGAGAAGCATGAGGGTAGTGATGGTGTCTCGGAGGACACAGAGGCGGCTCTGGGAGTGTTAAGGGAGGACGCAGGGGACGGCACGCCGGCGGTTTGTGAAAGCCGGGATTTAGCAGGCTCGCATCTATGCTAATGGCGGTTCAGGTTTCTTGGGATTTGGCGCGAACGTCTAGTTCGGTGGCGGGTTCTCGTGAGGCGAGCCCGGTTCCTCCGGCTGCGTCTACTTCTTTGTCGGATGTCCCTTCTCCAGTTCAGCAGGCTACTGGGAGCGAGACTACTCCAGCAGCGCAAACGGTCTCTACAACTGGAACTACCCCCGAGGCTGATGGAGCATCTAACGTACCGCCTACACCTGAATCGGCAACAACACCCCCGGCTGAACCAATCATAACCAAAACCGCCCCAGCAGTCTACCCTGAGCAAGACACAGTATTAACCATCGATATCGGAGGCGCCAACAAACGAGACCGAGAAGACGAAGGGGATTATGACATGGCTGAGGACCATCCGCTGAAGCGGGCGAAGACCTGCTAGTTTTGAGGTTTTTCTCGTTGTTTATTCTAAAAAGAAGTTGAATTCTCACAAGCATGATGGTATCCTATGGATTTGGTTCGTTTTTATTTGGGGCTTGAATGACGGTTTTATGGAGTTCAGTAAACATGCACATATTGTCGCCCACCACGCTGCATCGAAGTCTGCTTTTTTTTTATTTGTTCTTTGCATGGGAAGAGGAGTTGCATGTCATGATCGGGTTTTATAGCTTTTACTTTGGACTATGGTTTATGGAGTTCAGTAAACATGCACATATTGTCGCCCACCACGCTGCATCGAAGTCTGCTTTTTTTTTATTTGTTCTTTGCATGGGAAGAGGAGTTGCATGTCATGATCGGGTTTTATAGCTTTTACTTTGGACTATGGTTTCTGGAGTTGAGCAAAGTGCGTTTGTTTAAATTATTTTAGGGTTTGCTACTGTTTTCTGAGTCCACATCCCATCTATGTCTTCTGCTTATATGGGAAACATGGGGTTGAAAAGTGGCTTGTCGGTTGGTTTCTCTTTTTTTTTTCAGTTCCACTCCAGATTACACAGATGTTATAGCTGCATTCTTGTTTACAGTCCGGTTAGTTATGCGGAGAATCCACCCTACTATAACATCAACTGAAAGATCCTGATCTTAGGGCTCCGGTTGGAGGAGTAAAAGTAGACACATATTAGCTAGTACGCTCTCCAGTGAAGCACTAGTACAGTAGATTTCTTTGACTCAAGAGAATCAAGACTTAAAATCCATACCAAGCAAGCCAAAAACCTCATTAACTCCGGACCCTCATTAGTCCATCCTCACTGCAAGCACGAACACCATCACAGCCACAATCTCAGCAAAGTTCTGACGTGATGATTGTCTTTGAGGCTGAGTCTGACGCTAAGCTGGGCTCAGGGCTCAAGCATGCATCGACTCAGCCTTGCCCAGCGAGCGCTAAATGCTCGCACTTAATTGGCGTAGAGTACTAGGGGCATCGCCAAGGAGAATAACACGAGGTGGGCTCGCGCTTTATTGGCTCGCAAGCAAGGATCGGGCAGTGCCGACTTTCTCCGTGGGCGTCACACCGTCGACTTGGGGCCCGGCCTGGCCCTGCTTGGAGTCCCTGGCGGGTGCAGGTGCAGGTCCGGTCAGTAAGAACCCTATTCTTCAGTCCTGGTTTCCGGGTTTCAGTTCTCTCGTCAGCAGTACAACATATTATACACCTACATACACTACGCTATGATGTGTATGCACATTCCCGAAACAGCTCCCATTGCGAATCTCGCTGCCAGGGTCTTCCTTTGCTGTCCAATGTTTGCACGCCGATCAGCACTCTGGATACGAGCTTGTCCAGCTGTCTACGCCCTGATTCGCCACGACCCAGCCAGGACGCAGGCGGAGGAAATGGTTCTCGTATTGCCCCTATCCTCGCTCTCCAGTGGCTTGCTTGCGGCTCAAATTGCTCAAGCGACGAGTGACAAGTGAGGGTTTGCCCATGAGCCATGTGATGAAGGGCAGTGCACCGGGCACGCACGCTTTTTTGACTCGTCTGCAGTAGAATGACTCGCAGTCGTCAGGCGCATTCTTAAACTTCTTGTGTCCCGAGCTTTGGTTTGACTTTCTTGTCGCGCTGCGCAGTTGTTCTTTCGATCCATCCCCGATTTCGAAGAATATTCTCCATCCCCTATCCGCATAACCACAACAACTCTCCCAATCCATCATGGCACCTCGACGAGGCGGAGGAGGCGGCGGCGGCTCCAGCAGCATCTCCTGCGACAGCTCCGCCTTCGCACTCGACTCGCCCCGAATCGACATCGCATTCCAGTCGCTCTTCCTGCTCGCCACAATCATCCTCTACTTCATCGCGCAGTCGCGCATCTCAAGGGGAAAGAAAGAAGGCTTTTCCGTCCCCGGCAAAGCGCTATTGATTCTCTCAGTCTTATTCGCCGTCTTGTACGTTCCCAATCACCCATCCACTCGAACTACACTAACACTTCCTTCCTCCGCCAGCGCCTTCATCCTCGCCATCGTCATAACAGCCCTAACCCAATGCTCCCCGGGAGTAACCGACGACATTATGCCCGCCTCAGTCGTGCAGTCCTGGCTCAGCCAGTTCGCCCTCTACATCCTAAACCTCCTCCTCCTCCTAACGGTCCCCAAGAAATACGCGACCGAGTTCCCCGGCAGCGTCTCCCGCCCCGCAATCCTCTTCCAGCAATCCTGGGCTGCGTTCATGGGCGTCCTCCTTGTCGCGGGACTGAGCATCGAGACCGCGCTCCAGGTATACCTCTACTCGGACAGCTACAGCGACTACGAGAAAGTAGATGAGCTGGCCGAGCCGCTAAGGGGCGTGTGGACGACAAGCAGCGTTATCAATGTGGTTGGTGTGCTTGTCGCGACTGCGACGGTGGGGGCTGCGAGCAGGGCGGCGCAGGGGGTTAAGGTACTTTTGATTTGATTTCATTTCTGCATTTGCATTTTCCTATTCGAGACTGGGATCCGGTTAACACTAACTCTTTTCTGAAATAGACCCTGTCAACATGGACACCCGTCTTCTCCATCTCAACACTCGCATTCAACCTCGCAGTCCTAGGCGGGTACGTCGACCGCGCCTTCGACAACCTCAACAACTACAGCTTGGGCGATTTCGCCGAGTATGAGCGCAAGCGCCATGCCGCGTATTTTCTGACTTGGTTCTTCTTCTGTCTTGCTTTCTTTGCTGCGCTGAAGGTGCTTTCTCACCGCGGGGCGAGCGGGTATCCTTCTGTTCCTGCTGGTGTTGCTGCCGGTGGGCCTGTGAGTCAGAATCCTGTGTATGTTCCGCCACAGAACCAGAGTGGTAGCTGGGTGGATCGGTTCCAGCATCCGCATCAAACCCAGCAGATGCAGCAGCAGCAGCAGGGTGGGTTTCAGTATCAGAATCAGTTTGGGGGGCAGCAGACGCAGCAGTATGCGTATGGGGGTGGGAATGTGCGGTGAGGTGCGGTGAGGTGAGGTGAGAGGATTGAGCTAGGCAAGGTCTAATGGAATGAGGCTTGAGACTCAATGAGCTCGATAGGGTTGCATTGAAATGAAGTGGGACGAATTATGGAAGGTTTTTATGTCTATGCTTGTCTCTCTGTGTTGGATATTTAGTCATGTTGTGTGCTTGCTTGCGATTGATATACCCATGCCCTATCTATATATATGAAGCCATAATAATAATGAAACATAAAGTACAGATTAGATCGCTCCTCTCTGCAACAGATCCTCTCTCTACTTGAGTCTTGGGATTAGGATAAGGGAACAATTAAAACCCAACCTCATCCCCGAAGAATAAATCCAAATTCCCCAACCCGCTCGACACCATCGACGTGAACTGCCCCCAGCCCGACGCGTCGGAGAGCGAGAACCCTAACCCGCCTACACCTGCACCTGCCATGCCGCCGGTAAAGTCAATCCCGTTTGCGTTTCCGGTATCGTCTAGCGAGTCAGTGTAGGTACTTGTTGCAATCGTATTTGGGCTGTTGGTGGTTCCTAGTGGGAGGATACTCGACCCGAAGGCGTGGTCTTGTGCTTGAGTCTGAGTGTGAGTTTGCGCGAGCGAGTGGGAGTGCGAGTGCGAGTGTGTCTGGTGTTGAGACTGCGACTGCGACTGAGCATGAGCATGAGCATGACTAGCACCATGCCCAGATCCAGAAACTACCAACGAAGAAGAGAAATTCAAGCTCGGGTCTCTCGTCTGCCTTGTCGCTTCGACGCGCAATTCCTCAAGGACAAGACAATATCGTTCCGAGAGGGAACCTTTCTCTGCGATAGCAGATAGATGTGATTGGCATCGACTGGCCGCGGAGAAATAGCTCTTGTATGTATCTGCCGGGTATGCTCTGTTTTGGATCACGTAGATGTAGAGCATGATTGTTGCGTTGAAGGCGAAGTAGGATGTTATCTATAGTATATTTCCCAGTTAGCAGGTCTGTGCTTCGGGCTGGAGCTGGTGATGGATGTTAGAGGGGTGGAGAAGAGAGGAGAGACGAACCCAAAGAGCCCTAAATAGCTGCCGATTCTGCGTAATCTCATCTATGATATCCACCGTCTTCATCGCTGCGTTTAGACACTGCCGCACGCTCTCTTCTGTTTGCTGTCTATTTGCACTCCCACTCGCATTTTCTCGTCCGTTCTGCAGCGACAACCTCGCAAAATCACTCAACACAAACGGCCGATGCGCTAGGATAATACTATGCCAGTAAGTAAGATTCAGGACATTCCGCTGGCGCTGAAAAATCGGCATGATTAGCGACGCGCTCAGTATATCCGCGTCCAGGAACCAGGCTAGATCCGCGCGCCAGGTGGTCAGCTCTGCATGGATGATCTTCACTGCGTTCCCACGCCGCGTTTCAGAGCTTGGTTTTATCGAGTACAGATCGCGCAGGGTGCGGCTGATGATGCGGGCGATTTTCATGTGTGCTAATGGCGCGAGCATGGTTGTTAGTGTTCTTGAGCTTGCAGCGGATGTCAATGGTATATTAATATTAATATTATTAGTATTGGTTTGTGCAGCGCCCAGCTCATGGTCTTCCACGCAAGCAGGGAGTTCGGTATCGATGTCGTCATCGTGAAACGAACGTGGGCGGCCAAGGGCGGCGCTGAGATAGGCGTCGAGCGTGTAAGCGCACCAGAAGGTGCGGCGGCGACACTCGGTTTCGATCGTGCTCATTCCGTTCCCTGGGTCTGCGCGGCGGTTGCGGTTGAGTCCGATGGCGAGGGCTAGGTGCGAGACTGTGCCGAAGAGACTCCAGCAGTGGTTTATGCGGGATTGCGTGAGGAGGTAGTAGCATTGGGTGAGCCGGGCTTGGACGGAGGTTAGGCGGATGGAGCCTTTTTCTTTGGTGAGTTGGTGTTCGGCGGCGAGGTAGTAGCGGGCGCTTATGTCTCGGTTAGCGTGGCTTAGGGTGAGGGTGGGTTGGGTACCTACCTCAGGTCTGTTGGGCCGGGGCGGTCGTTGTCTGGCATGTAGACTCTGGCGAGGGAGAAGACCATGAAGAGCAAGGCGACTTTGGCGGGGGCGCTGTGGGTGTCGCGCATGACGCCGAGGGTGTCGTAGAACTCGTTGAACCAGTCTTGGATTGTGGGTCGGTGGAGGAAGCGGTATGTGGGCATGGCGAAGTCGAAGTAGCGGTCTATCAGACGTTGTGCGTCGTCTCGTGGTAGCATCATGCAGAATGACGGATCGAACTCTGGTAGATTGAGCGGTGCATCGCCAAAGGTGAAGATACTGCTCGGTTGCGAGAAGGAGATTGCTTGATGGAGGCGTTTCTGCACGCGGAGGAGGAAGGATACCCCGGATGCAGGTCCAATGTAGTGTCCTTGGAGATCGGTTTGCGATGGCTCTGGCGAGTTGCGTGAGGACGCCTCTGCTGAGATCTGGTCATGGTGGCTTTGCTCGGTTGAGGGTACACCCTCCTGCGATGTCACTGGACTAGGGAGAATGGCGGAATAGCTCTGTCTGGTAGGAGTCTCCTCATCGTACCCCGGTGGGATGAGGAACTTCCGTCCTCTTGCATAGGAAGAGTCAAAGGTGCAACGGGCTTTGGCGCGGATGCAGAACTGGCACGGTTGCGAGTTGTTGCACTTGATTTTCCTCCTACTGCAGGTCAGTATGGATCAAACTGCCAAAGAGTTAGGGCACCTTTTGCAGCGGTCACATGCTCTGGTAACCCTGACTCTCTCGCTGTTGCTTTTCCGCTTTCTGGTCACCTGATGGGGCGGGGTCTCCGCGGAGGGAGACAGCGGCAGGCGATCGGGGGACATGGTAATCCGCTATGATGAGCGGGGAAGGGTGTCAAGGAGGGACGGAAACTTGATACAGCACACGGAAGGACGAAAAAAGCAAGGATGAGAGCAGCAATTATATCAACGGAAGTGGGCGGGTGTGATCCGTCGGTGGAAAGAGGGTAAAATGCGGGGAAGCTAGTGTGGGGTTGGCGCTTTTCCGTTGACTTTTCCGTCATCAGATGATGGTCTGCAGACGGTATTGATCGCCATATCAAAGGCTGCTATCCTGATAAGGGTCCATGGCATGGTTGGGTGGAAAACGACAAGTTATCCGGTGTTGCCTCGGAAATGTCGAGTCAAAATACCACACAGACTGTAGTACTACGACACGTGTATGCTCAACAAGCATCGTCAACATCTATATGTGTGACGGAACAATTGTACATTGTCGAACTCAGTTCGTAGAGTAGTTTGCGAGTAGTATGAATCTCGTCTCTTATATTCTGAGAGGACATTTTTCATCATGGTAAGAAAATTCCCAATGTGAGCCTGTTCGCTCTATCTAGCTCAGCAAGAAAAAAATAACACCTCTAAAGACTAGCCCTTTAGAGGGAAATCCCTGGCACTCCTGTATAGCTTCAGCAAGTCATGCCTTAAACTTTCACCCAATGTGCATTTTGAATAGCTCAGTATTAGCATAGGTAATATCCACTAGGGTATGCCTAGATTAAGTGCCGGAAGACTTTCAACCTTTAGAGCCTTGTATGGCATGGTCCAAGCAGATCTAATACAGCTCAGCCACGCCATTGCCAGATATCAGGGAGTTTTCAAATTCAGGGTCCCCCACCTAGGCTACAAGACTCTAAAAGAAGCTATGCTCGTTAGATCCCAAGCTACCCCAACCATAGTGCTCTCGGCACGGAAATGCTCCCTCCACCAGCGGTTCAAGCACACCTCCAACGGAAAAGCTCAGTGGGGCGGTTTACTCCATAGGTGCCATCGTCATTGCTCCAAAGTATACCGTTGATATTTGTAGGTACCTACCTTTTCAATTTTTGAGATAGTTCAATTCATTCCAATTTTCCCCTTCCGCCTCTCAACCCGAATCTTTACATACAACATCACACTCACCAACACACAACATGTCTTCCGTCGCCAAACGCCTCGAAGGCAAAACCGTCCTAATCACCGGCGCCTCCTCAGGAATCGGCCGCTCGACAGCCCTCGAGTTCGCGCGCACAGCACCCCAGAACCTCAAGCTGATTCTAACAGCCCGCCGCATCGACCGCCTGGAGCAGCTCAAGTCCGAAATCGAGCAGGAGTTCCCCGGCGTCAAGGTCCACCCTGTCCAGCTCGACGTCAGCAACCCAGCCGAAGTGCGGGGACTTGTCACATCTCTCCCGGAGGGGTTTAAGGAGATTGATGTCCTAGTGAATAACGCGTACGTTTCCATTCCATTCCTAGTACCGAAAGCACCAAGAACGGGCAGCTGGCTAACTCTCTGAACTAACCGAGCAGCGGCCTGGTAAAAGGCGTCGCCAAGGCGCCCGAAATCGCCGAAGAAGACATCAACATCATGTTCGCGACGAACGTCACAGGGCTTATCAATGTAACGCAGGCAATCCTCCCCACCATGCTGGCGCGCAACAACGGCGAGGGCTCCGGCGACATCATCAACATTGGCTCGATCGCGGGGCGCGAGCCATATGTGGGCGGGGGGATCTACTGCGCGACGAAAGCAGCTGTGCGCTCGTTTAGTGAGAGTCTGAGGAAAGAGCTCATTTCGAAGAGGGTGAGGGTTATCACGATTGATCCGGGCCAGGTGGAGACGGAGTTTTCGGTGGTGAGGTTTTATGGCGATAAGAGTAAGGCGGATGCGGTTTATGCGTGAGTTTCCTGGCTTTTTTTTTTTTTCATTCCTTCGCTTTACCTCGTTTGTATCTTGAGACGAAAGTTCTAGGGGGGGTATTGTGCTGACTGGACGGGGTGTAGTGGATGTGAGCCGTTGACGCCGGAGGATATCGCGGAGGTGATTGTGTTTACGGCGGGGAGGAGGGAGAATGTTGTTGTTGCTGATACGTTGTTGTTTCCGAATCATCAGGCTAGTGCGACGATTATGCATAGGAAGGCGTAGGTTTAGTTGTTTGTGGGTGTAGCATAGATTGTGGTGGTTTGGATACAAATGGTCTACTCATACTTGTCTTTATCTCCATACATTATGTTCAACGATAGGATGATTCTCCTACTTAGATAAGTTAGAATCGATACCACATCCACCTCAACGTTCAAAAAAGAGCACAACGCCACTATTCCCCTCTGCACCTCTCCTTCGGACTTGCGCCGAGGTGTTATCCTACTACGCCAGCTTATGGTGGCGCGACGGAAAAGCGCATCCGCTCCCATTTCCGTGCCCTATCCGCCCCATCCATGGATACCCGTCTTCACAGCAAGACAGCCACCCCGTTCACCAGGGCAAGCTCTCCACCCGGGCAAAATTTCCCCAGTACCCAATCCCTACCTCTTCTCGCGTGCCAACGGATATCTCCAACTCCCCCGTCCCCGGCCAGGCACCAGAAATCCCCCTCCCCCTCATATAGCTCAATCACCACCTATCTCACTCAATTCCTGTTCAAACACTATACCTACCTCCCTCCACCCTCTACCAAGTCAATCGCAGAGAGAAAGTACACCAAAATGACCCAATCCAAATCCAAAATCCCACCCGCCGGCGTCTGGGCCCCCGCCATAACCTTCTTCAACCACACAACCGACACCCTCGACCTCCCCTCCCAATCCCTCTACTACAACTACCTGAGCAAAACCGGCCTCGCGGGGCTCGTCATCCTCGGCACAAACGCTGAAACCTTCCTGCTCACGCGCGAAGAACGCAAGGCCCTCCTGCAAACCGCCCGCG
Source organism: Aspergillus karnatakaensis (assembly GCF_047715665.1). Lineage (NCBI taxonomy): Eukaryota > Fungi > Ascomycota > Eurotiomycetes > Eurotiales > Aspergillaceae > Aspergillus > Aspergillus karnatakaensis. The sequence continues at coordinate 553,872 of NW_027395715.1, read as the reverse complement.
CCGCAGTCGGCGACTCGTTCCCGCTCATGGCGGGCGTCTCGGGCCATTCCACGAAACAGGTGTTGGAGTTTATATCCGATGCAAAGGACGCAGGCGCAGATTACGCCTTACTTCTCCCCCCGGGGTATTTCGGGAAACAGACGACGCAGGCGGTGATCGAGGGGTTTTTTGACGACGTTGCGAGGGAGAGTGCGCTGCCGATTGTGATTTATAATTTCCCGGCCGTCGTGAACGGGGTTGATTTGGATAGTGCGACGATCACGAAGCTGGCAAAGCGACACGCGAATATTGTCGGGGTGAAACTTACCTGTGGTGCTGTGGCGAAGATTACTCGGTTGGCTGCTGCGTTTGCGGAGGGCGAGTTTGCGACGTTTGGCGGGCAGTCGGATTTTTTGGTTGGGGGGTTGGCGGCGGGGGCGGTGGGCACGATTGCGGGGTTTGCGAATGTTTTTCCCAAGACGATTGTGAAGATTTACAATCTTTATAACGAGGGGAAGTATGGCGAGGCGATGGAGCTGCATAAGAAGGCGGCGATTGCGGAGCAGCCGTGTAAGGCCGGGATTGCGAGTGTGAAGTATGCGGCGGCGATGACGACCGCGAAGAAGGCCGGGATTGAGGGGGCGTTGGACAGGTTGAGGCCGAGACGGCCGTATGTGGAGGTTGGGGATGCTGGGAAGATTGCGGTTATGGAGATGATTGAGGGGTTGAGGGGGGTGGAGGATAGTCTGTAGGTTGTTGGTTCTGATGGCTGTTCCAGTTGATGAATCAGAGTATCTGTTGGGATGAAGATGTCGTTGAGGCTTGTGATTATCATAAATAAGATCATCTTTCGAATAGAATTGATTTGAAGATAAGTTTTGGGATCTGGCAACGCAACCTAAGATAGCAAGATTGGAGAATAAGCACTGATTTCGCTAAAGGACAATGGTTTGAAGGACCTGCTGGTAGACAGGACACTGTGCAGCCTTGCTGCATGCACACGACCACATGATTACACATTTTGTAGTCAGGAGATCACCCTTTCGCTGCTACTATCAGCTGCATCAGAAAAGCGTCATAGACCAGCTCCTCCGCCGTCGGCCGCTCCTCCGGTAGCCATCGAAAGATTCTGCGCACGAAGTCGAGGAAAAGCGTCCTGTGCTGGCCCGAGAATTGTAGCTCGCGATCCTCAAAGGACTGCTGGGGAATACATGTGCAGCCTTTCCTGTAACCTGTAACCGATGTTAATGCAACACTCAAGATTGTTTAAACAGGAGCGACATACCATCACGATCCCAAAACCTTTCACACTTTTTACTCCTTTTCAAGAACTCCAGAGAAGGGGGCCCCATAAGAGAAACCATTTCAGCTAGATGGTGCTCGTCATTCAGATAGCCGTTTTGCTTTGCGAAAAACAGGTGATGGCCTTGCACTAGATCCCAGACCTTGAATGGCGTGTTAGTTGCGTACGCGCAGCTGATGTGGTCAGACAACGCACCATGTTTCCAACGGACCAGATATCAACCTTTTGATCCCACTCCATCTCCAGAATGACTTCCGGTGCGCGATAGATACCGGGCATGATATCCCCGTTGTACTTACTAGAACCTGACCTGGCCTCTCCCAAGTCAGAGAGTACAGGCGACCCCGTGCAAAGAGGCATCGGACGGGAGTGATAGATCGTCCGGTCTGCCAGAACCTTCCGAGCTATCGGGCGTGTTGCCTCGTCTTGTTCCATGTCCGACAGAATAGAGGTATCTTCTATCCCCTGGAGTACATTGTTCGGTGAGATATCTACCCTTCTTTCAGCGTGACTCTTTAGTGACCTGTGCTGCAGACTCACCGGTATGGACAACACTATTTTCGTGCAACAAGGTCAATGTAATCAGCGTGAGCTGAGTACTCCTCTGAACAAGGTCCTTCGAGAACTTCCTATCGGGAAGCAGATCTTGAATTGAGAAAGACTGATGCCAAGCGGCTGGTAAACCAGGCAGAGGTGTTTCCCATGCGGACCAACAATCTCAAAAGAGTCGAGCACCAGGCGGACTAATCTTTTCCTGTAGACGTCGCTGGATTGTTTCAGATGTTCTGAAAGCGTCCGTTCCCGATCAGGGCTTTCCCCGGTTACGCATACTTTGAGCGTACTGTAGCAGTTCTCTCTATCGAATATCAGGAACTTGCAACCAGGCCCAAACTCCTTTGAGCACTTACTTGGAATCTCGGCAAAGCCAGACGGTCGACGAAGTTCCGTATCCCAGCTTTGACACTACCTGGTATCGGGAGTGAAAGACATCGCCAGGATGAACAGGATAATACCAGAGGGAGGGTCTCTTCTTCAATAGTTTGCAAGGAATCTACTCTTACGTATCCCAGAGACGGTCGTGGAGGATCCCTGTGCGAGGAAACCAGAGTTCTGGCTGCAGGACGAGACGAGTAAGATATCACGCAGCCTGGGACTGAGCGCTTGGACGGTGAATGGAGACGTCGAAGGTTCCAGCGGAACATCACTGCAGCTTCGGAGGTGGGGGGGTGAGGAGTTGATAGGAGGGCAGTCGGGCCCCCTTACTCAGACAACGCCCTACAGCGGGCTTCAGCTGTCACGTGTATACAATAGGCAAGGTGGCCGAGCGGTCTAAGGCGCGCGGTTAAGGCTTCCAATTCGGATCCCTCCTCTTGATCAGTCAAGTTTCCGCGTCATTAATTTGGCGTGGGTTCGAATCCCACCCTTGTCAGTTCTTTTTGCTGTTTTTTGGCTGCTTTTTTGTGAGTGGAGTTAATGGGTGGGGGAGACCGACGGTGGGTATCAGCGAACAGGGCCCGGCCGGGGCTTTGGCCGAGACTACAGACTACAAAGGATGAGAGTGCTTGAACATTCAATGGAACACTGGGGAGGAATTGGCATGCACATTGTTCAACTATAGTAGAAGAACTAGGGTATCATGGGGTAGCACTAGTCGGTCATATCGCCATACCCATTGTATGTGCTAGGATACTCGTGAGAAATATATAATCGACCAGGACATGACATTCAGGAGAAGATCCTCTTAATAACTGAAACCAACTTCTAACTTCTTCGAAAATCATTCAATCTACTTCCCCTCATGAACATCGTAGACTCCCAAAAAATATACACTGCAAGAAATTCTATACACCAAACCTACCTAACCTACCACTTGGGAATCGCCGCCGAAAACTCCGGCTGAAACCTCTTCATATAACTCGTATCATCCCTCTTCCGAATCCCACAATCTAAATACTGCTTATGCAACCTCGTCAGCTTCTCCCGATCCAACTCCACCCCCAACCCCGGCTTCCGCGGAACATTGACCCCCCCATCCTCCCACGTCAACGCCCCGTCCACAATCACATCCTCATCGCGCCTCTTCCACGGCCAATGCGTATCACACGCATAATCCAGATTCGGCGTCGCTGACGCCAGATGCGTCATTGCCGCTAGCGATATCCCGAGATGACTGTTCGAGTGCATGGACAGTCTCATCCCCCAGGTCGCACAAATACTAGCCAGAGTCTGAGACTTGCGGAGGCCGCCCCAGAAATGATGGTCGGAAAGGACGACCTGCACTGCGTCCTGCGCGATGGAGAGCGGGAGGTGTGAGAAGGCGACGACAGCCATGTTTGTCGCTAGCGGCATGGAAGCTTGCTTTGCGACGGCGGCCATGCCCTCGATCTCGGGGGCCGGATCTTCAAGGTACTCGACTATCCCGGTCAGTTCCTTTGCAACCCATTTTGAGGTTTCGACTGTCCAGGCGGCGTTGGGGTCGAGTCTGAGTGGGATATTTGGGAATGCAGCGTGTAGGGCTTTGATGGCGGCGACTTCGTCGGCGGGTGTGAAGACGCCGCCTTTGAGTTTGATGGCCTTGAAGCCGTACTCGGTGATGATTTTGCGGGCTTGCGCGATGAGGCCTTGTGCGTCGAGTGCGGCGCCGTACTCGTCGTCTGGGTGGCCGGGGTGGCCGGCCCATTTGTAGAAGAGGTAGGCGGAGTACTGCACGTTGTCGCGTACGCGGCCGCCAAGGAGGTCGCTAACTGGAATGCCGGCTAGCTTGCCTTGGATGTCTAGGCAGGCTACTTCAAATGGGGAGAAGAGTTTGTCGGCGACGGAGGCGGTCGTGACCATGCCGGCCATGCCGTCGCCGCCGGATGTTGCGTCGTTGGAGAGACTGGCCTCGCATATTTGGTAGATGGCGTTTGTGTCGTAGATGGAGAGCGAGGCGGATGTGATTTGGTCGGCGGCTTTTTGTAGGCGAGTGAGGTGGGCGGAGTCGCCGTAGGACTCGCCAAGGCCGTAGGTCGTTTCTGTAACGACTTCGATGATGCTGCGCAGGGCGAATGGCTCGTGCACGCCGACGCTGTTGAGCAGGGGCATGTCGTGGAATGCCACGGGGGTGATGACGATCGACTTGATGGTCGACATGGTGATTATTCAGCTGGCTGGTGGCAGGATGCAGGGTGCTTTTCCTAGCGGAGAAGACATGCCCTCTCCGTATATATGACAGGAGCAGCCGGAGAATATTCCGGTAGAGGAGATGGAGAAGGGACCCTCGTTGCGGGGTATCTGGGGATTCGCCACGGATATGGAGCTGGATGCAGCTTTCTCCGTGCGATCAGCGGAGCGGATCACTGTTTCCGTCTGCTATACTGGTCCGATTGGCTGCTCTTCCGTTGAATCCTGCACAGACCGTGTTGGTGTCTTTTGCGGAGATAGGAGTGACAATCCGGGGAAAGCTGGTGCTGTGCGATCTGCATTTCCGACCCTGCTCTGGGTATATAGCCTCCTCCCCTCGATTGATCTGTTGCATTTCTTTCCAATCCCAAGCCAGAGAGACAGACAGCCACCATGGAGCAAAGGAACTCCATCACGAAAGACGATGTCGAGAAGTCGACCCACGTCGAGAGTCCCATTACTGAGATTGGGACTTTCCGTGTCGTTGGTCTGAGTGCTGAAGATGCAGACTTCTACCTCAATTACCCAGAGGAAAAGAGGAAGAAGGTCTTCCGCAAGGTATGTCCTCGCTCTCTTCTTCTCTTTCAAACAGCTAACCGAACAGGTCGACGTCCGTCTCGTCCCTATGCTCGCCCTCCTCTACCTGGCCGCCCACATCGACCGCGCCAACATCGGCAACGCCAAAATCGAAGGCATGGTCGACGACCTCGGCATGACAGGCGTGCAGTACAACACCGTCCTCTCCATCTTCTTCATCCCCTACGTCCTCCTCGAAGTCCCCAGCAACATCATCCTCAAGAAATTCAAGCGCCCCTCCCACTACCTCGGCATCCTGGTCCTAGGCTGGGGCATCATCATGACCTGCACCGGTCTGGTGAAGAACTTCGCCGGCATCATGGTCGTGCGCATTCTCCTCGGTGTCTTCGAAGCCGGGTTCTTCCCCGGCGCCATCTACCTCTGCTCGTACTGGTACATGCCCAAGGACCTAGCGCTGCGCATTTCCTACTTCTACTGCGCGAGCGCCCTCTCCGGTGCATTCTCCGGTCTGCTGGCCGCCGCCATCGCCGAAATGGACGGCATCGGCGGATACGAAGGGTGGAGATGGATTTTCATCCTCGAGGGCCTCGCAACCGTCGTGCTAGGCGTCATGTGCTTCTTCCTACTCATCGACACCCCCGCGCTCTCCAAGCGCTGGCTCGACCCCGACGAGATCCAGTACCTCGAGCTCTCCATGTTCATCAAGCAGGGCGGCCGCGTCGAGCACGAGAACAAGTTCAAGTGGCGCGATCTAACCATGGTCCTCACCAACTGGCGCGTCTACATGCAGGCCTGGTTCCTGTTCGCCCAGTCCGCTTTGTCTTACGGTATGTTCCAGATATATCCCCCCATGTCGCCTTCAAGAGCATTGAGATGCTAATATTCACCAGGAATCAAATTCACCCTCCCCACAATCACGCAGTCGATGGGCTTCGCCCAAACAGAAGCCCAGCTCCTCTCGGCACCCCCCTATGTCGCCGCTGCAATCTCCGCCATCGTCTTCGCCCGCCTCTCCGACCACTTCTACTGGCGCATGCCCTTCGTGATCATCCCCATGGCCATCGTCGTCGTCGCCTACAGCATCATCATCTCGCTAAAGGGCGAGCTCGCCGCTAAAATGGGCGTCGCGTACTTCGCCGTCGTGCTTGCTGTCATCGGCATCTACCCGATCCAAGCAGCCGCTGCATCCTGGAACGCGAATAACATTGCGCCTGCGTCGCGCCGTGCGATTGGGATTGCACTCATGAACTGCGTGGGCAATGTCGGTGGGATCCTGGGCAGCTTTATGTATCTGGAGAGCGAGAAGCCGAAGTATTATACGGGTTTCGGGATTAGTTTGGCGCTGGGCGGGAGTGGAATTGTTATGGCGGTGTTGTTGGAGTTGAGCTATAAGGCGGCGAATCGGAAGAAGGAGAGATTGCAGGAGGAGGCGAGGGTGAGGTATACCGAGGAGGAGCTGTTTGATCTCGGGGATCGGTCGCCGTTTTTCAAGCATGTGCTTTAGGCGGCTGGCCGGGTTGGATGTGCGGTGGTTGGGGAGGTTTAGTTTGGATGGTGCTGGAGGCATGGGATGAGTGAATGGAGGGAGCGTGGCAGGTATCTATGAGACAGCTGTTAGGAATAATGAACCGTGAATGATACAGTATGGAGATCTCTCGTAGGCGAAATGTAAACTTAGCCTGGCGGTTTGAAGTACACTGCAGGTGCCCGTAGGGTCTCAGGCCTAGATGCAGCGGACCTATACCAGGTGTAATCGCTAACTGCAAAACCTCAATGGCTTATTTATGTTAGGCTGTAATAAGCCTGTTAGACACTGACCGGGCAAAACACCCTGAACTCAGGAGGTAACCACTCTGAGAGCGCTGTCGATGTTTCCTATCCAGCTATGCTTAGGAGCACGTATATTGGGCACATCTACAGCCCACCACGCCCAGACACGTACTAGAGAGCCCCAAGGGCTCTAAGCTGGCATTGGATATTGCTTCACCAGGAAGGATGATGTCCTGTAAATAGAGACGGAACGCTCAGGCAGGATTGCAGTGTAGATTATTGAGGTAGTCGCGCTTGGCCTCCAGCCAGCCTCGTCAGATCTGATGATAAATATGGCATGCGCCCGCTCTCCAGCTAGCTTCTTTTCTTTCGAGAAACCCTGATTCTTATTCTGAATTTTCTTTTGTTGTTAGCGTTGCTTATTGGTATGTTGTTGCCTAATCCCGCCGTCGCCTTTGTACAGTTTGGACCTTATACTGTTCTTCTTTCATCATTTGTTGTCCTTTCTCTCCCTTCTGTCTCTTCTGCGGGAGCATACTCGGTACTCGGTCTCGGACCTGCTATAGTATGCCAGCCGGCGTCAGGTCTCGAGGAATGTTGCATCGACTTTTACTCACACCAGTCACAGCTATAGTCCGGGATGCTCTACAGTGCCACCTGCTTAAGCTGGATAATGCAAATGATGATATCAAGACCAGCTGGTCTCTCAATCCCCCGGATATACTATGGTTGGAAATGGAGATCCACAGTACCACCTGTGTGATGCAACTATGTCGATGGACAACCCCGGGCCATAGTAATGTCTGTGAGTCAGAACTTGGATCCGCAGTGCCACCTGTGAGGCCGCCCACTACAGCGCCACCTATACGCTTGCTATACCAAGGTACGGATTCCCATATCTGGGCTCCCCTTGCTGCAGAGAACCTCTGAGGCTGGTAGCCTGCAGCGCCACCTGTATGGCATGGACCTTCCAGTGACGACCCCTAACCTAGGGCCATGGCGACGCTACTGGGATTCCAAGTATGAACTGAGTATCACAGAGCCCGTGCCAGTCATACCAGTATTTTAGTGCTTTAACCATTCTGTTCTCGATTTCGTTTGAATCTAGAGGTATCTGACACAGGTGCTAACGGAAGGCAGTGCGAACTTCAGTCCACCTGACCCCGAAACAGCAGGTCAGCATTGGATTATTCACTCCCTCGTTTTGAAGTCGCATCTTCAGGTGACACATTCACCATCCTGGAGTTGATATGGCCATGCAGGAACCATATCCGCCGCAAGGTTCAACTCCTACCCCACACGGTCGCACTCCTTGCGCGACCACATGCAATATTATCAAGCGGCTACAACAGAGCTCACATGGCCTCACCGTGGCCCATGACCCAGTGGATGCGGCACTGGATATTGTTCTTGTTCACGGTGTCATGGGTGACGCGCACCGAACATGGAACCATGGAGAGCGTGGGATATACTGGCCGAAGGACCTTCTGCCCTATGATTTATTTAACGTCCGGATTACGGTGTTTGGATACGACGTCGCTGTCTGACAACTCTGGAGCCAGGTGTCCTAGGAATAGCTGTCGGGATACGCTGCTGACCTACTGGGCAGCCTGTCTGATTATCGGAGCGGTAACCAAGTACGTCAATCAACGTCCCGTCCTGGAGCGTTCGGCGCCATTCCATTCTCTAACGTGGTTGCAGAGGTCCAGGCCACTGCTTTTCGTCGCTCATAGCCTGGGCGGATTGGTGGTGCAGCAGGCCCTCGTCTCTGCGCGAAAAAGGCGACGGGAACACCTGCGAGACATTGGAACACATACCACTAGCATATGCTTCCTAGGCACTCCGCATTGTGGAGCCAGTTTTGCAACCTGGGGTGATCGGGCTTCCAGAGTAATGAACATCTTCAAGCCTGCTAACCGGCAGATTGTTACACTGCTTGAACCGCAGTCGAGAGCGCAGCATGACCTACGTCGGTCGTTTCACAATCTTCTGGCAAGGCGCAAGGATGATGGTGCTAGGATTCAGATTGTTTGCTTTCAGGAGACTGTACCTATGGTCCGGTCGTGCATTGTGTCTGAAGATTCGGCTACAATCGATGGGGAGCTCAGTTTCCCCATTTTTGCTAATAATTTGGTAAGATCTCCTTGATATACCTCGAATTTCCTTCTGCTGACGTTGATATAAGGATATGGCGAAGCTCATTAGCAGACAAGATAGTGGGTATCGAAGTATTGTGCGAGAACTGCATCATATGGTCTCTGACAGGGAAGTAGGTGCCCTCTGTTCGAGATGTGGTTGAGGATACGTAGCTCTAGATTACGATCCCTGTCTGGAGCGTACTGCAGCCATTGCTCACTTCAGAGTTCCAGGTATAGAGCTATAGCGTATTAGAGACATGCTCCTGGCCCACGATAGCTCGACTCATCGCACCAACACGACTAGATAGATAGAAAGTGGCGCGAACACAACAACCCTACAAGCAACAAGCCTAAAGCACATACGGCGGCCCCCTAGCACCCCCTTCTCGATAGGTAGCTCCGAGCTCGCCTTGCCCAAGTTCAAACTCCGCCCTCCAAAGCCCATCATTCCACGAACCCTCGAACTCGTCACCATTGCCGCTCTCAGGCGTCCTCCACTGCCTCACCACATTCCCAACGTCATCCAAAAACACATGCAGCAGCCCATTCCCCTCCAACGCCTCTCTATCCTCAATAAACAGATGCGTCACCACACAAGCAGCATGGAATCCCCAATACTGCAGTATTGGATCCCTTGCTCGGTACTCCGCAAGATACCGCTGCACTCCCTCCGAATAGAGCGCCTCCCCTTCCGGATCATAATCGCGTTCCCGTTCTTCGATGGCACTTAAATCCTACCTAAGTGCCCTCTCCCGCTCCGCGGGATTCCCCTCCGGCGACCATTCGGTGACTCTCTCCGGGAAGAGCTCCAGGAATCCCACCAGGTCTAGATCCAGGCCCGTCCCGGCTCGTGCGCCGAAAATGCTTTCGTCGTCAAAAACAATGCCCTCGGGGCCCACAAACCCGTGGGAGAAGTTTTCCGCCATCACGGCCTAGTGCGCCTCTTCCTTCTCCGCGTCGTAGCACAGTCGCACCAGCATTCCCCCACCCATAGTCCCCGTATATTCCGCAAAGGGTCGCAGCGCCTCGGGGCGCGCAGGGCGCAGGATCTCCTTGATCTAGATCTCTGTGGGCGTTAGTGGGTTGTCTAGTTGTTCGTTGTATGGCTGGGCTCATTATTAGATCGTGCAGTCGCTATGAGGGCTTTCTAATAGGTGGGTGGTTTGAGGGTGCATACCTGACGTCCTAGACAGCCTAAGGCTAGAAATTGGCGGGCTAGACGGCGGTACCGGGCGGGGGTCGATTCGGTGGCGGATTCGGGGTGGGGGGTGTTCCATTCGGAGAGGAGGGAGCCCCAGGCGGGGGGGGGGGGGGGGGGGGAGGGGTTCGAGTTCGAGGATTTTCAGGGGCATGTTGTTGGTTGTTGGCTGTTATGGAAGAGCAAGAGCAAGAGGAAGAGAGCGAGGAGGAGAATTTGGTTCGACCCCGAGACCGCCCCGGATCCATGGTAGGCTTCTCCCCTGAACCAGACCCCAAGGTCCTGTAGTCTACATATTGATTCTCTAAGAAAGATGAAATACATTCTGTGTCGTTGAGAGCCTTACCGTGTGAATGCACAAGGCATGTAAAGCATATCCAGTATCTAGATAGTACTGTAGAAAGCGAGATGATCTTCCAGACAAGAAAGAAGGAGATGAAAGAGGAGCCTGGAGATGAATGCAGGAAGTAAAGACGAGCAGTGGTCTCCGGCTCTCTCAGAGATCTAGATCAGCTTACGGCGCCCAAGGCCTATCATGAGACCTGAAGCTGCCAAAATGGCGGAATAAACCGCACGCAGTCGTCTAATCAAGAACCGGCGCAGGCCTGTGACGTCTATTGCCAGATCACAGCCCTATCAGGCTGCGCCGTTTTGCTCTAGCCGACGAGTGGCTACGCGGATGAGCTTGCCTTGTACTTCCAGTCAATGGAATAGGTTGAGCTTAGGTGTCACTTCCAAGGTCATTGCTTCTTTAAGAGTTTTACTGTTACATTCTAACTGACTAGCTAGTGCAGATGATCCTGTCTTCCGCTTTTACTGGCTAATGCTGGATTGGTTGTGGAGAGAACATAATACTATCACTAATCACTAAGTTGTCACGAACCACACCTATGTCTTAGCCTGACATCATGAGGATGATCAGTTCGGGGCCATGCCAGACGGTAGATGGCGCTTCCAAGGTTGTTGTATCTTCTACCTCATTCACTCAACTACCTACTATTATGGGCTTGTGACTGAGAAACATAAATAGCAGGTCATCTCCCTTCATGATCTCTCTCAATCACTGCCATCCGGTCTTTCACCAAGCTGCCGATCACCTCTATCCCGCCTTGTCCCTGTCCCTTGACTGAGCTGTAGCCGTCCTTGATAACAAGGTCAGTGTCTTTATTTCCCGGCTCGAACGATCACATCTAGGTGGAACTGAACCCTTTACTTATGCACACGCATTGATAGAAAATCAGAATGTTCAGCATCAAGAGCTCCTCTCTTCTCCTACTCGGATGCGCCTCACAGCTACAGCTAGCACTCGCCGATCTCTCCCTCCGAATTGGATACGCCTCTTCTCTCGCAGCCAGCTTCCCAGGAACCGAACCGACAATCGGCTGTGAACTCCTCGTGGACATGCTCGAGGACGGCCAAGGCGGCGGCAAAATAACATATCTAACAGATGATGGCAAAGCACCGCAGGACGGCTGCCCATTCTGGGAGAACGAGCTTTTCTGCGACCGATGGGGGTGTCCGTTCGAGATGATCTTTTCTGATGTCATCGATGTGGTTGTTGAGTCGGACAACTCCGACGACGGCACAATCACCGTCTCTGCTGTTGGGCTGAATGGTGGAACCAAGACTGCTACGTGCCCCCAGGCGGTCGAGACGGTTTGGGATAATGATTCTGGTCATGGCTATTATACGTGGGCTTGTGATCTTACGGGACTTTAGGTAGCAGACTGGAAAGTGGCTCTTTTCTATGTACCGACAAGTGTCCATAGTCAACTCGTCCTTGCGGATTTGGACAATGTTTGCTTGCAGAGCTCTAAGTAGAAAGAGAGCTCGCCATGTACATAGAGCACCAGAGTTTATATATAAGCTTCTCCCCCGCGGTCTAGCAGAATATATAAGCCTGACAGGGTAGCCAACTATCTACAATGAAGAAGTAGAGTAGGATTAGACATGTAATTTCCCTCCATCCTAGCTTTACTTAGAATCCAATATCCTAACCTACAGTGACATCAGCAGGAATGAAAGACCTTTTCCGATACAGGGCATTCAGATAATTCACAACGCGGCATCAACAACTTTCTTATATTTATCTCTGTACTATCTCTCCAATACAATCCTTACTATATGATTATATACTAAAACTAGTAGGGTATGCTAGAGAAATATAAAGAGGCCAGGCGGGCTCTTGGCACATTTAGAGGTTAGGGCTCGCGTGATGAAATAGCAGGTCCTGGACATGACTCTAGTTTCGACTTCTATGGTTTCTAACTTATCCATGTAATTAATAGCTACCATATACTACACATATATTGTAGCATGTAGCCTTCCATTACCCATGATGCTTTCTCGGGCACCTGGTACTACGGACAAAGCCAGACAGCGAGAACAGTGGCCTCTAGCTGAATAATTGAGCAATTAAACACCTAGCCGAGAGTGATCCAGTTGAGTAGTAGTGTGAAACGCATGTACAATAGAGATCATCATACTGAGTCATGTAAGGCGTACGCCAACACCAATAACTGATACTCCGTAACTCCGGGGCCCCGCTGCACTCCGCAACTCCGGAGGGCTCTGGAATTCAGACCCGCTCGCCTTGACTACGGTAAGGAACCAGCTGAAGCTAAGAGCAGACCGTTACCATAGAAAAGGAAACTTACTCGGCGGCGGGCCGGGAACCTCCATGGATTGAATCCTATCAGGGCTGGAATGTGGTTTCGCGCCTGACCGTTGTCCAACACAGCAGCTGCCTCCGGAGTCCACTACTGTTGATATAAGAGTGGGTGTAATTATTTGTGCAGTTCAAATAGTACATGGAATTGCATGAGGCTTATAGCACTCGTGAGTAATGTATACTAGCAGCTTAAGCTATCACCAATACCAGCCCAGCCACTCCATCTGACGGAATGTCTCCGACGTAGGTGGTGGCACTGCCAATGCAGCCTTGTTCCTTACGGGGTCCAAGGGGTTGACTCCGTCCAATATTATACGGAGGTACCAAGCTGCATAACAAAGCCACGTCGCGGCCATGTACATCCGTCCCATCCTGAAGCTCGGACAAGCGGAGAAGCCGTAAGTATGATTCGGCTGCTGACGTTAGAATGCACCCGTCCACTGCTAGGATACTATATATCAAGCCTAGAGTGGGTTGTATTTGGGGGCCGTTGGCAGAAACCTTGGAAGGGGTGCATGTTCAGCTTACACGAGTGGGGTTTGATATTCCTCACTAGACCAGGAAACAATGCGACTTGGTCCTTGGAATGGAGGTGACGGACAATCTCAAAAGTTGTCAGCTTGCGTCATATCATATTCTGTCCGTTCCTGCCAGACTACCGAAATGATGGATACCTAACCTACATACAGCCTGTCGTGGGTATAAAGAGGAAATAGAAAGACCAGCCTTCCAACGAATTCTCTCAATCATCCAGCTACCAGAACCGCATCGCCAACACTCTCCAAACAAACAAACAACCCACCGTCAACTCCAAGATGAAGCTCCACCTTGTTACCCTTCTTGCTACTCTAGCGGCAACCTCTTCCGCAGCTGCTATCGAAAAGCGCGCCGGCACCTGCTCCTTCCTTCTCAGGAGCGCCCGAAGCCAGGTCTGCCACCCATACTCCAGCTCCCACTGCCCCTATCCCTAGGTATCTTCATTGCGAAGCAAGTGGAGTAAGCTAACAAGTATACACGCTCCAAGAACCCCGTCGTCGGCGGTGACAACACCCTTCTCTGCTACGGCGAAGTGACCTACGCCGACGGCTCAACCGAGAAACTCTCCACGGCGTGCAACGAGGTCAGCCACGACAAGTGCTATTTCTCGCAGCTCCCGTATTCTATTTGGTAGGTCCCGGGCCCCTCCATTCGTTCTTTTCTCCTTTTGGAGGTAGGGGTGGAACTGACCATGGATAATCCATGCAGCATCCACACCAACCCATCCAACACCGATGGCTACCTCGACTACAGCGACCAGCACGCGGACTTTAACTCGGACGCCTGCGAGAAGAGCAAGGGGGCGAGTATCTCAGGTGACTGGACGGAGACGACGTGCTCTTTTGCTTGTTAGATGGGTGGGGGCGGGTGGGGTGCTAGGCTTTGTGTAGCTAGATAGATGCTGATGGTATCTATATCTATTCTGTGTCTTTTCTTGCCTAGATGACGGCGAGTTCGCAGGCTCGGTGGTGGAGAGATTAGATCCATTAGGTATTCTGTTCCTTTTTACCTACTCCATGTTGCAAAGGGTACGCTCGAATATAACTTGTCTTTGCTTTATAATCCTTTTTTTTTTCCTTTTCCTTTTCCTTTTGCTCTACCTTGTCGAGGGTTAGTTAAGAGTCGAAGTCTGATGTGTGTGCCAGCGCCACGACTAGGCTGGGTTTACCCTGTTGCGAGCAGTAGTTAGTTGCTTAGGGTGGGCTCGATACGATTAGTAAACTGTGCACTTCAGGGCCCCAGCCTTGGTATAGGATTTCCCTATGTGTTTGGCTTTGTTATACTGTTATGCGAGTGCAAAAACCATTTTATCTTGGTATGTAGGTTAGCTATATAGCTATAGTTTCACTTCTTCGAGACAGCTATTTCATGAGTTCATGGGCTCCATCATATTTTGAACTGATGGCAAGATTAGTATAACATTAGAGGATTGCATTGTCTCCCTCTGCGGCCGGTGCTCGCGAATGCATTGCATCGTGAGTTGGTTGAGGAGGGAGGTAGTAGTTAGGGCGAGCCCGGTCAAGGAACAGAGAGGAGGGCACCTGCATAGCCAAGAAGGTTTCCTGCTCTAAGAATGCTATACAGTACAAGCTAGGAGTAACCGTATCCTAATAATAACAATAATCATGACCATAACTATCACCAGAATCCATTAACCTCGTACCGCTCACAACTCGATATCCTCCTGCTCAACCGTCTTCTCCCCCTTCCCCTGGTCATCCGGCGTAATATGCACCTCCCAATACCTCTTCATCTCCTCCGGAAACTCCTTCTGCCGCTGCTCGCTAACCCAAACCCCATACTCCTCGTGCGTCATCTTCTCCTTCAACACGCCTCTTCGTTCGCCCGTGCGAACGAAAACCGAAAAGTCGTCTGCGACACGCACATACTCCTTCAATGCGCCCTTGACATCTAGTCTCGCCCCAGTCGTCCAGCTTAACAGCATCGGCTCCAGCAGCGGTGCGTCAGTCACGCTTGGATGCGACGTGCCGAGACTAGTCAGGAACCACGATGGGGCGGGGACAGCGCGGACGAGGTCCCGGACAGTGTCGAAGTGTGGGCGGCCAAAGAACGGGCTTACTGTGCGCGACCAGGAGTTTGAGTGTACGACTAGGATTGGGACTGTCACGTTGGGGTTTAGCTGCCCGGAGGATTTTCCAGGGTCGAGGATTAGGCCGGCGCTTGGGTTGGAGGGGGAGGAGGTGGAGAGGGCTTGCAAGGCACCCGTGGCGCCGTAGGAATGGCCGCCTATTGTTAGCTGGGAGAGGTTGAGGCGGTTGGCCCAGTTTTCGAGAGTTGTGATTGGGGCGCGGGTATTGACGACGGGTTTGCCGGCGTTGATGGTGCGGAGGAGCTCGATGCCGGCGGAGATTTCGACGTCTCGGAAAGCGAGCTGTGCACGCTTCATGGCCGGGTCGTCGATTTCATCTGATAGGTCTGAGGCGCGGAAGGACAGGACGTTGCGGGGTCGTGCGGTGGCGGATGGTTTGACGAAGGAGCCGGGGCTGCTGCCGTCGCGGTGCTCGATTGCGACGAGGACATGTCCCCGGCTGGCGAGCTCGCCGAGGAAGTTGGTGTAGTCGGTTCGTGAGGAGGCCATGCCGTGGGAGAAGACGGTCACGGGGAATGATTCGTTCTTCTCGCTGGTGAGGAGTGGTGCGTCGACTTCGGCGGGGATGGTGATAGAGCCGCCGATCGCCCACAAAACAAAGGTAAAAATGGGTCTAATGATGAAGTTGTCTACATGGGCAAATCGAGCGTAGCCCTGGCCTGTGAGGCTGACTGGGCGCGGAATCCATGGATACCGCGGCTTGCGCGATCGGAAGTCTTTGTCGGTGGGATAGTAGACGGTAGCGAGGAGCGTCTCGACCTCGAAAGCTGGCTCTCCAGTGCTTTTGAGCACGCCCGGCGCGACAGTCTGAGGGCCTCCCGCCAAAGGGACCTCTAGGTCGATGGCGCCGATTCCGTGTGGCCCGGTGTATGGTGGTAGCGGTGAGGCAAAGAGTGGGGTGCCTCGGACGAGACAGTAGAAGGCGTATAGAGCAAATGCGGTGAACAGTATGTAGCCAAAGGTAAAGCGAGGGCGAAGAATGCGCATAGGTAAAGTAGCGATACTCGATAGCCGGGTCTGCTGGCGTGAGTCGGACAGCCATTTCGGCCGGATGTCGTCGGAAGGCTGCATGGCGATGGGCGAGTCGGGTTGTTCGTCGTCGCTGCTCACGAGCCGATCCAGCTCGAGGTCTTCTTGGTACGGAGGGGGTCTATTTCTGTTCATTTTGTCGGTGGGAGTACCGATGGAAATGGTTATGATGTGAGGACCAGAGTGTTGTAGAGATGACGTAGCCTCTCGTCGCCTGCCAAGATCCGGCCTTGGCAGATCATCCCTGCTCTTTTGAGCCTCACGATACGTAGGGCTAATGTAGTCCTCGCTCACTTCTTACCGATGGCTTGCATCTAGATTCAATTTCAGATCGATCGGAAAGGGAACAGACGACCAACAGTTGCTTGAGGTCTTGCTCGCAATCACCACACTAGTAAAAACAGTCTATATATTTAATCGCCTTCCATGAGGCTGCAATAGATCCCAGCTCAACTATACCTAAAGAGCCTAAATAACACCGTAAACCGCAATTACCACTAAAACTAAAGAAACCATGTCTATACCCTTTACTTTTCGTCGACAAAACAACACCTTTCCCATCTCAATTATACCCAGGCATGTACTCATACCACAACAACATTTCCCCCCGGATTCACCAACGTCGCAGACGACGACCCACTAATACTCCCATGATGTCCATGCTTATGCCCATGCCCATGCCCCAACCCACCCCGTCCCCGCGGAACAACCCCCTCCTGGATCCCAAAAAACTCCACCCAGCTCACCCCCTTAATCTCCACCATCGTCTTCCCCCGTCCCCTCGCGAGCCTCGCCGTCCCCGTCCGACTCCAGCTCCCGGGTCCAGCGCCATCACTACACCGCTCTCTCAACGGAACCTCAACTTCAACGAAGAGACAGTCTCGGAGGAGGTTCGAGACTAGCTCTGACGGTTGCACTGGGATTGTAGAGAGGTCTTGCATGTTGAAGCATGTAGAGAGAGTAGCGTATGTTTCTGGGATGGAGAGGGTAGGAGGGGCTGTGGTGGACAGTGTTGTGCCTGGTTCGAGGCAGGAAGAGAAGATCTTCTCTGCGAGGGGGATGGGCATGGTGATTTTGCCGAGGACTTGCGGGGCTTTCGGGGTCAGGGAGGTGAGGTTCATGCAGAGGGGGGTGCGGTAGGAGGTGCAGGAGGGGCAGTAGACTGTCCTTCCATCTGTTTATCTAGTCAGCACACGATGTATGATATAGAAGAGAGGCAGGAGACAGTGGATATAGAACTGGGGGGATGGCATACAATAATAAACCTCCTCACAAGTACACTTCAACACGCAGCCAAACCCGGGCCTCAGGAAACTCGTGTATAGATTGATACCCCGGTCCAGGGGGAATGCCAGCCCCAGTCCAGCTGGGTTCGGCTTGTTATATTTCCTCCCGCCATCACGGACGGCTTTGTCGACGCAGAATTTGAAGAAGCCTGTATCTCCGCTGCGTCTCTTTACGACGATTGAATCGTGGACTGCATGGTAGATGATATCGCAGTCTGAGAGGAATGGACTCGTGGACTTAGGGATATTCAGCTCTGTTCCAAGCGCGCAGACTGCATCGTTTGAATGGCCGTTCTCTGCGAGATTGCGTAGCACTTTTCGCGCCGTCCTTTTCTTGATTGTTACTCGTGGCGTGTGGTGCAGGAGCTGTGCGCCTTCGGCTGTGAAGAGGTAGTATTTTCGTGTTGCGGCATCGTAAAAGATCGGACAGGTGTTTGTTAACGGGATTGGCGAGACGAGGTCCCACGGGTGGATCTGGAGGAGGGTTGTGTCGGGAGTGTCGGGGAGAGTCGCGGGGATGTAGGCGAGGGCGGAGGATGTTGGGGGTGTTGTTGGAGATGTCGGTGAGGACTTTGTCGGTGATGTTGAGGTTGACTTTGTGGATGGAAGGGGGTGGAGGGTTTGGATGAGTTCGACTGCTGCTACGACCATTTTGGTGGTGTGGTGGTAATCAGGTTTGATGGTTTGTTGAAGACAGGACTCATACGATTTTTTATTGATTTCAGATGCACTAGGTAAAGCTGTTAAAGGCAGTAAGCTAAATTTTTAGAGTAAGCGTTTGTGTTTTGTTGTTCATGCTCATCTTGGGATCCGGTCAGCCATGAATAATCCATGATTGATCGAGGGTCTGGATTCAAGGTGGATCATCCCTCACCACCCCGAAGGTGTTCTGGAAAAGATCATCAAGGGTTTAACTACATAATGAATGCAAGAACTACTCAATTGGAACAAGGCCTGCTGATTGGGATGAACTTGCAGCTTGGTCTACGCAGCGAGTCAGTTCCTTACGGCGCCTGGAACCTGACAGCGGATTATCAAGAGATGATGGAGCATACTAGCCCCAACTCCATGAACTTAAGGCAACAGGGCGCCCAATAAGAGGAATGATTAAGTCATCCAAGCGCTTTCTATTTTCTCTAGTACGCTGCCCAGTTGAGCTTATCTAGAGAACGTGTAGGTTACAATGGCCAAATGCAAAGCGACAAATCTTTAATAGGTACCTATTAGAGGCATCGGTCTTGTCAGTAGTGGCAGTTTTTACGCTGTAGGTTGAGGTCCAGACAAACCTGTAATGGTCCTGTATGATGCTGACCATCTGTAGAGGCTGCGGATCGAGCGGTTGCGTCGGATAAACCCAACGAGATCCTTGCTGACTGATAGCACATATAATGGACCCTGCTGACCTTAACCAGCTCACCGCTGAATCTGAGGTAGCTACCCATTGCTGTACAGCCTAATATCAGAGTCTAGCGCTATGAACAGTGCCTAAAGCTAGGCTTCAATGAGGGAGTGAAGTAGACTGAGCTCCAATATTGTCATAAAACAGGCTCGAGTCATCAATAGCAAACTAATCCGAGGAGTGAAGCAGAGCATATGCACCCCCTTTGTACTCAAACAGCTTTTCTCTAGGTCCTGATAATAGGAGGTACATCAAAGATACTTAGTTTGGCAGGGTAAGCTATGGAGTCGCGAGCGAGGGTGTGCAGGTGATTCCTTGAAACCACCCCGAAACAGCCCTAATTTCCACCAGTTGACCAGATCAAGCCCTCAAGACCCTGAAATCTACCTCGACACGATTGGATTACCATACAAAACAATAGTCGAACTGTTAATAAATCAACTACCGATCGACTCGAAAATTCGGCACCACCCGTGGATGTTTCAAGACGCTGATCGCCTCGGCAGACAGGCCATGTGCCGGTTAGTGCCTGTCACAGAGCTGTTTCAGGAGAGGTATATCTTCGACATTTCCCCAGCTGCAGCTTCAAGAGTATAGTATCCTCAATCACTTGTTCACCCACATTTAGGTTCCGTCCAGTTGACACAGACCAAGTCCACAACCACAATCACAACCACAATGCCTGCCCCAAGCGACATCAGCATCACCAACCTCACAGGTGATTGGGTGATTGTACGTCCGTTGATTCTCTTCTCCATACCAATAAATTTGAATGTATAACGCTTTTGCTAAATAATGCCAGGATAAATCAAAAACTGAGAACCTCGACGCAGCGCTGAAACTAGTGCGTCCCCCCTTCTCTCAGCCAACCCCAAAATTACCTCTATCGCCACGATCCAAACAAATTAACGTGGAGTCTAGCAAGGAATCTCCTGGCTCCGCCGCAAAGCCGTCACATCCGGCACAATCACCCTGAAAATCACGCAGACCACCACCCCAGACCCGAGTTTAATGATGCAGCAAGGCCTCCGCTCCATCTTCCCCGGCGTCGAACAAACCCGCTCCTTAGACTGGAGTGAGCATGAACATGTTGATGCGGTGTCTGGTGCTGCGATCAAGGTTAAGAGCCGATTTGTTGCTGGGACAAGCACCGGGGGGAAGGTGAAGCCGGTCTTGACGGTTCAGACGGGTGGGGCGGTAGATGTTGCTTCTATTGAAGGCTATCTAACGAGTGAAGCTGATGGTTCTGGGTCTGGGGGGTTGGATTTGCAGAGGGCGTTTGTGCAGGATTTTATTTGGTGTGAGGAGGGGGGGTGGAGTGCTGAGCAGGTTAGTCGTGTGATTTTCTCTTCACTTGCTGAGGTCTAATATGGGGCGGTTCATGTTGATGCTAATCGATATAGGTCTGGGCTATTGAGAGAGATGGCGACGATGTTTTCCTGTTCTGTAGGGCTGTTGCTGTTAAGGGGTCGGAGGTTGAAAAGGCTTGTTTGGTGTATAGGCTTGAGGAGCAGCAGTAGAGATGGGGTTAAGAGGCGTTTCGGTTGATTCTCTGTCAATGTACTGAGTCAAGCCCTGTTGTTGGTTCTATCCATTCTATATTGTGCAAATTTCTACTATTCTAGTCTACAGGGATAAAGAGCTGCTCGCTCACCTAAGATACAGCTTGTATATCGGGCTCATTGGCTACAAAAGGGCCTGTCTAGCAGCGGCTTCACAACTATTTGGTAGCCACCTAGAACGAGCGCGGCTGACTTCTGATATACGTCAAAGTTCTAGTTTTCCGCCGCGGGCTTCGGCAAATAACTAGACTCGACATGAGGTGAGAGTTGTTTGTATTGTATTGCGAATTAAGTAAAAAGACCGGTATCCGGTATTGAATATCACGCAATCACCAAAACGGCCACTGCGCAGCCCAAATAGCCCTCTCATCATCGGTGCGTGCAATTTGCAGCATAAGCCCAGTTTTCACCCGGTCTAATTGGTTCTGTACAGCATCATAGTGTTCTGGCATCACTACATCTTTGGCAGTCCACATCCCGCCAAATGACTTCTTTATATCTCGCATGAGTTGCATTCCCGCCATTGCATCCCGAAAATCCTGCTCAATCTGAACCTTTTCATCTTCGGAAAACTGCAAAGGGAATGGCGGGTTTCCTGCGGCTTGCACGCCTGGGAGATGTGGCCATTCATGCTCAAGCTGCAGGCACCTAGCAAGGTACCATGCCTCGCCGTCAATGAAAATGTTGTCTGCAAAGATCGTGACTTCGACGCCAGCTGTCTGTCGGTATTCCATGGCCTGGAACAAACGCTGATTATTCCTCCTGTTGAGTGATCTGTACATGATCAATGGAGCCTGCGATGATATCATGTCCACTAATACCTCACGCGCACCAGGCTGCATTGTATTGATAGCCTCAACATCTGGGAAGTCGTCCGAGTCAACAAGCGGCATCTCCGACCCGTCGCCGTTGATAAAGTACGGCGGGCGGGCGTGCTCGAACAATGGGATAATCTCAGTCGATTGCCAGTCAATAAACCGGACGACTTTGGTTGGCTCCCTAGGGTCGACAAAGATATTCTCAGCGGATAGGTCCGGGTGCTATAACAGAGCAGTTCTGAGGGAGTCCTCGACAGGCAGAAGATACTTCACGAGGCTCAGGTGGACTTTGAGTGCGGCAATCTTCTTCTCACGAGAGGGCCTGTATGGGCCTGGGCCATACAGAGTTCCAGGCGCTAGTGGTAGCTGAGGGGCAGTTTCGACGCAGGCAAGTTCTCGGAGGCCAGCGGCTATTCTGTACTCCTCGGGGGTCTTCCCTGGTTAAAGATGAGCAGAAGTCCTTTCAAGCGAAATAGAACGTACAAGGTCCTCGATCGAATTCCAGTGCCATCCTGCCAAATTCAATAAACTCACGGCCTGTCGCAGGACCAACCGTGAAACGATCATCTTCGGTCTCACATTCATTCTCGTCAGTAGTCGTGCATCCCTTAGAGCCAGCTACATCACTGGAGTAGTAGAGACTTCCATACTTGTTCAAAGACAACGACATCCAGACTTTCTGGTATTCAGCGATCGACTTAAGAAGTTCCTTTCGCTGGTCGCGCTCCATCCTCGGCCACACAGTACTGAGCTGGACACCAGGGGCCTTCTCCATGATGATATACTCCGCCTGAACCGGAGTAGCATCAGCTCTAGAGCTCCACGCGAGGACTTTTGGTACTGGAGTCTGCAATCTCGTCCTCATCTAGGACGGGTTAACTCTGGAAGCCATACAGTGCAAGCAGTCTTACAAAGTCTATCGTCGCGACCTCACTCGCAGTTACATAGTGAGCAGGTCCCGCATTTGGGTTCGGCACCTTGCCAACAACCTGCGCGCCATCGTCCATGGTGAAGAGGAATGCCTTGCTGTACTGTCCGTCCGGGTACTTTTCCACGTTCCAGCATTGTTCCCCTTTGTAGCCGATTGCTTCGGCGGCACATTTGACGAGTTCATTCATGTCGAATCTCACCTGGCGGATGGCCATCTCATGGGCTTCGTTGAGGATGAAGCGGCCCCGGGTGTACCGAAACCAGTCCTCATTTTTATTCCAATCTCTGTGGATCAAGCGGGATGACTGTGCTCTCCATCTTGGAATTGTGAAAGGAAGAATTCGAGTCCTTCTCAGGCTAAGAGCAGAGAGCATAATTTCTGGCTGCGTTGTTGGTGGAGGAGGAAGGACAGGTGGTGTTCATCCCGCAAAAGGCACGACACACAACAGCACGTTGCACCTTCTCAAGATCGATAATCCGGGACTGGTCGACTCTCGTTCATTTGTCGACCCCTATTTCCATTGCTGCGCAGAGCATCCCTGCGATAGTTGAGAGCTAGCTCTGCCAAGCTGTTGGCAACTATACAGCTTCCAGTCTAGTTTAATCAATCGAAATGACACCGCGCCATGGCTGCAACCGAGGACTTAGGACCCTAGAAGCCTAGGTCTTGCTGTTGATTTCTCTTTGACCTTACCATTTGCGAGGTCCCAACCGTATCAGTGGCCTATCCGGCCTGTACGTAGTAGTAACTGCCTAGTAACCGCAATATGTGGTGTATCTAGATGCGAACACCCATTGTACTTGCATGGTCAAATATATAAAATATACAATACAGAAGCCTGAGAACGAATACGTATTATGTCCATTTCAAACCCAATCCACCGCTCCAACAAAATCACTCCCACAAAACATCCTCCTCCCCCGCAAAGCCCCTACTCCCTCTAAAATGCCCACCCGCCTCGACATCCTCATCCATCCCTACGCCTCCTGACATGTTCTTATCGTCGTTGTCTTCGTCCCTCATTTGATCCACGATATCATGCAGCGGCATTTGTTGCTGGCCGCCCATTTCGTGGGAACTATCCTGTGCAGGCATGGATGTTCCGAGGTTCTGCTGTCGGGGTTCGGCCGCGTCGACCTCGTCGGCAGGCTGGGTTTGAACGAGAGAGGTAAGTTAAGCGTTGTGTTAAAATCATGGAGATGGGGTGGGCGTGGAACTTACGATTGGGAGACCCCGCTGGAAACAATTGGGAACAGGCATTGTGGTTGTAATTATGGCTATTTCTGAGGTTGATGACACCAATTATTGGATATTGCAAGATAGGAGAGGCATTGGCGTAAGCTAGGCTGCCTACACCCACTTATATTCAGTGTACAAACGAGTGACAACATGGTTCGGTAAGAGTGAGATCGATAGGAATAGGTCAGCTTTGGGTGTGTCGAGGTCTACCCGAGGATGAGGCTTGATCAGACCCTGGAAACCAGCAAGGTGGCTAGCTGGTTGAATGGTTGATTTGCTCCTCATCATTCACTCTCGTGCGGACTCCAAGAATCAATGGATTCGTAGAAACTGCTAGCAAAGGACGTGTTCTTCAGTCAGATTCCTGATCGACGAATGTCTACACACCATCGAGGTAATCTATATTCCTCAGATGCATGTCTTCATCTCACGTCTCTATCTGTAAGACACTTGAGACCTGATATTTCTCTCACTCTTCAGCTTTAATCCAGGTCCCTCAAAAGCAGCGTAATATAGCTCATTCCTCACTGATACCGCACAAACCAGAAGTAGATATGATCAATACTCCGTTAATAGATATCCTCCCCCGCAACCCCCCTCTTCCCCGTCTTAAAGCTCTCAACTGCCCCATTCTCCTCTTCCTCCCCCTCACCACTCCTCAATCTCGCATCATCCTCTTTCTGCAACGGCAGCCCGCTGTCACCTGTTCGTGATGTGGTGTCCTGGGATCTGTCGTCCTGGTAGCTCCCGTAATCCTGCTCTTCAGGGTCGGCGTTTTCTGAGGTTGAAGAGGCAGCCTTAGGATTACGATTTAGCAAATATGCCCTTTGCCTTGTCTGAATAAGTAGAAAGGGGGTGGTGGTTGTACTCACAGCGACGTGGCGGCGAGGCATTATGTTAGAATAGTCAAGGGATTGTTCAAAGGGTAGAGGTAGGGAGTTAAGCAAAATATGACTATTGGGATACTCACCACGGCCGGATATATGGTGCTATTGTATCTAGTGTGACAGCATACTTTCATCAGCATGTGGTCTTGGTCGAGACTAAAATGTTCCTTGGTTAAGCTTAATGACTGAACCAGGGGGCGTCGACCTCGGCGTGGTCTTGTTACCATGCATTCACCCACGATGGAAGAAAATCAAAGATGTGATGAGCCTTGTACAGCTGTATACAAGCCAGCACCAACTAAGGGAATACTACTTAAGCCTCTCTTGCAAAGTAAGCATGATCGACTCCATCTATCCCCTCAACTCCGCGAGGACTCTTATACGTGAATATCCACACTCTAAACGACTTTTATAGATTCTAGCGAGTACACTCTACCTAGTAGTGTCTTAAAGCACACTAAATCCTTTCCTCTACAAAGGCTCTAAGCTAAAAGTCATCATCCACGAAATTCCCCCCCGCAATATTAACATTATCCTCTACCTCATCCTCCTCTTCATCCGCTTCAACCCCCTCATCAGCCTGCACCGCGGGGTTCAGTCCGCGCCAGGGCCGGTTCAAACGCTGACTTCCTCCCATGTTTTGTGCGGTGTTCTGTCCGATGTCCGTACCGTCGATGCTCTGTTCTGGCATGCTGGATTGGTCTGTTTGAGATGGCTAGAGCATGTCAGGATATTACTAGACCCTGGGCTGATCGGGTGTAAAATCGAGGGGTAGGATATGTCCCTTACATGTTCAACATTGCGGCGCCAGGTCCATGCCATTTTCGCGGGATCTGGGTAGGTTTGCTGGGTTGAAGGAAGAGTCGGGAATGGTATGTTAGTCAATATATCAGGGCCGAGGATTGGATTCATATATACAAAGATTGCTCGTAATGACAGCACATTTGAACAAGTGTGGGGTCGATAGAGATAAGCTCGTTCCCTGGTCAGAATTGGTCTCTCGTTACGCATGTAAAGGTCAGCTTATAGAAAAGGAAAGGTCTAGAACGATAGAGGGCTGGAGAGGGCTGTCATGTCTATCTCATAAACCCCTCACCAAGTCCACAATATCTAAGGCCAGAAACATGTACTTTGTAGCACGAGGTCTAGATCTTGTCTCTAATGTGTCAGGTCTGAGGTGATTATCCCCACATACAGTACCCTTCCACTCCACTTCCCTCCAGGGTACAAAACTGGGGTTGTTAAGAACGTAAGGTGTATTTGTACCTTAGCTCTGCATGTGAGTCGTATGCCTTATAATGACACCATCTAGACCCTTCCATACTATCCTATCTAACATATCGTCCATTCACTTAGAAGTATCTGCCAATACTAAATCAAGCCTCCTCCCCCGCAACGCCCCCCTCCCCAACAATAATCTTCTCCTCCGTCTCCGGCCCACCATAGTACCCCTCCATCACGTCCCCAACGCCCCTATCATCGTTTGACTGTTGTTGGAAATCCATTTTTCTGTTCGCCGCCCCCGGCCCCAGCTCGTAGCGGGAGCTTTGCGGCCTGTTGATTCTGTCCTGTTCGTATTTCTTGACGTCGTCTTGGAGACGTTTGCTTAGTTCGGCGCGTTGCTGAATGGGGGTTAGGAATGTTTCAATTGGTTTGTGATCTGGAGAATGGGGGCCTACTTCTGCTGTGTAGCCTTTGGTGGACATTGTAGGAGTGGATGGTGTTTAACGCTTTGATATTTGTTTAGTACTGAAACGAACAAGGGAAAATAGTGGCTGTAAAGAAGAAGCTATAGAAGCTGGGTAGGGAGGTAAGTGGGAGGTGACGGCATGGTGTGATAATGATGAGGTTGATCAAGTGGGGGTTGGTTCCATGGTTAGGGCAGACCAACAACTTATCAATATCTAGTCTACAGCATCTCGTCTGATTAACCTATAACGCCGGACTCCATTCACAGCACGAGTATATCCCACAGTCTAGACACAGCAGAACTATGTGGCCCGCCGAGCGATGTCCTCTTTCCCAGTCATTGAATGCGCCTCCCCTTCTAACCCTCCATAGTACCCTCTATCCTGTGTTCCATCAGCTGAGCTCCGACTTTCGTCCGACCGTTCTCTAAAATCTAGACGTCTTGTTGCCGCTCCCTGAGTTGATGGTGTATCTGTGTTTGTTGGTGCAGTGTAAATCGATAGCTTGTCCGCCTCCGACGTTTGAAGAATGTCTAGGATGTGGCTGATGCTTTCGGAGTGGCGGCGGAGATTGTATATACGAGGGTCTTCCGGCTGAAGATGCTCAGTTAATACTGGTGGCGTCATTGGAGTGGTTATGTTGCTACTCACGCCGGAGGTATTTCTGTCCGAAGCCATTTATTGGTCTATATAAGGGTGGTTTAAGGGCAACGCCGGCCGCCAACGTAACAGCTTTGACGTAGGTATTTGAGGATTAGTTGTGGCAGGCCGATTATATCAACGGAAACATTCATCTGTGACAGCATACTTTCATAGTGGTGGAGTCAATATGCTGTTTTATTGGTTATTTGGAAGGGCTTGCAGGTCGATCTTGACCTTCTCAGTGCGAGTGCAGATCCTTGATCTACTACGTATTATGACTATATAATCCTTTTTCTGGATAAAAAGAGGCGTCAACCTGCTCGGAAGCCTTTCGCAACATATTGGATGAATTTATCCGTTTAGGGCTACTTTGACAGAGTGGCGCGCCGGGTGCAGGTAGGTTGGTACCACAATACAACGTTAAGTACTGAAGGAATTCCCTATAGATACTTTACAGCTCATCCGACAGACACTCCTACGGTCAAAAGTGAGTGGTCAAAGCTGCTTGTTTAATTTGTGCTAGCATGATGTATCAGGAAGCCTTTAAAGGCTATCCTTCATTCCTATCATAACAATTTGTTCCTGCAGCTAGTGGTCAGCGCAGCTTGTTGGTGAAATAGACACTGGAAGCCTCTCAAGGCTATCCTCATCCCTGTTATAACATCCAGAACAAGTTCCAATTTGCAGTCCAATACATATCTCGTCCTCATACATGCCCAATTTAACAAATCTCAGTGTAAGCCGGCGGCTTGTTCTCACGACTAACCTCCGAATAAAATGGCGGAGGCGTCGCAATCTTCAAGAAAGCAGTCTCCCTGACCTCCCTCAAATGATCAATCGCCTTGTCCAGATCCCTCTCACACTTCTCCACGCGCTTTTCCGCAGCGTCAGAATTGTACTCTCTCAACAAGGCACTCTCAAACCGCTGAGCATCCTCATACATCTTGCGAATGATATCCGAAGGCTGCGTCACCCTCTTGGGAAGACCCGCCAGCATTCGAATTTGCTTCCGCCGATCAACCCCAAGATTGAGATACTCGAGCTCCCTAATACCTGCATGCTCAGGCTCCATCCCCGCTTCCAGTACAAGGGCATACACCTCCTCCTCGAATCTATTCTCGACCTTTCGAAGACGCTGAAGCAGATCACCCACCTCCAGCACCTTGGTCTTCCCCTTCTTCTCAATCTGCCGACTCCGACTAAGCGCCTTATCCAGCATATCCACAACCTCAAGCGTCTCAATCAGCGCCTTATTAAGAAGCTTATCCGCCTGCTTCCTCTTCTCAAGCGCCCTCTCCGCTGCCTCAAGCGCAGCCCACGCCTCCCTCGTCCTCCTCAACCCATCATCAAAATCCGGAAACGTCCCCGTCTCCTCCCCAAAAACCCGGTCGTAGATATTATCCTGATCCCAGATCAGCCTCTCCCTCTCCTTCACCGCAGCCTGAAGCTCTCCCACCCGCTCCTTCGCCTGCGCGACCTTCTCCTCGCATTTCCGCCGCTCAGCGCGGCATTCAAGTCCCTTGTTCACGACCTCAGTCCAGACCGCTTTCTTGCGCTGAATTCTTTTGCGATAATATTTCTCCATGCCGACGATGGTGTATAGCCGGCGGCGGGTATTGTTGTCCCTGAGCATCTCGTAGGCGGTTTGTTTTTTGACCCTGAGGTCTGTGAGTTCGTCGATTTGCTCTTCGAAGTCTTGGTTTTGCTCCTGGAGCTCGGCGAGCTGGGCGGCTTGGGTTTTGAGCGCTGCGGGGGCGTCTTTGACGTGTTGGAGTTGCGTGAGGATGGCTGTGTGCATTGGTGCCGCCGCGGAGACTTTGTCTTCGAGGTAGAGAGACATTGTGGTTTGGTGGTCTGGGGGTTGTTAGCTTTGCTGTGGATCGTTGGGGGGGAGGGGGTGTAGCATACTGGTTGTGGTGGGATGGGTTGTTAGGATAGTTCCTCTGTCTGAGGCTGGAGGTGGTTGGTCTCGTGAGACTCGATGTAGTGAGGTTGTTTGTGGGTGGTGTAGAGTGAGGTTATTCCCAGATTAGGGTTGGTTGTGAATTGGTATGGTGCGCCGAGGAGCGATATGCTTCAATACCCGGGGCAAGGTATGTTGTTTGTGGTAATGATGGTAGATGAGGTTATTCCTCGAAGTAGGGTTATTCTAGAATGAATTTGCGCCTCTTTGGGCAGTTTCAATGTAGTTATGCGCACGTAGTAATGCGTGCAAGGAGGTAGAAGATGGTACGGGGCAGCAAGAAGCAGAGCAGCGAGGGACCTCAATATACCCTCGCCGGTGGCCCATCTCTTGGGCGCGGAATTCATCTCCTACGAGGCTGTGGCTATGACTCCTACACGTATAGCCAGGTCAGTCGGACATCAAGACCAGTTCATACTTCGCAGAACTCAATGCCAGCGAAGACTCTACAGCTTCCTCGCCAGTCGATGCTCGACAATGACTCTTAATAACGTTTCAGCATTGGACAAGGTTTTACATCTCCAATGTCAATCAATGTCAATACAATTGAGTTTTGTGGAGCAGCAGTTCTTGAAACCTTAGGTCAGGAATCCTGCTTCTCTGTCCTGGTGCGAGATCCCAAGTTGCTCAGTCCGCACTCTACACGGGAGGTCAATTGACTGAGATCTACAAGCAATGATACTAAGTAGCCTTTATTGAATCATCCAGGTGGACTGCTACATCAGACAATGTCATCATATCCTCCGACGAACGCTCTCTCCGCACTAATGAACGGTGCAAACAAGCGATTTCTCGATTCTACCACCTGCAAGTCAATGACCAGCTCTCAGAACCCTAATTACACCAGTGACTCTTACAAAATAAGGCGATTGGCTCCAAATTCCGCGATTCCCAACAAGAAGAAACAGGCAAGCGAGTCCAAGGGCTCAGAACGTTTCGAGCAATCCAAGCCCTACTCATATGTTCATCGTCCGCTCGGGAGTCTACGGGTTGTTCAGATACTCTGCAGCGCATACCAGGCGTTCTGTAGCTGCTGTTGTTTGGGGAAATGATATCACCAGGGCTGTCTAGTACATTGAAGCCGCTATCGTTAGATTCCCCTTAGGTGTCTCTCAATTCAGCACATAGTTATCTTACGATACCTCTGTGCCTCCTGACCCCAGCATCTATCTCTCCCAGAAAATACAACAATGCAATGCGAAGCCGAGAATCTTCTATGATGGATATTTATAGTTGCAATTGAGTTCCGGCCTCCTAGACAGCAAAAAGTCTCCTAGACAGCAAAAAGTCAAATAGGATTCTTGTGTTGACCTTCATAGCTCCAATTGTCTAGAGGCACAGTATGTGTGAGATTGGTTATTGGCGGGGCTTACGGCTTTGTCCAGAATCTCGAAGTTTTGAAGGCGAACCCCATACCTCTAGCTTGTCGTAAAACGGTAGGTCATATTGATCAGAAATGCAGTCCACTCGGTCTCCGCTTCTTCGGGAGAAGAAGACTCGCAGGTATATTATATGGTGCTACATACTACTCAGTGAATATGCTATGTATGTAAAGAAACCTACTCCGGGACTTACCCTTTTGCATTGGCGTTCGGTACTCATGCTGCACTTGTTTCTCCTCGCAGAAATTCTCCCATAGGATAAATGGGCTCTCTGACGGAGTCATCTTAAGGATACCAGGTTAGCCTTTTGCATTTTCTTCCAGATCGCCTGCTCAATCTCCTAAAGTTAGCTTGGGGTACGCTGAGCACAGTCTCTCAGCTCCATTCTTGTTGGCTGCGGGATCAAAGTTAGGGCTAGGAACATCTATCCCAGGGTCACCTGCTCTTCAGTCCGTCCGGTTGGTGCAGGTCAATTCTTCTTCCTCGGTATTTCATCAAGAGTCCGCGGTGACATCCAGTGGTGATCAAGAATGAGGTCAACAAGCAAAGCATGCAAATATGGATGGGGGAGGGTGAATGAGCTGTGGCCCGGATGAGGCGAGGTCTAGGATGAAAAACTCTTTGCAGGATATATCTCTGACTCACTCACAAGGTTGTGGTTGAATCTTCTCTCCTCTTGGTCGAAGAGGTTCCGAGCTTTCTATGTAAAATCAATGCTGGACTTTCCAGTTTCGCCCGCGGGGTGATTTTTCTTCTACCACAGCGAGTGAGCATGCTATGCTGATCAGGCATTATTCGATCGTGTGTCAATTCCCACGACTATCTGGCAGTCAGCTCTATGATCTACTGTACAGTCACCTATAGGCCTCGTATAATCCTATCCTATTATCAAAACCAGACCCCAGCAATACTCAATTACGTCGTGCCTGATCATATCATCGCCTCCGAATTGACTCACAAGTTAAACTTTCCTATACTCTGAGGAAGGTTTATCAACATCCATAATCTGGTTCCTAGAAACTCTCAAGCTATATTTATAACGGGACCTAATTCAGGGCACATGCATAGACAGGGGCGCACAGAACAAGCAAGGTTTAGCTCGGGAGGACCTGGGGGTGTTCGGAGATGAATTCCGACTTGTCAATCTCCAACTCCGACTCCTTTGGATCTTAATACCGAGGTCTAAGGGTACCTACTGGGGTAAAGTTCTAGGAGAGAAGATAGAATTATCATTAGGAAACCAAACCAGAATTGAATCGCTATAATCGCTATCTTGCCAACATCACATACGCCACCTGGACCTCATAGCGCCGAAGGTCAAATATATACCCAAATAATTATATACCAACACCGTAAGAAGGGACGTTCGACTCGTAACCGTGAATAAAACATCTATCAGAAACTAGTAGGGGATGAAGTCGAACCGCATTCGATCTGGTTACTGCCGTTAGCTCATGTGAGGAGTATGATGGGTGAAAAACATACCTAGGAAACGATTCCAGCTCTCGTTCTCGTCTAGCTGGTGAGCCCAATACTGCTCTAGGAACTTCAACGACTGCAGCACATTCGGCACGCGGATTGTATCGTACAGCGACGAGAGAAGATTCCGAACACGATCACGATCTTCACCTTGTGCTTCACAACCTGCAATGAACAATGGTGTCGTGAGCATCGTCCAAGGACTAAGACCGGGCGATGGTCCGATTTGTTCGGAGCAGTCGATGATTTTCTTGACTGAGAGCTGAACGGCGGGCGATGTCGCCGGCTCTCGGCGCAGTCGCCGCTCGATCTGGATTAGTGCGCTGTGTTGGAAAGCTTCGTTGCAAAGGGTGAATCGGAGGATGTGATCTGCTGATAGACCGTCCGCGACGCCAGGGTAGAATGTAGGTGGTGACCGTGCTCCCTCATCGATGAGATTCCGTACTGACGATTCCAATGCAATAATCTCTTCGTCGTCTGCTGCTTGGTCCGGGGGTGTTTGCCAGGCGGCTGCTCCGATCCCGCGGAAAACTGCGGATAAGCTTACTGTGAAGCCCCAGTAGTCGTCGAGGTAATCTGGTGTATCCGAGGTCGGGACAACGGCCTTTGCAATCGTCTGGCAGTTGACATCTCCGCCAATTGGCGGACCATTTCCGGTCAGCGCCGTTAACGACACGATTGAGCGGTACCATCGATCAAGGTATCTGCGAAAACCTTCTGATGAATCAGGAGACCCCCCATCCCGCTCACGAGAGGCGACCATCAACGCCCGCGCGCCTTCGATATGTGCTCGCCAGGAGTTTGGCTCAACCGCGCCAGCGTGCACCTCTGCAAGACAGAGTGTCCGCGCCGTCGCAAGCAATGCATCCGTCCCACGTGTAGCTGGGTTTTGTAGTTCCTTGCGAAAATGTTCCAAACTCATCGCCATTAAACGCGCAATATCTGGGGCTGTCTTAACGTTTTCTGATTTATTATGTAGGGCCTGGATGTGGATGGCGGATACCGCCATTGTCGCATACAGCAACGACGGGGTCTGCAGAGCCATCGGTACAAGCATCCGACAGATTTCTTGCTGCATTCCCGAGTGACATGCCGTGATCTGGGACGCATCGCTAAGGAAATGGTGTAGGAGGGACTTCTGACTTGTATTGAGCGAGGCAAACGGGTCAACGGATTTCGGCAACGTAATAGTAGTCACAGGCGTTACAGGCGTTATAGGAGGTGTGGAAGGGGCTTCGGTCGGTGGTGCATCGCCGGCAGTTGTGTATATGAATTCGCCTGGTGAGTATTCTACAAGCAATCCACTGTTAGCGTTTTTGTGAGTGAGGGTGCAGAAATCTCACCTAGCTTCTGCATGCATGCGCCGAACCTCGACCTCGAGAACGCTCGGCCCCCCCACTGCAGCTGCATCGCATACCGACATTGCGTCCCCGCTGACTTGCATCGTCCACAGGTCGGGCGCTCCTCATCACACTTCTGCCGCCTTGATTTACATCGCTTACAACCGCCGAAAGATCGTGACATTTGGTGGTTGTGCGGTCAGGAGGTGATTAGAAATTGGTCTCGGCGTGCGCGATTTTTTCTCCCCGCTTCAAGGGGCCGCGGAGGTGCTACTTCACTGTTTCGAGCAGCTGAAGAGGTGTCAGATGGCAGATAACTGGCGAGAGAGCAAGGAGGATCAAGGAGAACTGAAGTCAGCACGAGAAGTGACAGAAGCGGGGAAGGGCGTTGAAGTCGTGTCGGCATGGGGTGGCAATCCTCCGCGATAAGCAGCGGTTTCCGGATCCATGGGCGATCTGTATAGCGGCGATCACCGATCCACCTTCCAATTGGATGTCCAATTTTTTCGCACCATGAGGGTTTCTGGCGACGGTGTGGTTTCATGTGGACTGCATACTGCGAACTTCGAAGAAGATCATTCTTAAAATACCTCAGCAGCCGGAGGGCTTGGCGTTTGGAGAGGGTTTCGACTTTGGTCTATGCTATATTCACAAATGACAAACAACACGCTGCGAATCTTTACAGGCAACTAGTAAAATAGCACAAATAGGGTGGTATACTCGGTCCGTATTCGACATGTACAATCAATTATCAAAGGTATACCGGAGCCACTCTCCCACCGCTCGCAAGCTCTCCCACCGCACTGACTCGTCTTTGTCTGCCATCAGTTCCATGACTCGTGTCTTCAGTCCAATCTTCTCAAGCTGGCCCCGTCTTTCGGGCAGCTCCTTGACCAGTTGTCCCACGTCGTTGCAGGCAATGGCAAGCACTTGCTTGTCGTTCTCCCAGCTCTTGGATATGATCTCGGCAAGTTTCTTAGGCAGGGCACCGTTTGATTCGTCCAAGATCCGGCGGGCGTTTTCCTTCCAGAAAGTGGGGTTGCGATGGGGCGGAGACCACCGTAGGTGGCCAGACTGCAGCTCCGCGGCGTATTGATCAAAGGTCGTTTGAGTCTTGGTGTATTCATCTAGGATCTCCGACAGGTATTTCAGGTCCTCCAGGAGGTCGGGGTCCGTCAGGTGTCGACCCGAGAGGGTTGAAAGAAGGGCAGGGATACGGACAAACACCGCAACGGGAAGGAGGGTCGTGCGGTTAGAGGATAGGAGGTTCTTGAGCGTTGCAAGGAGGAGACGAGTGGTCTTCTCTTTCGGAGACAGCCGTAGAAGCTGGGAATACAATTGGAGTATCTCATGGTCCCTAGATAAGTTAGTAACAAACCAATGATGTCATGTATCTAGACTCACGCTTGTAAGTCATCCCCAATCAAATCACCTTCAAAACTCAATTGCCAGAGGACGAGAAGCACGCGGTATAGGAGCTGTAGCCCTACGCCGCCTGCGATCGTTACGTCAGCGCCCCTGGAGCTACCAGCCAACGTGGTGCTAGAAGCGCTATCCTTGCCACCAGCGGCAGTGCGGAGAATCTCGACTAGAGGGTCAACAGTCTCCTTCCGTTGCGCCCAGAAGATCTGCCGAGACTTGGAAGTGCGGAGCAACGTTGACAGACCCTGTACTCCAATGTCCTGAAGCCCACTGTCCTGGTTCTGGGTCAGAGAGGACAGGTAGTTGTACAGCTGCGGGAGAGCTTCCTCATCTTGTGGCGTCGACTTTGAGGAGGAAATTAAGCTTGTTGAAACTAGGTTGGTCAAAAAGGTGGAGGTGAGGAGTGGGATGGGATCTTCGGCATTCGTAGAATGGCGCAGCAGAGGGAGAAATGGCTTGTATGGGTTCGGGTGGGCTATCAAGGCAGACGATAGAGATGGCGCATCTAGTCAAGAGATCATTACTTTTCGCTCATCAATAATTTGCAAGGCACCCACCGTTAATGAGGTCCGCTGCGAGCACCAGAATATACTGGACAATATCACTCCTCCTCGCTGCCGATTCCAAGACACTCTTTCCGCCCGACCCTCCGGCCAGCAAGCTCACATATCCCGGGACATCGCCATCAATCGTTTGACGCCGCTGCTCTTTGCGGACCTTGTCCACAGCTTTGATCTTCTTCAGGTGGTCATCGGTGATGTTGCCAGCTCGAACAGCTCCGTCCCACGGGATAGGTCGAGCTCGGATGTTGTTTTGCAGGGAGCTGAGGTAGGTGGGGGGTTCGAGCGACACAGCCGACATGGTTCTATCGATTCTCGAAGCCTGTCGGGCGGTAAAACAGGGGGAGGGAAGCTAAAGCGAGGCGAGGAGTCTGGAAGCTCTCGCGGGGACAACAGTTGAGGCGGAGTCTGGTTGACGTCCAGCAGACCGAATTGGGGAAAGACGCCGCCAAGCCCGTTCAGGTCACTCCCGCGCTGGTTTACGCAACCGTCCGACGGTGTCAACATCCAAGCAGTCGTCTTGTCCTCTTTTTCTCTGTCTCCTGGAAATCATTGCAGCTCGCTTCTTTCATGGATCTTTACTCCGAACCAGTCTCTCGTTCTCTTGTGCTTTACTCTGCGATTGGCGCACGCAATCCAAGCTTGAGCCGCCTCTTGTTCTCACGGTGACCGCAACCAGGCTGCCTCGTATCAGCTGTTGACACTTGTATACAACATTCTCGTACACTCTTGACGTCAAATAAAGAACCGGTCCTCGCAAAACTGCGCTTCACAACTGTTCAAGACACCCAACACCATGGCGCAAAACAGGTGGAAGGTCGGCTCTTTTCTGCAGCAGGCCGTTGCCGGCGTGGAATCCCGGCTAGATCAGATGCTCGCTGAGGAGGAAGATGCAAAGAAGCAGCAGAACAAACAAACCCATGCGAGAGCTAAATCAAGTGACTTATCCGGGAGTATGTTTAACCCAGACTCCAGTGTCGCGCATAGCTGACCATCCAGATCTGTCCCGCAGTTCGTCGAATGCACGAAAAAATGACCGACTCCAGGAACGCCTAGCTCGTGCTATGGTCAAATCCAACACACCCGGCGGTACCGGCTCCCCATCGTCGCCTGCTGGTGCTTCTCCCGCTACTAGCCCAGTTCCGAGCAATGGCGCTCGTTCGAGTATGGATATTGAATCCAGCCTCGGCTCACTTCCCCAGGATATTACCCCACCTCCGGACACCTCTTCATCCACCCCGGCTATCACGGTCTCCAGGCTGAGCGAGGATAATTCACTGCCGGCAGACAATTTATCAGACTTGGATGTGCGAGCTTCGAGCGATAGGGATACATCCATCTCTACAACGGCCTTGGAGTCTGAATCAACGGAAGCCGAACCATTATCCATATCAAAGGAGCCCTCTCCGGAACCTTCTCCAGAACCTACATTGGAGAGAAGCCACCCTCAGGCCAGCGAGGAACAAACTTCAGATGAGCAGCCACAGACAGAGCAGAGCGCTGTCGAATCGGCACTGCAAGAAGAAATACATGGATATATCGAACGCATCGATGCGCTACAGTCAAAACTCAAGTATCTAGCTCAAGAAGCTGCGGATTCTGCTCGACAGGCAGCCGCTTCAGCTGAACCTGGAAGTGCCGACAAGCAGCTCCGAGAAAAGGATGAGAGGATTGCGCTGCTGCTCGAAGAGGGACAGAAACTCTCAAAGACGGAGATGGACCACAGGACCTTGATCAAGAAGCTTAGACAGCAACTCGCGGAGAACTCCAAGGTTCAGGCAGAAGCAAAGAAGACCAATGACCGGCTTGAAAAAGAACTGGCAAATGCTGAGGCTAGAGCTAAGCGGGCCGAGGCGGCGGAAAAGAGGGCAACTGGGTCTCTCTCCAACCAAACAAAAACTGCTCGAGACCTAGAAGCTGTCACGGCTGAGCGGAATGCGTTGAGCCAAACGGTACAAGAGATGAAGGGACAACTTGCGCGGGCCGTATCCCGGGCGGACGCTGCGGAGACGAAGGCTAATTCCGATGCCTTGGAGCGAGAGAAGCGCCGCGCAGATGATCTAGAGGAGGAGCTATCGAGTGCAAAAATTGAGCGCGAAATCTGCGAAGAGAAGCTGCGAAGGGAAATCACTAGTCTGAAAGAGAGTATTGAGCAAGAGAAAGAACGCGCGCGGGTTTTGGAAGCTGAGCTGAAAGGGGAGCAGTCAGTCTTGGAAAGCAAAATGGAGTCCTTGCGGTCTAGGGCTGAGGAAGCATCTTCGGGTGTTGCTAGTGATTCGCAGGTAAAACTACTGCGCCAAATCGAGACTCTGCAGACACAATATGCTGCTGCTAGCGAGAATTGGCAGGCCTTGGAGGGTTCTCTACTCTCGCGGCTAACAAATGTGGAGAAAGAGCGGGATGAGGTTGCGCGGCGTGAGGGCGAGGCACGCCGCAAGATTCGTGAAGTGGTGAGTTATTCCTCTCCTCCTACGGCCATGTACTGACAGGGTGTAGAACCTCAAGGTGAAACGACTAGAGGAAGAACTGGAAAACGCTCAGGAACTACACCGCGAGCTTTCCGACAAGGTCGAGGAGCATTCTCAAGAGCTACAAAAAGCTGAAGAGAGGCTCAAGAAAGCCAATAACGAACTGACCGCGGTACAAAATGACATGGCCGAACAGAAGGCTATCATAGACGCGACCTGGACACAGAAACTGGAGGACGAGCGCGCAAAGTGGCGCGAGCAAGCCGTCCGCCCGCCCAACCCTCTCCGCCGCACCGAATCTCCTGTCTCCTTCCATCGCCCCATGACCCTGGAAGCAGGCTCACTATCTGATTACCGACCAACAAGCCGGCGCTCATCTGCTGTCCCAGGCGCCTCGCCCGACATCGGCACTCCGCCGCGCCAGAACTCCCTTCCTGTGTCAGTGGCACAGCCCATCCTCTCTCCTCTCCTTCCAAACCACGGCCCTATCCCCCCAGTCCCAGAAACACCAAACATCCTGTTCGAATCCGACGAATACTTCACCGGCTCAGGTACACCATCCGCCTTTGGCGCAGCAGCAACCCACTCCCGCGGCATCAACGACATCATCTCCGAGTCCACTGTCGGTGCCGGCCCATCCGTCCAGCTCGTGGAACGGATGAGCGCCACGGTCCGCCGACTGGAAAGCGAACGTGCTGCCTCCAAAGACGAGTTAGCACGCATCACAGCGCAACGCGATGAAGCGAGGCAGCAAGTCGTCGACTTGATGCGGGAAGTCGAGGAGAAGAGAACATCAGATACACGCGTGCAAGAGCTAGAGCAGAAACTCGAAGAGATTGATCGGCGCTATGAAACAACACTTGAGATGTTAGGTGAGAAGAGTGAGCAGGTTGAGGAGCTTCAGGCGGACATTGCGGATTTGAAGAGGATATA
Organism: Aspergillus karnatakaensis; assembly: GCF_047715665.1. Classification (NCBI taxonomy): domain Eukaryota; kingdom Fungi; phylum Ascomycota; class Eurotiomycetes; order Eurotiales; family Aspergillaceae; genus Aspergillus; species Aspergillus karnatakaensis. The sequence continues at coordinate 515,439 of NW_027395715.1, read as the reverse complement.
CCGCGAGTTGGTGGATAGTACGATGAAGTAATTGTCTTAAGTTATGATGTATGATATTGTTATGTATATAAAGCATATGGAGTAACCCATCAAATTCTCTCATTCATTTCTCAGCACACTCATACATAGGATATCCGACGATCTAGCTGCATTGTGGGAGCTTGTCCTTTCAGTACACCCACCACACGATACTACAGATCAATCCCTTCCCTCTCTGCAGCCTGCAAGATATAATTCCGCACCTAAACCCGTCAGCACCTACCCTCCCAATCAAACAAACCTCAAAAAAAAAGAAAGCAAAATAGATTGAAAAAGGACAAACCTTCTCATCCGGCGCCAACTGCACCGCCGTCCTCCCATCCGAGTCCTCCTTCCCCGGCTCCGCCCCCTCCTTCAAAAGCGCAACAGCCGCATCCCCATGCCCCTCCGAAACAGCATGATGCAGCGCCGTAAGCCCATCATTATCAGTGGCGTTGATAGGGCTCCGGCCCTCTTTAAGCAAAACCTGGATGATCGGTGTTGACCCGATTGCGGCCGCGCGGTGAAGGGGTAGTTGCCCGCGTTTGTCTTTTACGCGGGCGGAACACCCGGCTTTAAGCAGGGTGCGGATTGTGCTGAGGTTGGATTTGGATGTTGCGAAGTGGAGGGCGTTCTATGGAGGTTAGTTTGGGGAGTTATATATGGGGAGGGGAGAGCGAAGATGAAGGGTGGAGGGATATTGCATATTGGGATAAAAGAAATACCTGGCCAGTAACGCTCTTGATGCTGACGTCTGCGCCTTTTCGGAGGAGAAGGTCGATTATGGGGTCTCCTTCTGCGTTGCGCAGGCTAGCGGCGATCATTAGAGGAGTCCAGCCTGAGCCATCCTGTTTATCTCATCAGCTTAGTAGTTGCTGCGGGTAAACATGAAGAAGGTATGACATACCTCGACATCTGGATCGAAGTTCTTGGTTGCAACAAGCAACTCTATGGTGGGGAAGTGGTTGTATGCCACGGCCCAGTGGATGGGTAAGCGTTCATCATCATCTTTTGTGGTTGCTAGTTTGGGGTTTGCCTGTCGTTTATCATCAGGGCTTCAGTTCGAAGTAGCGAAGAAGTGGAGCTTCATGAGAAGGTGTCAACAGGATCATCGCACATTTAATAGGGACTCGGCCACAGAAACTATGGTTTGGTTAGCGATATATATCTTGGTTTGTAAGGTGGGGTATTTACGTTGGCCTGAGCGAGCAGCTTCGTGGAGAGGGAACTTTGAATCTGAGATTGATGCCATCTTTATCTCTCTGGAGCAAGAATTGGACGAGATTTATTGCTAGTCTTCCGAAGCAAGTGCGTTGAGGTGACTGTAGGTGTATAGAAAGCTGGAAGTGGGCAGGTGATAAGATCTGCGTCGTGCCTTGCAGCCTGAGGCACTAACTTCTATCCGAACTTTGGAGCTAAGAAACTTCCGACAGTCGACCAGCTTCATCTTCTGCTCAGTTACGCCCCTCCTCAATTCACGCCTTTCCAAATTTCTACCACCTTGTTTAAGCAGATTGTCAAATCGTGATCGCAGGCCCCTCAAATATCAAAGACAGAAGAGGCGAAGCACTCTACGACGGACGCGACGAGCCCGAGCTCGAACTCATCCCCACACCTACTCGACCTACCAGGTCAACATCCCCTCATCACAATGGACATCCTACCTTCAAACACACCAGAACAGGCCGTGCGCCAATCCGCAAAGCGCACCGCCGAGCTCTTCGGAGCCGAATACCTCATGGTCACACCCTCCGTCGCGAACGGATCGATTGGCGTCTCCTACCGACGAAAAGTAGAATATGAAGACGTGAAAGAACTACCACCAGCGCTGGCCGAAAAACAAGCACAAGCAGCCGCGGCGCGCTCAAAGCGACCTAAAATCAGTGCAAAGCCTCAACAAGAAGGAACCGGTGACAGGAGTGGTGCATCGACAGCACTTGTTCGGAGACCAGCGGCCGCGGCCGGTGGCGCTGCAGGAGAGGATAAACCAAAGAGCTTGATTCAGAGACCATCTGCCACACGACAACAACCACCCGAGTGGCACGCGCCATGGAAGCTCATGAGGGTGATCTCAGGACATCTAGGCTGGGTGCGGAGTCTGGCCGTGGAACCGAACAACGAGTGGTTTGCCAGTGGTGCTGGAGACCGAACAATCAAGATCTGGAATCTCGCAACCGGTGCGCTGCGCCTAACATTGACCGGCCACATCTCGACCGTCCGCGGCCTCGCGGTCTCCCCTCGACACCCCTACCTCTTCTCCTGCGGCGAGGACAAGATGGTGAAATGCTGGGACCTGGAAACTAACAAAGTTATCCGCCATTACCACGGCCATCTCAGCGGCGTCTATACCCTCGCTCTACATCCACGCCTTGATCTCCTCGTGACCGGCGGCCGCGACGGCGTCGCCCGCGTCTGGGACATGCGCACCCGCAGCAACATCCACGTCCTCTCCGGGCACACGGGCACAGTCGCAGACCTAGTCTGCCAAGAAGCCGACCCCCAAGTCATCACCGGCTCGCTGGACTCCACCGTCCGAATGTGGGACCTTGCAGCCGGAAAGTCCATGGGCGTCCTTACGCACCACAAGAAGGGCGTTCGCGGGCTCGCCACGCACCCGCGCGAATTCACCTTCGCGTCCGCATCAACCGGCGCAATCAAGCAATGGAAATGCCCCGGCGGCGAGTTCATGCAGAACTTTGAGGGACACAATGCTGTTATTAACACGCTGTCCGTTAACGAGGACAACGTCATGTTCTCAGGTGGTGATAACGGCTCCATGTCGTTCTGGGACTGGAAAACGGGATACCGGTTCCAGAACATCGAGACGACGGCGCAGCCTGGATCTTTGGAAGCTGAGGCGGGCATTATGGCTAGCACGTTCGATCGCACGGGACTGAGATTGATCACGGGTGAGGCGGACAAGACGATTAAGATCTGGAAGCAGGATGATGAGGCGACGCCGGAAACGCATCCAGTTTCTTGGGCGCCGACGCTGGGAAGGCAGAGATATTAGATAGATCTCTTTCTCTGGGCTTGAAATGAATACCTCCGGTTGGTTTGGGCTTGGGTGATAGGTTCTCATGCATTGGAGTTTAGCGTTCTGTTTATTTAGTGGGGATTGAAGTGCAGAAATTAATGTATTATAAATACTACAGGGCTGTGAATCTGTTTACATGGATAGCATCAAAAGAAGCAAGCAGTCTTTGCTTAATATCCTGAAGGGTATCATTTCCTCTTAATCTATTAGTATAAAACATATGATGTTGATACAGCCCAGTCCCAACGCTGCTAACGCCAACAAATGCTGTAAAGTTATTTAAAAGTATCAACTCTCCATCCCAAGTCCAAGCCCCTTCGCCTCGACATCATCACGAAAAGCCGCTCTCACATCCTCCGCCGCAACCCTAAGCCGAACCTTCCCACTGCGATCACCCCTCACAGGGATAAGCGAGTTCCCTCTTGAGCTGCTCTCCAGCGCCAAAACGCCCGAGTTCATGAGTTCCATGGCCGCAAAGCCTAGCGCCTTGACGCGGCTTCCATCACCCCCGGAGATCAGGAAGTCTTTGATTCCGGCTCCTGCGGCACCAGCAACTGCGACTGCGGCATCGGCGATGCGGCGCGCTTCATCCATGACGTCGCCAAAGGTCGATTCTGTGATCCCTGTTCTGCGGACGCGGGCGAGGAGGGCGGCCAGGAAGAGTTTGGCCGAGAGGGGGAGGGCGCGCAGGGATTGTTGGAGCGGGGTAGAGGTTGCTTCTTGAATGGCTTGCTTGATAGTGGTGATTGTGACGCGGCCACGGCCGGGGAGTTGCTTCTGGGGGATGGATTTCTGGGGAGAGGCGAGGAGGGATTGTTTATTGGATGCTGCCTTTTCTCGGCGCGCGGGTTTTTTGGATGGTGTTGGGGGCAAGGATTCGACGTCGTCCCCTTCTTCTTCGATGGTTTCGGTCGTGATTGTGTCGCTGGTTTGTTCGGCGATTTCGACTGCGCGGCGGCAAATGTCTAGAGCGCGACGGGCGTCACCGCTAACGGCGGCGACTTTGCGGCTAGCAAATTGGATGGCGTCGGCGTCGACGATGTTTCCGGGGACACTGGCAAGTCGGGTGCTGATGATTTCCATGAGGTCGGTGTGTTTGTAGCCAGGGAAGGTGATTCGGGTTAGGCCGAGACGGCTGGAGATTTTGTTACTCAACGTTCGCTCTGGCAGGTCCATGGTGTTTGCGACGGCGAGCACGACGAGGCGGGAATGGCGGAGGGCAGGCCAGTTGAAAAAGTTATACATGACTGATTGGTTCTTGGTGACCAGCTGATCCAGTTCGTCCATGAGAACGACACATGATACTCGTCGTGGGGAGGGGTTGGAAAACTCTCGTTCTAACAGATCAAGGGCGTGAGAGGGCGATACGCGGTCGCCTTTGAGGGCCTCCCAGAGCAGGGAGTACGATTGATGAGGGTCGGTGACTTTCATGCCGTTGATTTCCACGAAGATAAAGTCGTCCATCTCCTCTGCAAGGACGGCAGAATTCAGCTGGGCAACTACCTCGCGGACAGTGGCTGTCTTTCCTGTCCCCGGTGTGCCAGAGATATAGATACAGGTGCCCGTTCCCTCCATGATTGCAGCGCTAAGATGGCTGTAAACGGTGTCGAATTCCTTTTTTCGACATGGCAGTGAATCGGGTACTGTGGACACATGGAGCAGGTTACGTGCTTGTCGATAAGGTGATGCGAAGTGCGTAGGTGATAAAATGCGTGTACCGAGAGGCGTGAATTCGAGAGGCTTCTTGACGATGATCCTAATCGCGGTCAGCTTATACATCCAATGCGGCTTGATGCTTATTACCTCTTGTGAGACGGAGTCGTCATCGCCTTCTGCCGCCGAGACTGTGGGGTTGCGTTGGCTACTTTCTGCTTCTTCCTTGGGGTGGTAGGCGCGGCATCGTCGGTATCTTTTACGTCTGTATACTGGTGATGGTTAGAATCTGGAGTGATGTAAACTAAGGCTACTCACATCGGTATCTGCTTGTTTACGCTTCTTGGCCGCCTTTAGGCCATCTTTGATCAGGTCCACAAGATCATGAATCTGATCCTGTTGATAGACATCCTCCCAAAGAAACTCCTCAGTATATCGCCCCTGCAATTGACTGACACCCCTGCGACAAACAATGCATTTGTTGTATTCGGCCAAATCCTCCTTTGACTTCGGTGCAACGCCATTCGGGTATCGTGCAAAGAAAGCGTCCTTGGACATCACTTGTGCTTTCCCATTGATTGAAGAGAGGGGGTTCACATTGAAGTCGGTCGTCAGATATTGCTCGTTAGGTAAAGCATCGGCTCTGCGCTTGTTCCTCGTCGAAATAAACTCGTCCGGCGAAGCGAACCACATAATATTCGCACACTTGACGGAGTCCCCATCGTCAAGGTCGTCTTCCACAAAGTCCACGATAATTCCAACCCAGTCTTTTCCTGGCTCTGGCGACTTGAGCAGAATGATTTCTCCAACCCTGCACTCAAAGCCGCCCATGCGAGCTCCGACGATGTTCTGGCGGGCCTGTCGTGAGCGTCTCCGAGCGGACTTTGGAGTTTCCTCTGCATTTTCAGGTATTGTCTCCAACTTCGCCAATGTTGAATCTTCGGTGTCGTATAACCATTCCCACGGTAGGTCTTCCTCACCGAGTTCGTCGTCGGAATCGTCACGGATGATGCCTCCCTTGGTCATCCATTGCTCGGCACGCTTAAGGGCATCGCGTTTGCAGGACCGTGAGCCGTCACCGGATGGTTTTGTGGGAGCCATATATAAGGGAGAGTAAGGCAAATAATGCAGTTCAGCAAACAATGGCCGACCGTCTTCAAAGCTGAGCTCGATAATCTGGGGAACGCGGAAAACCGCGTCTGTCCACTTTGATCCTAATTGGGAATAGTGAGCACGTGATAGTCCGAACAGGGGCTAGCGCAGTTGCTACCCGAAAGAGGCAAATGGATGCGAAGTATACAATTTTCGCGTCTACAACCAGTCGATGTCGAGTGGCAGCAGGCAAAATGCTATCTCTAGGTGATTAAACCTGTTAGATGGTAGAGGGCTTGAACTGAGGCTCCGATGGGGTTGATTCGGGCTTCAAGTTCTCTTTCTCCTAACAAACGTCGTCACTGCAGCATGCCGAGACCTGAACTGCATGCTACCTGTGATTGATTTCTCTATGTTTAAGGGGCATGAGCACTTATCTGTGAGTGTAACTCATAAGCACTGGAATAGACAGCAAACACTGTTTTGTTGACTGTTTGAGGAGTATTGTTTACTCGCGTCTACCGTTGTCTTATTCCTGTCTTTCCTCTCCTTCCCTTCTTGCATTTCCCACCCATTTTCCCTTCACTAATCCAATCTTTACCAGTAACACCCCCCTCTAGCTCGGTCAAGGCTTTTATTCTATAACATGTTTTGATTCACCTCCTGCCTACCGGTCTTACTGCTCTCTTCGATCGCACCGCTCCCCAGGCTTTGTTTCTTCAAGCTTTGTTGGGCGACCTCGACGTCTTCTTCAAACTGTGCTTGTTCCCTCACACTACCCTCATCGTGCTAGAATCTCAACTCTTTTGATTTCCACACGCGCGCAATGGAGTAAGTACCACAAATGATCCCCCGAACTTTGCTAACACCATCGCAGCCACGAGATCTCCGGTGCCCAAGGTAAAGAAAATCCAGCTCGTTCTCCTGAAAGGTGTAATTACTGACAGACTCTAGAGTGGGAGCTTCCAGGATATGGTGTAAGAAAATCGGTTGTTAGGCAAGCCGCTGCCGCGACTGCTCCCCAGAAACAACAACCACTTCCTAAACCCACGAACCCCGAACTCGAAATAAAGCCGACTCCAACAGTCCCAGCAAAGCCAGGCTCGCCACCCAAAACAAATGCACCGATTCAAGGATCGACGGGTAGTAGGGGCCGTGGGGGAGGTAGGGGGATGGTTGTTGCGGGACCCTCCCAGGCGAGACGTTTGTTCAAGAACTCGCCCTCAAGGATGAGATGGGAAAAGGAAGACAAACCGGACAGTGAGTATAATGGTACAGAATAATTTGGTACAGGGCTAACTCGACGCTATTATGCAGGTACACTACAATTGCCTACGGTTTTCAGCTCTTTCAGCGAGGAGTAAGTCCGCCACCATCTTCAGTCACAAAGGTGTTCTAATGCAACAGGTTTGTGGAAACGGCAAAGTCAATGGGTTATGGAAAAGAGTTTGCTCCCAATTCAGGCGTTCTTGCGGTGGTTCGGGACATTAGCAAAAGAACAGACACCAACGTGAAACGTCCTTGGCAAAACGAGCGGGTATGCATTGTGTTTTCTAGAAGGGATCGTTACTAAAGTGTGTACCAGGCTATCCAGATATGGGGCGAACCGAAACAAGTCGCTGCAGCTGAGAAACACTTGAAAGATATCATTGCTAAGTGCACGAGATTGAACAACAGGATCAACGTCAAGCCCCAGGATCCAGACAAGAGAAAACCCAAAGACCAGGAGGTGGACAAATGGAGGAGAATCAACGCATATTCGACCACGAAAGAGGCAAAGACCGAGTCCGTCGAAAAAGGGGAGTTCTTCATGAGCCAACTTCGGCAACCACCCGAGCCAAATATCTCTTTTCCTGAGCAGGTAAGTCCCTCTCGAAGCAACAAGTTACGCTGGCCATGGCTAACATACGCTCTGGCTAGCTGTTCTTCCTATGGCCAACTAACGGCCCTTCTTTGACCGACTACCTCGGACCTCAACTAGAGTCCCTTGATTTGATACGGGCACAATACGGATGCCATGTGTTTGTGCCGAAAGATCTACCAGGACACATCTGCGCTCTAGGTCATGACCACAATGCGATGAAAGAGATGGCCGAACGCATCAGGGCTTTGTGGGTAGAGGCCATGGCCAAGACCAATGTCAAGACCAAGCTCTACCTCGTTGAGCCTCCGGTACCTAGCAAGATGAAAAACAAGATTATCGTCAACAAAGAGAATCAACTGCACAAACCTGTCCTTAGGGGAAGCCACTTGAAGGGCAGTGAGCTACAGTTGTGGCAAGACCGCTACGCATTGATACTGTCTCAGAATAAATCTCGGATTGTCGCTGCTGTTGAGGAGTGTCTCAAAAGCATTACGTTTGTGCGTGGACACTTGCGGTTGCGCGTGAATCTTGGGACTTTCTGTCTTGACACATACCCGACACCCGACAACGAGAAGTGGTACGGATTTGAAGAGTTTGGACAGATTTTGCGACACGAGCAAACCAAATGCCATTTATTCCCGGGGTATGGCCTTAAACATTTCCCATGGTTTCTTATACACTAATATAAAGTTAGATTGAAAGTCGGCCAGGCAGATCTGCTTCAGAGGTGCTCACAAGCGAGCCACTTATTTGAGCCATGCGATAATGCATCAACCTCTCTAGAGTCAGTCAGACCTACATACTCTGTGAACTTTGAGTTCCTAGGCGCAGACAAGTCGATGCTTCGCATGGAAGCCGAATTCACAAAGGCATCTGGAGCACGAGAATACGCAGCCACGGAGCGTCGATGGCTCCGCCCCCGTGTTGACGGCCAATTCACAGACATGCGCCCTCCTTTGCATGTTGCTGTAGTAGACTTTGAACGGTAGGGGCAATTTTCATTCAGGACGAACGGGACACGGGACTAAGAATCTTAGATCGGATTGGCAGATAGAGTTGAAGTCCTTTGACTTCCATCAAGCCTCAACTATCGACACAGCGCTCCGAGAGTTCTCACACAAGATTGGATTCAACTGCCCCGAAGAGCTAGACAATATGTCCGCAAAGCCAAAGAGAAAGGTAACCTTCCCTTCTGAGCCCGCCGTATCAAGGCTGGTGGAGAAGACTGCCCTTCGATTCCGGCTCAAAGGGACACAATATATCTTCGAGATAGCTCGTTACGATGAGTACAAGCGGAACAACACTCCAATCGGTACGGGTATGATCATTGGCGGTGGCGGACTGTCAGAAGTCCCTTATACATCCTGGGGTGCATCTATCTTTTTGCCGGCCTGGGACAATTTGCTTGGTGCTCATGCCAATTTGCCACTGGGCCGGATAGCGAATTACGCCCCAAGCCTGGCCAAGTTCTTCCCTTCAAGCGAGCCCCTATCCACGCCAGAAGATCAAGCCAAGGGCTTCTGGAAATTTGTTGACTTGGTCAAGCAAGCTGCTGGGCTATTGGGTCCGGGCCACACGCCACCAATAAACGGTGACTCTGACGCTGCCCCCGATGCTGGCACCTCTACAATGAAGACAAGTTCGTCGAAGGAGGCGACTGCTCCCGTGAACCCCTCATCTAGTCTTGCTGGCAGCCCTCGATTGATACATACTGACCTGGGAACTTTATTCTGATTTATCGACAAATTCCGTTCCTTATGGGTTGATGCTGGTGCTTGAGGTAGAGAGGTACCGCACCTGTTTCGAGTCAAACTGCTTAGTTATGAAGTTTTCGTTGTTTATTTCCGAGTGGTGTCGCTCGAGCTTTTTACATCTTGCAAATGATATGAATATTGCCAACGGTCGGAATCGCACCCTGTTCAATTTTTCCCTCTTCACGTTTGTTTCGCATTCGCATTACGCTGTACCAGCCCGCTTAGCCAGCGGCAGCAGCCTGCGTGGACGCCCCAGCACCCTCGCTCATCAACTTCTGCCTCAAAGCTGTGACCAAACCCGTTAGTCATAGCCACCACCCAAGAAATAATAAAAATAAAAGAACCACTCACCATCCTCAAACAACCTCTGCTGCGAACTCTTAGTCTGCACCAACTTCTCCAACTCGCCCAAGTTCGTCTCCAGCTCCTTCACCTTGGCTTCATAAAACTCCACCGCCTTCGCCGTGCTCTTCTCAACATAGTACCCCGTCCCCACATCCACAAGCACCTTCTCGCGATCCGCCAGTTTCCCCTTTACGTAAAGCGAGCTTGTAAGCGGGACAAGGATCTCGTCTTTCCCTGCTGTTCCCTTCTTCTCGGACCCGACGACGCCTTCGTTTATGGAGCGCACGCAGTCGCGGAAGCGGGATTGCGCGGCGCGCAGCTTTGCGTGCGAGGAGGTGAGGTGTTCGAGTTCGGTGGAGAGGCGCGTTTGTAGGCTGCGGAGTTGGGCCGCTGATAGGGAGTTTATGTTGACTTCACAGAAGCGTATTAGTATACTGATTGAATAGCGTAAGGGAAGGGAAGAAAAGGTGTTAGGTGTTTACCGGCGTTAGGAGGGGTGTCCGAATCTGATGCGGGGGCGGACATGGTTTCGGTGGTGGAATGGGCTGACTGCGTGGATCTAGGGGTGGGGGGTGTCGGTGGACTTTGATTGGGGGTGCCGATACTCTGGGAAATCTTCTGCAGAGCGAGTAGCTGTAGAATTGGGGGTTATTGGAATAGGGACAGTGAGAGTGGAAAGTTCTTTGGAAGGTGGGTTGGGATAAAGCTGTGTCTGTGCTGCGAAGCTCGGGCCACCTGCGCTGGTTGATCGTCGCTGAACCGGGTTTAGCGTGGAATCGAGGGGTATTGTTGACCTCCCCCCTCCCTACTGCGTGCCTGATGCATTATGCATTATTGTCTATGTCTATCGATTTAAAATGCCAATAACTATCCTGTCTGACATTGAGACTCGGCGCTGGTCCATGGGGGAGCTTATTCGTCTCATTCAAAATCTGCCTATACATCGTCCATGAATTCCCCCTGGCTCAATTGAAGGGATTCATAGACGAGTTCTGCGGAGCATTAATACCGACCTCTCTCCAAACGTCTTGCCGACAATGAAATACACGGGACTCCAGACTGTCTACGTTCTACCGATAGAGCTTATCTAAGCTCGGTGAAACGACGGCTTCGGATGTAAACGTGCAGTGGCCATATCTTGACCCACTGTCATCCACGTCAGGCTCACCCGATGATTCAGCGAGTGATCTATTAGACCTGCGGCTTTCGTCGTCATTACCGTCGCTATCTCCTCTGGCAGGCTCCGACACCTCCCCCCACATGACAGCCTTCAAGGAGGCCTCGGTATCGTACTATGGAGGATGACACGCCGCCGATATAGCGGTGCTGCAGCCCCCCGCCAGCGGCATGTGTGATGGTAGTGGCCGCAAAGCCAATCCGAAAATCACGAGCATACCTGCTGTTGCGACAACGAGTGTCAGGAGCATGCCGAGTTGAGAGAACCCGACTGTAGGGCTTTTATGGAAATGATCTGACAATATGCGATTGTTACCGCTTCGGTCTTGAGTGATTGATAGAAAGAGAGTCTGAGACAGGAGCCAATGGAGGGTAATAGAGATCGTGAGAAGCGGGATGCTGTAGCGCCAAGGAAGACTGAGGTAATAGGTTGAACGCTGAAGACCACGGTGCCAAGATACTCGACGCGGCTAGCATAGAGGACATGATGCTGTTGCAAATATAGTAGAGGATTGATATGAAGAGCTGTGGTGTGTTAACGAGGAGAACCAGCGCGGTTACATGCTGACTGCCCAGGATTTCGTTGTCATAGATGCCGGATTCGCCAAGGCCCAAGTCTGACAGCTCATAACCCTGATAGTCAACTAGGTAATTGACTTGATGAGAGGCATAGGCTGTGGCCCCGAGGCATAGTGAGAACCTAACACGTTAGCGGACAGCTCCATGGTTATGACATTGACTTTGAAGCTCACGATGCAATAATAACTGTCCAGCGGCGCCAACTCACCGCGTGATACCATCTCTTCTTCCAAGGAAGAATCTGTGAGTATATACCTACTGGTCTCACATACTCTCTATTCAACACACTCAGTGGGATACTCGCACTGACTAGATTACTTACGCCCCTTCGCATGGAAGTGCTGACCAATTGCGAGCGCGACAGGAGACATTGTCCCTTCGTGATAGCATCAGGATGGTCAAGAAAAGAAGCAACGGCGTCGCCGACCGTCAGAAAGACTTCGTTATGCCGGGCTTTGGCAGCAATGTACATGCAGACCAGCTTGACCATGTTGCATGTAATCACCGCGAAGCAGACGGGCAAGTTCAAGTAAAGATCACAATGTGCCTCGACCTGTTTCACTAAACAGTGAGATGCAAGTATCTGCAGTCCAAGTTCACCCTCATATGCGTCACTCCAGGGATCATACTTGGGTCCAATGGGAAAGGGCTCTAATCGGAACTCAAGTTGCCTCGTCCACGTTTCGTTCTCCCATATCAAAGTATTCTCAAGGAAGGACCGTAGTTGCTCTGCATCAGGGTTGTAAATAAAGATATAGTTGTACAGCATCTCAACATCCATAGAAAACGAGTCTGGTGGGGCTCCGTAGGCGGAAGCCTTGGAGTACCTCCTATAAAAGGTGGTATATGGCTGCCAGCCGTCGTCGAAACAGAGTAGGGCGGAGGGCGAGCACTAGGGTCGTAAATATACCAGTTTTGAAAATTCCAAGACTTGGGAGAAACATACGGCGGCTCGTTCTGTTTCACTGTGGCCCCTCTTAAACCCGAATATTGATAGTCCAACATCCTTCTCACATCGTCGGATATTGAACCATTGAACCAGCTGAGCGTCTGATACGTATAGTCTCGGTCTGTAGCATATACTAGCAAGCCCATTCCTTTATTACCTCTGAGCTTGCTGGATTTGTCGTAGCAGTCACTCAAGTTACTTTTGGGGAGGGCGCCGGTGAAAAAGTCGTTCCTGATGTCCTCTGCGTAAAAGCCTGTGATCTCCCAAAAGATATTTGCATCATGCTTATCAAGAAAAGCTTCGTTTGGTGCGAGATCAGCGGGGAGCATGGTCGTCTCATATTTGGCAAAGGTAGTAGTGGATGAGAAGACAGCGGAGTTGAATCTAGCAAGGATTGTCCCATTATTAGCCTGACAAACACAATCTGAGGGAGTAAACCCTACAGCATATGAACGGGCAGCGAGCTAACAAGCAAGGCCACCCAAAGTACCTTCCTTCTAGCATTCATTGCTAAGAAATTCCTGATACTCAAAGTACCAATATCCAGCCAACAATTCTTCCCGTGGACCCGATCGATAGCAGCTCTCGAGGGAGCGCACAGACACTGCATGACATAATTACTGGCAGCAAGCATGGCGGTACTCAAGACATTAATCATAAGGTGCAGCCCGATCTTCCACCCACTGGTAAGAGAGCACCTTCCTTCATAGATCACAGCGCGCTCAATGTTTCCCCGCCTGGAGGAATTAGTGTACGCCATCAGCACCGCGACAAGGGTGAGAATGATGTTGATGACAAGAACGATTCCTGCCCCCCAAGTACAGAGTATGACTCCCTTGATCCATTCCTCGCCGCGCTCGTAGCTTCTCTTAGCAAACGGTAGTGGGAGCTTGTCGAAATTGATCTTCGCTTGTAAGCGGTCGACAAACGGTTTCGCTTTCATCTTGTAGGTGTCGCGTATCTCGAAGTACTTCCAGCGCTGGAAGAGCCTGGTCTCAAACTGTCTTTTGGGCCGCGGTGATGTAGTCATGTCTCTAGGTGGGTCAATCTGGGTATCGTCATGATCTGGTGCGTGCGAATCGAGCAACGTGTCCATGGAAGCACTGCTTTCGTGTGGTCGTTGGCGATGCATCTTGACCTCGGATACGCAGCGATGTGAAAATTCCGCCTAATCAGACCCGTGGGGTCATCTAGTGAGTCACTCAGGTAGCCTTGAAGGTGCGACTGATTGGGAGAAATCAAGCCAAAGCAGCTGTCTGGGGAAGTGTGGGGATGCAGAATGTATACCGTGGGAAATGTAAGACAGACAAACGCTGTCCGCCTGTGAGGGCCACCCCTCATATATTACAGGAGACGATTGAGTCCAGCCTCGCGTTAGCAAAGGCTGAGCCTTGTGGTGCGCTGCAGACGCATGTCAGAGCTGGAGATCTTTTACGCACCGAGAGGAGCAGTAACAGAACACGCATGCTTTTTGAGCAAGGTACGCGATACTACCTCTACAGTCTACTACCTGCTAGGTTCGATATTCAGACTTGTACATTCTCAGTCTGGCTCTGCAATGCCGCGCTTGGTACCCTTCTCCTTCAACAAAAGAAAGAAATGAGAGGTCCATTCTGAAACTTCACTGATTCTCCTCTCATCTGGGAAGCACAAGCACAAGCAAAAAATGATAAGTACAAAAAAGATCCTCGACACCTAGTCACTGCTTGCACAGGCCCGCTGGGGCCCATACGCCCTATTTTGAGAGCCTTGGTGCATAGTTAATACTAGGGATCAGATGGATGTGATCCCCGATCATCCCATTGGACCTCAATCTCAGTCTTGAAACCAGCGTCACCCTGGATCGTTCTGCAGCCAAGCTACCTGTCAGCTCACGCTCTCCAAGCAGATCAGCGACCAGCTCGAACTGAAGTCAGTGAAGATTACCTTCCTTTCAAAGATGATAGAGAGGTTTGTGTGGGAAGGTCGAGGTCACTTTTCTCGTCAGCCAGATTCTGGTTACATTTGCCAGGAAGTGATAGGAGGGCAAGGTGACACAGTACACCTGCATCGGCCCCATACATAGATACGAGCAAGAGCAACTGATCGAGGCTAGTCCGAGAAACTCGGCAAGTGGCGTCTACGTAAGTAGAAGACTTAGAGGTCGTTGCGTGCAGGAAGAGCATTTTATAACATAAATATTTTGATCACGCCGCTTTGCGACAGGCTTGCGTGCTACGATGACAGAAAGCTTATATCTAGTAGATCAGCCACAATCGTAACCACATCTATCTATAAATGGTCGGTGGCTTGGCACCGACACCCTCCGCATTACTTGGTTGATAGCTTACAGAGCTCCGGAGGCTTTTGCTTGAGAGCTTGTCAATATATTATAGGTAGAGGCTACAACAATATAATAGTCACTCTTTAGTACAAGCTAGTAAAGTAAATATAAATCAAGCAAAAGGTGCAACATTCTGACCCGAATCCATCATATCCTATTTCAGAAGAGCCTCTAAACAAGCAACCCTCCAAGCACACCCAACCCACCGAAAAGCGCCGCAGCACCGCCAACAATCTTATTCGCAGCACCAGTGTGCATCGGCGGGTCAGTCGGGTCGGTAGGAGTATGAGTAGGCGACGGCGTGGTGGTAGGCGTCTCGCTCGAAGTCGGGATCACAGGCACCGAGGTGCTGCTGGAGCTAGAGCTCGAGGACTCGGTGGTGCTCGTTGGCTCAGCGGTGGTGGTAGGGTCGAGGGTGATGCCGAATTGCTCGGCGCAGGTTTCGGGGTCGAGACCCTATACATAAGGTTGGAGTATTAGCATTGAAATCTACAGCTAACATATGTTGCGGCGGATCTATATAAGGAAGAGGCAGACTTACATCAGGGCAGCAGTACGGATCTTGCAGACAGAAGCTGCCACCGGGACACGCCCCTGAAACAAGAGCATTAGCGTAATCACTCAACTGGAAAGACCCGGTTAATACGTACAAGTTCCACCAGGACAACAGCTTTCACCCAGTGCAGTGTCATAGCAGATACCGCTAGTTCCGCAAATTGGCAAGCTGGGATCGCATCCTTCTTCGGTGCCGGGGATGAAAGCCTCGCCGCCCTGGCGCTTGAGAAGTGCGTTGGGCGAGACGGCCAGCTTTTGGTGGGCGGCAAGGCCCTGGCCGGCCATTAAGAGGCCGAGAGAAATAACGGAGAGATACATGATAGAACGGGAGTAAAACGAGTGAAATTTAAAGCAAGAATTGCGAAAGATTGAATGGTGATGGCGATCGAATCGCCCAGGAGGACAGAAATGTGGGCTTTTATAGCTGACACACCGTCATCTGGGTCTCTGCAGAGCCGCCGCAAAGGTAGGGGCAAACAAGTGAGCCTCGAAAACGAGCCTTCGCATTGGTGAGCGAATACGAGGACCCCTGCGCCTCCAGCCGCAGAATAGCGGAGGTCATTTCCGGATACGAGGTCTTCACGAATGAAAGGCGGGGATTAGCTTGGCTGGACAGGTACCAGATATGCTTGGCTCCAATAACCAAGCAGAGAAAGACCACACGGTGCTTGATGTTGGGGGTTGAAGGCTCGAGCCAAGGTTGCCTGCAGCATACCAAGAGGGCAGCCTCTCGTCAGCCCCGGGCTCGAGTCTCTTGTCGTGCGGGTGGTCGAGGATTGCCGCGGAGAAGAATAAATTTGCTAAGATCATGGCTTGCAATTGCACGCCCAGTGAATTCATCGGCTAACAGCGAGTTTTTGCTGTTGGTTTGATGTTCGAACAGTGTCCGGTTGATGCTCTTGGTAAAGGGGAGATGAAACCATGACCGAGACCCACGAATGGGCTGTGCTTTTACCAGGCCTTGTGCCCGGCACGCGTGCCTCTGGTCGTAACACGCTTTGAGAACATCACGATGCACCTACAACGATCATCGCGGAGAGTGGCAGAGTGGTGATCTCAGCAAGTAGCGATGCAATACAGCTAGCTACATCAGCACGGCCAGGTATCCTACCAAGAAAGAAGTGGTGTAAGGATCCGGCCCTGAGAGAAGGTGGACTAGTGATAGAATGCTGCATAAATAATGGAATATTTACGAAAGGGCAGGCCGTTTTAGAAGTCTTTAGCGCTCTAGGCAGCAAGCCGGACCAAGGACTGTCCAACAAGAGGTTCAATTCTAGAAACATATAGTTACTACTGTTGAGAAAAGTAATTAACTTGGTCCTCCCTCTCAGCAACCTTGTTTAGCTGGTTAAGTCGTGTCGATCAAGGCTCTTGCAAGAGTTCAGCAAGGTGAGAATTATCAACGAGCAGTTTTGTCAAGATTATAGTCGGTCAAACGGCACTGTAAGGACATACCTCGAGTTTCCCAGAAGCAATCTGGTTATAATCAATTCAAGTACATTATGGTCACTGCTACGGTAAGCAGACCTACCTGGAAACACGTCTTCTTGTGCTAGCCCTGTCGATCCGATTGCAACTGGCCACTATAGGGACATGCCAACTTACCATATACAAAGCGACTCTACTCACCCCACAGCTCCCTTGGAGTAAACCCCCAGATATTCTGCGTCTCCTGCCAAACCTTTTCACCATTTTCTGATTGCCTCACCAACTCGACCGTCTCCTCACTCATGTTCAGTCTACCAGCCAAATAGTGCAGGCAGGTATTGCCATCAAGATCTTGAGCACAGACATCCGTCACTCCACCATCTAACAGTGTCCGTATGGTGGCCAGTTGCACCTGCTGTTGGTATATAGTCATGGGCTCTGGGTTCTTACCAGCCATTTCCTCCGCGGTCACGAATTCTGCGTGGATAGGACTAGGCATTCGTCAAGGTATATAGTTATAATCCAAAGTCCGGGCGCAGTGCAAACTTTGCACAACGGGGGGACTGCGAGAAATGATTTGACTCACCGTCAGTGGCAGTGATGCAATATGCAATAGCGTATGTCCGAGTGCGGTTACCCCTGCCGCGCGCAATCCACCAGGAACAAACCTTGAAAGCCAGGTAAGGAGATCGGGGTCATGATGTGCGGTAGCGAAGTGTAGCAGATGAACTTCAAAGATAGGAGTTCGTAGGTTTATGTCCACGGCTGGGTGAGAAAGTAGTTTGACAATGCAACTCTGTACTCCGGACTCCTTGAGATTACATCGAGCGATGGCGTACGAGAGTGGTGGTAGAGCGACGGTCGGCGCAGCGTGAGGCCGGTAGTTAGGCGAGTACTCACAAGTATATAGAAGATGACAAAGCATGGATCGATGGCCAGCCGCAACTGCCTCGTGCACAGGAGAGGGTGTAGATAGAACAGACACCGGAACGTTCTTATCAGAAATGCTAAACACAGAGCAGCTGTTTAGCGCTGCGCTTTGTAGCCAAGCAGACTCATCCGCACCCGCAGCGCGTAGGAGATCCAGAATTTCTGGGTTGCCTTCCTTCGCAGCGATCTCCAAAGCCGTCAGAGGCGGTGCCAGTGGCCGGCGCTGCGAAGGAAGATTGCACTCTGTCCAGAAAGTAGGAAACCAGCAACGGCGCTCCCTCAGCTCTGCCTCGGTCAGCGGGCAAACCTGATCTGTGATGCCGGCCTCTTTGCGTACTTCGACCATCGCACGCGCACGGCTGTAATAAACGAGACCGGTTCTTACATCAATCCTATGAGACCGGCCGCGGATGAATCGGATGGAGTAGTCCACCAGATGAGCAGGCTCTAGGCCGTTTGGATCAGCACCTGCGGCCAAAAGAACACCTACATTCTCTGCAAAACCACCTTCCGTAGCGGACCTGATAGGATAGCGATATATATGGGCCGCATTGCGAGGACTGATAGAACCATGTAGATCTCGAACTGAGTATCCGTTGAGTGACAGGTCGGTTATTAGCCACTGTTCATAGCTCGGGGTGTCATCATTCTTGCCGTCGGCTGCCAGAATCGCCTCCAGAAGGTCAGGATCGGGGTTTGCAGCAGCTCGAAGTAGCGGTGGGTCAATTTCTTCGGCAGGGAGTGGGTAGCGCATGGTTGTCGTTGAATTGAAGCAGGTGGAAAAAAACAAAACAAAAGAGAAGCTGAGAAGATCCTTAATTCTTTCCAAATCAGCCGCACCTTTCCTGCTCAGGCCTAGTCCGTCCACCCCGCCAGCTTCTCTCCGATCTTGATTGAAATCGAATCAACTTAATCAACTTAAACCAACGCGTTGTCTCCTGCACCATCCCTAATCGGAGCTAGCCAATACGACGCCCGGTGCGATTTCACTCATCACCACGTGATATAAAATTCGACAGCGTAGTCGGGTCTGTTCCAGTGTTCCCCCTTTTTCACAACTTATAAATAATAATCTTACTCGCTGCAGCTTTGAACACTTTCGTTTATCTAATTTACTCTACTGTCGCTACCATGAAGACTACTCCTTTGTCTATCGCTCTATTAGCTTCGCGGGCTGTAGCAATCGAAACCTCTGCTACATCCACCTCAACTGCCGCCTCTGCAACATGCACAGCTGACCTTATTACTACTCTCTGCGACTACCCAGCCCCTGACATCTATGCAGTCGCCTCGGAAAACCTAGAAGGATGCTGGGAGTACTGCAACGACAACCCTCCCTGTGACTTTACCATCTGGCTCCCTGGCAACCCGTACCTCGGCACCGGCACCTGCTGGCTGTACCCCGGCGAGTCCTACGATGAGAGCAGGGGCAGCGCCATGGGCTGCGACAGCCCCTATCTCGAAGTCTACGACAAACCCGCTTGCTCTGGTGGCACCGCGACCACCGCGTCCGGCGCCTGCGCCGCTACCGCCTCTCCCTCTGCCATCGCCTCCGTCTGCGGCTACCCGGCACCCGAGGACTGCGACTACACCTGCGCTGCTAGCTCGGGTGCGGTCAACTGTCTGAGCCTCTGCGCGGAGGCCGACTCGTGCAGCTATGCCGTCTTCAACCCGAGAAATGAGGCCCTCTCGCAGTATGCCGCGGGGACCTGCTGGATGTACTCCAACGGCACGTTCGACGCCGACGCGACGACCGAATGCAGCGGCGACCCCGAGCAGTACGTGTATGAGAACGTCTGCCCCAAGCCTTCTTCTACGGCATCTTCCTCTTCTTCTCTTTCTTCTACATCGGCATCTCCCACGGAAAGCGCCGGAGCCTCTGAAACGTCGAGCACTGGTTCGCGCGCAACGTCTCTCGCTGCTGAGGAGTCGACTACTGTTACCGATGAAAATTCTGCTGCTGGTTTTGCTGTCACTAAGCCACTGGCCATTGCTGTCGCCATGTTGTGGCTGGCTCTCCAATGATGTTCTAATATTCTAACGGCCTTGTATGCATTGATAACTCGTTCATCTGAATAAACTATCCGAAGCAGCACATAACGCATTAATGGACTGCCCATATCGTCGCTTTTCCTCGTTTCTTCCCGTCAAATTGGTGGGATATACTCGAAAAGGTGACTAGGGTGCAGAAACGTCCGGGCCGTTTCATTGTCTTTCAAGGAGGCTTTGGCCATAGTCCAGTGTTGTGAGCACCAGGTAGCCCAAGCCATGCTTTAAAGATGAGTCCAATGTCTTTGCATCCAAATTAACATAACTCAACCACCAATGCAGGAGGCTGTTATGGAAATGGTACGTACTCAAGCTAAGACCAAGACGCCGAAATTCGACACCGTAACCTTCTACATAGGTATTCCCGCGGTTGATCTTGGAAAACTTATTCTCCGTTCTGGAGTCTCACCGTGAGCCAGCAGGCGCGTCAATCATAACCAACCATGACAAGTCGTCAACAAATTCTCGATGCAACTCAGCCCTGGATCGCCCAACTTCTACACGCTTCTACGCCGGGAAGGACTTCTTGTTCATCCCCTTCTATGGACCTTTCGGTATCTGGATACCGTGGGATGTCACTTTCAAGACCCTACTACCTCTGGCGACCATGTACATTGCGCTATAGAGCCTAGCACCAAGGATGAATCATACACGCACATTGAGCGGCTTGCCAAAAGCTGCGCGTCTCTTGTAAAACAGTATAATCAGATCAGAATCTTAGACTGCGAGGGAAGCCCATTCATGAAAAATGGGTAAGCATCCCTTGTGAAATATGCGCCTGTAATTTGACTTAACAACTCTGATGAGTAGCAAAAAGACCGCTTTTTATTTAGCCAGCCGGCTTGTTCATCAGCCAAGTTGCATGACGTTTGGTCGCCGTCCACAAGCTGTGCGGCCGCCGGGGCACCGTGCTCCAGGCCCCTTGGTAGGTTACTTGAACTACGCGGATATCAATAAAGGCCGGCGTCCGGGTATGATCCCGACAGAGTGGACCCGTGATCCGTATCTTGTCTGCGTTCTGCTGTCTATCGGACAGCATCAACACCGGCTGCGGAAATCTCCTCAAGAAACAGATCATACTGTACGTCTGCTTTTGACCCATGCCTATCTGTGTAAAATACATTCTAACTTATGTATAGAAAAGTCGCGTCTACTGGTGACAAATGCTTCCGATAGAGAATTCATTTACCTGTATGAAGCGCAGATTTCTTCAGAGTTTCTCACAGTGCTTGACAGACCAACCATTGCCAAGTCTGTGTGTTGGCCGACAATTCGGCGGAGGAAAATACCGTTCAAGCCCTTCAATACCTTCAAGCACCGCCTTGAGGGTGCATTGCTAGGGCCGACAGATCCACAGAGTGATGACTCGTTGCAGGTGGATGATTCTGAAGATGCGGTCATTACAAAGGGCCTGAAACGACAACGGGAGGTAGAAAGTGACCATAGGCCAATATCGAGGCCAAGGCTCAGCTGACAATTCTTGGACAATACGTGCCTTGACGGCGAAACCATATGTGCATGACCGCCTCGTGAAGGACGGCGACGGCGCAAATCAGCACTTGGCTCGGCGCCCAACCAACTCCGGTTTACATTCAAGACCGCGAATGTCCTACAGCCCGGACATTGAAACAAAAACGAGTCTTGTTTAAGTTCTATACAACTACCGGCGCAGAGTTTCTAGCCTTCTCAGTGTCTCGAACCCATTGACCAGCGACAGAACATGGGACTTGGGGCTCGGGCCTCATAAGCTTCTAAGCGCTGGCGAAAGCGATGATACAGGGTAGGTAGGTAATGCTGCAGCGGCGACAGGTTCCTACTTTCCGGGGCTCGGCAAACCGAATCCTGATGCTAGAGCATCAGGTCAACGATAGATTGGAGCCTTTCTTTCTTCTGTCTGTTTCTTTTCCCGCGCAGGATATCCAACATACCAAGGGAGCTCAACGGCTCTGGCGGCGCACCTCATAGATTGGCGGCGTATTGGAGCAGCCTCCAACCTTTCGCTTGATTATCTGTCCTCGTTAATGAATGCCTTGAGCACCAGTTATGAAGATGAGATGCTCACAAGTTTTTGTTCCTTCCAATATACACTGTCACTGATTGACAAGGGCAAGTAAACGCGTCCTCGGGGAGCCGACTTGAAACCGTGTTTTTCCTTCAACTGTTTCAGGGAAATCGGTTCTCGTAGCTCGTAGACAGAGTCGATCTTGTATGCAAAATAATACCCCTCCCAGTCTTTGGCATGGCTGTTAAATTCCGCATTTCCTAGCCCGTCCTAATCTATAGGCGTGTCGTCTGGATTCCGTGTTATCGCAGGACGAGTCTCGCAGACGTGGGTGATGCTCGAGTGTGGAGCAGTCCGGTAGAACCATATCCGCTTGACGCTTGGGTCGATGCGGTATTTCCTGAACTCGTAATTCTTGTCTCCGTTGATGATCTGGGCCATGTATGGGTCCTGCATTGGTAGTATAACATCGCAATGACTGTTATCTGAAATAACTGATGTTTTGCAGAGCGACATCGCAAGGAATGTATTTTGCGAGCAGCAGAGGAGTGAGAAAAACAAACATTTTTGTTTGATTTCTAATCCACCTGCAAGTCAAGTTACACAACCTCAGATATAAACACCCCGCTTCTTTCATCAACCTCACCCACTTGCTCTAGCCATCAACTCAACCATCAGCCAAATGGCCATCACCCACATCGTGCTCTTCCAACTCAAGTCCGGCCTCAGCGCCGAAACCATCAGCGATGTATGGAGTAAACCCCACCCAATGACGAACTACCGCGGAGTTGCGAGTACGGAGTGATGAGGAAAATACTAATCCAGAAAAAAAAACAGGTCTGCACCCGTATGCTAGAACTGAAGGATATTTGCATCCATCCAACCACTCAACAACCGTATATTCTTGCCTCGTCCGGTGGCGTGGATAATTCGCCCGAGGGGTTGCAGGTGCGTCACTCGAAAAGTCTCTGGTACGAACTTAACTGATAATTCCGGTGTAGAATGGCATTACCCATGCTTTTGTGGTGGAGTTTGCATCCGCTGAGGATAGGGACTACTATGTCGAAAAGGACCCCGCTCATCATGCTTTTATAGCGACATTGGGTGGTGTCATTGAGAAGGTGCAGGTTATTGATTTCAGTAATGGTGTTTTTTAAGCGCTAATAGTCACCGACCATGTCTCCTGATAGTCAGAGTACTATTGAATGGAATATTGCATTGCCTCGTATAAGGTTGGGTAACACTCAACACCAACAAACGGAGATGTACTCCGTACAGAAAAGGCTGTTTGTAGTACATCAGCTACCCCGCACTGGCTGGCCTCTTTCTCCGTAACGGAGCTGACATCCATCGGCATCATTCACCAAACACTACCTAACCCATCAAAATGCCTGCTCCACCTGAGCCAGAGATCATCGACGGCATCAAGACCTTTATCCCCCTTGGTACAGCCTCATCCTCCCGCAGATCCAGTGTTATCACTAACACCTACCCCAGAAAACAACCCCGACATCCTGAGACTCCTCAGCGACAATCTCCAACTCTCAAAAGACCTGCAATTCCATGACATCCTCTCCACTTCCCCCGACTTCCTCCAATCATGCAACTTGCCCCCCTGCCACGCCCTAATCCTCCTCGCAGAGGAAAGAATATACCACGCCGCCCGCTCCGCACTCTCCCAAACCATCCCCGAGTACACAGGCTCCGGCTCCAATGAACCCGTCATCTGGATGAAGCAAACAATCGGCCACGCCTGCGGTCTCATGGCTCTCCTGCACGTCGTCTTCAACCTAGACGGCGGTCAGCATATTCCCAGCGGCACGGCACTAGCCGAACTCCGGCAGCAAGCGATCCCTCTCGGACCTGCAGAGCGAGCACAGTTACTCTACGACTCGGCGTTCCTGGAGGAAGCGCACATGGATGCCGCGTCTCGTGGGTCGTCGCGTGTCCCTTCGCCGCGAGACCATAATGGGCATCATTTCTTGGCTTTTGTGAGATTGGGAGATGGGCAGGTATGGGAGTTGAATGGGGGGTTGAACGGGCCGCTTTTCCGCGGGGTGCTTGAGGAAAAGGAGGATCTTTTGAGTGAGAAGGGGGTGGAGATTACTGTCAAGGAGTTTTTGAGGGCTGCGGAGGAGACGGGGTGTGGGGAGATGAGTATTGTTGCGGTTACTGGTGAATGTTAGCTTCGAGACACAGCACTGCGAGAGGCGAGCAGTTCGTATTACGCCTGATCTCGCAAGACCTCCTTTTAAAACGGGATTTCTCTGTCAGAACCCTCCGGTCTTAGCAACTACTACGTTTGCCGTCCTATGCCAGTTAAGTACCAGTTTAATACACCTAAAATGAACGCACGCACAACACACTTATATCACATTCCCCGGAGGGAAGCATCTAAGCTGGTTTTCTCTTGTTTTTTCAGGATGTTGGCTCTCATAGTAAGAGCAGGAAGCCATGCTACTCCCCACGTGATTGTTACCCGTAGCGCTTCGTCTCCTTTGTTCGTGTTGGAAGGTCGTGACATCCTTTCTCTCCATCTTTTACTGACCCCAGCAGTCATCAGCATCATTGGCCCATCACCGTCTCATCATTTGATGCCTACTGGACTCTAATTCTTTCTAGACAGCCGTCTCATCCAATCCTGTCTACCAGCAACAATTCCTTATTCGCGATGCGGAACCCTGCGAACCTTCCACCAGAACTCTTCACTTTAGTGCTTGATGACGTCTTGACAGAGTCTACTGTCACTCAAGCTTGCCATCTTTCGTTGGTAGACCGTAGATGGCAACGGTTCTTGCTCCCCCGGATCTATACCAAATGGACCTACGATGGAGCCCAGCAATCTTTCCACTCCGTTTGTCTGTGGTGCGAAGTCTATGTCGAAGCCAACTTAGATCTAAATGGTGCTCACGAGGACAGGGCTCGGCTTTGTCTAGATGATGTGTGGCCCCTTATCTTCCTCCCAGGACTCGAATTTTTTGGACTGTATGAGGTGGACTTCCAGGGGATGTTAGGAACACTGGAGGATCAGGGCCATGCTACTATCCAAGATCTCACTGTAACTTGCGCATCGCATTCGAATGCAAAGCTCGAGGATTTTCAGGCGTTCATGGCTGCCATGCGCCGGTTACGGCGGATCTCATTCACTTCGATGATAAGTATCGTGGTTTTGTCGACGAGGATTCCCCTCTTGTTATTCCCAACTCTGGTCTGGTATCTGGCCAATCCTGGAAAGACACCAGCAGTCGCTACATGTCCTCGATATATACCGACGGGGAAATCGCAAACACTATGATAGGCAGATCGGGCATACCGATGAGCTTACCAGGTTTAGGCAGCTTCAGCATCTATCTCTTCAGGTCGACACATTACTAGGAGGCGACACAGAGTCTCCTCCCCCACCTACCCTGCTCCGGGATTCCCTTCCATCTAGTCTACGAACACTCACGTTCTACCAGGGCGAAGGATTCAAGATAATCTATGACCTCGAGGCTCAAATCGCAAACGCAGTGTCCAGCAAGAAGTTCCCTGTCCTCGAAATTATCACTCTCGACGACATGCACCACTCCGATTTTGCCAGCGCTGTGTCTCAATCCCAGTCTTTCCAGAACATCCTTCGAATCGCAGGGACAAAAATCTCCTTTCTGAACAGTCATCCCTATGAGGACCTCCTGGATAGCAATTACAAGCTGGTGGCTGGTGGCAGAAACCCGACTCTCTCGCTCGAGTCCTATCAATTGCGACTCTTTGGCCAGGAGCGATACGAAATTGCCATGGACGAATTGAACCCATATGAGGACACCGATCCGGAGCCTAGCGACGCAGAGGACATGCACTTCGGAGACGGGGAGAGATACTGCCTCCCGTTCACCGACCACCGGGGGAGCACCGCATACAAGGTTTACGACGCTTACGCCGAGTGTGCCCTCCCCAAACTCTATTCCTTTGCCGTATACCTCACACACAGAGGTATTGATCCTCATCACCCGGACATTCACGGCAGTCTCAAAACCTTCTTTGAGGCAGCCATGTCAACAGAACCCAACACCCTCGTCATACCAGACATCTGGAGACTAGACTTCTACTTCGTCCCTGGCGCCACGGACACCGAGTGCATAGAGCATTTCCACGGCGAGTTAGCAGTCCGCGGCACCTTCAATGCAACGATTCGACGGTACCGCGAGTATCGTCGCGCAGACCCGCCACGCGAGCCACCGGGCCCTCCAGGAACACTGCCAGGTATGGTGGACTGGTATCATGATATCTAACCTTCAGGTGACCGTCGGATTCTAGTTATCTGCGAGGACATACCCGAAGTGGTCGCAGCTGGGGACGGATCGGACCCAGGGTGGGTCGTGTGGCAGATGCGGTTCGGTGAGAAGCCTACCAGGCAACCGTGGGACTTGGAAGAGTATGAGAGAGATCACTTTGGGCTACGTGAGTATGACAATGGCCCTCCTGAAGGGTGGGTTGATGGGGATGCTGGTGAGGCTGAGGGTGAGGATGCCGGCAATGGCAATGGCAATGACAATAGTGAACAACAACCCACCTCAAAATCATGCATTCGGTGCACATCATGCATTCGGTGCACAATGACACGAGAAAATCCCTTGTGGTACGGTGACAACGTTATAACTTTCGGTGCTGTCATGTCCGTCAATCGGCCCGTGGTGCCCGACAAAGTCGGAGAGATCTGGGACAATGCGAAACTTTGGGGGTGGAAGAATTGGTAGCACAATTGCATGGTGTATCAAAGTGCCATGTCGTTAAGTACGACATGCACCTGGCGTGTTTGTTATACAAACATTAAAGAGACGAAGACTGTTCGAACAATGACAAGGAGTAGATATTCTGAGTTTACATAAGACTACATTTTAGGTATATTTTAATAGCTACGACTCTTTCCCGGGCCCTCGGTACATAGCATTACAGCCGTCCTGCGCTCTGTTGCAATATTTACGTCTTAACCGATTCAATATACGCACAACGAGCAACAACCTACCCCTGATCAGAGGAACATATATCACCCACCGGCTTATGAGCCTTTTGGCCGAATTAGGATGGATTATTGGGTCTTTCATCAAGCGTATCAAGCCTCCTTGTGACTCTAAAATGCCACAAAAGATGGCCTTGTGAGCGATTTGCACAGTCCCGACAATAAGCACAGGGATGTTGATCAATAGCACGTGTTTATGCAGGGGTGGGGGCCATGCTGATTCACTTAGAAGAGGCTCTGCGGGAGGAGATGGTGAGACTACACGAGGCTCTAGACCTTGACTCGAGCATACCTATGATTGGTGGCGCGGGCCTTTTCTAACTCTATGGAATATCCTCCATGCAAGGTTCATTTTTACATTCAGCCTCAGCCTTGTGTGTAACTGCACTCTATGTCCAGCCCCCATATGTAGTCTGAGTTTCATGCAATACGAGTCATGCATTGATCCGAGCTATTCAGCAAACAAAAGCAGAATTCCGCCCACGCGATTCCATCAAATCCACCACCCTCGATACAAGTCCACCTACTAAGGTAGTAGACGTCAAAACAAACCAAATCAAATCACGCCAACCGAGCCCTCCCTCTCAACTCCCAGGAACCTACTCCAACGAAAACCCCTCCCGCTGCTCAAACAAACTCAACAAAGGAATAAACAACTTCCTCCCCTTCGTCTCAACCCCCTCACCAGCCTGATCTGCCTGCACCTGCGCCTCCCAATCACGCTTGAGCTCCTCAAACCCAACCCACTTCCACTCCTTACACTTATTCGGCTCGAGGATCTGGGGCTCGCCCTGGCCCTCTTTCACCCTGGCAGTCAAGAACAGTGTAACATAGTGCTTGCCGTCCTTCTCCATGATGTCGTTCGTGGCAGTCAGATACCGGATGTTTTCGATCTGCAGGCCTGTCTCTTCCTCGAGTTCCCGGAACGCGCATGTTTCCCAGGATTCGTTTAGCTCGAGGTGGCCGCCGGGGAGGGCCCAGGTGTCTGGTTTCTTTGTTAGGGTTTTTTCTTTCTTTCTTGGCTGTGAGGGGAGGGATGGAGTGGGGCATGGGGGGCCTGAAGGAAGGGATTTTTATTTTTGTGTGTGCTGGAGGGGAGAGGGGTGGGAATAGGAGAGGTGATCAGGGAGAATAGAGGGGGATGGGGATAAGGACAGATGGGGACATACTAGCGCCGTGGCTGCCGATGCGCTGGCCGAGGATGAATTTATTTTCGTGATTCAGGGCGAAGACGGCGACGCCGACGCGGACGTGTTGCTGGGTGGACATTTTGGGTGGTTGTCGTGTGGTAGGGTTAGATTCTTTTTTTTTGATGTTGTGTCTTGGGTTGTGTTGTGCTGTTTTCTGACGAGCGGAGATGGAGTGGTATATGTAGAGCAGAGTACTCCGTAAGCTGTTGATGCAGTAGATGTGTTGATGGTGGGGGTAGGTCAAGGAAGGTAGAGAAATCGGGATTCTTATACAGCAAAGAACAAAGAAGATAGAACAAAGAAGATAGGGATTCCAAGTTCGTAGTTGTCGGCGAGAACAGCACCTGAGACTACGGTCGAGGCTGTTTTGGGAGACTGGGGCTGTACAGTTCGTGGTACAGTGAAGGGTGAAAGAGCGTTAGAGTTGGACTGTAAGGCAGGGCTGAAACGCCGGTGGGGCGCCATTTTTCTTGGACTGAGCGTTCTGCCTTGTCCACTGATCAGTGATTAGGGTTGACTGTGTGGCTGGTGCTGTGGCTGGTGCGTCTGACATCAACTTGCATATTATATATTGAGGACGGAGTATTGTACAGAGAAGATCACAGGCGGCTATCTACAGACTACAGCTGCCGCAACATCGACTGGACGAGTGGTGACAGCTCTTCCAGCGTCACGTCCTGCCGCAGGTTTAAGCGCCGGCATTGAACCTCCACCTTGCGCTCTTTCTTCCACCCCTTGCCGACAACAACAATCACCGGGTACCCGATGAGGTCTGCGTCACCTAGTTTCCAGCCCAATGCTTTGTCTCGATCGTCTAGAATCGCATCGATCGGCGAGGCTTTATCTGCAACGAGCTGATCGTAGACGTTTTCAGCCTCAGCTTCGAGGCCCTTTGTTGGCACCACAATGACTTCAAACGGCGCCAGTGCCCGAGGCCAGTTCAGCCCCTTGGAGTCTGAAAGACTATCTGCGACCGCAGTAATCATGCGTGAGACACCGATCCCGTGACAGCCCATCTGCATGGGCACTGTTGCGTTTTCGACCTTGACGGACGCCCCGAGGACTTCGCTGTATCGAGTGCCTAGGTGGAATGTGTGACCGAGCTCGACGGCGGTGTGAGCTTTCAGGGTGCCCTGCGTACACTTCGGGCACTGGTCGCCTGAGCTAACTTTGATCAGTTGAAGTCCGTTGTTGGTTCCTGGGAACGTGTCAAGGCGGAGACACTCAATGTCTTCGGCGGAGCAGTTAACCTGGGCAAGGAGGCCGCCCAGCGGTGGCCGCTTGTAAGCGCGCACGAGTGTGTCGTACACGTCCAACACTTGTGGGCGCTCTGCAGATGGGTCCAAAGGTGCCTTGGACTTCACGCGTGCAGCCCACTGCTCGACGGGGTTCTCTATGCTCAGGTCGAGATCGATTCCAGCAGCGCTTGCGATCGCTTTGACAGCATGAGAGTTGATCTCCCTAATCCCTGGCTCGGCGCTATCTTTCGCTGTGAATTGAGGGTACCAGCCGCGGAGCAATGTCATCTTGTCTTTGGAGATCGCCGCCCACATAGCAGTGGATACTCTCGCACCGGCTGTATGTGATCCATCGACGTCAAACCCGGGTGACTCATCCAAAGGCTCAGCCTGTGAGCTGTGGGCCTTTCCGTCTGCGAGTTCTTCGTTGTACACGCTGTCACAGTGTGAGCAGCTAACCACGGTGTCCTCTCCCTTTGGACTGGAAAAGTGGAACTCGTGGCTTAGGCTTCCGCCCATGTTGCCCGAATCCGCAGCCGCCATTAGGTACGGAATCTTCAATTCGTTGAACAGCCTCGTGTAAGCGGCTCTGACCTGCTCGTACGTTTTTAGAGCCTCGTCAACGCTAGAGTCAAAAGTATAAAGATCCTTCATGATGAACTCTCGGCCTCGGAGAAGGCCTTGCCGGGGCCGCGGTTCATCTCTGTACTTCCTGGCTGCGTCGATGAGCCACGAACCTCCAATGTTGGTGAGACTTACAGATTTGGTACACTCGAAGTGGTAGATCTCGATAGGATTTTGCAAGACTACCCACCAACGTCGTGATTTCCTCCTCATGGGTTGGCGCTAGGAGAAACCGAGCCTCTTTCCGATCGAGGAAGCGGAAAACCTAGTGTTCTTAGCGAAATCCTTCGAGAAGTTCAAGCGGTCTTACTTCTGAGCCTTCTCCCAGCCGCCCAGATCGCTCCCAGAGCTCCTGTGAAGATATAGATGACAAGGACACTTTTGATGCGCCTAGCAAGAGTTAGCTGTATAACGCGGTAAATACGAACCTACGCACCTATTGACTGCATATGCCGATCAATAAGACGCTCAAGCTTATCCTGTACCCGCAATCCCAGAGGCAACATGTGGAAGACCCCAGAGTAAGCCTAGATTGTTAGCACTGCCCGTCTAGTGTGGAGATACTGTACCTACCTGCCGGTAGAAGCCCCCTCGCACCAATAGATCGTTTACATCCTCTGAGCCTCATTAGCCGCGGTACTAGAGCTCGCACGAAGCGTCGTACCCTTGTCACGCAGTTCGAATGGCGCATTCTTTTTGGAGATGCCTCCCGTTGGGATCCAGAAGTTGGATATCCGACTTCGCCCGTCGGTCTATCACAAAGTTAGTCCATACATCCCAAGGATGTGCCGCAAGAGCAATAGTACATGGAAACCACATCTTGATGTCCGATAGACTCGCAAATTCCATATGTATGTTTTGGGTGGCCTCAGGAACGGGCCCGCAGCCGGGCGAAACCCGGATCTCATGGATTCCAGGTCAATTGCGCGCCCACGGTATTGAACAAATCTGCCAATCCCCAGACAACAGTTCCAATGCTGAAAGAAAGAAGTATTGTTGTATTTCTGTAAGAAAGTAGATACTGTAAACCGCCTGATGCAGCGAGAAATGCGGCCGGCATCCGGGAGCACTTTCCTCCGGCGGCCAATTTCGGGCGGCAGAAAAAAAAGTTGTGAGGAGAAAAAAGTAACAAGCGTACACTCAAACCCCAGAAACAACCCGTCAGCCAATTCTTGATCATGGCTAAAGGCAAGGGAAAGCAATCGGCGAATGCTAACTCGGCGCCTGCCACTGAGGCTGCCAAAAGCAAAGCCACCGATGGCGGCGCTGATGCTCTTCCTCAAATCGAGGAGAGCGCATTTGCGGGACTCCGCCAGAAGATCGAGCAGAGGCTGAAGGACGGTGCTACGAAACAGAAAACGAAGAACAACAAGACGAAGCCTGCTGCTGTCGAAGATGCGAATCCCACCAAGAACACACCTACGAAGTCCGATTCGAAACCTCGATTTGATTCCAGCAAAGATGTTAAGGGCAAGAAGCGGGATCGCAACGGCGAGGTGATTGAGAAAAAGGAGGACAAAAAGGTACAGAAGCCAAAGGGCGAGGAGTCGAACGATAATGATACTCTCCGACAAGAGATTCTGGCCCTTGGTGGTACTGAGGAGGATTTCGAGATGCTTGCCGGAGTTGATTCAGAGGAGGAAGTAGAGGATGCGGATACTAAGAAATCAAGGGGAAAGTCCTCTGAAGATTCGCTACGGAAGGAGCTTGCTAGTATGCTTGCTGCCGCTGGTCAGGTTGTTCCGGAAGATATCGCAGATGAAGACGTAGAGGAAGTGGAGGATGAAGAAGATGAAGAGGATGACGAAGACGAGGTGGAAGAAGAGGAGGAAGAGGAAACCAACGCCGGTGAAGATGAAGAATCTAGCCCAGAGGAGGAAGCCTCAGAAGACGAAGCTCCTCTCCAACCAACGAAGCAGCCTGCAAAGAAGGAGATCAAAGAGACGGTCCCCGAGACAGTCTTTCCTAAAGAGTTCGCGAAACTTGTGAGTGGGCTCTAGATTGCTTCTTGATATGTTGCTAACTTTATAACAGACTGTTCAACCTAGATCCGATTGGTACATGACTGAACTCCCCTCAATTTCTTCAAAACAATCCACTGGCCTCCCGAAACATGTCGTCGACCGCGTGCACAACTATGCCGTTACGCTGCTCGAGAAAGAAAACAAAATGTACGCGGACGCTCAACAGGCCTCGGCATCTTCGTCATACAAGTTCTACAGCACTATCATGACTACCGGTACGCTCAGTGATAAAACCTCGGCTTTGACGCTGGCCGTCCAAGAGTCGCCTCTTCACAACACGAAATCTCTCGAGAACTTGGTCGCGCTTGGAAAGAAGCGCAGCCGTGCTCAGGCGGTTGAGGTTCTCCGGTCATTGAAGGATATGTTTGCCCAAGGTACCCTTCTCCCAAGCGATCGCCGGCTCCGCTCTTTCGCAAATCAGCCCGGTCTTGTGGCTGCATTTTCAGGTGCAGGAAGCAAGTGGTCCGAGGGGTCTGCCCTTCCTAGTGGCGTCCAGAATAGTCACTTGATTCTCTGGGCGTATGAGCATTTCCTGAAGGAGCAGTATTTTGAGGTCCTTAAGATCCTAGAAGTGTGGTGCAATGACGAGATTGAATTCTCTCGTACTAGGGCTGTCAGTTATGTCTTTGAGCTTCTCAAGGAGAAGCCAGAGCAGGAAGCCAACCTGCTGCGGCTGCTTGTTAACAAGCTCGGTGACACGGCCAAGAAGATCGCTTCCCGAGCGTCATACCTTCTCCTCCAACTCGAGCAGTCACATCCTCTGATGAAGCCAACCATCATCAAGGCTGTTGAGGAAGTTCTCTTCCGACCGGGCCAGAGCCAACATGCCAAGTACTACTCCATCATTACTCTAAACCAGACCGTGCTTAGCGGTAAAGAGGAGGAGGTTGGAGCTCAACTGCTAGACATCTACTTTGGTCTCTTTGTTGTGCTACTAAAGCCGTCCAAGAACCACAAGTTCAAGGGTGATAAGAAGCACGGAAAGGGAAAGAAACAGGACAAGGACAACTCCGAGTTACAGGTCGAGGAAATGCAGGACAAGCTAGTCTCTGCGGTCTTGACTGGTGTGAACCGAGCATATCCATTCACAGGCTCGAACAGCGATAGGTATGTAGGATCCAGTTGAAACTGTGGCTGCAACTAACATCTATAGGCTCTCAAAACACATTGAGACTCTGTTCCGCATCACCCACTCGTCAAACTTCAACACCAGCATCCAAGCTCTCATGCTGATCCAGCAGTTGACATCAACCCACCAAGTGTCTTCTGATCGGTTTTACCGCACGCTCTACGAATCCCTCCTTGATCCTCGTGTTGCCACATCTTCGAAGCAGTCCCTTTACCTTAACTTACTATTCAAGTCTCTAAAGAACGATGTCAACTCAAAGCGAGTCAAAGCTTTCGTGAAACGCATTGTTCAGGTTCTTGGGCTGCACCAACCGGCCTTTATCTGCGGTGTTTTCTACCTCGTCCGCGAACTGGAAAAGACTTTCAAGAGCATGCAGTCTCTGTACGACCAGCCAGAAGACAACGAGAGTGACGAAGAGGAAGTCTTCAGGGATGTTCCCGACGAGGACGATGTTGCTCAAGGAGCGGTAGTGCCAGAGGAGAAGCCCCGTAAGCCCTTCAACGGCTACGACCCTCGAAAGAGAGATCCAGAGCATAGCAATGCCGACAAGACATGTCTCTGGGAAATCGTAAGTCTGATTTTTATCAAGTTTTCAGAAATTTTATGCTGACTCGTGTGACAGCTCCCTTATTTAACTCACTTCCACCCCTCCGTCTCAGTCAATGCAGGCCAGCTACTAGAGAACAAGCCCATGAGCGGCAAACCTGACATGACGATACACACGCTTACCCACTTCCTCGACCGCTTTGTCTACAGAACGCCCAAGGCCGCCGCTGCTACACGTGGAACTTCCCTTATGCAGCCCCTTGCCGGCAGTGACGCTAAGGACCGATTGGTTGGGGCTGGCCGACACGCCACCGAACTACCACTCAACACCGACGCCTTCTGGAAGAAGAAGGCCGAAGATGTTTCCGCAGAGGACGTCTTCTTCCACGAGTACTTTAGCCGCCTCGGGAAGGAGAAGGAGAGGACTCAGAAGAAGAACAAGAAGGATAAGAAGGACCCCGTGGAGAGGGATGAGGAGGGAGATGTGGACGATGACGCAGAACTCAGCGACGCCGAGTCGGAGATCTGGAAGGCGCTCGTCGACTCAAGGCCTGAGCTCGATGGTGCCGAGGATAGCGATGATGATCTCGACCTTGACGACCTCGAATCCGCGTACGATCAATCAGACGAAGAAGCCGGAGAAGCCGGCGAAGACGAAGTCATCTTCAACGACGAGTCCGACGAAGAAATGCAGGATCTCGAAGACGAAGTCCCCGCCAAGCCTACGAAAACCAAGGGCAAGCCCACCAAGGACGAAGACCTGGACGACGAAGACGCCTTCGACATGGACGTCTCCGACGAGGAGGCCTTCATCGACAGCGACGAGGATCTGCCCTCAGATGTCGAGCTAGGAGGCGTGGAAATTCCCAAGGAAGACGACAAGAGCGATCGCAAGAAGAGGCGCAAGCTCAAGCACCTACCGACATTCGCGTCGGTGGACGACTACGCGGCGCTGCTTGCTGGCGAGGACGATGGAATGTAAGATTCGGCTGCCTGGTTGCCTTTACGTGTTATACGTGCTATACCCTGGGGGATGTTCAAGTAGTATATGTATATCTTCTGAATCTGCATATATGTCACACCTTTCAGTACCTCCTTGTAGTTGTCTGACTGTAGCGGCGTGGCATGACCGCCACCCCTTGCTTACTCTCAAGTATCTTGTCTGTGGGTATGACCACGCGGCCGCCCAGGGCAAGGGAGACTGAAAGGTAACAGGTTGAGATTAGCTTAGCTGGCGTGGGGGCATCGGAGCCGAGCTAGGGCGCCCGCCGTCCGGATGTGGGCGAGTTGAAGCAATTGGGGGCCGGGGGCCAATGACATCATGGCGGCGCGGAGGCAGATTCCACTCCTATGGCGCCATCGGTCACATTGAAGACGCCATAAAGCTTACCTTTGAGCAATTTTTGCTTGATATTAAGATGAGAAGATGTTGTTCAGTTGAGAATCACCAAGTCTCTAGCTGAATAAATTCGTAGAAAACTCTTCTCTCCGATGTCATACGAAGCAGAAACCTGCTGCACGAGCACATGGACCGTGGACGGATGCGGGGCGTCGGAGCCTGAGGCTGTCGCGGTTATGCTCAAATCGGAGGATTCCGCCAGCGGGCCCTGAACAAACTCACGGTAGCATCTCGCTGAACGCAGATTCGCTTCGCAGATGATTCAGATCGAGCCATTCTTATTGTCCGATTGTCTGTTGCTTGGGGGCGAGGACTGTCCCAGTCTGGCCGGGCACGTCATGAATCGATTTTTCCATCAGGGCACCCGGCCTACCCACTCTTTGCTTTCAGCCTGGCCAGTCACTGCTGTGGATGTGCTTTTACTTTGCATCTGAGTTTTATCGATAGGATAATATTCGTAGACAGATAATGCGAGACAACTCTGCCTTTGCGCAAGACTTCCGGTGCATCAAGTTATCAACGGAATCGAACTGCCATTTGCTGCAGGACAAGCATCTCAAGCCTTTTAATTCTCTCGGCGTCGCCGCTTGGCTTTGCTTCTAACACTAGCTAGCATACTACACTACCCATAACCTGCTAACTCGGATCCTGCGCCACTCCATCGGTTCATCATTGTAGCCCTCTGGTAGGCTGCTGCTGTCTTTCATCATCTGCCGTCCCAACCCATCCCACGTCTTAGCCCAATTGTCTTTTCTATCCACTCTCCTCCTCGCCTCTTCGCGCTTCTGTCAGAACAGATTTTTTTTCCAGATCGTACCTTTCTCTGGCAGAGGTAAGTCCTTATATTGTTCTCCACCGCATCCCGCTCATACTTCCATCTTGCGAGTACTGACGAGATTTTAGTCCTAGTTCACCACACCGGAGCAGTACATGCCTTCGAAAGCTCAAAACTACTTTTCTCTACTTTACTCTGTCCGTTCCTTCCACCGCCGGTTCGTCCGCTCCATCAAATGGCGGGATTCTTTACCACAAAGCCCGAGCATAACCGCACCTCGAGCTCTGACAATTCCGCCGAGAAGATAAAGGACAAGGATCTCGAGCAGCAAACTCATGCGCCGGGCGCAGGTGGTCTCTCGGATTCGGAATCGGGGGAGATTGGACGACAGATTGAGTTAGAGGCTGATAATTCGATCAAGTATCGGACATGTAGCTGGCAGAAGGTGCGTGAGATAGGAGTTTGGTTGACACAGATGCTGACTGGTTGGTCAAGACGGCTGCGCTGCTCTTCTCGGAGTATATTTGTCTGGCTATCATGTCGTTCCCTTGGTCATATTCAATTCTTGGTCTTGTTCCGGGTTTGATTCTGACAGTGTTTATCGCGGGTGTGGTTCTTTATACTTCGCTGATTGTATGGTGCGTTTATCAATCCATCTTCTCCCATGCGCATGCGCACGGATCTAACTCCATGCAGGAGATTCTGTCTGCGCCATCCGCATATTCGCGATGTCTGCGATATTGGTCAACACCTGTTCTGGGGCTCAAAGATTGCCTGGTACCTGACCGCAGTCATGTTTTTATTGAACAACACCTTCATTCAGGTATTTGTGGACCGTCTCGTCCCTGCATAAAATCTAACGTTTTTAGGGCTTGCACTGCCTAGTCGGTGCAGAATGGCTTAACACGGTCTCGAGCCACGGAACTTGCACCATTGTCTTCGCTCTCGTCACAGCGATTGCGTCTCTCATCTGCTCGATCCCCCGTACATTCGACACACTGTCCAAGGTCGCGAGTGTTTCAGCGTTGGCCACTTTCATATCCGTCATGCTAGCAGTCATATTCTCCGCCATCGAGGATAAGCCTGAAGGTTATACTGAAGCACTCGGCAATCCCATTTTCCGTGCGACTCCTGCTCCTGGTACCACTTATATCGCCGGCATGAACGCTTTCCTCAATATCAGTTACACCTTTATTGGACAGATCACCCTGCCTAGTTTCATTGCGGAAATGAAGGAACCGAGGGACTTCTGGAAGTCTGTCACCGCCGTCACAATCGCAGAGATTATCGTCTTCAGTCTTGTCGGATCCATTGTGTACGTTTACACTGGTGAACAGTACATGTCGAGCCCTGCCTTCGGCTCAATCGGCAACGAGGTCTACAAGAAGGTTGCCTTCTCTTTTATGGTGCCAACAATTATCTTCTTGGGCGTGCTATACGCCTCCGTCTCCGCTCGCTTTATCTTCTTCCGCATCTTTGAAGGAACCCGGCACAAGGGTAATCACACCGTTGTCGGGTGGGCGAGCTGGATTGGTATCCTTGCAGTTCTGTGGACATTGGCGTTCATCATCGCGGAGGTTATTCCCTTTTTCTCGGATCTGCTCTCCATCATGAGCTCCCTGTTCGACTCATTCTTTGGTTTCATTTTCTGGGGAACTGCATACCTTCGCATGCGATACGATGACTATGGACCTGGCTTCTACAGGAAACGCGGCCTTAGGGGATGGATTGGCGCGATCGTTAACGTTGGTCTGATCGGAATCGGTTTCTACTTCCTCGGACCTGGAACATACGTAAGTCTTCATCATCTTTTCTGAATGGCGCACCACTCACAGTATGTAGGCTTCCGTTATGAGTGTGATCCAGAACTACCAAGCTGGGACTGTGGGAAGTCCGTTCACATGTGCCGACAACGGTCTCTGAGTATCGGACCTTACTGCACCCTTCATTTCCTTTGGTAAAACGGTGATGTGGCTGGAAACACGCCTTTAACGTCAAGCTATGTGCGATGTCAGGCTTCGCTATTTTCAGGATACCATTTCTCGAGCTCTAGAATAATATTAGATTGCCAGTGGGCTTGATGCTCCGTCGACTGAAGCTGTATGGGCCTCGGAGAACTGCTCCGGATGCGGAACGTAGAAATCAGCGGGAATCTGCTGGTGATCAGATTTCAATAACAACAACAACAAGCAAAATAAACTTTTAGGGTAACAGTTAAGGCCCTCAGTTCTTATACCGCAAAACTACAGGTTCAAATGACAATATCGCGATCATCAGGACGCGTGCAAAGACAACTAACTCGGAGACTGCGGACTGCCTTCATCTCCGCATTTCTTATCTTATCAGCTCCGCGGGATTCTCCTATCACACGTGACTTTGCCGTCTGTTATGACGCTTTTCTGAAGTCCTCGATCTTCCTTTCTCTCTTTCGCACATTTTCTTCCTCAATCTCATAATAATAGCAATAATGTCTGCCGTACGACCCCTACGACGAGGTCTTCACCTCCTTGGATCGAAATCCATTGCCCAGCGCACCTCAGCGGGCGTCAATGGCGCCCTGACTGCTGTCCCGCGGCAACTTTCTTCTCCGCACGTCGCCCGCACTCTCCGCTCTCCGGTTCCTGGACGCTCTGCTGCTGTCAATCTCCCTACTGCCAATGGCGTGAGATACGCTTCGTCTGCTGCGCCAGCAGGTTCTCTGTCAAAGACCCAGCTCTATGACTTACACATCGCAAAGGGTGCCAAAATGGTGCCCTTTGCGGGGTTCGCTATGCCCCTCCAGTACTCCGATCTCAGTCATGTTGAGAGCCACAAGTGGACGAGGGAAAAGGCAAGCTTGTTTGACGTGAGCCACATGTATGTTCTCCTCCGGTTCTTGCTTTTCAGTTGCTCATTTGCTGTTTTCCAGGGTTCAGCACCGTCTTAGCGGACCAGGTGCCGTAGAGCTCCTGATGAAGGTCACACCATCCTCGCTCGACAAGCTCCAAGACAATACATCGACCCTCTCCTGCCTCCTCGAACCCGGCACCGGTGGTATCGTCGATGACACCGTCATTACTCGCCTATCAGCCGACACTTTCTACTTTGTTACCAACGCCGGCCGTCGCGATGAAGACCTCGCTTTCCTGACTGCCGAAATCGACGCCTACAAAGCAGCCAATCCCGAAAAAGAGATCAACTGGGAAATTCTCTCCGACCGATCCCTGATTGCCCTGCAGGGCCCCGAAGCCGCCGCCGTCCTCCAGCCCCTCATTGAAAACAACGGCTCAGAATCAGCTTCCGACCTCAACACGCTATACTTCGGCAACTGCCGCTCCCTGAACCTCACACTACCCTCCGGCAAAACCACCCCAGAACCTCTCCTCATCTCCCGAACCGGCTACACCGGCGAAGACGGCTTCGAAATCTCCATTCCCGCCTCTTCCTCTCCCGCAGAAATCACAGAAGCTCTTCTCCAAAACTCCAACGTCCGCCTTGCCGGTCTCGCAGCCCGTGACTCCCTCCGGCTCGAGGCCGGAATGTGCCTTTACGGCCACGACATCTCAACTGCACAGACTCCTCCCTCCGCAGCACTAGGCTGGATCATTGGCAAAG
Source organism: Aspergillus karnatakaensis (assembly GCF_047715665.1). NCBI lineage: Eukaryota > Fungi > Ascomycota > Eurotiomycetes > Eurotiales > Aspergillaceae > Aspergillus > Aspergillus karnatakaensis. Next base: position 476,170 of record NW_027395715.1, on the reverse strand, counting down.
ACCGCCGCGACCCTGCCTCCCCGCACTCCACATTCAACGGCGCGCCTACAATCCTCCCGCAACTCTCTTCCCCGTCAAAGAACATCACTCAACGCCGTGTCGGGTTCACCGTTGAGAAGGGCTCTCCCGCCCGTGAAGGTGCGATTGTCGTTGACCTCGAAGACCCAAAGTCTCAGATCGGTGTTATCACATCGGGACTTCCGAGCCCGAGTCTAGGAGGCACGAATATCGCGATGGGGTATATCAGGCAGGGATTGCATAAGAAGGGGACGGAAGTTGGAGTGCTTGTTAGGAATAAGTTGCGCAAGGCAACAGTCACGGGGATGCCTTGGGTTGAGAGTAAATTCCATCGGCCGCCAAAGGCTTGAGAATCTTAGTTTTTAGTTTTATGTTTCTGTTGCGCGTGGGCTGGGTAAATGCGTCTTTTATATTCTCAACAAAGCTTCTTTCTTCTTCTTTCCATGGGGCCTTTCAGAAGTGTCAGTGTGAGGCTAATGTGTGTGTTCCTTAAAGTTGATGACATTCCTCTACTTGCTCATGTCCTCGTTACTGGGCTTCAACACATGTATATTTATCAAAGGACATCTATCTCTTGCAGCTAGTCATCCACGAGCAGTTGGCTTGAGCATCAATTTTGCACAACTGTCCCCGCCATTGACATAGGTAGGAAGCTGGAACACCGCCCCGGTACAGTGAACAAGGAAAGATTTGCCGACGAGGTCGAGGCTGAGCTGAGGCTCAGGTCACACAACCTTGCCTCGCGTCTACTGATACTGACATGACAAATTGCATTTGCCTTTCTCCAGCAGGGACTCCCAACCTGCTGTTAATTTTCCTCATCATGGACATCATCGTTATGGGTTATCCTTCATCTTGAATATCTCTTTGCCCCAGCCTATCCCGGTGATTCGTGTGAGATGCAGTTCCTGGATATAACCACTAATTGCCCGTTCAGCCCAGCGGCGGTTCTTCCACAATTCGACTGATCTCAGCTTCCTGCCTTGCGGGGGCTCAGATCGTAACGCTCCTTTCACCCTCGTCGTCCTCATGGCTGCACTATCCGATCTAGTTCGAGACTTCAAGTTAGAAACACGCGTCCTCAGCGACATCGAAACTGTCCATGAGTATGCCGGTCGCCAGCCATCTTCGCAGGTAGAGCGTTAGATACACATCAGAGAACTAGGCAATGGCGGGGGTGGGCGCGTGGTTCTTCAGCGCTGTGAGTACGGCAACAAAGACATTCCGCAACTGCGAGCTGTCAAGCAGATACCTATTTGACATGGGAACAAGGTTGATTACAGTGCTGAGCTTGAGGCTACAATGAAGTTCTCACTCCAGAAGGTCTGTTTCTCTGCCCCTTTTGCCTCCGACTGTACGGTTTGGTTAATACCGTGGCAGTATGAGGCTCGGTTCGTAAAGTGCTTCGGGTGTCATGAAAGCCCAAATTACATACTCATCTCAATGGAACATCTTGAGCTTGGTGATTTGGATAAATATATGAGCCAAAAGCGTCCACTACCTATGCCGGAACACGAAGTCCAGTCTATCATACATCAGATCGCTGATGGACTCGCTCTTATGCACGAAAACTCGTTTGCTCATCGAGACCTGAAGCCACAGGTGCGATATCCTCATTTCACCCTTGAATCTCTATCACCATCATCTACTGACAGCGCGCAATTTCAGAACATTCTCCTAAAATCTCATCCGCCGGATGAGTGATGGCTTAAAATCGCTGATTTCGGCATCAGCAAGCGCATCCGAGGCGAGGGTGATCATCCAATGACTATCGGCGTAGGGACCGTTGGCTACATGGCACCTGAGATGTATAGATTTATTGACAACGACAGCCCATACGCACTCGACATTTGGGCTCTCGGGGAAATCGCATATCGAATGCTCACCGGAAAATCGACATTCCAGCGGCCACAGCAGCTTGCAGATTTCGCACAGCGACTATTAACATTCCCAAAAGATCTGCTTGCTGATAATGGTGTCAGTCAACTCGGGACCGAGTTCATTGTCTCCGCGATGCAGCCCGCTCCGACGAATCGAATCACCGCTCACCAGGCCTCAAATCACCACTGGATGAGTTGCTTACTTCAACTGGCAAGTGACATAGACTTCAAAGCTCAATCAACCGCAAACTCCTCGTTGGCGACGGCGTCCAAGTGCACGATAGCTTCGCTGTCGTGGTCACGCCTATCTCCAGTCGGCACCAGACTTTCATACACATAAGGAAGCGACAAGCGATCTACTCAGTCCGTGCGAGATGCAGCTCCAGGCACACCAAGAAGCCAAAAATTATTTGTCAGAATCAACCCTTCATTCACCTATCGAACAGCTAGTAAACACGATAACAATCCAGGAAAAAACACAATTATCAAATGAGGTCACGGTGCAAAGTGGTTACCATCCTCAGAGCAGAGACTCTGCCCATAGCGAAGATTAGGAGCCCCACGACAGCTTTCAATACTCTTGAGAATTCTTCAATAAAAGGGACCACAAATGCACAAGGTACCCAGAACGAGGCCGCTTTAGGAATAGACGATACAGGTGCAACAACAACAATACCTAACATGTCTGAGCCGCATACAACAAGTATATCTGAAGTGCATCATACGTATAAGAAAGATAAGAATTTCCTCCCAATCTTGGCCGCTTACTTTGCGCCTAACGGCAAGCTGCTGGCAACTATAAGGAGTGGGCCCGGTAGACTCGAGCTATACCAGGTCTCAGATGGAGCTGCGTGTTCATTCTATCACGGCACATTATCTTTGGTCCCAACTGGCACAGCATATGATTTGCCCTTGACGATTGGGGCTTGTCAACAACGTTATTCCTCGGCCAATGCTACAAATATTGGCCCATTGCATGGTTACTGGTTCATGGAGGAACGCAACAAGAGGCAAGCTGTATCGGCAGACGGAAACTTCATTGCTCTAGCGCCCGAGAATGAGAATTTGATGCATTTACTCGACACTGGCACCAATAAGCGCCGAGTACTGCGAGGTCACCGTGGCTCCGTGTCTGCTATAGCCTTTTCCCACAATAGCCGGTTACTCGCGTCAGCGTCTAGCGTTAAAGAGATTTTCCTATGGCCTGAGAGCATGAAGGCGCCGTATCTCGTATCGAAAGACCATATCCTTGCGGCGACAAGTCTAATGTTTTCACCCGACGGGACACTGGTTGCTTCCGTTTGTGGCTCGAGTATCTTTCTATGGGATACACGAACAGGCCGCAGACGAGGGACTTTAGATGACCCTAACTTCATTGCCACAGAAGCAAGGTTCACTCCAGACAGCAAAGGGATTATATCATGGAGCAACGGAACTATCCAGTTGTGGGACGTGGTTTCAGGGTCGTCACCTATCACGCTTTGGGGTGACGAACAGAAGCCTTCAGTCAAGAATGTAGCATTTTCAACCGACGGCCAACTGGTAGTGTCGATTTCCTACTCTGATCTTACCATATGGGATGCAGTCACCGGAAATGCACGAACAACGATAGAATGCAGTCATTTTCGGCTGTCTGGGATGACCTTCTCACCGGTCTTCAATAAGATAGTTCTCGCTTCTCCGGACGGAACTTTCAGGCTGGTCGATCTGACCAAGTACACAGTACACACTTCTCTCAAGGGGCCATGGTACTTGAGGCCTAGGGTCAAGTGGCTCACCAGTATCTCTGGCAGTATTGTTCAGCTCCGAGACATCAAAACAAACGAGCTATGCTACAAACTTCCGCATAATAAACCAGTGACCTGTGAGGCTTCATCGTCCGATGGTACCTTAATGGCGACTGCCTGCAAGGATGGCATTATCCGAGTCTGGTACATAGAAACAGGCATTGTTCATTATAAACGAGTGATTTCATCTTCAATCTCAGCTTTGGCATTCGCTTCCAACAACCAATTCCTGGCGTGGGCATCTGAAGGGGTCGTTCACATCTGGAATGTTACCGGCTTGAAGCAGCACACTGAGTTCAAAATTGCCAAGTTCTGGTCAGAACAGATAAGAAACTTGGCTGTCTCTCCAGATAACAAGCTTCTAGCAATTGTCGCTACAACACATGTCAAACACGTCATTAGGATCTGGGATCTCTCGAAAAACCGCTTTCGAACTACGCTGAGCGACGCAACAAAGTCGGTTTCGGCCGTGGTATTCTCTCCCAACTGTAGAATAATTGCGGCCATAGGTGACAATGGATGGCTTATGTTCTGGAAACTAGATGGGAATGGTAAAAAGCCGAGTCAGATAGTCAAAGATGGGTCTTTCTGGGCCAATGGCGTCGTCTACTCTGCGAATGGCCGGCCGCTGGCTTTTTCATCGCTTGATGGTACCCCAATCTCTGGAAATAAAGTCATTCATTCGAAGGGGCAGCTGATACGAGCATCGGAACTTATTGCATGTCTCTCCGTTTGACCAGTTGGGTTACACCAGTCGTCTAGCAACCGATTATGGCTAAGGGCTTAAGCGACAACCTTATAATCCTCCTTGATGAGGTCGGCTGCCTTCTCTGCAAGAGCAAATACAATTGCTTGAATGTTACCCCTAGGAATCAAGGGCATGATACCAGCATCCACGACTCGGAGGTTCTTCGCACCATATACATTAAGCCGAGTATCGACTACTCCACCATTCTCACGCGGAGCCATTGCCGTTGTACCAGTGACATGGTAATGTGCGACGATACGATCTCTCGTTAGTTCTCGGGCAGTCTCCAGATCATCAACGCGCTTGTCGCTGTGCAGACGACGACCACCTGGTTTGATCAGGGAAGCCATGGGCTCAGTGGCTGCAAGCGTCTCGAGCCACTGGGTGTGGCGAGCGTGGATTTCAAGATCAAGCGGGTGAGAGAAGAATTTCGGGTCGAAGATAGGGTTTGTGTTGGGATCGGAAGAGGTGATGTGGACGTGGCCGCGCGAGAAAGGACGGTTCAGCACGGAGACAATACTAACAAAGGATTCTGGTTCCGTCATGCCAAAGATACCCTTTGGACTGGGGCCCTTCTCTGGTGTGATTTGGAAGGGTGCGAGGGTATATTGTCCGCTGGGTTCCGTGTCATCTTCCAGAATTTGGCGGAGGAGGCGGTATTGAGATTCCCGGCCGGGGAGGCTAGGGTACTGCTGATTCTCTTCGAGGTACTTCTTGATTAGAGTGTTCAGTTCTCCATCCTGCAGCGACGGTAAGGTCATGTAGGCTGAGGAGAGCGGGCAGAGACCTAGAGGGCCGGCACCGGAATGCTGTTGCCAGGCTTCCATGGCCATTTTTGCAACTGCCGGATCACGAAGTGCTTCGCCAGACTGTTGTCCATCGGCAATTTCCCAACTAAAGGGGACGAAGCCGTGTTCTTGGAGATTTTCGCCGACGTTGGCGTTGTCGATCAGAACATCAATATTGTGCTTCTTGAGGAGCTCGGCGCCACCAATACCGGACAATTCGAGGATCTGAGGGCTCTTGACCGCACCAGCAGACAGAATAACTTCTGTGGCAGCGGCGACGGTCCGGCGCACGCCGTCCTTGGGGGTGAACTGCACGCCCGTGGCAGTCACTGAGCCATCGGCATTCTTTTCTAGGACGATCTTCTCGACAGTCGCTTCGGTGACGACACGCAGGTTAGTGCGCTTCGCGATCTCCTCGTTATAGTATGCGACACCTGCGTGGCTGCGGCTCTTGTCCTTCGGATTGATCGTAGCCGGGTTGCAAAATGCGCCCTTTGCTACACCGGACATTGGATCACCTGTGAGCTTATGGTTCAAGTTCTCAAAGACCTTAGGCCAAGCAGCACAGAAAGCAGGGAAAGGGCCATCGCCAAAAGAAATTTGGACGGGGCCATCTCCGCCTTGCAAAGTATCATCGATATAGCCAAGCGATAGCTGCTCGCGGGTTTCGGAAGAGGGCGGCGTATAGGTTTCGGACTTGCGGAGGTATGAAGATAGCGAGGACCAGTTCCAGCCTGGGTTGCCGAGCTCTTCCCATGAGTCGACGTCTCTCTTGCTGGGATAGATGACCATGCCCAGGTTGATGGCTGAGGATCCTCCTAGGGTACGGCCGCGGGGTTCGGCGATTTGGCGACCATTGAGTCCGTCCTTGAGGCGAGGCCGGATTAGCAGAGCACATGCAGATGTACCGACAGATACAGCAGACTCACCTGCGGAGGACTGGTGATACACCAGTCAAAGTCCGGGTCGAAATAAGTGCTGGCAGCGAGACCAGGGACGGCAATGCGGGGGTCCTGGACGCGGTTGCTACCAGCCTCGAGAACAAGGACCTTGACAGCAGGATCCTCCGTCAAACGGTTGGCAATAACAAGACCAGCAGTACCACCTCCAATGACAACAAAATCAAACGATTGAGAGTCCAAGCCCTCTACGGCCGAAGTATCTACAGGGGAAGCCATGTTTGGGAAAAGAAACAAGAACGTGCAGCAGGACTTGAGAACCCAACATCAGGCCGACCTTCTCCAATAATAATGTCGGCATTCGTCCGGACTCTGTGAACGTGGGCCGACGTTCGGGGAGGAGAACACGCCGTTGCAAGCATACACTCCGTAAAGTGGAGTGGTTCAGCCCGTGTTGGGTTTTCGGCCCCCAATGAAGCTATCCGCAACCAATAGTGAAACCCTAGCAAGTCCACTCTCCTGCACCACCTAACCCTTACAGGGATGTCGTGAGCCAAGGGAGTTAAGCTCATGAAGCATGCAGAGCCAAATTGTGGCTTTTAATTTCCCATCCCGGGGAGATGGAACTCTGCACGAGTCGATGGTGGACCATTTCGCCTTGGATTTGGACCGGGCTGTCCCGTGTGGTTGACATTTTGACAGACATCTCCTGATATCTCCACCAAGGGGCCGTTGGTGTGGTTCTGGATCCCGGCTTGGGGTCATGAGATTACTCTTAATGCTCCCGGCGGTTCGTGAAAAACCAACACTCGTTCTCGCCCCAACCCCAATCTTTCTTTCTTCTTCGAAGGTGCTGTCGCTGGCCGTCGCAGGAACCTTAGCCAACGATGAAGACATATCCTTTGGACGTGCCTTTGGCGCGGGACCCGGCTATTGCAGTCACAGTCCTGGGTGGTCTAGCCACTCTTACGACTATCTTGAGGTTCGTCTCGTTGAGTATGAGGAGGGTGAAGCCGGGAGCTGCAGAGTACTTGATTCTTGGTGCTTTGGTAAGTTTTATGGGGATGGAAGAGGCGTTTGGTGGCTGATGTCTGACAGGTCATAACTTATATCTTCATTGCAATTCAATGGATCCGTGAGCGCCACACCCGAGCTACTATTGTCAAAGCTAATTCGCTTAGTATCCATTGCCGGTGGTGCTGGCAGACATGTTGGTGAAGTCGACCCAGCGTCGGTAGTGGTTACACTCAAGGTACACCAACCCCCTCAGCTGTCCTGTCAATGCTAATGATTTCGTTGTTAGACCATCCTCCCCCTCGAAGCTTTATACGGCATCGTCATGTCCCTCGTCAAGACCTCCATCATGGTCTTTTACCTTAATATCTTCGGCACCAAGAAATCCTTCCGCATTAGCGTCGCCGTCACAATGGTGATTGTCTGGCTGTGGGCCATCAGCGTCGTTCTCGAAACCCTCCTTCTATGCAAACCCCTCGCTTTCAACTGGGACACCACAATCGAAGGCGGCAGCTGCGGCAGCCGAAACGCAACATACGTTGTGGCCGGGACATTAAATCTCGTCACTGATCTGATGGTGATGGCCTTGCCTATCCCGCATATTTGGAAGCTACAGCTCGGCATTGCAAAGAAGATAGCACTCAGCGTTGTCTTCTGCATGGGCCTATTAGTTTCAATTATCAGTGTCGTTCGACTGGTCGCATTAATGGCGATCGACTTCAACGACATCACGCACTCCGTGCAGATGGGTGTCCTCTGGACGGTCGTCGAGCCTGAGCTCGCGATTCTCTGTGCCAACATGCCGATCCTTAAGCCCGTATTGTCGCGCATGTTCCCGAGACTGTTCTCAACAAACCAGAAAAGTTATGGCATCTCTGACCCGCAAGCATTCGAGCGTCTTGGTGGAAGTGCTGGGTATTCACTTAACCGGATGAACCGGTCTGCACCCCAGGAGTCGAACATTTACGTTGGTGACGACCATCTCCAAAGTAAATATACGACTGCGACGACGAGGAGTATGGATGAAGATTCAAGGGAGAGTGATCAGCAAAGGCTGAGGGATCATGCGCAAGATGTGCCGGGGATTGCGGTGACCCAGAATTTTGATATTCAGTACACGAAATGAGTGTCGAGTATATATACATCTAATCAAACATAGTTTATCACCTCATAAGGCCACATTGTCATGACCCTGCTCATTCCCGCTAACAACAGTGATCTCGTATTCCACCGCCGTCCCTTCCTCCTCTTAAACCAACCCCACACCAACCGACATCATGGCAGATAAACTCGAGGCAGTCCTGCTCATTTCGAAATCAATCCTTATATTACTCCTTTGCCCACTTATCTTCCTCTGGAACAACGCAAAGAAACAATATACCAACGCCCGCCTCCTCCCCTACCGACTCCACCACTCCCATAGCCTAGCAACCCAAGCACGCCTCGCGCAGAGCTTCAAGCGCGGCACTTCAACTCCAATTCTCCCCAGATCTACGAACCAAGCTATAAGTAAAACGAGACCATGCACCGGCACTAAGAAAAGCAACTTCCACACCCTCCCCCTTACACTCCAAACCCGCATCCTCACCCTCGCCCTCCCATCTAAAAATCTAATCTTCCAACCCTCATTCCACAACAACACCCTCTCTTCTCGAATCGCAACATACAACGCAAACTGGCCAAAAAAGAAGCATATCCGCAATGACTCAGACCCCCCGAGTATAGACTTCGAACGTGTCCTGAAACGGGGCGCAACATTTCTCGATCAAACACCAGAGAACATCGATCCTACCGGTGAGAAGTGGGACAGGACGCTCATTTGCGGGTATGGTTATCCGGAGTATACGGCTGCTCTGGCCCGAGAAAGGGAGAGTGAGATAATAAGCACATCCTACCTCTCTCTCCTTACTATCGACAGGAGATGCTACGAGACAGTCCTGAGAGAGTTATACACCCGCCACACAATCTCGTTCTTTGGCGTTGAGATGCTGAAGCTGTTTCTAGAGAGTGCCGCGCCGGAGGGGATTCAGCTAGTTCGCTACGTGCATATCGGACTTCTGATAGATATCCCCATATCCCCAGAAAGATGGACTTCAGCCTCCTCTGTCACAACAAAACAATCCATCGGGGACAGCATATCCCAACTAACCCAAACCTTCAAATCCCTCCTTGAATTGGACGTCGAAATCGTCTTCCTCTCCGACTCAAAGAACGACTATCTACACAATACCCTACTATCAAACTGGCTTATCAACGAGGTCTTCCACTCTCTCAAGAGATTAAATAAATTCATTCTCAAGACCTCAGTCCTAGAGCGGCATGTGCACATGCATGTTTCCGGTGATAATTTAAGACACGGGTTGAATCCTGTAGCTGTATTGACGGGGGGGGAGTATGAGGGGTTGCAAGAACAGATTACCGGGATGTAGGTAGTCGATCTTCATACATTATAGGTTTACGCACTCATTTATTTCATCATGAATAGATGACTTGCGCCTCTTGGGTAGTCATATAAGGCTACAGCGCTGCTCTCTGATCTCACAGGGGAAGCACGGCTGATGCGATTCTAGTCGCACCTTCCCTAGGAAGAGAACCGCTGTCAAGGAAAGCGCAATGGACCTGGTACTTACAGCAGGAAGGTGCAACCACTGAATAGGAAAGGGCGACTGGCCGCCCGGGTAGGGCCATCGCTCCTTCCTTGAAAGACGAAGACTCAAAAAGGGAGGTACGATTCTCTACCTAGAGGGGAAGGAGCGATGGTCTCAGTCATCAAGATAGGCAGGTGCGACCACCATAAAGATTGCATGGGGAAGGAACGACTGGTACCGGCGATTGGTGCCTTGTCAGTGTTTCCTTCCTTGTGACATTTTGCGGCCGGCCTGAAGTTTTGAAGTTTTTCTTCCAAGTCAGGAGTTAGGTTCCTTACAACAGGAGACGCCTTTCTGTTGTTACATAGCAATATCTCGGTATCAGAGTAAGGAACAAGGCAGTCACACCAGGATTGAGTAGGCTATTAGACTATAGGCTTAGGAAGAGACGAAAGCCAGCAGAAAGATACATTAACGCGTGTATTACTTCTCTCCTCACTTACAACGTCCGGCACGTCGATCACGTGGTAACTAGGACCCTAAGTAAACCAAGAGAAGCACCCAGAAATTAGAGCTGAGTAACCAAAGGCGCAATGACATCTACAGGCAGTGACGGGGGCAAATCATCAGTCTCGGTGCCCCAAGTACTCTCATTCCTTCCCAAGACCAATACAAGCTCGCCACCCTCCCTGAAGAATTCGTGCTCAATCCAGTTCCTTGTATAGGGCTCACCATTCAGTGTCGCAGATTGAATGTAGATATTCTGATAAGACGAGTCAAAGTTTACGGTCCGCACTTTCGCCGTCTGCCCAGTTAGCGGGCTTGTGATATCAACTGACTCAAAAAATGGTGCGCTTATCAGGTACACATTCTGGCCGGGATTTGGGAAGAGTCCCATCATGGTCATGGCAACAAAAGAGCCCATTGCCCCTGAGTCATCGTTTCCTGGGAGGCCGGCAGGTGTCGGATTGAAGAAGCGCGGAATATAGAAGTGGGCCCGCGCGGTGGATTTTCCAGGACGTCCGGCGTAGTGGTACTGGAAAACGGTCAGGAAGGACGGCTCGTTACCAATGTAGGTGATGTTCTGGTCGTGCAGAAAATCAAGGCGGCGGGTGAATTCGATCTGTCCTCCAAGCAGGGTCACAAGGGTGGACATGTCATGGGGAGTAAAGCTGGATAAGCAATCAGTGACTGAGAACGGTGTCGAATGAAGGCTCTTACAATTGGTACTCCCAGATGCTAGATTCAAATGTTTCTGCTGCGTTGTTCTGCAAAGAACAAGCTCGACCGCTGCTATCAATGCTTGAGCAAGTTAACGGGTCCTAAAGATGATGTCAGAAATTGGTACGACGCCCAAAGGCGGATATTGTAATCGAGGTTTACCTGATAAGCCCAGGTGCCGTTTAGATTCTTTGGCTGAAAGAACCCAAGAAAACCAGTGTCGTTTCCAGATATGAACGAGGTCTGGTCAGCTCGGAAAAGGTTCTGCCAGTATCTCGATGTCGTCTCGTATCGTTCGGCATCTTCAGTTTTGTTCATGCCACGAGCCAACTGCGCAATGGTGAAGTCATTGTAAGAATACTCCAAAGTGCGGGATATACTGCGAGTCATTGTCCCGAAGCCCACATAGTCAAAGTCCTCAACCGGGATGTAGTTGAGAGACTTCCAGCTGGCTAAGCCTCCACGACCTTCATTCGACCACGCATAAGGCTCCACCTCGGCGTCCTTCCGGACAGCTGCGTATCCTGCCTCCCAGTCAATGCCTTCCCTTAGACCTTTGAGGTATGCATCTGCAAGCACTACATCCGCATTCGAGCCGCCTTGCGTATATCCTGCTACCATTAGCTAGTTGAGACATATACATAGTCCCGAAAGTATACCTTTACAGAGTGACATGCGGCAATCGGGAAGCCATCCGAGGTGCCGCTGCGTATCGATCAATGAGCGAACCATTCTTGTCACCGCTGGAGGATCGAAGATTGTCAAGAATGGAAGCTGTGATCGAAAAGAATCCCAGAGACTACAGAGACGTTAGAGACACCTTCCATACGGCCTGGTTACATACCAGTAGAAGGAGTCGAAATAGGGCTCGGCACTCCTCCAAAGTGGGTTCTCCCCAGTGTAGTCTTGCGGGTTGACCATGGTCCTGTAGATACCGCTGTAGAAGTTTGTAAGAACAGAGGACTCCACTCCGGTCCTAGACACACGTATAGGAGCTAGCTTCGCCGTCCACGCATCAACCGCATTAGATCGAGTGGCTTCGAAGTCGAAATCAGGGATTTCATCCTCTGCATTTCGACATGCTTGTGAGATACTGATGAAGCTCAACCCCACACGGGCCTTGATTGTATGGCTTTGACGGTGTTCAAACCGGACGAAAGCTCCAGCCTACGTATGTCAGCTTTGTTAATGTTGCAGACAATGCGTACCTACTGGAAGAGGGTAGCCGTTGATACTTCGCGATACTGTCAAGTTTTTCTCATTGGTACTTGCACGGGAATTGACGAAAATCCCATTGTCACGGATTCCTGCGTCGCTGTCAAAATCTACACAAAAGTATGGCACATACGAGCCACTGCCGAAGCTCGGTAGAAATCGTGCATGACCCGTCAGTCGACCGGTAGCTGCATCCACATGAATTGTCCCATTGTCTTGTCGAGAATTAGACAAGTCAGTGAGGTCCAATAAAATAAGAGGACTCGTGGTCTGGTTAGACGTGATTCGGAAGCGGAAAAGCGACGTGTGGTGAGCTGCGGTCATATCCACCTGAATACCAGAGCTCATAGTCAGAGCAAAGTACCCAGGACTGGCCTTAACAGTATCTGGGTAATAGCTTGTTCTTCGAGTCCTTTTTGGGAATACGCAGCCATTGACTTCGTCATTCAGGCATGAAACATGAGGGAATAGTGGATAGTTTCCAAGAGACGGTTGGCCTCCTGTTCCAGAGTCATGCATACTCGAGAAGCCAGTAATCCTACTGCCGTCAAGTGTAAAACCCCCCTGGTTGCTTGGCGAGTCCGTATCTGCCACGGCTTTTGCCATGCCGTACGGCAAAGTCGCCCCGGAAAAGACGTTTCCTTGGTGAGTAAGTCAGAAACACCGTGAAATACCAATGGGTCTGAATGAATTACCTCCATTTGCACTTCCAATGAGCGGATCTATATACTGTAACACGTCGTACTGCTCGATAGTAGAAGATAAAGGCAGGCTTGGGCCTCCTGCAACCAGCGCGGCCTGGGCCAGCGCGAGAAGGGATGAGTATAGCATTGAGAGTGTGAAAGTTGGACTGAACGCAAAGCAAGCTGCTGTCAGAGCCTAGAGGTTGCCGTGTCGCCAGTCGTCGGGGGTTGGTGTTTATCTCCTCTGGTATGCAGCCAAATATGCCAGCGCTCAAAGGGAAGGAGATGTCAACAACCTTCAAGCGGGGACGAGGTAGCCGCTTCCCCAGAATCTTCCAAGGAGATCATTTCGGCGTTCAAACGCATCCATCGTGGGTCGAACAGAACCCCCTGGCGATCGGCGACCGGGATTCAATCGCAGGCGTACACCCCGTAGCATGCAGGAATGTGATGTGTTGGGCATATTATTATCTGCATCCTGCAGGGGTAAATGAGAACAATTGTTCTCGACTTCCATCATAACGTACTCTAGGCGCAAATTCGTTGCTGAAACTAAGCAAATAGTTTCTCATAGAATCAATCCACAGACGATAAATCGAAGTGTCTGATGCAGTAGAAGTGGTGGAAATGGCCAGCAACCTTGCCCGGGAAAGACGTGGACATCTATCTGCACACATTTACTCTCACTAATTTGAACATATCAAAGGGTGTCTGCAATCTGCATCGAGTGTGAGCCACGAGTTCGGTTTAGCCTAGGTAGATCCTTTCTGGTGTCTGTTCTGGATCTGAACTTCTGAAGCAGAATCAGGGAATGGAAATGGATGACAGGATTCTGGATACTGATAGAGACGCTCCTACCTGTGCACCCTTGGCTGCTCACGTTATACCTACACAAGTTGCACAAATCCTCAGCACCAGATAAAGTCAAACTTTCCTGCTGTTAAAATCCACAATTCTTACCAAGCCAAGAACTTTCGCCTCCCTCTCAACATAAAAATGGAAAAATATGTCTTGAAGAATCAAATTCAAAAGAGCCGAGGTTCTTTTTGCAAGGCCGATTGGCAGTCAGCCAATCAGAGGGATGCCGGCCATGAATCCCTCCGCCTCCGAAATCTTTGGATGGATTCACGCTGACAGTCAACCGGGCCGATTCTCGATTCCAAGGCGCGGAAGTTGGAACACCCAAATGAGACCTCTCTAGCGCACTCACCGTCACTCCTCCATGATCGTTGATCGATCCTCGGTCACTCCGTTAGCCACGCTCGCTCGTTTTCCCACTCTCGTTAAGTTCTCCGGGCCCATATCCCTCCGTCGCCATGCCGCCCTCAACACTCTTTCGGACGGTCTCCACTGCTACCAGGCTCCATGTTTCTTGTCCTTCTACAAAAGGGTTGAGATTCGCCCGACTTCAGCACCTTCCCTCCTCACTTCCTGTTAAACGGCCCTATTATACCGTCGGTGGGTTGCGTTCATTCCCCCGCCGTTCGTCGCGCATTCGTATCACTAACCACTACCTTAGCTCTAGGCACGACCACAACCCGCAAGCCGCGTTCACGGATCATTCGCTTTTTGGGGGTCATATTTCTCTTGGGATTCGGCTTTTCCACCGGAATATATCGCGGAACCGCCAAAGTGATGCAGCAGGTGAAGGCCCCAGTCATGACGGACGAAGAAACCCTAGCCGGGTTCATCCCCCAGGATGAAGTGACGCAAATGATCGAAGACCATATTCAGAACCACCCACTAGCTCAATCATTACGGGAGGATCCCGCCTATACCGGGTCCAGGCCGCATTTGAAGATCCCAGAGAAATTCCGCGCTCGAAGCCTCACGGCAGGCACCCTCGCGATCCCGAAAGGTATTGCGGTTCCGCCGCTGGTGTTTGCCAACAAGGAAACCCAGAGCATGGTCTCCCTTTTCTATCTTGGTCCGAACCTGTCCGGTCACCCCGGCATTGTTCACGGCGGTCTTCTAGCCACGCTATTGGACGAAGGCATGGGGCGAACCGCCTTCCTCGCTCTGCCGAACAAGGTTGGCGTCACCGCGAATCTGAATGTCGACTACCGGCGCCCAGCTATGGCGGACTCCTATTTTGTCCTACGCGCACACGTTGTGAAGTCGGAAGGTCGCAAGGCTTGGGTTGAGGCTCGCATCGAGACTCTCCCTGAAGAGGGTCAGGAGCCTGAGGTGCTGGTTGAGGGGAAGTCTCTGTTCATTGAGCCAAAGATGGCTTCGGTATGTCTTCTTGATTCTTATCTTGGCATCGCATCCCAAACATAACTAATCGATTTCAGGGTGTGCCCGGTCTGCAGAAATTTGCCAACTAGAGGAAACTGGATTTATACAGGAAATTTTCTTTTGTTGACTTATCTTCCTAACGATAGCGTATCGGCGTATATATGGAGGAATTTGTGATATCTCGTTCTTGTACATAGTTCACTGGACCACAGCCAATTTAGGCTGTCACGGCCACCGACAATCCTATTTAATAGTCTGTAATGGACATGATCAAAGAAGGAAACTGCTCAGTCATTGAAATATGATCAGAACAAGTTCTTATCGAGGAACTCTTTGTAGTTGAGGCCGCAGGTGGGCTATACTAGATCCAACAGCTACCGTAACTAACCAACAGTGGCCGACCGCCTGCGCCAACCACTCAGGACGCCGCAGCTCCGGACAATAATCCAACCGGACAGCTACCCACTGCACTACATCACTTCCAACCCAACTTCCAGCTCCCATCTACAACTGCTCCATGCCCGCTGGTCGAGCGCGGCGATAGACTTGTTCTTTATAACCTTCTGAACACCGCCACCATGTCAAAGTCCAGCAAATACCTTCTCGTCTCCCTCCCCACCTCCATCACTCCCTCTCACCACCGCGACGATGCCCTCGAAGCCATCACAAGCACTGTCTCCTCGGACAACGGCTCCGTCGCCCCTTTCCAGATCCCCGAATTCAAGATCGGTACCCTTGATGCCCTTGTGCAGCAAGCAGACGAACTAGCGAAGCTAGAGGCTGCCTGTCAAGGTGTGGTCGGCAAGGTCGGCGATGCGTTGAAGAACATCCTAGACGGCGACGAGGCGCAGATTGAGAAGATGAAGACGGTAAACGACAGTATGTTTGTCTCTATTGCGGCGGATGTTCATACTGCGTGGAGGGGTTGCTGACGGAAGCAGAACCTGTGGACCAATACCTCCGGTCGTTCTCGTGGAACAAGGTCAAATACCGTGCCGACAAGTCGCTCTCGGAGTTGATCGACCTCTTACAGAAGGTGGGATGCAGTATTCGCGGTGTTTACGGAGCTAACGTGTCGCAGGAAGCTGCAAGTATTGACAATGACGTCCGACTGAAATATTCCCAATACAACCAGGTTAAGAACACCCTTGCTACCCTCCAACGAAAACAAACGTATGCATCCGATCTCCGCGCTTGCAACTAAACTAACTTAAGCAGAGGAAACCTCTCCACCAAATCCCTCGCTTCCGTTGTCGACCCTCGTACGATCGTTCAAGACTCTGAATACATCGAGACACATCTGATCGCCGTCCCCGCGCAACAAGTAAAGGAATTCCTCAAGACCTACGAGACTCTCACGCCTATGGTTGTTCCCCGCTCTGCAACTTTGATTGCTCAGGACTCGGAGTTTACTCTATACGGCGTCACCACGTTCCGAAAGCACAGCACGGAGTTCGTCCACAAGTGCCGCGAACAGAAATGGATTCCGCGAGACTTCAAGTATGTGGAGGGTGGAAAGGAAGAGGAGCGCAAGGAGGTCGAGCGGGTTGGTGGTGATGCGCGCAAGCTCTGGGGTGAGACACTACGGCTCGGACGGACAGCATGGAGTGAGGCTGTGATGGTCTGGGTGCATGTGCTTGTCCTGCGGGTTTTCGTCGAGACTGTTCTGCGATATGGTCTGCCGCTAGACTTTGTCTGCACATTGGTCAAGGTTGGTGGTACCCACACTCTTTATCCAGGAGAAAATTAACCCTCGCAGACGCCGAGCTCGAAGCAAGCCGACAAGGCGAAGCGCAGCCTTGACGACAAGTACTCATACCTCGCCGGAAACGCATTCGGCCGGGACAAGAAGGGCCGCGTCAAGAAGGACGATCCGAACGAGATGCATGCCGTGGAGGGCGCAGGTGCCGAGTACACGGCATATGTGTATTACGACTTTGAATTCAATTGATCTGCCGGGTTATTTCTGTCTATATCTACCTGGTTGGTTACTGATATCTGCATGATTGGTAGCGTACATATACCGTATCTGAACTGAATTGAGCAATATTCTATAACATGTGATTATTTAGTTTCTAGCCTGCTTGCTAATTCAGGGAATAGACGCAATTCATCACTGAAATCATCATCAAATCGTGATTTGAGCGTGGGATGAGGCCAACCTTGAAAGTCTAGTCCCCCGCGCTCGGTGGAATGGCCCCGCCCATTGCGTCGTCCCGCCGCCATTTTTCTAACCACCCCTCCGACCTCGCCGTCTCATATTCTCCCTCCCCTCTCCTCCCTTCACACACCTCAATCCTCCCAAGAATCCAACTCATCTCGAACCCCCTCAATCCCTCAAAATGGCCACGTACGTACCACTCTCACTCCCCCAATCCAACCCAACCCAACCCTTCCAAAACCACCCCCCACTAACCCCCCACCAACAGCAACATCACCTTCCACGCCTCGGCCCTAACCCGCGCCGAGCGCAGCGCCCTCACAAACCAAAAAGGCCTCACAATCTGGCTCACGGGCCTCTCTGCCTCCGGCAAATCCACCATCGCCGTCGAACTCGAGCACCAGCTCCTCCGCGAGCGCAACGTGCACGCCTACCGCCTAGACGGCGACAACGTGCGCTTCGGCCTCAACAAAGACCTCGGTTTCTCCGAAGCCGACCGCAACGAGAACATCCGGCGGATCGCGGAGGTTGCGAAGCTCTTCGCGGACTCGTCGTCCATTGCCATCACGTCGTTTATCTCGCCGTTCAGGAAGGATCGCGATGCGGCGAGGAAGTTGCATGAGGTTCCGACGCCCGGTGAGGATACGGGATTGCCGTTTGTTGAGGTCTTCATTGATGTGCCGATTGAGGTTGCTGAGCAGAGGGATCCCAAGGGGTTGTATAAGAAGGCTAGGGAGGGTGTGATTAAGGAGTTTACGGGGATTAGCAGTCCCTATGAGGAGCCCGAGGCGCCGGAGGTTCATGTGAGGAATGTGGATTTGCCTGTCGTTGAGGCGGTTAGGCAGATTATTGAGTATTTGGATAGCAAGGGGTACCTGCCGCCTAAGAAGGAGTAGATCTTTTTTATTTGATGAAATTAGGGGGAATTTGGCATGGAGGCGGCCGGGCATGGCGTGTCGCTGGATAGACATGCTGGTGGCTTGTGCAGATAGATTGTTATATACTTACTAGGTACTTGGCCAGATTCAATGTCAGTACGTACATACATACCAGTTCCGCTTATATATAATTTATAGAACCATGATCTAGGTACATCTAGGTCTATCATCTCATCAAATCTACCTCTTACTCCCCATCCGCAAGAGCAATAACCTTCCTCGCTGCATCCTCAAAGCTATCAAAAGCATGCAACGGCAGCCCACTCTCAGCGATCATCTTCTGTCCCTCCTCCTCATTCGTACCCCTCAACCTAACAACAACCGGCACCTTGAGTTCTAAATCCCTAAACGCAAGGATAATGCCCTCAGCAATCATATCGCATCTCGTCAGGCCACCAAAAATATTCACGAATATGGCCTTCACGCGCGGGTCAGAGGTGATAATCCGGAAAGAGGACTTGACTGTCTCCGAGGTCGCCTTGCCGCCTGTGTCGAGAAAGTTGGCGCAGTGGCCACCGTGGATTGAGAGGGCATCGACGGTGTTCATGGCTAGGCCGGCACCGTTCACTGTTTCTTTCTGTTAGAACGTATCTCCGAAGAGTACAATGTGATTTTGGAAATGGCTTACCCAGTGTCCCGATGGTTCCCCTCCCATCGAGCCTATGTCTTTTAGTTCTATACGGCGAAGCAGATGGGAAAGGGGAAAACGTACTTGACATAAACAATGCCATCCTTCTCCGCCTCGACCTCCTCAGGAACCTCCTCCTCTTTATTCCTCAATCTGTGAACTTCCTCCTGCCTCCCTGAACTGCGGAAGGCTGCATCATCGAATCCAAACTTCGCACCTCGGACCTCTAGTGCCCCAGACTCAGATGCATAGCTCGCCCTGACTTCCAGGGTAAACGCCTCTTTCTCCTTATAGATCTGCCAAAGCGCCTGTACGAGTTCTGCAAGTTTCTCGTGTGCTGCGTCTGGGAGTTGAAGCTGTCTCGCTACAGACTCAATAACAGGGCTCGAGGCACTGAAGTTCTCCGTGTTATACGCGAATGGAAGACGTGCAGAAGCGGTAGGCTCGAAGCCGGCGGAGGTGGAGGCGATGAGTGTGGGTGATAGGGCGGTGCGGTCGATTGTGAGAGAGAGAAAGAGGTCCGAGACGGATTGAGCGCCTTCGTTGATTGGGAGGGACTTTTCTTGCAGCATGGAGAGGGCTTGGTGTTGTTTGATGTAAAGAGAGCGGAATTGGGTTTTGGCAAAGCGGGTGTCCTGGGTTGGTAGGGTTGTTCGGCGCATTGTGTGGAGGCTTCTCTTTTGATTTCTGAATGGGGTCTGCTTGTGTGAGCCTAGCTGTTATGCGAAGTCAGGGCTAAAAATACTTACATTTGAACTACCCGAGGTGCTGCTTCGGCCGCTCAGAAGTGTCTTCATGCCCTCGCCGAACTTCTCAGGGTGATTAACCATGACCGCGCCTGCGCGCTCAAGAGCCTTATACTTCTCCTCTGGTCCCGGTTCTCCAGGTGCTGTCCAGGCCCCAGCATGTCCCATGACCCGGCCAGGGGGCGCTTGTCGGCCACCAACTAGAGCCATGATCGGTCTTTCTCGTCAGTTAAGTCCCAACGAAGATAAAAGGAGTACCTACTTAGGGTTGGTCGTCCTACGACGATAGTCCTGGATCCACTCGGCGGCGTCCATCTCAGCTGTACCGCCAATCTCACCAACTAGTATAATTCCCTCCGTGTCCGGATCGTTTTCAAAGATTCTCAGAGCATCAACAAAGTTTGTACCTGCGAGGGGGTCTCCACCCATACTGATACAGAGACTCTGGCCGAGCCCTGCGCGAGTCGTGGAAGCAACGGTTTCGTAACTGAGAGTTCCGGACTTCGCAACAATACCAATGTTTCCAGGTGCAAAGCAAGGGAGTGGCTGGAAACCAATTCGGCATTTTCCGATCGCAGAGATTATTCCTGGGCAGTTTGCGCCGACGAGTCTGGTCTTAGATTGGGTTTTCAGAATTGAGTGGAGCTGTTCGATATAAGTACTGATTTTCTCCGCCTCCAGTGGATGAGCTTGCTTACTCGAAGTATATCGTGAAGAGGGACGTGCTCTGCGACAGCAACGACTAGCGGGATCTCAGCCTCAATGGCTTCTTCAATGGCCTTTGCCGTTTGGTTGCCGGGGACGTAGATCGCTGAGGCATCTGGCTTCGCTCGCTCTTGGGCCTACATCCATAGATCATAAGTTACTGCTCTTGCTCTGGTAAGAAAAAAAAAAGAAGTTGTTGAGCTCGCACCGCTTTGACAGAAGGGAAGACAGGAAGTCCCAGATGCTCGCCCTCCACACCAGGCTTGACACCTCCAACAATCTTCGTGCCCCACGCCAGAGACTCTTTCACGTTTGCCGTAGCCTAGCGGTCGAGTCAGTCTTCTAATACACATCTAACTTGACGTGAGGTATATACCTGTCGGCCTGCAGCACCGTTAGTGACGTCGCATAGGAGCCTGAGGAGTGGCCTGGTGTTGGTAGCTCATACCTGTAAACCCCTGGAATAAAACCCGTGTATGGGCTCCAATTTTGAGGTTCGGAAGTGTATCTGCATAATCACGGGTCTGTGATGTGCTGGAAAAGTGCTTGACTTGTTTTACTGAAGTCCGCCAAAGTGGTGGTGTTCTCCGTGCGCGCATGGCCAGCGAGCACAAGCCGGTCATTGTTGCGAGGATAGCCGAGGGTCTACCTGAGCGTCAACTTTCTCAATTAAGCAGAGAGTGGTGTTTCAAAGACAACGAACAAGTAACAGCAGCTCCCTCAAAACTGCTTGCAGAGAGAAACTAGGGATTTGGTCTCGGAACTAGCCATATACCTCGGGGGAAGAACTTGGGGTGTTTATGAGGGGTGTAGCTCCACGCCGGTCTCGGGCAGCTCACCGACCATTTCCGAGGTGAGGACACTTTCGAGAGCACAGTTCTCTGCTGCTATTGGTCTTCTCGGAAACACGGAGCCGAATCTAACTCGGAACTGGGATCGCCACATGCTGGCGAGTAACTACTAGCGAGTAGCCGCCGCACGAAAATTGGTCCAACCGTCCAAGTAGCCGTCACGATGTAACCGTCATATCAAAATATGGGGGCAACTTGGAATCTGGGGAGGGTTGGAGCTAGCCAACCTCACCCCCGGAATTTTAAGTCTTGAGAGTTGAAAGCATCCATAGCATTAGCTGCAGCAACATACTTAACCTGGGCAGCTGCCACCTGCAGACGATCGCAGGATCTAGAACAGAGATCGCAACTGCCCTACGCAATCCATGAGAGATTTTGATGCACGTTACGTGAAGGCAACGCGTTCTCCGCGGTCTTCGACTCGTACTTCTCCTCTGGGAGTCTGGGTAGATCTCGGCCGATGATCTTCACCATCCGCATTTGAGTTCCAATATCCAAGTCAGCGTTTCATTCCGGACACCTGGACCTTCCAATCAAGACTCTCTCTCTCCATTCCTTGAACCACTTTCGATCGCGAGACCCAACCAACCAAGCGGGGGTGACCGCAGCAAACTCCAGACTGACGCCATACATTATCTCACTGCGACTGCTAATAATAATTTCCGACCTACTCTGAAACAAACAAGCTCCTTTGCTCCGGGGTACGGGGTATATAAGGGCTGAAGTTGAGATGGCACCGAAGCCCAATCCAGCTGGTCTGTTCTTTCTGTCCTGTTCTGTCTGGTCTTGATTAAAGCATTCTGCTCTGCTCTGCTGTGTCCTGTCTCGCTCGTTTGCTGGCTTGTTGCAGTCGTCCATACACATACATCACACACACACAGATCTTCGCTTAGATACATCATTGACTAAATGTCTACAGCATCCGCAACAGCAACCTCTCAGCTCACATCCTCCCTCCGCGAGCTCCACATCGGCGAGAAAACATCCCCCATCACCGACATCCCCCGCCCTAAGCTTACCACCCAAACCCGCTCCCTCAACACCCCGCTCGCCTCCAAACCCAAAAGGAAGAAGGAGCCCGTCGTTGCCGACTCCTGGGAAGATGAAGTCGATTCAGATACAGCTTCCGATAAGGACGAAGAGGGTTCTGTAGACGCTGCGTCGCCGAGTGTCCCCGCCACGAGCCTGTCTATGTCGCCGGTTGTCACGGAAGGGCCGCTTGATCCTCCGCCTACGCCGATTAGTCCGCAGACGTCGCAGCCTTGGGTTTCTACCCCGACTTCGGGGGGTTATATTGGGAGGGAGCCGTCTTCTGCATCTTCGCGGGATCGAGATAGGGAGAGGGATAAGGATCGGCGGCCGGAGAAGCAGACTGCTGTTGCGGGGAGACTTATTGCTGGTGCTCTTGGAATACGGGCACCGAAGAGGACGGAAGAACAGAGGGCCTATGATCGTGCTGTGAAGGAGCAGGAGATCCGACGGAGGAATAAGGAAAAGGAAGAGGCGGCTAGGCTTAAGGAGGAGGAAGAGAAGCAGAAGGCTGCTGTTTGGGATTCTTGATTGCACGAATGGGTCGATGTGAGATGTCTTGTACGGGTTTGAAGACGGCTTTCTTCTCTGTTTACTCAGTTTGATTTCCAAGGTTCTTGCCGCTATGTTTACGATGCGTTCTGTTTCACTGTGTTGAGGTAATGCGGAGTTGAGCTGTTCTGTTTTTCCTTGCAGGGAATATCTCACGGCTGGTGTGGAGTTTAATTCTGTGGGAACACTGCATGTATGGGTGTACAGGAGAGGCCAAGCTGTAGATTATGTTTGTGATCATATCCTTAAATCAGGAAACATAAAAAGGGGGGTAAAGTGCTAATCCACTACCCTTCGATTCTATCAACAGAAAGAAAAACGAAGTGTCATAGGCAACTAATTCAGAAGGGTAGACGGCGATACATAAACGGTCTCTTGTTCTTCGCTCAACGGCAGGAAAACCCATGTTCTCGCCCTTGGCGAAAGTCTCAGCACGTAAATAGAAGTCCACCTCATCGAAGCTCCCTAGGCACAAGCACTGATAACACCGTGCGCCGGCCAAGTCCAGGAATCGAGGGTTCGTGAAAGAAAACGTAGTGTAGAGGTATTTTGTCTTGTTGGGACTGAGGATTCGTCTAGCCACCAATTTGTTCTTGGTGGACCTCAAGGGTATCGCCGTCGGCCATATCGAGCTAGTGAAAGACAACACCGTTAGCCATATGAACCTGCGGTGAGAGACGCGAGAAGGCTAGAAATATCCAGCGGATGGTGGTTTAGACTAGACTGAACTTACGGTGTCTGGTGTGTCCTCCGGTCTCACTCGCGTGCCGTCGAAGAGGAACCGAACCGTTGATGGTTGCTTTCCCTGACGCTCGCAGAAGGCGTCCATGAGCTTCTTCAGCTGTGTTGAGCGCTTGATTTTGAAGAAGACCTCGTTGTTGTTGTCGGTCACTTTGATGTTCAAGTGTTCGGCAGGAGGGGGGGCGTCGCCGGCGGGGATAGAGTCGGACATGTTGACGTTTTGATTGCGGTTTCGAAGGTTTGTAGATAATCTTTGAGCCTGATGAGAACGAAGTGATCAGTTAACTGTGTCGCGATCTTGCGATACGATGCGGGGTAAAATTGTGGGAGATCTGCAGAGCTGGAGATGTTACTTACAGATTAAAAATGTGTGCGTAGGAGTCTGTCCGATGAGCGGTTGCAAGGTAGAAAGAGGTGAGGAGTGAGAAGAGCTGAGGTTATTCAAGAGATCGGTTGTAGGAGGCGATGAGGAGGTGATCGAGCCCCCACCAGAAGAACACACGGAGAATCTATTTTGCGGCGCAAGCCAGTTCCGGTTTCTATGGGCATAAGGTATCCTCAAGGTGAAACCAACTTCAGCCTTCAATTGACTTTGACTATTCTATTATTGTTCACCGTGTGATTCTGTCTTGCTAAGTATTATTTGAATACAGCTATTTCACCTCGCAAGCTCTCTCTTCCTGTCGGAAGCAGTGGTTGTGTTCGAAGCCAGGCATTACATCATGGTAAGGGAAAGATATATATCTGCAAAGCAAGTAATAACTTTCACTTCACAGGGCGAACTGGAAAAAGATATAGCTTTTGATCCCCCGTGTCATCCACGAGCAGTAAGGCTTGAACCTTGTACAGCCCGACTCATTGCTGATCTTTATAGTGTGCGATACAAGGTAGTTCCGAACCATGGCACATTTAGACCGGTGCTAATTGTGACAGCATGTTTGACCAGAAATTCCTACCAAGAGGAGAAATGCCAGGCCCAAATCAACGCCTTGTATGAATGCTGCAATGTGTTCTATAAGCAGCAAGGAGAGAATGCGAAGACCCCGAGCTGTCCGAAATATAACTTGCTCAAACTTCGCATGAAGCAGCGCGGACAAGAAGCGTGATTTTGCTACGGCCTTTCTTTACAGTGATGAACATGTACATACTAGACCTTTCAATTCATATAGCGACGTTCGACCTGATTTCCAGTGTTGCCCCGCGGTGTGATCCAACCGAGCTGGAGATGCAAAAAGTGCTGTAACAATTCCTTTGCGGTCTGAGATCCCATGCAAAGTGAGGACCAAGACTAGTTGTAAGAATTGCTGGATTGTTCTAAGACAATCTTGAGCACGCGAGAGGCCGTCTAGACCTGAACGAAGATTGAAGCGCTCGTTCCGAGACTCTAATGATTGCCTAAATGACATTGAAGAAGAAAAGAAAAAGAAGAAAACTCGCTGCGAAATTTCCAAGCCGGTTTTTAAAGGCGTGGAGGACAGCCGCACTAGTCTCCTTTAGGTCTAGCAGCGGTCGACCAAAACACGCGCTGGGCCAACAAGAATTCATGCGGTGACAACTCAAAGGGCAGAAACATCGTTGCGCTGCTCCCGAGTTTCTGTTTCCCAAGGCCACTGCTGGAAGTTTGGTCTTTTGACTATCGCATAGCTAATGGCTCCCTTGACGAGGCCTCCCGGGTCTGCCGGACCTAACTCTGGCTTCCCTTCGTTCAACGTGAGTTCTGTTTTTGAGCTCAATTCTGAGCTCTTTGTCACTAACGTCTCGCTGCAATATAGCAGAATCATCGGCCCACGAACGAAACCGCCATCATAGAAATCGACGACGACGATGACGAGCCTATGGTTGACGACGAAGAAGAAGCGGATGAAGAAGGCGAGGACGACGAAGTGCTAGAGGTCGAAGATGACGAGGATATGGACAATGGGGAGGAGGACGAGGCGGAAGAGGATGCCTCGATTGATGATATGAATGGCAACGAATCACCTCTTGACCTTATTGGAGCTCCGAATGGCCAAAGTAGGTCTTTCCGCGCTAATCCAGGACACAATTTTGACCGCGCTACAGATGGATTTGACGCTGCAGCTTCGGAGTTCTTCACCTCAGCGGGCGCGCAAGAAGCGCTGCATCCCCTTCGCCGAACCGCCGATCGAGTTACGCGTCAAATTGAAGCGTTTGCGGAGAAGCTCGATCGCTTCAAGCAGAAGGGCAATCGCACTGATCAGCTGGGAAGTTACCAGGCTGTCTACCAGTTGGTGAAGGGATACCACACCATTGCGGAGGACGCGATCCAAGATCTGTCAAAGCAAAACACCCTCAAGAGAGCAAAGATGGGCTGGAGCTTCAACAAGACCAATGGCACCCCAGCGAGCGACCTAAAGACCGACGAAGAACTCCAACGGTTGCAGTTGGAAGCGAACACTTGGAAACTTCTGCACAACCTCATCGGCATAAACGATCCTTCTACCAGAGACACCTACCGACAGACACAGGAAAACGTGTTCCAGAAGCTACATCGGTATTCGTCGGATCGCGAGGTTTGGGACCAGTTTGTGCGGGCCGACCCATATGCAGTGGAATGTGTGGTCATCATGAAGTGGCTGGAGTACACTGCGCAGACCTCTCCTCATCAGGAAATTGATTCTTTGATATCAGAACTGGAAAAGCAAGCTGAGAGAGGGCAGGGTTCCTGGGCGCATGGATGGCTCGAAACTAAGGAGACTATCAAGGCACAGAAGCGCTTGCGTGCCTGGCCCCGGCCTTTAGAACCGAACGACCCGAGCATCGCAGCTTCCTTACTGACCTCCGAGCAATCCGAGCCGCTAGTCACGCAGTTAGACCCCGATGCAGTCACTCGTCAGCAGCAGAACCTTCAGAGGAAGGACCAGTTCTACGAAAGGGCGACTTGGATGACGTGCTGGAAAATGCTACGGAGGGGCGAGAACTGGACTAAAATTCGGGATTGGGCGGCTAGCCGCTTGGAGAACTGGCGCGCAGTCAGCATCTGCGGCTCTAGTGTGGATGCGGGCCTGGGTGAGGAGCACACACCTATCGACGACGGCACAACGCGCATGATGAACTGGCGATCTCAAGAGACCTGGCGAGCAGCTTGTTCCAGCCTTTCGCGAGACACAAAGACCGAGGACTTTCAGCGGGCCGTCTACGCTCTGTTGTGCGGCGAATCAGAAGCGGCCTTTAAAGTGTGTCAAAGCTGGGACGACTATCTTTACGTCTACTTCAACAATGTTGTATTGTCCCGCTATAGGCATTTCTGCAAGCAGCTGCAGCGCAAGCTCAATCATTCCCCCACAAGTCCTGCAGTCTATACGCCAGAGCCTGTTGGTTATGCAGATTTCAACAAGTTTGTGCAGTACACCAAGGGTAATGAGCGGGTTGGGAGCGAGGCTCGGAACCCTTACCGTACAATTCAAGCTGTGATACTAGGTAGAGGATATGACTCCTTCTTCACATCTCTATCCAGAGCAGTGTCTCAGGTGGCCCACAGTCAAGAACGAACCTTCGTGCCTAAGCTATCATCAACTCCTGTGGATGATTCCATTCGGTTTACTGCGGAAGATCCCGACGCCTTGCGGATTGCTACGCACCTTTATATCATCGCAAACTCCATGGGCTTGGTACGCAATGATACCAAATTCTTCGAACACGCGTCTGTGAGTGTGATGGGATACATTGCACACCTCGAGCAAGTTGGAGTGGCCGATTGGATACCACTCTATGCATCCCTTCTTCCCACTGTGCAGACACAATTCGTGCTTGGTCAGGTTTTGATCAACATAGTTGACAGCAGGGAGAGAAGGCTCCAGGTTCAGCTGATGAAAAAGTATGATATCAACTTCGAAGCAGTCCATCAAAGGCAATGGCAATCGGCCATCAATGCGCAAGATGCTATCGAGCGTCCGAGGACACTTACGCGCTATCCTAAAGTCGTCACTCGTAAGGATGGATACCGCGAGCTTGTGCCCGTTAAGAAAGATTTCATCGGGACGGATCTCTCATCGGAAGAGGAACGGATTATACGTAGCCTTGAATGGCTCCGATATTATGACGGGCAGTGGCCTCTCATCTGCGAGTACGGAGCAGAATGCTACCGCAGGTTCTTCTGTAAGTTATGTGAATCTGATTATTGATACAAGCTAACACACTTCATTAGTACAAGGCAGACTCCCTGCAGCCCGCGAGCTTAGCAGGCGGATGCGCACGGCGGAAATCTCGTTAGAATATTTCGGGTTCGATGTGGCCGAATACGCTGTGGACTACCAAGATGGAGCCACCGAGAACGGCACACCAGAACCTTCGAGCCCGACAAAGACCAGGCTATACGGACACAAGCGGAACAAATCAAGCAACAGCCAACCCACTGATAACATTAAACTCCTGGTCACCCAATCAGAAACCATGCGTGACCTAGAACAGCTCATTCTCGCCTTCGACGCTCTGGAGCGATTCGCTCTCGTGTGCGAGAAACTCGATCAATCCAAGCGTCGCCGTGACTCGGGAACAATCAAGGGCCTGATCGAGGAACTCCAATACTCCCTCGACACAGTCAGCATCCACGTTGACGAACTCCTCTACGACTTCTTAGATCACCCTCATAACGGTAACCCTGGCCTAATCCACCCCTACCCTGTCCTTTACGCGACCCGCTAACAATGCCTCTCATGCAGAAGAAGAACAAGCCGACTTCGAAGAAATCCGCACCCTCTACATCCCCGAACTCTTCCTCGAATACCACAGCGCCCTTTACTACTCCGCGCATGTGATCAGCAGCGACATCCTCGTGCAGTGCATGAACCTCGCCATGCAAGTCGCCGAAAACGAGTTCCTGACGCGCGCGTTTGTCGCCGCGGAGCGCATGGCCGAGCTCATGGATGCCCTTGCGCTCAGCAGTAAGGCGATGATAAATGCAAAGGCGAAACCGGGGGTTAGATTGCTTGGTGGCGAGTCTTTGAGCATTTGGAATGTGGCTGTTGAGGAGGAGGAAGAGAGGGATGAGGCTGGGCAGGAGGTTGCGGCAAAGTAAAGGTGCTCTTTTTTTTAGGTAGTCTGGTATGTTGATGTTGATGGGAATCCGGGAGTGGGGGCTTGCATTGGGACAGGCATTACTGCGAGGGTGCAGTATTCGTGTACATTACTGACGATGAGGGCTCTGCTGCGATAAACCTTGCGCCCTTCCTTTACTTTTCCTCTATTTATGTCTTGTCTCTGCCTATTTTCTTTTCCTTCCTCTTGTTTGTAATACATGGGATATCTTGGAAGTAAGGACTGACTGATATGGGGGATATCGATTGCACATGCACCGGGTTTGAGGGAGTGATACATGATACAGGCTGTTTATACAGGTCAACAACGGAAAATGGTGCTTGGGGTCTGATCTCTATCATTGCTACTTTCAAAGCTAATCGTTTATCCTTCGGAGCTGTTAGTGCTGCTTTCTTAGAGACAAAGGTGTAGGTCCGCGTGAGACAGATATGGCTAGATGAAGCCCGTCACTAAGGGTGGCAATCTGACTCGCGTTACGCGTATAAGAAGTCGTCAAAAGGTCAGCGTCCGACGGCGTAGCATATCAGAGAGTTCAGAGTATACTGCGCTGTGAACCACTAAATATACTCCGCGCAGGGGGTACAGCCTACTCGAAAGTCGAGTCTGGTTCATTTTCTTGATTCAAAGCCGGATTCCAGAATGCTTCGATCAAGCTTCGGTCAATATCTTACTCGCGTCTGGGCCACGCCGTTTCAGGATTATTACCATAACCTCGGTGTTCGGAGCGATATCCTAAAGAGAGTTGTTCCGTCGTGCTCCGTTGTCGGTTGTACGGACCTCGATACAGGTTGAACTTCCGACTCTGGAGAAGGCTGTTAGGCCGCCTATCACGTTTCAGAGTGGCCAGAAGCATCTGAAATTATGAATCCTGTAATGGATGAATCATGGAGGATCTGGCCTTGAACACGTCATGGTGAACGTGGCCTTTCGTATAAAGTCTTTGCTCTATAGACTAGGGTCTAGCGGTGATGCGTATTTAGGTGCAGGGTCCAACGCCAGCCATCTCTAGCCTCACCTACATTTGCTTGCACCGAGCAGATACCCTTTTTGCACAAAGGTGTCTATAGACTTGGCATACTGGTGTACCGAGGCGAATTGCATGATCGTCGCTTGTCGGAAACAGGGAACCCTGGGCCTTGCCGAGACGAAGCCAAATGGCAGCTCTTTCAGCATTGAGCGCGTAACAACCTAGGAAACTAGGCGGGTAGTCAAGTCTTGACTGTGCATAAATCCGCAAACAACCAATGAATTGGCAATAAAGCTCGATAGTGAAGCTTCAACAATTCCTTCGAGGACTGAATCAGAAGCTTCAAAAAGTCGAAAATGACAATGTGGAGCTGCACAGCCTCCGCCAAGGCGCTGACCATAACACTATTTGTTTGCCGACATTATTTTTTTGGTAGGAGCTTGAGTGCGAAAATCGAATCTGGTTGATTCGTTGGATTGTTTGAAAGGGGATCTGTGATGTGATTAATGCCAGCGTGGTGATGAGTGGGCAGGCTCATCTTTGCGACAACGTAGGAAAGCTCCTCGCGGTTGAGCCATCACGAAAGAACTGGTAAGTTTATTTGAGACAGTCGATAAAGAGGGTCAAATTGTCAATGCAGTAGCATGCCGCGGGCAAGGGACCATGAAAACTCTCAGAAAGATCCATGGTGGTGGAAGAGGGTGAAGTCTCGACTCACTTGATGAGACTGGACCCAGAGCGGAATGAGGCAGTGCAAAAGGCCAGGAGCGAGTAAGGTTCCAGGGTGCTCCCCAAGCTCCGTTTCTTAATTTCTGTGCAAGAACCAGCTATTCTTGCAGACCCATAAGACAAGGTCAAGTCAGACTGATGCTTGATCATGATGCTGAGATTGAGAAGATGGTGATTATTGTCTTTGAAACAATGCTCTGTAGACTCTCAGAACAACGCGTGTAGAAAGAGTAAAGAATACGAAGAATCAGGCCCAGATCGAGTGGGACCCGAAAGTGGAGTGACGAAAGCAGCGCGTCCTGCATCATTATTAGCTGGCGTCGGCTGCTCAGGGTCTTTCTGTAGTTACTTGTCACCCATTCACTCTTATTTTCTTCTCCGGTGCTTGTCATTGTCCTCATCCCAACCTTCCCTCAACCTCCCCTCTCCCTTGTCGACCGACCGTCCATCCCTCTGAGCTCATCCCTTGACTCAGAAGTCCGCCAATTGTCGCTCTCCTGCCGTACGGGCGATTCCGCCGCCTCAGTCTCTTGTCCCCCCCGGGCCAAGTTCGCTCATTCGTTCAGCCGGCATTGGGTCACTATTCGGGCATAATCTGCAGCCTCACATTTCACCAACCCCATCTATATGGAGCGTGTCCGCCGAGATTTTTTCTGCTATAACTGATCAATCTGGGAATGAGAATTGTATCTTCTGCTTAGCGCAGCTTTCGTTTGTATGACAGGGTTCAACAGTGTCCCGCTGCTCCTTCCGGAGCCATAAGCTTATTGATATCAAACACTCTGTTGTTGACCGGCTGAAACCTCCTTCGCCGACATGTCAGAGTCAAGGGACTCGACCGAAAATGATTCTAGACAAGCTGCCCCGCTTCCTCTCCGCCGAGAGCGAGCTCCTACCATCACGATAGACACATCGGCCGTCACCCCATCAGATCAGAACCCGCCTCCGCAGGTCTCGGGTCCGTCGCAGCCCACGCGCTCCGCCAACAATACTGATCACACAGACACAAGCGCTCTTCTGAATAGCAATACTGCTTCGCCCACAGATACTCACTCGTATGCCTCGTCGGAGGGCAGGGACCATGACAGCAGGCCGACCTCACCATCGCCCCGCAACGTATTGTCTCCGAACTCAAAGTGGACGGATTCAATGTCTCACTCGAATTACCTCTCCGTACCAGGTGCTAGATCTCGTGGGAATTCATTAGAATCCGAGGACTCGGAACAGGCCAATGGAGGCGAGTCGCGCTCGAATAGGGACAATGGATCGCATTCAGACTCGGCACAAACTACAATTGAAAACTACGAGGAAGCTCTCCAGCCAGATCCGGGTCGGGAGGAGGAATTCGAGGTCGAGAACAACAAATTCGCGTTCTCGCCAGGCCAGCTGAACAAATTGCTGAACCCCAAGAGCCTTGGCGCGTTCTACGCCCTTGGCGGAATCGCAGGTCTGGCAAAGGGCCTACGAACCGATGTACGTAGCGGTTTGAGCCTGGACGAGAAGGAGCTGGACGGCTCTGTTAGTTTCGACGATGCAGCCGCCCAGAGCAATACTGAATCTGCGCCTAAACCCGCGGATGACTCGGCACCTCCAGCACCATCTCGAACAGACACCACACCGGTCAAACAGGATGAGAATTCCTATTCCGACCGGAAGCGGGTGTTCGGACCAAATCGGCTGCCCGAGAAAAAGACGAAAAGCATTCTGGAACTTGCGTGGATCGCCTACAATGATAAAGTGCTGATCCTTTTGACAGTGGCCGCGATCATCTCGCTTGCGCTAGGAATCTATCAGTCGGTTACGGCCAAGCCAGGCGAGCCACGAGTTCAGTGGGTAGAAGGAGTCGCTATTATTGTGGCCATCCTGATTGTTGTGGTAGTCGGCGCGGCCAACGACTGGCAGAAAGAACGGCAATTCGTGAAGCTAAATAAGAAGAAAGAGGATAGAATGGTCAAAGTGATCCGTTCAGGCAAGATGACTGAAATATCCGTTCATGACCTTCTTGTTGGTGATGTTATGCATCTGGAACCTGGCGACCTTGTTCCTGTTGATGGAATTTACATCTCAGGCCACAATGTCAAATGCGATGAATCGTCCGCCACTGGTGAATCAGACGTGATGCGTAAGACACCAGCTCACGAAGTCTACGGTGTTATTGAACGACATGAAAACCTTGCCAAACAGGATCCATTCATCGTGTCAGGTGCCAAAGTCTCGGAAGGAGTTGGGACGTTTCTGGTCACGGCTGTTGGTGTGAACTCTACCTATGGCAAGACCATGATGTCTCTTCAGGATGAAGGTCAAACTACTCCATTGCAGACAAAACTGAATGTTCTTGCTGAGTATATTGCTAAGCTTGGTCTGGCTGCTGGTTTACTGTTGTTCGTCGTTTTATTCATCAAGTTTTTGGCTCAGTTGAGTAGCCTCGGCAACGCCGACCAGAAAGGCCAGGCCTTCCTCCAAATCTTTATTGTTGCTGTCACCGTCATTGTCGTTGCTGTTCCAGAAGGTCTGCCGCTGGCTGTGACTCTTGCGCTTGCTTTCGCTACGACACGTATGCTTAAGGATAACAATCTTGTCCGATTGCTGCGTGCGTGTGAAACTATGGGAAATGCAACCACCATCTGTTCCGACAAGACGGGCACACTCACGGAGAACAAGATGACTGCCGTGGCCGCTACGCTAGGTACTAGCTCCAAGTTTGGAGGAAAATCTCAGGCGTCTTCACCTGCTCGCGAGAACGGGGGTCACGATACTGATTCTGATAACACGCTGTCCCCTTCCGAGTTCACAACTAGCCTTTCTGGACCGGCTAAACAATTGCTAATTGATTCTATCGTGCTCAACTCCACTGCCTTTGAAGGAGAGCAGGATGGTACCGCAACGTTTATCGGGTCCAAGACCGAGACAGCCCTTCTAGGTTTCGCGCGGACTTATCTTGGTCTCGGGTCACTCAGTGAAGCACGAGATAACGCAAATATTGCTCAAATGGTGCCTTTCGACTCGGGTCGCAAGTGTATGGCGGTGGTAATAAAGATTGACAACGGCAAGAAATACCGCATGCTCGTCAAAGGTGCGTCAGAGGTCCTACTTGCCAAATCGACAAGACTTGTCCGTGATCCTACCAAGGATCTAGAGGAGGGACCGCTCGATGACAATGATCGCTCTATTCTTGAAAGCACCATCAACACCTACGCTACTCAGTCTCTGCGAACCATTGGCTTAGTGTACCGTGACTTTACCGAGTGGCCTCCTCGAGGGGCCCCAACGCAGGAAGAAGACCGTTCGCTTGCAGCTTTCGACCACATTTTCAAAGACATGGTTATGCTTGGTGTATTTGGTATTCAGGACCCTCTTCGAGCTGGAGTGACGGATTCGGTCCACCAATGTCAACGTGCTGGTGTTTTTGTGCGCATGGTTACTGGAGATAATATTGTGACAGCTAAGGCAATTGCACAAGAGTGTGGAATCTTTACTCCTGGCGGCGTAGCGATCGAAGGTCCCAAATTCCGAAAGCTGAGCACTCGCCAGATGACGCAAATCATTCCTCGGCTGCAAGTTCTCGCCAGGTCAAGTCCTGATGACAAGAAGATTCTCGTCACTCAGCTGAAGAAACTTGGTGAAACAGTCGCTGTGACTGGTGATGGCACGAACGATGCCCAGGCTTTGAAGACTGCGGATGTCGGTTTTTCTATGGGTATTGCAGGTACCGAGGTTGCAAAGGAGGCGTCGGATATCATCCTGATGGATGACAATTTTGCCTCAATCGTCAAAGCTATGGCTTGGGGTAGAACTGTCAACGATGCCGTGAAAAAGTTCTTGCAGGTAAGCTCCTTTTATATGGTCTAATCATGCTGCATACTGATCCAATACAGTTCCAAATCACAGTTAACATTACAGCCGTTCTTCTCACGTTCATTTCCGCAGTTGCTAGTGGTGATGAGGAATCTGTGTTGACTGCAGTGCAACTTCTGTGGGTTAACTTGATCATGGATACTTTTGCTGCGCTTGCTCTTGGTATGCTCTAACTATTGCATGATCTCTCAAGCGACAAGCTAACGATGGTTCAGCTACGGATCCTCCTTCCCCATACGTTCTCAATCGCCGCCCTGAACCGAAATCTGCGCCTCTTATCACCTTGACGATGTGGAAGATGATTATTGGTCAAAGTATCTATCAGCTAGTTGTCACGCTCGTCCTCAATTTCAAGGGTAGATCTATCCTGGGATCTATGATTGACTGGTCAGATGTGGCAGAAGGAAACGAGACTCTCACAACCATAGTGTTCAATACATTCGTCTGGATGCAGATCTTCAATCAGTGGAAGTGAGTGTCTCTGCATTACTGGATATTCATGGACTTCACTAATTGGCATCTAGCTCCCGCCGCCTGGACAACGGCTTTAACATTTTCGAAGGAATCTTCCGCAATCGATGGTTCATTGGCATCCAGTTTATCATTGTTGGTGGGCAGATTCTGATCATTTTCGTTGGTGGACATGCTTTCTCTGTCACTCGCCTCGGTGCAGCTCAGTGGGGTGTGTGTCTCGTGTTGGGCGTAATCTCGCTCCCGGTTGCTGTAATAATTCGTCTGATTCCGGATAACTTCATTCGCAAGCTCATCCCAAGCTTTGAGCTACGCAAGAAGCGCCCAGAACTCATTGTTTCCGACGAAGACCGGCGGTTCGAGTGGAACCCTGCCTTGGAGGAGATTCGGGACCAACTGAGATTCTTTAAGTCCCTTCGTGGAGGCCGGCTGAAGAACTTGGCACATAAGCTACAGCACCCCGAGGAGTTTCTCCCACGTTCGCGAAGCGGGTCAAGATCACGCGAGAATTCGGCACCTGGAACACCTATTGGAGAAAGCAGTGACGGCTCGCCTCCGTTCCCTGCGACGCCAGATTCTCGGTCTAGGAAGCGTACACGTTCTCGCTCAAATTCAGCTTTTGGCCCTGCGGCTGCAATGGCAGGTGTCGTAGCAGGCAGTATTGCCGGCTGGTCGCCAATTGAGAGACCTGGAGAAGGAGGAGACACTTTCAAGTTTGACTTCAACAGAAACGGAGGGCTGAGCAGGCAACAGGGTATTGAAGTCCACCCTGACACAGCACCGGATGATAGCGTGGTCAACGACATCCCTTCCACCTCGTCCACACCCCCCAGTCAAAACCCCGACCTTATACCCTACTTTGAACACGCACCGCCCAGCCGCGAACCTTCCAGGCGATCCACATCTCGAAGATCTCGATCTAGCCATAGCCGGAGTCAGTCATAAACATACGCTCAAATTTGCAGTTATCGAATATACGTACATTCTGGGTACCGAACCATCGAACACGCTATGCTCTTCGTAATGCAATAGCAACGCCTCTTGTTCTCCATTCTGTCGTTCAGAAGTTTGATGGCCCACTCCAGCCATATTTAATGTTATAAAGCGACCTTCTTTCCCCATCTGTTTTATCCTTTCGGAGCTTTTAATCTTGACTCACCGGGTTGGGTGGCGTGTTCGGGATACATGTACTGCACTGCGTTGCGATACCTTTTTGCTATCACTCGCTTCTTCATATGCTTAATAATAGACTACTTATTCATTGTTCTCCATTGCATAAGGTTGGAGACTTCTCAGCCTGGCGTTTTGCTTCAAGATGGATGGCTCACGGTCTCTTCTTTTCGGTCTTTTCGTCCGCTCCAAAATGCTTGCGGGTGTTGCATCGCTCTCTCTCTTTGTACATACCTCCAATGATTACAACTCGGGTTTTTTGTACTCATCGTTTGATTCAACGGTACAGGAGGAACCGCGAATGGATTTTGAGCCTCGAGGTCTCTACGGTTCAGAGCCACAACGAAAGTCGTACCGGCTGCGCTGCATAGCCCTGGGCAACTTGTCCCGGAATATTCTTGCGAAATGCGACAGACCACTAAGTAGACTACCTGAGAATCTACCTATTTCAATACCATGTCGGCTTGTGGTGGCTTTGTTCAACTAGGTAGCTATGTCTGCGAACCAATTTGGCAGGAACGAGGCACGCCCGGGCCCGTGCTGCTCGTGATGCATCTCTTCTCCGCCGTCCACGTTGGAACTTTCGAGCATCTTACCACCTTCTCGCCAATACCCTTCCTGATTGTGGTACACGATTGACATAAACATACAAGGCTTTGGTGTTCTTCACTTGGCAATTGAAGCCACGTCGTTCCGGCAAGGCCGAGTCTGACTGCGACCATTTACTGCAAGTGTCAGCCTTGCGGAATGAATCCATCCCCTAAAAAGCGTCACGATGCGTCGGATTCCAGTCTATATTCCCTTGACGAGTTCACGACTGTCTTCATCATGGATCCACTGTCGGTCATTAGCGTAGTGGGATCAATCCTGGGAATCATCGATTTGGCAACCCGCAGCATCCACACGCTAAGCGACTTACAGGAGCGATATACGAGTATCGGCCTCACATCAAAAATCCTCATCGGACAGTTATCGACCCTGAATGCTGCACTTGGTCAGATCAAACAGTTACTAGACGTTCTCGCTCCAGCCGGCCATAATGGATCGGTTTCGCAGATTTCGGTCGATATCACCAACTCGCTCGATTGCTGCCAGGCGATTATGGCACCTTTAGATCAGAAACTCTCAGCAATGCGAAAGCCACATCTCAGTTTCCGAGACAAAACGGGGATCTTGTGGCATGAGAAGGAGACCACGGTCTTTCAGTCTCATTTGAACAACCAGATCAATGCTATGAATCTTCTCTTGACTGCACTTTAGTGGTAAGCTCGTCGTAAGAAAGCTTAGATTTCACAATAGCTAATCGTTGATGACCACTGCTTAGTAAATCTCTCATCGAACAGACTAGCCTTCTGCAAACATATGAAAGTCGAAGCACCTTCAGTCGCATACAAGACGATGCCTCCTCGCTTCTCTGGCTGTGGGATGCCGACTCAGTAGTGACCCGGCACAGCACCAACACAGACAACATGAGCCTGCTGGATGTGAGATTTGCTTTCGACACAGATGTTTTTAGCTCCAGAGCCTATCGTGCAGCAGCCATGTCCTCCATGGCCCGTGCACTTGTACGCAAAATCCCCAGAGTGTCAACTGCTCAGAGCACTCCTACTTCTACACCTGATGAAATCACTGGAACTAATTCCCGTTCCCTGGGCGGACGTAGAGGGTCTATTACAGGCGTTCCAGAAGATGACACAAAAATTAGTAACTCAACAGCGGATGGAAAGGCTATCATGAGACCATTACTCTTCGACCAATCCAATAGCACTCTGATAAAGTCAGAGGTCGAAGTGACAAAGTCAATACCGACACAGAGGACTAAGGATTCAAGTCAGCCTAACGCAAGACCTGAAAGAAAAAGCAGGGGGTGGTTTTTCCCAGGTTGGCTTCCCTCGATAGAAGGCCTGTCCAAACAACTAGCGGCGGGTACCGTGGCACGCGGTGCAGAGATAAAGATCTTGCTCCTCGGATCCTCCAAATCAGGAAAATCGACTGCTTTTGATGTGCTCACGCTCCTCGCACACAGCTCTACAAATGTTTCCCATAATAAAAGCTTTCAGCTCCCCTGGGCAAACCTAAAACTTGTGAACTATGGAAATAGCCATAGACTTGAGCGGTATGCATGTTACACCTGCCCCTCCTTTTTCGTTCTTGTTGCTTGCAATTCCGTTCACATGCTGACCTATTTGGCTCATCAACACGCAGTTTCCTGAGATTGGTGGACCAGATCATAACATATAAACCCACCTGCGGCCACGACACTGACATTGACTTCGACCTTGATCTTGAAGAGCAGTATCATACAATGTCAACAGGTGTCAGTTCGATACAATACACAGACGGACCTGCCTCAGCAACAATTTATGACGTTGCAGGCTGCCGGGCCGAAAGAGGTAAATGGGCCTACGTGTTCCCAGATACAACCAAGATATTCTACTTCGCAGACGCAGGATGTTATGATCAAGTGCTAACGGAGGAGAAGACGATTAACCGCTTGGTTGAGGAGCTCACTCTCTTCGAGGCCATGTGTAATTTTCGGCCGATTCCAGAGCAGCTACCAATTGTTTTGTTTATGCACAAGATAGACAAACTGGAACGAAAGCTCAGGAGTGCACCGTTTCTTCACTCGGGGTTCCGGAATTATGGAGGCAGGGAGTTTTCGGGGGACCCGGCATGCGTTGACGATGTCAAGGTGTACCTTGCTTTCCTGTTTACATGTATTGCTGCAGAAGCAGGGCGTGAGATCTCAATTTGTTTCACCACTCTGAGGCAGCCGGAGGAGCTTGGTCGTGCTTTACTATCCCATACTCTAGCCTCGTAGCGGCCTAAGTGTAAGAGCAGATGGAGATAACAAATCCTTGTCGTCCACGCCTGATTGGGAACTCGTCGACTAAACTGATAACTAACATCTCTCAAGAAGCGAGCCGCCACCCAATTACTCGACTCCCGACAGAGCCAGCAATTCTAAACATCCAATGACCCATTGTCAACGAACCCCCCCCTTCCGGGAA
Organism: Aspergillus karnatakaensis; assembly: GCF_047715665.1. Taxonomy (NCBI): domain Eukaryota; kingdom Fungi; phylum Ascomycota; class Eurotiomycetes; order Eurotiales; family Aspergillaceae; genus Aspergillus; species Aspergillus karnatakaensis. The sequence continues at coordinate 437,482 of NW_027395715.1, read as the reverse complement.
AAAGCTGTCTAGCAAATAGGAAGATCAGGCCAGTACCAACGGCTAAATATCGGACCCGCATTGCCGCAATCAGTACCGCTGTAGTGGCAAACAGTACTAGATCCCTGAATGTTGTCTGCCTTGATGTTCCATGACATTCCGGCCTCAACATCAATCATGTACAGCTCAGGGGCGCCATCCGTCCAGGTCAAAAGAACCTGCTCGCCGCAGATGTCGTCCAGGTTGATCGGCCCGTTGTTGACGAGGTAGTCTTCGAGATCGGAGCCGAGGCTAGAAGATTACAATCATGTTAGGTTGACTCGACTCAAGACAATCCCTCCTGCACGCGATGCTCTCGTGACGGAAAAGAAGGAAGGTCATTACTGTGAGTGACACTTACTTGAGTTCTTGGGTACCGGGGCCACAGACATCGACGCCTGGGGACCACATCTGCCACCAGCCGCAGGCGGGTCCCTGGTCTGGGGGCGCGAGGGTGCATGCTGCGGAGAGGCAGAGGTCTCCAGCAAGGGCAAATGGGGCAGTGGCAAGGGCTGCAAGGATGGCGGTGCTCGTCATGTTGAACATGGCGATGAGGGTTGAGTATTGTATTAAGTAGAGAAAATTAGATGGTTTGGCTGGTTACAGAATCAAAGGATACCTAGGAAGAGGATCGTGCCTACCTTTATAGGTTACCTATCTATACACCGACATCTTCATCTACTCTGCATTCATGTGTCTCTCGCCAAAGACCTCCATACTGTAACTAACCACTGCTAGTAGTCTTCACTGTAGATCTACAGCACTCCCAAGCTCATGACGAACTTAATATCAACCCAGCTCTTGGTATACCCCAGCATACTCAAACTCAGTCAATTGCAGTCAACCATGAATCAGTCGATACACCCCCCACTGGGGGCCCATGGCCCATACTCCTCTCGGCCATGCCGCCTTCTCAGCCCACCAAGGCTTTAGCCACCACTTTTGGCCCCGAGTCACACCTCTTGGCCTCTTGGCCCTATCTATGGTATTTATATAAGTGCATTGGTTCTCCAACAAAAATGAAGGGCCGGTCATGGCATGGGGGCCGAACTATAGTCCTCTCAACTCCCGCGGCGGACAGTGTGCTAGGCTTGTCGCAGCATTGACCCTGTTAGGCATATGTACTGTTCTTACTTCTGTTGTATGCGACTTGGCTGACATCAAAGTCGGGTTCAAGCTCATGATTAGTAGTGGTGCCACTTTGTATCGACGGAGCAGCCAACAGGTAACTAGATACTGATCAGAGGAAAAGCATTTATAAAGGAAGCCCAGTCCTACTGTACTTGGAGTATACTCACTTACACCGCAAGCTAACTCACGCGACTCTCACGTCTCGACTCCCTTCATCTAAGATTTAGGTCCACTGGCACGACATTGTTCATTGAATATCCGGATACTCGGGGTCCTTCGACGGCCCCAGTATTCCGTAAATCTCCTCAACCTTGACCCCCCCGCCTCCGGCTTTCTATTTCCTTCTCCCCGGGCCTTCTGCTGGCCCCATCTTGTTTTTGGCCAGTGGGGGGCGGCTTAGCCCGCCATAAGTATGATAGCCCTAACTAAGCCCGTGGAATAAAGATGGGAGGCTTCGCGTGGCCCACTCAGGGTGCAAGAAAACTACTCTAAGTACGCGCTCTATACTCTCGGCCGGAATAATAATGATAGAGCCTCAATCATAGATACGCATAGTTCTTCATCGTGACCCGTCAAAGGAGAACCACTTTAGGGAGGGCGTGTCCTAGATGGTGGGGGCTGCTCATTCGGGAGGTCGTGGCATGGGAGAAAGGCGCGAGTCTTGAGGGCGTTGCTGCCGCGGCGTCTCTGGAGTGTGCAGTGGGGTGGAGTGCTTTGGAAGGTTGGGGCATGGGGATGGTGATGGGACGGGGCGCATTCGGAGGTGTTTGCGCCGAGGTACTGGATGCTTGCTGTTGGAGCGACCGTGCTTATGTTGGCTGTTGAACAGTGGGAGTGATCAATAGTTGCTCTACTCTGCATTGCAGAGATAGCCATGTATCCGGGGCAGGCTGGGTGTGGTACGGACCCCGCCAAACTCTTGTTTCATGGGGAACAACTGAAGGAGAGAAATGGAGCCCGAGCAAAGAGCAGGTAACCTAAGTAGTCAGGTGAGTTAAGTTCATCAGACGTAGCATGGCTGTACTACCTAGTCAGGTACCTACATAAAAACTTCTTGTGCTAGTAATGCATACTCCGGAGTATTATCTATGCGGAGACCGTAGACACCGTAGACAGACTTTGGAAGCAAGTACTATGGGGAAATGTCTAGGAAATACCAACGTCATGAATTTCTAGTATCATTAGGAGGTAAGCTTGTTTTGAAAATTCAAAGCATGATTAGCTCGAGGTCTGGGAACGCGAGCGCTCGCGCTCCCAAATTCTTACCTTGATACTCATTAGGGCTAGTGGGGATGGATGGATCTACATTCCCGCTGACGGCTTATGCAGACCAGACATCACCAGGTCCACCGAGACTAGAGGAATGATAGTAATAGGTACGTCAGATTTTGAGCTTTGATTACCATCTTCTTTGCCTCGTCGAGGCATGTTAGCGTCATGCGCGTGCTCACTGCTGTCCCTTTGCTCCGAGGGGCGGAGTAGAAGCTTGATTTCCCGATATGAACCATGAGTCGTCAGAGTATAGAAAGTACGTACTGTACCAGAACCTACCTGCATCACGGCGCATACCGGAAGTGTCCGGTTATACGCGTTGTGAAGGGGGTTGGTTGGTTGCACAGAATAAATTGACTTGCCTGTTTGGTTGAATCCGAAACTGCTTGCTCTAGTGTCGGCGTTATTAGTGAACAGACGCCCAGCTATCTCGCCGGTACAAATAAGCACTTCCCTGCGCATCAGTCAAAGGACGAGATGATGGCGCGCGCCGGGAAAATTAGGTTCTGGAGCTTCGAAGACCTGAGGTAGCACCGTCTATCTTATCGGTAACCTGAGTAAGAAGCCTGATTTCTGAGAATGGAATGGAAAGAAGATCTCCTTCATACCAGGATTAGCATATGTGGATTAGTGCAACATACGGCCCTTTCTTGTGCCAGAGGAAATGCGATAGTTAAAGGCCCGGTCCGATGAAGATGGCAAACCACTCTTACTCAACGTTTGGCTTTTTTATTCCCCTCCTCTCCAGAGACGCCGTTGACGCCTCGAATATGCACTTCTCGACAAGCCCTGACGTGGAGAAGAAGCCCGAAGCGCAGTCGCTGCAGAGTGACCTTCACGAAGTCGACAGCCCTTCCACGCAAAGCACAGCCAAGGGGAACATAACAATTGAGAGCACGGTCAAGTCGAGATATCAGAGATGGGCGGAAGGCGTCAAGGGTCTCGAGATGAGAGGCATTGAGCCGGTTTCATTGGAGGAGAGACAGAAAGTCAGCGGATCGGCGTCATTTCACATCCTATTGACATGGTTTAGCATGGGTATGGCACTCAACAACATGGTTGTCGGCACAATTGGGACGGTGGTGATGAGGCTAAGCTTTCTTGATGCGGCACTATGTGCTGTCTTTGGAAATATACTGGGGTGCTTAGCAATTGGATATATGTGCACTTGGGGACCGAGGAGCGGACATCGGACACTAGTATGACACCCACTGAGCAATTTGCCCTACGCATCAAACCTCCCTATGCGACATCTCCTGTCTGCCACGTATTCATGACTGTAAAAGGTTGGACTGAAGCTCACACATGACACTTATAGATCGTATCCCGGTATCTTATGGGGTTCAACCCTAGCAAGGTGTGCTGCGTTTTGAATGTGTTGACAAACTTGGGTTATGGCATGATGAGCTCGATGGTGGGAGGTCAAATCCTATCAAAATTGTCTGGCGGTGCTGTATCCGTGGTGGTCGGGATCATCATCGTAGCTCTCGTAAGTTTGGTGGTGGCGACGTTTGGAATGCACATCTTCCAGTACTATGAAAGGTATCTCGGCTTCCACAAAGCGAATGCGTGGTGTGTGTTGACAGGCTGAGCAGATTCGCGTGGTTCCCGCAGTTGATGGTCTTCTGCATACTGGTCGGATCAGCAGGCCCCGAGTTCGATTTCAACCCTGTCTCTGTAGGTACGGCCCAGGAGGTCAATGCCCAACGACTAGCATTCATCTCCCTCTGCCTCGCCTCCGCCTTGTCCTGGGTACCAGGAGCTGCTGACTACCATGTGTATTATTCACCTGAAACTGGCAAATGGAGGATATGGTCGATGACGACTGTTGGAGTGGGCCTGGCAATGACCATTACCCTACTCATTGGTATTGGTCTCGGGACTGGAGTTGCACATAACCCCAAATGGGCCACGATTTATGATGGTACTCCTAGTAGCTTGTTGATCGCCGGGTATGGCCGACTTGGGGGGTTTGGCAAGTTCTGTGCATTCATAAACGTGCTCACGATCGTCTCCAACAACGCACCGGGGTCTTATTCGATGGCGATGAACTTTCAGATGCTAGGTGACTTCTGGTGCAGGGTGCCGCGTCCTGTCTTTACGACCGTTAGCACCGTCGTATATACGGCATGTGCTATTGGTGGTCGAGATTCACTGTATGAGATCTTCAAGAACCTTGTACCGCTGATCGGCTATTGGATCATCATTTGGTTCACCATTGTGGTAGAGTCGGACCTGCTCTTCAACAGAAGCGGGCAGTACGACTGGGCTGCATGGAACGACCCTGAGAGGCTGCCTGTGGGGCTTGCGGCGACTGCAGCATTCTTGATCGGATGGGCGGGTGCTATTGTTGGAATGGTAAGCTCTTGGAGACATACTGTCGCAGATGGTGCTGATGACATCTACAGGACCAGGTGTACTATACTGGACCGATTGCGGAAGCGGTTGCTGGAGGATGTGACCTTGGAATCTGGTTGGGGTTTGGGTTTACGGCGCTGGTGTTTCCGCCGCTGAGAAAGCTCGAGCTTTGTGTGATTGGGCGTTGATTGAGAGTTTGAAACGGAATTGGAAGCATATTTGCGTTGTCTCTTTGGCCTTGCATGGTGATGATCTCCGACTGATCCGTGGAGATTTCCCTCACCAATCGAAAGTGAGATTTCAAGACCAAGTGGATCGACATGTGGCTTGTATATATCATGTTTGAGCAATGTTTGGCACGAACCCCCTCATGGGTGAGATGCAAGGAGCATGCGTGTGCCCAAATACCAGAGGCGGCATTTCGGCGCCGGACGGGTCACGCAGCATGCAGCACATCGGCGTTCATCTTCTGATCTCTCGAAAATGTTGAAAGCCAAGACGCGGATGTTCATAGGTAACAGGGTATCCCAGTAGAATTAGCGAATGAAACGATGGAGGCATTGACCTCATGCAGCTTTTATGAAACGGGGTTGCCCCTCGGCGCGCGGTCTAGCGGATCCAAGCACGTTAGCTCGGACTTAGAGGGTTAGCCTCAAGACTTAACCTGAATATCATAGCAAATCACAATGGATAAGTTGGAAATTGGACGGGGAGGAAGTGAGGAGAAGGGGAAAAGAAGGAGGGCTGCCGAGGCCCGGATCGGAAACAAAGAGGCGGAGGTAGACGGAGTTGATGGATCGCAGTCCTCACTGACTCGAAATTCCTTACATCGATGCTAATCTGGATTCTGGAGATGTGGAGTTCCTCCTCTAGGTATGTACTCCGCAGGAGTATAATTTTATAATTTCATAAAACGCCCTGCTTCCCGCCCACCTCAAGTCATGGGAGCTCGTTCTCGCACCGCACAGAGGGGGCTTCTCGTGTTTTTCTCTGATCAGCAACGATGGCCACCTCCTCGGCCTCAGCTCTCGCTAATTCCATAGCGAACATCCTCAAGGATGCTTCCCCGCAACAGCTTCTTAAGTACCTCGCTCCGTTTGTCGCAGCATATCCTATCCTCGTCTCCCTACTTCGCTTTCGGCGCATGAAGAAAATCCACAAGAAATACAACTACCCCACGCGAGAGTCTTTTGCTCGCATGACCGACGAAGACGCCTTTGAGATTCAAAAGAACTTGGTACAATATGAATTTCCATTCATTTTCACCAAAGCGCTTCAATTCGCGCTTTTCAGGGTCGGTACTGCTGCCTCCTTACTCAACCAGCAGCTGACAGACTCAGACATACGGCATTCCCACGATCTCTAGAGTCCTGGTCAAAACGAGCCAGTTCTCTGGCGCCAGCACATCGCTAAAACGCTACACAGACACCAGTGCGCTGGTGCAGGAGTTTGTGGGACAGTCCCCCACCGCAGCGCGCAGTCACGCTGCCATTGTACGAACCCGCTATCTCCATAGCGGCTATCGAAGCTCGGGCACAATCCGCGAGGAGGACATGTTATATACTCTAGGCCTATTCGCCGTGCAGCCGGTCAGATTTATCAACAAATACGAATGGCGCGAACTCAGTGATATGGAGAAGTGCGCCATCGGCACCTTCTGGAAGAGCTTGGGCGATGGCCTTGAAGTTAGCTATGATGCGCTCCCTTCAGGAAAGACCGGCTTCCGAGACGGTCTGCAATGGCTTGAGGAGATCATGGCGTGGAGTGACGCCTATGAGGAACGGTGCATGGTGCCGGATGCAAAGAATCGCCAGATCGCAGACCAGACCACGACGGTTTTGCTATACATGGTTCCTAAGGCCTTCCATTCCTTTGGATTACACGCCGTCTCATTTATGATGGACGATCGCCTGCGCAAGGCTATGTTGTAAGTAGAGAATCCTCACGACACCAGTTAACATGTCTTTCTTGCGAAAGCTAATTGTTGCACAGGTATGACCCTCCGCCAGAATCATACGCCAGCTTCTTCTCGTTCGCCCTGAATGCTCGCCGATTTGTCTTGCGCTACCTCACGTTACCTCGTCCCTATATATTCCGACACTCGACCTTCACTGAGCACCAAACTGCCGACGAGCGAGTTTTTATCACGCAATGGGAGGGGGCGCCTTACTATGTCAAGCCGACTTTCTGGAATCGCTGGAGCCCAGGCGCCTGGTATACCTGGGCACTAGGCCGCCCGCTTCCAGGAGACGAAGGCGACAAGTATTACCCGACTGGGTACTATATTCCCGACGTCGGACCTAAGAATTTTGAAGGCAAAGGCCGGAAGAATCAGCAGGAGGGTATGGAGGGCTTAAGGCTCTCACGAACCGGTGGTTGCCCATTTGGTTGAGTGGCAGATGTTGGTTTCTCGCTTTGCGTATTCGTGCTAAGAGGAACGAATTAAGACTGGAATCATCATGAGATCGGGCAGTTATACATTGATCAATATATATAAATAGATCAGGTATGCCTCGCCGAACAAATTCGCTCCAAGATTATTCTAATGACCACTATCGGGATTCGGTACCTAAAGTAGTCTACTAGTGATACTTTACTTAATTCATGGAAGACCGGATGCTTTCTGTGCGCCTGGAATGTACACTTTCTTCCTTCACTCCATCCTCACCAACCTTACGTTTCTACCCGTGCCGATGTCTATGGGAATATGCATCACGTGTACAATAAGAGGGGCTGATAAGTGCGTAGTAACGAGTACTCTATAGACAACAATACCCAGGACCGGTGGGTCAGAAATGCCATCGATTCTATCGCTGTGATCCATGCCTATGGCGTTATTCACGCTGACATTAGTCCACGTAACTTTCTTGTGGCCGACGACCTATCGATCAAGCTTTGCGACTTTGCCGGGTCCGCAATTGGCGACTTGCAGCCCTTGATTGAAGAAGAAGATCGGTACCGAATGTCGCCGCTGTCGCCACGGAGTATCAAGACTGATTTGTTTGCTCTCGGCTGCTTGGTCTACGAAATTTCAACTGGAGCTCGCCCATATGACGAGGTCGACGATACCGAAGAAGTCGAAAGGCTCTATAGCTCCCAGACATTTCCGAAACTTGACGGTCTTAAACATCAGAATATCATCTACAAATGTTGGACATCCCGATACGAAGGCGTGGACGCACTCCGGGGTGATTACAGTCGGTGCACTTATCAGGCAAATGGTTGAGGAAACCTCGCAGCACTATGGAAGCTGGAGTACATAAGGTAGAGTCTGATATGGTGTGGTGATTCTATATGATTCTGAAGTTTGTTTTCGGCGCGTCGACACGTTGATAGAGGTTAAATGCAGTTTTGCTGGGCTCCTCCTGGCACTCAGGGCAGTTGTACAGAGACTGTTTTCGCCTCGTGGGTTGATTCGGCCTTCAAGGCGCGAATGTTCGCTTTAAATAGATCGTATGTCGCGTACGGTGGACGGCTGCCGTTCAATCATCTTCTAGGGACTTTCGCAGCTGAGATGCGCTGATCAACCACACCCCGGCTCCATGTGGAGATCATATTCGCCAGACCAACAGCCTTTGAGTACGGACTCCGTACTCTCTGGACAGACAGCTAAGGTGACTGGTCTCTACGAGCTGCGCTCAGTTGGTATATTAGCCCACAACTTCCCGGGTTTTGTTTTCTGGTGCTGCCCATGTATTTTTTGTGCTAATATTTGAGCGATTCATGAATCTGCGGTGGATGCTTGTACGATTTTTCGAAGCATATCTAAAGCATGATAACATTTGTAAATAGACGGAGAGTACTAGATACCTAGTAGGTAGGTAGTTATCCAAGCGACACAGCTTGACGAGCTATGGCTTACGTAACCGTGGCATCAACTCCCCGCAAACTACCAGTCCCTCTTTCAAGTCTGTTTCACTTCCACACTTTTTCTACAACTTGACAATCGATCACAGTTCTACCTTGGTGTTTTCGTCATGGCGCTACAAGACCCCAAGAACGACGCGACCGAATCTCCGCTGCCCTTCGGCAACTTCCCCCAAGACCCTTCCGAATTCGACAGCGACCCTCGAATCTCCTTCTCAAAACTCGACGACAAATTCATTTTGGAAACAGACGATGGACAGGAATATACCTACGACACCATCTTGAAGCGGTGGATTCCGACGGTGTGTGCGCGCTTTCTCTCCAGCTGGTCGACCCCCGTTTTCTCACTCCCCGGCTGTTGAAATCCCTCCCCTCCGTCCTCCCTGTTTCATTTGTTTATTTGCTTTTCGGGGACACACTACGCTACGAGAATAATGGATACTTCCATTGTTATGCGCTTGCATGGCTAAGTTCGCTTGGATTTTGGGTGGTTCGTGAAACTGATTGCTGGTCGGCGCCGCTTTGCGCCTGTGGTTGTCCTCCAGGTCGATGATGACTTGCTGCAGCAACAGCAAGAAGCCTATAAAGTACAAGGGGTGGATGAAGATGAGACGACTGCACAGCAGCTCAAGAAGAAGCGGAAGCAACAAGGAGGTGCAGAGGAGGTTAGTCCCATGCTTCTAGCTTTGTGAGCTGGACTAACGCTTAATTTATCAATAGGGCAATTCGAAACCGAAGAAACAGCGCGTGAATACGGCAGTCTATATCACATCCATTCCCCTAGACGCCGAGCTCGACGAAATTCGAGATATCTTTTCGAGATGTGGTGTCATTGCTGAGGAGATTGACAGCGGCCGGCCGCGGATCAAAATGTACACGGATGACGACGGGAAGTTCAAAGGCGAAGCACTCGTTGTCTATTTCCGACCCGAGTCTGTCAACCTGGCGATTCAAATGCTGGACGACTCCGATTTCCGGTTGGGTGTGACAGGACCGCAGGGTAACATGCGAGTCCAAGCCGCAGACTTCTCCTTCAAGAGCCAACAAGAAGCGCCAACAAAAACTAGCGCGCGGGATAAGAAGAAGATCATCAAAAGGACCCAAAAGCTCAACAAGTATGGCCTAACTCGCTCCTATCGTTCGACAACGGCTGACCAAATTAGCAAACTCACGGACTGGGATGACGATGAGCCGGCTGCCCTAGTAGACACAAACTCGAAGTTCGAGAAGGTCGTCATACTCAAGCATATGTTTACCCTTGACGAATTAGATGTACGGCCCCTGTTCATGATTTGTTGTTCGCCTTCTGAGCTGACAAACTATAGGAGGACCCTGCTGCTATCCTCGACATTAAGGAAGACATCCGTGACGAGTGCTCAAAGTTGGGCGAAGTGACAAATGTCGTCCTCTACGATAAAGAGCCCGCGGGAGTTGTTAGCGTACGATTCGCAAATCCTGAATCGGCGCGAGCTTGCGTCAACGTACGTTCTCTTTCATATCCACATTTCGTAACGATGACTGACGTATGCTAGCTCATGAATGGCCGCTTCTTCGGCGGAACGGCCGTCGAAGCCTACATCTCAGATGGAAGCGAAAAGTTCCGTAAAACGAACGAGAAGCGCGCAGCCCTCGAGGATCTTGCTGAGAAGGGCTTCGACGCAGAAGATGACGAGGAGAATCAGCGACTTGATGAGTTCGGCACGTGGTTGGAGAGCTCACATACTGTTGAAAATACGGCAAAGTGAGCTGAAAGGCCAGCTGTCATTTTATTTATTCTGTACAATAGCTATTTCTTGAAACAGGACACCAACTTCATATCCTGGTGGTCCTTGAAACAGGTTCTGGGTTTCGTCGGCTAAGGTCATACTTTGCGGATACAAAACATCCGATTCAAAGCTGTAATGGCCAGATGACTAGCATCCATCCAGGCAGCAGTGTAATCTGTTGAGGTTTTCAATAAACTTGTTGGGATGAACTCTCCACCTCACACCTGCACTCGCAACCCTGTCCTGAATTGTATAGTCCGCAGCCCCAGGGCAGGTGAGTCAATCAGACCCTGGCGCCATATCACATGCAAAACAAAATATTCTCCAGGAACCACCATACCATATCTAGGTTTGTTCTAAGGATACCTAGATATGAAGAGGCTAAAGAGTATCTAGCTGTGTCAATCATGCAATCAATACGTTGGTTCCTGGCGTATTGGTATCCATTTGAGGGTGTTGGTGGATTTACATGTGATGCAGATCGCGGCGGGCTTTTGGCTTGACTTGCCTACCCAGTGGAACGATATAGAAGAGCGTAGGGGTTTCACATGGAAATGACACAACATTGAAGAATTGTTTTGTTGAGAGGTGGATAGGTACCTAGATTATTCAGTATAGTATACAGAAGATAGGCCACGTTGATTTACTCATGTCTGGATCTGCCTGGTGAGTTGAAGCTTGTGATTGAGGTGGATATTGGATTTGGAGATATATAAGTGGCTTTGAAGTCTAGCCTTCAAAGAAATAGAAGAAGAGTACCTACTACTTTGTACGCACTGCAACTATCATAACCTCTCTTTGATTTGACAAATTCTTATACCGTGGTCAAAAATGGGAGAGTATAGACCCTCCCAAACCATGACACAAGCCCCGTCTCTTCATGACCTCAATGGCGTCTGGGTTCTTGTAGGTATACCACTAACAAATCTGAGGTTAAGTCACGATGATCAAAAGCGCTGACAATCTACTGTTATAGGACAAACACCTCTCCGCTAATATCCCCTCTATCCTCAAACTTGTACGCCCCCATCCCCAACCCACTAAAAGCAATTGACTGAACAATGCGTATAGCAAAGACTCCCATTCCTCCTCCGCAAAGCCATAACCTCACCCAGCACGCCCATTCATCTGCACGTAACGACCTACACTACAGCCAACCCGAATGGAGAAACCAAGATACATCTAGACCTTATCCAGCGTACCCCGGGCCTTGGGTTAGGCCTTGTGCCCGTGATTGAGGACAAGAGGGTGCTGGATTGGGTGGAGGGTTGGCATGAGGATTTGGTGTTTGGGAAGGTGAGGACGAGGAGTCGTCTTGTTTCTGGGGTTAAAGGGAACGATAAGGGGGGTAGGAAGGGGAGAATGAGGCCTGATGTGGGTGTTTGTGTGAGTGTTAAGAAAGAGGTTGAGGAGGGAGTAGGGATATTCTTGAGAGGGGAGAGAGGAATTGACGATGATGGGGTTCTGGGTGGCGATGTGAGTAAGGATGAGATTGATGGAGAAGATGGGCAGTTCTGGGTGCAGACGCTGGAGATTAATGATAAGGCTGGATGGAGTGCGGAGACGGTATGTGTGCTCTTTTCTTTTCCTTGGGGGTTAATGGTTGCTGATGGTGATTCTGGCAGATTTGGGGCTTTGAGATGGTGGATAGTGCGAGATGTTTGACCAGTCGGGTTGTGGCGGTGGATGGGAAAGGGAACTATCAGCTTGGACGGTGTGTGTTTCGGTTGCTGAGTAGGGGTGACTGATTGCTAGATGAGCTTCGGAAGCTGTTTGAATGTTGTTATAGTACATAATGTCTAATATAATTGCTTCAATCAATGTTCAAGAGAATGGAACCCATGGTAGATAAGCAGCTCGGTACATCAGGGCTGTAGAGAGCCGTTTCGACTCGAGTATCCGTAGATCCCACGCCTAACGTTGCAGAGCCGAGACAACGACAGTTTATGGCATACTGTAAGGCCAACGCTCCGTATGTTGACAGGACAGCTCCATTCACGTATAAAGATGTCTCCGGGTCCCTATACCTACTCTAACGGCGTGATGTCACCTCTTTGTGGACCAGAGCCACTTCTTGTCTCACTAAATCGGATAGCAACATTAGTCCTATATCAGCCGCGTGTAAGCTGCGGTGGATGGAGGTTTTATTCGGATAATATTGGTTTGCGGGTCACCGGTAGGGTATTTGGCTTCCTTCGAACTTCTGCAGTATATTGTTGCCATCTACCCCAAGAGCATGTATTCAAAATTTATATCTAGCAAAGAACATTAGTACAAGTAGAAGGCGCAGGGACGTATAATAATGAATCTAGATGAACTATTTAGCGTAGTGTGTGTGTGTTTGTGTGTGTGTGCGAGACATCCCCGGCCTCCAATTCTCTATGATTGTGACGGAAACGATGCCGTGTGATAGAGTCCGCGTTAGTCTCCGGGATAGCATATTTTCTGGTGACTTGCCGGCCGAACGGCGATCTTGCAGAAACTCTGCATTTTATATAGAAACCCAGCGGGTGCATCTAATGGATCCGATTTTAGTTGCCATTGGCCTTTGAAAATACCTGAGTTCGGATTAAAGTCAATGATACGAATGTTTGTTGTCTCGTGGTTCGCGTGCAAGTGTGGTTCGTTCCTGGATCCCGTGACTGAGCCTGGCGCTAAACCCCTTCTGGGGGTCCCCTTTTGTTGTTGTTGATCGTTTCCCGACTACGGAAACCACTTTTTCAGTCTAGCCTTTGGACGGACCAGTGTGCTGTGCTGGCCGCCCTTCACCGCTCCAGCTCAACCGACCAATTCCCCAACCCAACTTTCCTCCTCTCTCCTGATTTCCTGATCTCCTCCTTTTTCTCCTCCCCTCAACCTACCGGCTGTTCTCCAGTCTTATCACTCATCTTCAATTCTTCTTGCAGTTTCTGCAATCATCTCCCTTTCCCCCCTACATACCTCCCACCTCCCTTCACAATGCGTGAGATCGTATGTTGACACTCCCACTTTGACGCGTCTTGAGGGGCCCCCTTCCCGTTAGGGGCAACAGGGACCCCACCAGTTCTACATTCCACGATCATTGATGCTAACCATGTCTTTTCATTCTTGATAGGTTCACCTCCAGACCGGCCAGTGTGTAAGTGGAAGAACATGGCGAGATCGATAACAATATGAACAATACTGAACTCGTTTGCGTGTTAGGGTAACCAAATTGGTGCTGCTTTCTGGTACGTCGAAATTTTATCTACTTGCTTAACTGTTTCTGTTGTGATGCAATGCTAACATCTCCCAAAGGCAGACCATCTCCGGTGAGCACGGCCTTGATGGCTCCGGTGTGTGAGTACAGCCTGTCCAGAACCCGACCATAACACGAGAACGAAACAGAACCTGATACAGCGCAGTTACAATGGCTCCTCCGACCTCCAGCTCGAGCGTATGAACGTCTACTTCAACGAAGCCAGCGGCAACAAGTACGTTCCCCGTGCCGTTCTCGTCGATCTCGAGCCCGGTACCATGGACGCCGTCCGTGCCGGTCCTTTCGGCCAGCTCTTCCGCCCCGACAACTTCGTCTTCGGTCAGTCCGGTGCTGGTAACAACTGGGCCAAGGGTCACTACACTGAGGGTGCCGAGCTCGTTGACAACGTCGTTGATGTTGTCCGTCGTGAGGCTGAGGCTTGCGACTGCCTCCAGGGTTTCCAGATCACCCACTCTCTCGGTGGTGGTACCGGTGCCGGTATGGGTACTCTCCTCATCTCCAAGATTCGTGAGGAGTTCCCCGACCGCATGATGGCCACTTTCTCCGTCGTTCCCTCCCCCAAGGTCTCCGACACCGTCGTTGAGCCTTACAACGCCACCCTCTCCGTTCACCAGCTTGTTGAGCACTCCGACGAGACCTTCTGTATCGATAACGAGGCTCTCTACGATATCTGCATGCGCACCCTTAAGCTCTCCAACCCCTCCTACGGTGATCTCAACCACCTCGTCTCCGCCGTCATGTCTGGCGTCACCACCTGCCTTCGTTTCCCCGGTCAGCTCAACTCTGACCTCCGCAAGTTGGCTGTCAACATGGTTCCTTTCCCTCGTCTGCACTTCTTCATGGTCGGCTTCGCTCCTCTGACCAGCCGTGGCGCCTACTCTTTCCGCGCTGTCTCCGTGCCTGAGTTGACCCAGCAGATGTTCGACCCCAAGAACATGATGGCTGCTTCTGACTTCCGCAACGGTCGTTACCTGACCTGCTCCGCTATCTTGTACGTAACCCGATTCTATCATGTTGAATCCCCAACTAACAATTCTTCAGCCGCGGTAAGGTCTCCATGAAGGAGGTTGAGGACCAGATGCGCAGTATCCAGAGCAAGAACCAGTCCTACTTCGTTGAGTGGATTCCCAACAACATCCAGACCGCTCTCTGCTCCATTCCCCCCCGCGGCCTCAAGATGTCTTCCACCTTCATCGGAAACTCCACCTCCATCCAGGAGCTCTTCAAGCGTGTTGGTGACCAGTTCACTGCTATGTTCCGTCGCAAGGCTTTCTTGCATTGGTACACTGGTGAGGGTATGGACGAGATGGAGTTCACTGAGGCTGAGAGCAACATGAACGATCTCGTCTCCGAGTACCAGCAGTACCAGGACGCCTCCATCTCCGAGGGCGAGGACGATTAGTAAGTTCCCCAGTTTCTAACATACTAGATAATGGCTAACCCACTGCAGCGCTGAGGAGGAGATCCTCGAGGGTGAGGAGTGAATTATTGTTCAGAAGCGACGAATTGAGAACAGCTCATAATAATACCCTTGATAAGCCATCACGAACCCCGATGTTCGAGTATGGGGCATTGTCAATCAAATGTTTTGGTTTGAGCGGTCTTGATTTTCCCTGTTTCTAAATTCTTTCGGTCAAGAGACCTGAACCTATTGAATGAAAGCACATAGCTTAAAAGCCGTGCAGCTGGTACTAGCCGTCCTATCCTTGTAATCGATTAGCTTTAATACACTTTTTGTCAGTGACCATCCATGATTGTAGGCTGCCATATAAGATCCCCGTATGCCACGTTGCATATTACGGCTTTATGCTCACCACATTAGATCAGACTATCAGCGTACCCCATGTTCAAGATTGATAGGCAAGCAAGATAACTAACTCCTTTCGCAAATCCTTCCACGTGCGCAAAAATATCCCGACCTAATACAAAGCCTACCTGTCTCGCGTAGCATCTCCGAGAACTTTATACCGGTATACGCTTTTCTCTCAACTTCTCTTCATACTTGTTTCACACGGCGTGATGCATATCCTTGAAACCCGCTTGTCATTTAAATGATAAGATAAGCTGAGCTAACCTATGGAGGATGTAGGAATGTAGGTAAAGAGTGTCCATGTGGACTTGTGCGTTATTGGGTGGAGTTTCAAGACCCCTAGTAACTGCGGTTTTCGGGTTCGGATTGAAGGTAATTTTTGAGGGTCGAGTAGGTAGGCAGGGAATTTATTCAATTGGAGAGCCATACACCGAGCAACATATAAGGAACAAACGAAGAGTAAGACATGGAATGGGTATATATTCATAGCAGATATTAAGTATGTAAATGTAAAGTAAAAGGAAAAGACTGGCAGACAGACAAGTGGAAAGGACCATATACGAGAAGGAAAGAAACAGAAGTAATGGTAGGTACTATGTACAACAGGACTCGGGATGGAGACTGATTGATTGGTCGCTCAGTTCGTCACCGGGTGGGCATGGGACAGCCAGATGCAGAAGGATTGTTGGTCTGCATCGGTGTTTGCTCATGCACTCGTGCTCTCATCATTGTTTCGGTGTTTATATGGAGGTTTTTGGCTTACGCCTTGAGCTCGGTTGTGCCCTCGGCGCCGTGAGGAGGGGAGGCGCTGCGCTTGGAGGCGCCGTCAAGATGCTCAGCGCTGCCGTTGATGACGTCGCGGGTGAGTTCGACGTAGTCGTACTGTGAAAGGGTTAGTGAGGGTTCTCGCTTTGAGGGGGTGATGAGTAGGGGAAACATACAGCGAACTCGCCAATCTCGGCGTCATCAATACCGAGGATCTCGTCCTCCTCAGAGGCACGCAGGCTCAGACCTGGGATCATGTTGATGATGAAGAGGATCAGGCAGCTGCCGAAGAACGAGTAGGCCATGCCGGAGACAGAGTCGGCAAGCTGGTAGCCGAGCTGGATATAGTTCTGGTTGACCCAGCCGCCGTCAATATCGGTGACGCCGTCGAGGTGGGCAATGTAGTCACTGGGGATGAATTAGTTTTAGTCGGGCTGATTGTTATTAGGGAACTTACGCAGCGAAAAGGCCGGTGAGAAGGTTACCGACGACACCACCGATTCCGTGGACGGCAAAGATATCAAGAGCATCGTCGACCTTGATCAGGTACTTGAGCTTGGTGGCGTAGTTGCAGGAGATGGCACCGACAACACCGAAGACGACGGCGGACCAGGGAGGAACAAAGCCAGAGCCGGGGGTGATAGCAACAAGACCAGAGATAACACCGGAGCAGAAACCAACGGTCGACCATTTGCGCTCCAGGCGGTAGTCGAGCAAGCACCAGGTGACACCACCGACGGCCGCAGCGAGGTTGGTAACGACAGCAGCCATGACGGCGCGCAGGTTAGCGCTTAGGGCGGAACCAGCATTGAAGCCGAACCAGCCGACCCAGAGAAAGACGGTACCGATAACAACATGGGTGACGTTGTGAGGGCGGTAGTTGAGTTCGTGTGTTCCGTGTCCACGACGCTTTCCGAGCATGAGGGAGTAGGCCAGAGCAGTCGTACCGGAAACAATGTGGACAGGGGTGCCACCAGCGAAGTCGAGGCCACCTAGTTCGAAAACCCATCCGGAAGCATTCCAGGTCCAGCAGGCGACAGGGTCATAGATTATCGTACTCCAGATGAAGACGAAAATCATGCAGGGGAGCATACGACCACGCTCGGCAACAGCACCAACGGCCAGTGCAACCCTAATATACGATTAGACTCAGTTGGCTGTGGAGGGGCTCGAACAACTCACGTAATACAAGCGAACATCCCTTGAAACACTGCAAACAACAAGTCCGGCACCTTGCTAGAACCGATTGAGGGTTGAGCCAGGACACCCTTGAACCCAAAGTTATCCAAGTTTCCAATGTATTTTCCGGCTGAGTGGGAAAAGGCCAGGGAATAACCCCAGAAAAACCATTGAAATGAGACCACACCGATGGACATGAGCGATAGCCAGATCAGAGAGAGAGCGGACTTGCGGCGAGCGAGACCGGAATAGAAGAACCTATTCAGGGACACAGTCAGTCCAGGCAACGGGGTGCACGGGAGGGATTCGGCTTCTTACCCGACACCGGGAATCATCAAGAGAACAAGGGCTGTTGAAGTGATAATCCATGCAATATCACCAGACTGATATAATCATTAGCCCTGCCATAGCAAAGTACTGCCATTGTACGATAGACTCACGCTGTACCAGATATTGAGATCGTCATCGGCAGAGGATCCGCCATTGGCACCCGTGCCATTGTAAGGAACAGGATATTCGGCCATTGTGAAGATTTAATCGGACTTAGTAAGTCGTCACCGGGTACCGTCGTCAAAGGAATGAAAAGAAGGTATCACAGTTAAGGATCCTACTGGTATCGGCCGGCCCCGTGAGTTGGAAGTCAGGGAGACGGAGCGTAGATAGGGTTAATATATGTGAGAGGGACGCGCAAGAGCCCCAGTCAAGCCCCAGATATCAGATCGGCCGGTCTTAAAAAAGTAAAAGGAGGAAAAAAGAAAGGGCAGAAGCATATGCATGAAGGGGGGGCCCGGAGAAGATAAATAACAATAGTGGGTGGCATAGTGTGGCAGCCAGAAAGTGGTTCTGATACCAGTCAGATTGTCAGCAACGCCATGATCCATCGCTCTCAGAACGGCCCCATCTCCCTGCAGAGATAGACAGAGAGCAATTCTAGGCAGAGCTCCACCCATGGTCGCATCGTGCGGGATGGGCTTCTGGGCTTCGTCTTCCAGGCTGCGGCGCAGATGAGCCAAGCCCACCGTGATATCAGTATACGAAGTGAAGATGTTGGAGTCGTCCGATCCAGGACGCTGTCTTCTGATCCAACGAGAGATCATAGCTCCTATCACGGAGGATGTCCTGATCTCACGCGTGTTGGATGTCAACCATGGGAGGCAGAGTACCGCTGATGATTGGATAGGAGTATAGCTGCTAGTTCCGTATAGCAGACCAGGACGATAAGAATGACAATGGATAGCTGAGATTACGGATTCGGTGACAGATCGACGAAAATAATAGCAATCTCTCGAGGATAGGGCGGTTCATACATTAAACGTACCTTGCGCTAACTGGTTGTAGAACTGACAGCACCGCTGATTGGCTGTACTCGGTTCATCGGGACTGGCTGGAGATAGCAGTGTTGAGCCTGTCTCTCGGCACCATCCGTGGCGCTGTGCCTTCATTGAAACATTGCATTGTGTGCCTCAATCTATCTGGAGCGCAGGCAATTCTAGAAATGATGTTCACTATTGGAATGAAACACGACGATCATGGGTCAAAGTTGATCTGTCATCGATGTCAACTTTGTGCTGCAGCAAGGGGATGCCGAATCCCGGTGTCACTTTCGGCCCCGAGTCTCCGACTGCCCTCCGAACGGAGATACTCCAACTTGACACCTGCATCTCCAACTCGACATCTCGTGGGCAGGAAGTACCTGCAGGAAGGATATCCGTGCTCCGGAAAACATGTCTGACAGTACTAAGTGAGCAGTGAGGCTTGAGCACCAAGGTGGTGGGTGTGCCCACTGCCCAGATGAACGCCCCGCTGGGCTCAAGAGCAGCTCCGTTATCTACACTGCTTTGGACCAATCAGCGTCTGTGTCTGTCCCTTATCATGCCCGTTTCTCCCACAAATCATTACTGGGTTGTCAAGCTCTGGACTTTGATAGACAAGATCTTGGCTTCACTTGCCAAGAGCACATCCTTCCTCATGTTGGCTGCTCTTGCGATCTTGCTTTTCAGGCTCGCAGTTCAAACCTCATGATGAGCATGTTGATCTCTCTTGGGACAGCATGAGTGTTTCTTGGACCAGACGATGGTAGTATCAAATTGTGTCTGTGTCATGATTCGCACATTCCGATCGACTCCGAAGTCCAACGCCACGTTCTTGTTGGTACAATGGGAGCTCTCGACTAGAGAAGCCAGCCTGCATCCACGTTCCGAGAGGCGTCATGGAGCCGGTAGGGCTGCAAAAGCCCAGCTCAGCGACAGTCTCCACACTTGTCAAGCCGTGCACGAACGCCAGTTCCCAAGATCTTTACGATGACTGAATGATAACTATCAGATTGAGTTCTTGATAACTGCAGTCATCAGGATCGCTGATCTACAGTCATTGCCGAGACCATGCACGGCCTTTCTGGGCATTCCGCCGGGTGGAAGCCTGAAAGGCTCATCCTTCAAGGACTTGAGTGTGGAGGATCATCAGGATGGCTCGGGCTCTTGGAGTAGATAAACATTGTTTCTCTCATTGGCCGAGACGTCAGGTATTGCGACTCAGTCAAAGAGCCCCAGATAGTTCATGTAAGTGTGTCATGATCTCTGCCCAAGTGACTCAACCCAACAGCGAGATACCGACGATAAAGTAACTTGGCATGGTTATTGAACCGATCGCGGGCCTTCCTTTGGCCCCAGCAGCCAGGATAAGCTTAGGTTCCAGAAGCCCTCCGCAAGCGCTCACGAAATGTCCGCTCAAATGTTGTTATGGCGGAAGATATGCACGACCTCGGAGATATACTGTTCCTCGTCGACCTTGGTGATGAACTCATTGCCATTATGGAGCATAATCGGAATTGAGTGCAGAACGATCAGTCATTCTCCTTACTCGAATTCGGGGCCGGTCGACCTTTGATTTCTGGAACTCCCCAAGTCTGATTTTCTATTCAATTTGCTAGGCTCAAATGGCTGGCCAGTCCAATACAACCTGACAGCCGCTCATCCAATCGCAATGCATCCAGGATGACATACCAAAACTAGGAAGACCAGTTCAAAGCCAGATCAAAGATATCGTAGTTCCTCCAGCTTCTGTGCTCAGCACTCCTAGGCACCCTCGCCGGTCTCAACAGAACAGGGACACTTTGCTCACTGAGGCCTCCATGCGAGCGCAGCGGATGATCTCTCACCTTAGACAAGTCATGCTTCGCTCTACCACTCCCAATGACTGTATGTGCTGTCGAGATAACCACAATATCAGCCTCTCTATCAAAAGGAATCTCATACTTTCGTGCCGCATCCTCTCTATTCAAAGCAATCTCCACCTCCGGCAGTGACCGACAAACCGCGAGCATCGCCTCTAACTGCGCAAGATCCCTGAGGTAAACACGCACAAACGATCCCAGTGCTCCATGGTGCCGCACAAACGGATCGGTAATCGGGCATATAACACGAGCCGAGCCAGCGCCAAATTTCTTATTCAACACGTCTTCCAAGAAAAGCACATTCGGCTGTCTGTCGAATGTAGATTTGGCGCTCATTCCGTGATCTCCTGTTACTGCGACGGTTACCCCACGACTAACTATCTGCCCTAGCTGGTTATCGATCGCTTGCATGAACTCATCAGCTTCCTTGCTTCCAGGTTCATGTTTATGCTGGATATAGTCCGAAAGTGTCAGGTAAAGAAAGTCAGATCGCGCTTCTTGGAGCAGCTTGACTCCTGCATCGAGAACAAAAAACGACAGATCAGCGGAGTACTGGCTTGGGGCGCGTCTACCGAGCCAATTCTCTACATTCTTGATGCCGTTCTCTTCTAGGGTACAGTCTGCTGCGCGTTCTGCAGAGAAGCAAATTGCAGGGCGCTGCAGGCCGTGTGCAAGGATTTTCCGCAGCTTATCTTTTGCGGTGATGGCGGCGACACGAACGCCTCGCTCGGACAGTTTCTGGAGCAGGGTGTCTCCTCGGAGCAGTGTGTCGTCTGTTATCATTGTTTCTCGACCAGTCTCGCGGTCTAGGAAGAAGTTTCCTGCTATTCCGTGGATGGATGGTGGGGCGCCGGTGATGATGGAGACGTTGTTAGGGTTTGTGAAGGACGGCATGCAGCTCTTGGCTGTTGCGTGGAAGCCTGTCTCGATGATCGACTTGAATGTTGGGAGGAGGTTACGCTCGAGACCTGAGGTGAGATATGAGGGGTCGAAGCCATCGATGCAGAGTACGACTGTTGGGGTTTGTGGGAGCCGGTACTCCCTTGAGTGCAGGGTGAAGTTGGAGCGGGATTCTTGGGGTAGGGTCAGGTCAGTGTCCGTTTTAGTTTTGGGTTTAGATGAAGACGAATTTACCAAGGAGACACTCGTATGCCAGTTGCTCAAAGCATTCTAGTACTGGAACCGCGGTGTTCGTGGCCTTTGCTTGTTCATTCCACCGTCTAACAGCGAGCTTCGCGTCCAGCCAGGCTTTGTTTTGAAAGGCTTTGTTCTGCTTCGGAGTGAGCCCTCCTCCCGGCAATGATTAGCAACCTAACATATCCTGCTAAAAGTACAAGAGAACAAAGAAAGAACATACCTGATACTCCAACGACTCATCCGTATCACTCAACCCCGCGCAAGACCCCGCATCCGTAGCATCAACAAATCCCTCCACCAGCGCACAAACTCGCTCACTGAAGCCAAGTTTCCGGAGATACCTCTGCCCAACCGCCCGATGGTGTTGTCTGTTCGTGTGGTCCTCGTCTTCAACCGGTCCAGTCAAAGGGGCCTTCTCCGCGGCGGGGATGGCGCTGCCGACATCATACAGGAGCGCCGCAATCACGACCTCCGCGTCGTTTCCATACTCTTCAGATTCTTGTGCCAAGAGTGCAGCTCGTACCGAATGCTCGTGCTGAGATCGCCGGAGATAATTGAAGAGGGTGGTTGTTGTGACTCGGGTGTGGGCTAGAACGAATGGGAGCATTTTTGCTTTTTGTTTTTTTTGGTCTTTGGTTAAAGATGTTATTCTTAAGTAATTACTTTTTACGTTTCTGGTTTACTTTTTACTTTTTTAGGTTTGTTCACGGTTGAGAGGTGAGAAAAGAAGAAGAAAAAGGAGGGTGTGGCCGGGGGGGAAGAGCTGAATATATACCTGGGACCTACCAACTCCGCATGGAGAAGCAGTCCGGGATTCGGCATAAACGACGCTGTCGCATTTACGCTGGCGCATTGATGAAGCGAGCACGGAATTTATATCCAATAAAACTCGAGATTCGTACGAGAAATATGTCTCTGCCTCCATGTCCCCAGAGAGCCTCTCACCTGTTCCACTTGCACTAGTTATGGCCAAGCATCCAAGCCTATCTGGATTAGAGAAGGACTTCAGTGTCAAGATTCCGACCCCGGAGCATGGTTGTATGAGATTAATGAGCTAGTGGCGCCGTAAAAAGATTGAAGATGGAGTTGTTGACTGTCAAGCTGTCACCCCCATCATGATCGGCACGAAGCGATCGTTCAACGTCTAGTCCAAAGTACGGAGTAACTAAGAGTAGCTATCGAGTAGATCCTGAGGCAATGGCAAATGTGTAGACAACGTGACATTCGTACAACAGTCTGTGTATCAATTGACTCATTTAACTCTTCAATTAAGTAATGTATTATAATATGTGACTATATTATTTTCCCGGTTTTTTTTCTTGTCTGCCGCAAATTAAAGATTGCTATCGCCACACCTGCACCGCCACATCTGCCACCCAGTGAGCTTCTCGCTCTCTGGCCGATAACTCCAACTTTACTCCGTACTTTTACCACCATCCATCCCCATTCGCGATGGACCCCCAGCCGGTCCACGAATATCAGATGCTGGAGCATCCCGACATAGGGAATGCCGATTCCGACAGCTCCGGCTCTGACGAGCTTTTACAGCCACCTTACGTCGTCCGGCCTGGTCCCATCATCCCCGAACCTTTCGACCCCCAGACTCCCGCCGTCGCCTCCTCTCCTCCACAACCTCACTCTGCTTTCAGCTCCTGGGCAAGTGTTACTCCTACCCGTGCTCGCGGTGCTAGTGTCGGTGCTTCAGCTCTCGAGAAAATGTCCTCACCACCGGGGTTAGAGGGGACGCCGCCCATCGATCCCCGATTGCAACGTCCTTCGCACCCGGCCAGGACGCCCTCAAGCACATACGCGCCCCAGCGCCGACCTCCCCCTTATATCAGCTTCCAAGACGATCGGCAGCGGTCGTCGTCCACGAAACGGACACTGAGACGGGATCCCAATGCCCAGTATCGCGCGCAGGAGAAGGCATATGTTCAACGTATCCGTGAGGACCCTCAGGGTTGGTACAGTCGTTTCGAGGATAACAAAGGATTGGGGTTGAACACGGGGGACTCTGATGTCGAGGATCCGTCCCCATCGTCGGAAGTCCCGTTTGAAGATGATGCCTACGACCCGGATATCCAACTCTTTATCGCGGACGATAATCAGCCTACGCTTGAGGAGCTCAAGAACCCGAAGAACCAGGAGCGGCTGGAGTGGCATTCTATGTTGGCGTCTGTGTTGAAGGGTGATGTTGTCAAGCAGGAGAAGCAGCGTTTGCTTGGCTCCTCGGAGACGTATAGGTCTGCGGCTCAGAACAATGCGATCTGGCTTGGAGTGAGGGCGAGGATGTGTGGTCGAAGCTTGGTTCTGCAGCGGAAACTCATTGAGGAAGCGAGAACAAATCTGGCTCCGATTATTGAGGAGATTATCAAGTTCCAGATCAAGGGTGAGACGGAAATCGGCAAAACTCCGATCAAACAGGTTGAGGATATTGTCGAGCAGATCAGCAAATGCGAGTCGCTGTACTCTACGCATAAAGAGCTGGAAACTGCTCATCCGCGTGTTGCCTCGGAGGAATACTGCTCTAGTCGCGATGCTGTCTTCGCATGGCACAATACCACGGTCCTCATCAATACGGAACTTGCTATTCTGCAGAAGTGGGTTGGCAATGACGAGCTCGACTTTAGCAAAGCTGGTCTGAGAACGACCAAGAGCGAGCTCTCTGATGAAACCTCTTTCCTCGATCGCATCATGAAGGAGGACGGTCTCAAGACGCTTCAAGGAGAGCACAATATGCTAAATGGCATCAGTTCGGTGATCCAGAAAGCAAAGAGTACGTTGATCGAAAACGCCAACTCTTTTGCTAAACGGCATCTACCTCCTTATATTGAAGAGCTTCTTATCCTCATCAACTTCCCCTCACGACTTATTCAAGAGATTATTCGAGTTCGACTTTCCTACGCTAAGAATATGAAGGATCCCGCTCAGCAGTCTCCTATCCTTGTTGATCAAATGATCACGCAGTTCCAGATTTTGATGAGAGCTGCGGTTGACATCAAGCAACGGTACCTCGACATCGCTCGACCGGAGCCCGGTTGGGACCTCCCGCCGTGCATCGACGAGAACTTCGATAGTGTCGTGCTCGATGCTATGCGGTACTACTTTCGGCTGTTG
The DNA here is from genome assembly GCF_047715665.1 of Aspergillus karnatakaensis. Taxonomy (NCBI): domain Eukaryota; kingdom Fungi; phylum Ascomycota; class Eurotiomycetes; order Eurotiales; family Aspergillaceae; genus Aspergillus; species Aspergillus karnatakaensis. The sequence goes on along the minus strand of NW_027395715.1, from coordinate 412,652 downwards.
AACTGGAAGTTGCAAGCGAATAAGAACACCTTCAAGGAGGCGGAAATCCTAGAACAGGAATGGGAGTTTTGCAATGCGATTGGCCGACAGTTGGAGAGTGGAGATATTGAAGTGGCTGAACAGTTTAGGTACGGTGGCCTTTTCTGTTTATTTTGATATATGCTAACCTGATCTAGTGTGTTGACTGCGAGGGCTATTCATCGTCTGCTCATTCATTTCGAGCGCGAACTGCACGTTCGCGAGGACGAGGACGCGATTGAATTAGATAAACGGTTCAAGGGTGTTCTCGATTCGACCCGAATCCGTCAACGAAAGCTTTACCGATTCTCTCGTTTCTTGCGCCAACTGTTCGAAAATGCGTCAGAGTACAACCTCCCGGCCGACATATCTTGGGACTTCTTCGAGGCCTTGTTCGTTTCCGATCACTTCCTGCTCAAGTCCAATGCGTCTGTTGGTCAGAAAGGCGTCTATCTCTTCGCGCATCGTGCGCTATGGGACCGTCCGGAGGAGATTTCGGCCATTTTGGGAACATCTTTCCGCGAGGAGGAGTTTGGAAAGGACCCCAGTCATGCGCCATACGTCTTGGCCATTCGTCCAGAGAAGCCGTTATCGTGGGCTGGTAAAGAAATGCAGGTTGAGATTGTCGAACAGCCGACCGACCTACGACTTGGAAAGCTCCGTCTTATCGTTGAGGGGTCACAGCAGCGTCTATCCAATGCCAGGCTAGAACTTGCTCAGTTAACAGGCATGCAGCTCGATATGGCTATTGAGCAGCGTGCGAACCTTAGCCGTGTTAACGCCGAGCTCAATAGGATCAAGAAGATTTCGTTCAAGCTATCCATGACCATCATGGACAGTGTCGCCATCCTCAGAAACCAGCTCAAGGAGATGGGCGTGGAGAATACCGAGCTCATTCAATCGTGCTATGCTTTCGCTACAGAGTTCGGTAAGCGTTCGTCGAACGTCGACCCGAACCGTCGTGCAATGAATAGTGCAAGGCTCGCCGATCTAGCCCTTGACTGGGTGTCTTTCATCTGTGATGATTGTGATGCTGCTGACCGAAAGACCTTCAAATGGGCCGTGGCCGCCCTTGAGTTTGCCATGGCCATCACGTCTAGCAGACATCTTCTTTCAATGGATGACCCTCATTTTGCACGGCTACGACAGAAGGTGGCTGGCTGTATGTCACTTCTGATATCACACTTCGATATCATGGGTGCGCGATCTTCCCGCGCGGCGCAGGCCGAGAAACAACGCTCCGATGAGCGCGCGAGCCGCTGGAAGATTGGCGCGGGTCGGATTTTGACTGATGAAGAAGCAATGAAGCTTGTGCGTGAACAGCGTATCTCCCGCTTAGCCAACATTGAGGACGTGAGGATTGAAGCAGATGCGAAACGTCAGGCTCTTGGAAGGGTTCTGGAGGGCTCAGACGAAGCCGATAAGTCGCTTGCGGTTTTGTCCTCGTCTGCTACGAACGTGACTCTGCGTTGGCAGCAGGGTCAGTATATTGGAGGTGGTACTTTTGGTTCCGTCTACGCTGCGATCAACTTGGACAGCAACTACCTGATGGCTGTCAAGGAGATTCGACTACAGGATCCCCAGCTTATTCCTAAGATTTCTCAGCAGATCCGCGATGAGATGGGTGTTCTTGAAGTACTGGATCATCCCAACATTGTGTCCTACCATGGTATTGAAGTCCATCGTGACAAGGTCTATATCTTCATGGAATATTGCTCTGGTGGTTCTCTTGCTAGTCTGTTGGAACATGGTCGTGTCGAAGATGAGACTGTCATCATGGTGTACGCCCTTCAACTCCTGGAAGGACTGGCATACCTCCACCAATCCGGAATCGTGCACCGAGACATCAAGCCTGAAAACATCCTACTCGATCATAACGGTATCATCAAGTACGTCGATTTTGGCGCCGCCAAGATCATCGCACGTCACGGCAAAACCCTCATGCCTATGGACGCGTTCGGCAACGCGGGCTACAAAGACGGCATCGTCCCCAAGGAGAACCCCAACCGCGGCAAGAACCAGAAAACCATGACCGGAACCCCCATGTACATGTCTCCCGAAGTCATCCGCGGTGACACTAGCAAACTCGTCAACCGTCAGGGTGCCGTTGACATTTGGTCTCTCGGCTGTGTCATCTTGGAGATGGCTACTGGCCGCCGCCCCTGGTCGACTCTCGACAATGAATGGGCGATCATGTACAACATCGCTCAAGGGAACCAGCCAGTGCTCCCATCTAGCGACCAGCTTAGTGAACTGGGCATTGACTTCCTTCGTCGCTGCTTCGAGTGTGATCCGTTGAAGAGGCCATCCGCCGCCGAACTCCTGCAGCACGAGTGGATTGTTTCGATCCGTCAGCAAGTGGTTATGGAGACTGCTACCCCAAGCAGCGAACATAGTGGACATAGTGGGAGTATAAGCAGTTCGAACTCGGGCAGTCGGCACGGCTCGACTTACATGTAACGCCTGACTGACCGTTGTTCCCTCCCATGCTAGTCTCGAATTTCTCTTCCATGATATAGCGACGCGACGCCTTCACGACCCAACTATACTGTACCACCCATGATCTCCGACTTCACGCCACGCCATCAGAACCAGCATTCCTTCCCTGAAACGAACCGCATTTGATACCCTCTCTGTCCCCCTTCTCCCCCGTCCCTCTCTGTCATATTGCCAAACATGTATTGTTACTCTTGCCCCTCTGCTTTCCCTGTCTTGCCTTACATTGGAGCGTTGATTCACTACAGCACAGCATACCCAGCATTTGCGTTCCTTTTTATCTCAACTGTCTTGAGCAAACAATGTCATTGCACCTCATCTGTCTTTTTCTACCTTGTCCAACCCAAATTCCTTTCCCGTTTCCTTCTCAAATCTACCAACGGCTATACACATATTATCTTATTCTAAAATATATAGTATAGTACGCCCTGAACTAAATCTATCTCTATTTTCATCGAAAAAAGTCTCTCTATCTGTCCCCAACCACAATGATGAAAACTCACATGCCAACAATATCAATTGTAAAACCCAACTCACCTAACGAACCTCTACCCAAAAACTCCAACCCGATATCGGTGCTAGTGATACCTGGAATTCTCAATCGTCATCTTGACACCAGCCCTCCCTCTTGAAGTTGTGGGTACCATCTCCCGAGGAAACACACGGTTCGCCACGCGGGAACCGTTTTTTTACTTTAAAGCTGATTAGAGTTAGCGATGTGGAATAGCGGATCGAGGCAGGGCTCTAGGCGTGGTTTTGGGTGGAGCTGAATTGTGATTTCCGAGTTGAGCGCGAATTGAGGCGGCGCGGATGATTTATCAGTTCTGTTGCCGGGAGGCAAGATCATGTAAAATAAGGTAGGGGAGGGAAAGTAGCAATGTGTTAAGAGGTGTTGTGGTCATGTAGCAACGGATGTGAACTTGAGCTTGTGCTTGAGTGTGTTCTGTCTGTCTGTCTGTCCTGGATGGGTAGCCTGCAGCCCATGGATAGATAGGTAGATAGTAGGTAACGTAAATAGTTATATGAAACCAAGGTGGCAACTTGAAGTCATAGGAAAGGAGAATCAGATGCGTGCATGGACGTCGATATCGAGAGAGATAAACGAACACAAGAGGAAAGGTCGTGAGCAGGAAAGAGACTATAAGAAGAAGCAATCGTTCATACGTCGCTGGTGAAACCAATAGCCCATGAGGAAACCGGAGAGAAGGGGGAATAATGACAATGGAGAGTAGAGAAAGTAACCGATCATAACAACCAAAGGAAATGAGCAAGAGACCATTGCAACCAATAGAACGCCAAGTGTAAAGAGATCATCGTGAAACATGAATGGATCGAAGAACAGTATAGCGGAGTAGATATACGGCGTGTTGTTCTGACTGTCGGCGATACTATGAGAATTGAGGGGGTCGAGATGAGGAGGTTCATGAAGAGGAACGACAGCGAAAAGAGGGTCGAGCCGCATTTTAGTCCGAAGCAGGTCATCAGCGAAATTCAATGGCAGGAGTGTAGCCATAATTTTCAACATGGCGGAGATCCAACTGCTGATACCTTGAAGAAGTCAGTAACAAGACAATTGAGATTGGAGTGTGGAACTCACTTTTCGCTTTTCGCATGGAAGTAAATGCCAGACACAGTACCCTCGACTTGGTTAAAACAGATGTAGTAGAAACCCTCGAAACTAGCACCGGATATGGTCCGGACACGATGATCCGGTACAAGGAAGTGTTCCTTCCAGCGCATGAAGATATGGTCGCGTTCGGCAAAATCCCAGTATGTAAAATCAGGCCTCTTGGCCTGTTTGGCCAACGGTCGCCATGCAGGAAACCTAGCCCAGTGGTGCATGTCGGTCTTTTCTGACGCACCCCATGATTCATTCCTAGTCTTGAAGGTATGCTTTGTGCCAATTATCTCTCCTTCAAAGAAGGTCGTCAAGGTGGGATGGTCCTCGGTAAGGCCTGCAAGAGAGAAAAGTTAGACATGTTGAGTAAGACTTGAGGGAGAATCAAGGCTTCGCGGACCTTGAATGCGGAGATAACCGCAAAGGTAGGATTCGGCCATGTCAACATGCTTAATTTCCACATCGACATTATAGACCTGGCGGTCTGACTGCTGTGTGCCTGTGAACTTACTTCCCGGTCGCAGGAAGGACGAAGTATAATTCGGAAGAAGCTGATGACGTTAGTTTTGCCCCAAAGTCAATCCAGCCGTAAGGTTTCACATACACGTATGTTCGAAAACTCGTAGCTCAAAAGTGAGGCTGTTGAAGGTGTAGAGGTCACAGTGGAGGTGGAGTTGGCCGGACGTCTAGCGGGACTTAATGTCCTCGAGGTGGATTCATCGTCCGATCTAGACATACTGCTTGGAGAAGCACTGGTTTCCATTTCCACCTTCAGCGAGCCGGAATCCGCACGATCGATCGCATCGTCCGTCTGCATCAACACAGGTTGAGGCGAGACGACGCCCGAGGAAAGAGCATTGTCAGAAGTAGCGTCACTCTCGGTCAGGGCGGCGGATTCCAGGGACTCTCTCCAGGTCGGCAGCCGCTCCGGTTCAGGAGGGCAGGTCGGGCGATTGGAAATATCCTGGGGAACCGAGGTGGCATTCAAGCGAGGCGTGCTGTCACTCGGAGTCGGCATTGAGACGAATTAAGGAGGGACAGGGAATGACATCGGATCGCACTGGGTTGCAAGTTGGGTGGCGAACGAGGGCAGGCGAGTGAACAGCCAGACAATGCATACAACAAGAACGAAAACGGAAGAGAAGACGGCGATTGGAGAAGACGAAGGAGAGTGAGGGGTTCTGGATCAGGAGGGAGAGAAGAAGAATAATATGAGAATGACTAGCCGCAGTAGACGCAAGTTGTGCAGAATCCAAGTCTAAGTAAGGTTTAAATGGTGGATGGAGTGACAGAGCAGTGAGCGCAGACCTCGCCCTACCCAAAGGGGATAGGCGGCTGATTGGCCGCTCCGGCTCTGGTCATGCGAGCTGCGGGGGAGAGGCGAGTCCTAAAGACTACTACCGCAATCTCCAGCTATATCACCTTATTTTAATCATCATACGTGAGTTAAATATAGATTAGAGTAGTCCCGTCCCATAAACCATTCATTAGATGCTGTGCTACTGATTTTAATTTTTCTGCTACACTGCCCTTGATCGCATGCGTCACCGGGCTGCCCTGTTTGACACCATCATTTCGTGCAGACACACAAAGAGCAGTTTTGCGTCTTCAATATGTTATTCATATGGGCTTGATCTATACGAGACGGCACTGTTAGTATCCATACCTCAATAGTCCACTCCCGCAAGCGACGTACCTTGAAGTGAAGAGATATCAAGGAGAAGATCAGCGCCTTCAGATCCTGTACCAGGTAGTAGAACACCCTTAGACCTTCTGGGTCTGCTGACTCTGTTACATCCACAAGAGAACCGATTTTCGCGGTCTGTCACAGTCAACAACAAGTTCTTTCGAAGACAACGTAAACGTACCTCAAAAGAGATATGCTCATTCCCTAGCCGGATTTCCAGCTCCTGGCGTCCATCCTTGTTCTTCTGAGGCCACTTCGAATCGTCCTCCCTAGCGCAGTGTTAGACGAATAGTACCAGAGTCGCGAGCATTGTACGTACTTCAGGATTTCACTGCTCTTGATGATGCGCTTGATTTCCTGAATTAACGCCGAGCTCACGCACACTATGTGTTCCACCAATTAGCGATACTCGTTCAGCGTGTATTGTCAACTCGGGACTCACTCTCTTTACGGATGAGGGAGTCATTGCGGTAGTTGGAATTGTTCGCGTATCGAACGGCAGCACTGCGACCATCGCCGAGGGTGCGGAAATCGAATTCTACCTGGGTTAGCAAGCGCAATCTTATGTAGGTTTCAACTGCCGAGACTTACCTAGAAACTCATGTCCAAACCGCCCAGAGTGACCTGAGCTGCGGAACCGTCAGCAGCGGAGGAAACCTGGGCTCAACACAGATCGCCTTACTAGTAGCGGAGGTAAAACTGTTCGTTTTGACCTGACATTTTCGGGAGATGTTGTGGTAGTAAGGATCATGCGGCGAGGGAGATCAAGGTCCCGCCTAGATAACCCATGGCGGTGGCCCAGGCGGAGCTTAGTCATCCACACACTCCGGACAGCTTGCGGGCCCGCGCAAATGGCCAGGTTGAACATCATAATTGGTGAAGCCTCCGGATTGACAACTTGCGCGCTGATGACTTCCATGTGAGCGTGTGGAGTTGAATTGCTTGAAGCCTCTTTTGTCCTACCTCCTGCGCTTTCTTTGGGGAGTCCATTCCTGGTACGTTTACATCCCTCGTCCTCTCAGCCCTCTCCCTGATGGGCCCCAAAACAACACCTGGTACTCCGTACTGACTGCCCGCTCCAGGCCCTCCTCCTCCTCCTTATCCTTCTCCGAGACGGCCGTTCGTTGAATACCGCACACCATGGCGTCGTTTCTCGAAAATGCATACAGCTTAGTCCATTTGGACAATGCTGCTGATCAGCCTTCGCAACAGGAGTTGAAGCAGCAGTTGGAAAAGGGTACCGATGAGACAAAGCTGGAAACAATGAGGAACATTATTACGATCATGCTCAATGGGGATCCTATGCCTCAGTTGCTAATGCATATTATCCGCTTTGTTATGCCATCGAAGAGCAAGCCTCTCAAGAAATTACTTTACTTTTACTATGAGATCTGCCCGAAGCACGACTCGAGCGGAAAGCTCAAGCAAGAAATGATCTTGGTGTGGTAAGGCTGACTTGTTATGGTCTTCTTCTTGCCCATTGTTCTAATTGGTCATGTTCTATCTAGCAATGGCATTCGTAACGACCTTCAGCACCCCAACGAATACATCCGAGGCAATACCTTACGGTTCCTTTGCAAGCTCCGAGAGCCCGAGCTCATCGAACCCCTTCTTTCGTCCGCGCGCTCATGTCTGGATCACCGACACGCATACGTGAGGAAGAGTGCCGTGTGGGCGGTCGCCTCTATCTTCCAACATTCGGAGTCTCTCATCCCAGATGCACCGGAACTCATTCAAGCATTTCTCGAAACCGAGTCTGACGGCACTTGCAAGCGCAATGCGTTTGCAGCTCTTATGTCCATTAGCCACCAGAAGGCATTGGAATACCTGGCCTCTACATTCGACAGCATCCCGAATACCGACGAGTTGCTTCAACTGGCCGAGCTTGAATTCATCAGGAAAGATGCTGTTCAAAACACACAGAACAAGGTGAGTTGCTACGACGCTTGGCAATTTGGATCTTCTAACAAGTGTAGGCGAGATACCTACGCTTGATTTTCGACCTCCTTGACGCCTCCACGAGCACTGTGGTATACGAAGCTGCCACATCCCTCACAGCACTTACAAGCAATCCCGTCGCCGTGAAAGCCGCCGCAGGAAAATTGATTGAGCTCAGTATTAAGGAGGCCGACAACAACGTTAAGCTTATTGTCTTAGACCGAGTGGACCAATTACGAATTCGCAATGAGGGTGTACTTGACGACCTCACAATGGAAATCCTCCGGGTCCTTTCTAGCCCTGACATCGATGTACGACGGAAAGCTCTCGGCATTGCTCTGGAGATGGTCTCCAGCAAGAACGTGGAGGAAATCGTGATGCTCCTGAAGAAAGAGCTTGCAAAGACTGTAGATGAACAATATGAGAAGGTAGGCGGACACTATGTTAGCTTGCCTTGGCTCGATTTCTCGCTAACAGCATGCAGAACAGCGAATACCGTCAACTCCTAATTCAGTCAATTCACAACTGCGCCATCAAATTTTCCGAGATCGCCGCTAGCGTTGTCGACCTGTTAATGGACTTTATTGCCGACTTCAACAACAACTCCGCAATCGATGTAATCTCGTTTGTCAAGGAAGTGGTTGAGAAATTCCCCAAACTTCGCGCCTCTATAGTTGATCGCTTGGTCTCAACTTTGAGCGAAGTCCGCGCAGGGAAAGTCTACCGTGGCGTCCTATGGGTTGTTGGTGAATATTCGCTCGAGGAGAGGGATATCCGTGAAGCCTGGAAGAAAATCAGGGCCAGTCTCGGAGAAATTCCTATTCTGGCTTCGGAACAACGACTTCTCGATGAAGTTCCTGAAGAGTCTATACCCAAAGATCAGATCAATGGCCACGGCAAATTCTCAGCGCCGAAAGTGCTGGCAGACGGTACATACGCCACAGAAAGTGCCCTCACCAGCCAGTCCGCGGCTGCTGCCCGTCTACAAGCCGTCAAGGCCGCCCAGAAGCCTCCCCTTCGTCAGCTAATCTTGGATGGCGATTACTACTTGTCCACGGTTCTCTCTTCCACATTGACCAAATTGGTTATGCGACATTCCGAGGTTTCTCAAGATTCAGCTAGGACCAATGCTTTGCGCGCTGAAGCGATGCTGATTATGATCTCCATTATCCGCGTGGGTCAATCGCCATTTGTCACTGCACCAATCGATGAAGATTCCGTTGACCGTATCATGACCTGTGTCCGATCTCTGGCCGAATTCTCCGAGCGAAAGGAGCTAGAAGCCACCTTCCTGGAAGACACCCGCAAGGCTTTCCGTGCTATGGTTCAGGTAGAGGACAAGAAGCGAGCCGCCAAGGAAGCCGTGGAGAAGGCCAAAAGCGCCGTTCAGATTGACGATGCCATTCCTATTCGGCAGTTCACCAAGAAGTCGGGTGTTGAAGGTGCAGAGGAGATTGAGCTCGATCTGGCCAAAGCCACAGGAGGTGACTCCACTGTGGAAACCGTGTCGTCGAAGCTCAGCCGCGTCGTACAGCTCACTGGTTTCTCGGACGCTGTCTACGCGGAGGCCTACGTCACAGTACATCAGTTCGATATTGTCCTAGATGTTCTGCTAGTCAACCAGACCGTGGAGACGCTGCAGAACTTGTCCGTCGAATTTGCTACACTGGGAGACTTGAAGGTCGTGGAACGGCCAAGTACTCACAACCTCGGTCCTCGTGACTTCTTGAATGTGCAGGCTACAGTCAAGGTGTCGTCAACAGATACAGGTGTCATCTTCGGAAACATTGTTTACGATGGTGCTAGCTCAACGGAAACCCATGTTGTCATCCTGAACGATATCCACGCTGACATTATGGATTACATACAACCCGCCCACTGTACCGAGACCCAGTTTCGTACGATGTGGACAGAATTTGAGTGGGAGAACAAGGTCAACATCAACTCCAAGGCTAAGACGCTCCGTGAATTCCTCAAGCAACTCATGGAGAGCACCAACATGGCTTGCCTCACTCCTGAGGCGTCGCTCACAGGCGATTGCCGGTTCCTCAGTGCTAATCTCTATGCCCGAAGTGTCTTTGGTAAGCTCACACTTTTTTTTTTGACATTTCAAGACCTGTTTCTGGTGGAATCTATGCTAATTATCTTTTTTATAGGCGAGGATGCTCTGGCAAACTTGAGTATCGAGAAGGAAGGAGACGATGGACCAGTTACTGGCTTTGTCCGGATAAGAAGCCGTTCTCAAGGCCTGGCTCTGAGCCTGGGTTCGCTGAAAGGGCTTAAGGCCACCGCTGCATGAATAGAATACTAAGTCTCCTTTCTACTATATTGAATAGCCATTCACCCTATTACTTATTCCACGATCATATTGACATACCTGCTTGTTATCCTCTTATTTGTGAGCCTCTTGATGGATGAATCTGTTCCTATACTTATGCTGTACTGTGTTGGCGGATGAGAAAAAGATCTCTTTCAATGAAATAACATTTTAGAAGCGCGTGGTGCACTTTAATGAACAGATTATGTAGATAACTAGCTACTGTACGAGACACATATAAGGAAGACTGAAAATGTCACAAGGATGCTGTTGAAACACTTGGTCGTCAGGGCTACTTTGGCTGGGCGCCTGGAGGGACACAGCGGATGTGTCGGATCATGAAGTTGCCCTGAGTTCTGCGCAAGGGCATAGGGTAAATAGACTGAATAACGAACATAATGATTGCATTAAGAAAGCTTGCTTAAATGTCATGGATTGGTTTGATTCCATAGCCGAGACGTTGGGCGCAAGATCGCTCCCTCAAGACCTGGAAATTCGCAGTCTTAGCTTCTCCCATCTCATCTCACCCTCTTCAGCTCCTTCAACCACCTCCTGCTCTCTTAATCTCCTCTCACTCTCCCGTGGTCTCTCTTTTTTGTATTTTTAACTTCTCTCTTTTTCACTTGACTCAGTATATACCTTGTCATCGCTTTTACTTCCATTCTTCCTTTGTCCTTGTCTGTTCTCGAACAAAATGGCGTTCAATAGCGTTCCTTGCACCAGTCAATCTGACGCTCACCTCCGGCTCCTCGGCCATGATTCGACTTTGATGGTGGGACAATCGGTGTCCCTCACATTAGGGGGCGATTCTCTTTTGATAGTTGGTACGTCTCACCCAATGATTGCGACTAGCACCTGAGGCTAACAATCTTCTTTGATAGATGAGCGGAGCATGCGTAAGTCGGATCGGACTTGCTGCGGCCTGGTTCCCAAACCCAGTACGTTCTGCTCGTTCTCGATCGTAGAGCGATCCTCGCAACAGTAGTGCTTACAGTTCCTCAGCGAACAAGGTCACCCACTCCATCTCTCTTTACAATGTCCTCGACACGAATGTCTCTCCAGCCGGCTTGACCATCACCTACGCGGAGCCCGCGGGCAAGCACGATATCGCAGTAACCGCCTTACAATATCCGATCGCTGAGGAGGAGAAAGCGAACGTCGAGATATGGTCTTCGAAATTACTCAACCTTGCATACGGAGATGCGCAGCGGTATAAACGACTTAAAGTTCTGATCAACCCGTTTGGCGGCAAGGGGACCGCGGCGAAATTATACCGGACATATGCGGAGCCCGTTTTTGCGGCAGCGCACTGCGAGCTTGACGTGCAGGAAACAACACATGGCGGACATGCTACCGAGCTCGCTGAGCAAATTGATATCAGCGCCTACGACGCGATTGTGTGCTGTTCTGGAGACGGCCTGCCCTACGAAGTCTTTAATGGTCTCGCGAAGAAGCCGAACGCCCGGGAGGCTTTGGCGAAATTGGCCGTTACCATGTTGCCTTGCGGCTCGGGGAACGCGATGGCATGGAACCTGTGCGGAACAGGAAGCGTCTCCGTTGCAGCCCTGGCAATTGTCAAGGGAGTTCGCATGCCTATGGACCTGATGTCTGTCACACAGGGACAGACTCGCACACTCTCCTTCTTGTCACAATCCTTCGGTATCATTGCCGACTCGGATCTGGGCACAGATAACATTCGGTGGATGGGAGCTCACCGCTTTACCTATGGGTTTCTCATGCGACTTATGCATCGGGCAATCTACCCTTGTGATCTTGCGATCAAGGTAGTAATGGATGATAAAACTTCGATCAAGAACCACTACAACACATACGTGAACAGCACCCCACCACAACGGACCGAGGATGCCGAACAATCCGGAGGTCTTCCTAAGCTTGAGTATGGCACTGTCCTCGACGAGCTACCAGCGGATTGGACAGTCGTACGAGGAGACACAATTGGCAACTTCTTTGCCGGAAACATGGCTATAGTGTCCAAGGACACGAACTTTTTCCCAGCTTCCGTGCCCAACGACGGTCTCATGGACATTGTCACCGTTGACGGAACAACGAGCCGTACCAGAATTCTCAAAATGATGACCGAAGTCCCGGAGGGCACATTCTTCGACATGCCGGAAGTCGACATCCGTAAGGCGCTTGCCTTTCGACTCACCCCCCGGGAGAAGGAAGGATACATCAGCGTTGACGGTGAAAAGATCCCCTTTGAAGCCTTCCAGGTCGAGATTCACAAGGGCCTGGGCACGGTCCTCTCAAAATCCGGACACCTCTACGAAGCACCAGGACCTAGGCCCTAAACTTCCTAAAACGCGTAACGGCTTGTCGCGGCCGCCGTACCCCTAATATCCTAATTCTTCTTGTATACAAACCTACGCACTTTTCGCTCTTCGACCCCTGTCGTCTTTATTCACATGATACCCAGACGACCTTTGAATGAAGTATTGTTGTTGTGTTTGGTTGTTCTAATATCTCTATTGGATTCGACCTGAGTTGTGTATTGTATATTCGTGCATGACATTAGGAGGTATATATAAATACATCTCTATGATCTGGACACTCGTAGCCTCGTAGTCTCACGAGACAGCTATCAAGGTATTTGTATTTGAACATCAACAACCCTCGAAACACACTTTTTTTCGCTCATGCATACTAAAACAAATCGATTAATCACTCATCCCCAAATCCACCCCACTCCTCCTCACTCTCTTCATCCTCCTCCTCCATAGCCACGCTCTTCCTCTCCTTTACCCCCCACTCAACCAACCTCTCATCATCAAGCGTCTCCTGCGCCCTAACCCTCACAGGCTTATGCGAACTGTCCTTCCTCAACCTCTCCACAGGCCCAAGCAGCACCTCAAACGGCACTGACCCAACGGGCTTCCCAGTCTCAGCATCAATCTCAATAGCCTTCTCAATCTCATCGATCCAGATATCTAGAACATGGTAGCGCAGCCCGTCAGGACCATGCGGCATAGGAATAATCCCGTTCTTCTCATCAGCCGCGGGTTGGTCGGGATCAAAGTTCAACGGGTGTAGCGGACCCTCGGAGATAATATCGAGGTAGGTTTTCAGGTCTGTCCAATCGCTATCGTCTGATCCAGCAGGTGTCGACTGTTGTTGTTCCTCCTCCTCGTCATCCTCCTGCGCCTTCCCACCCTTCTTATTCTTCTTACTCTTCTTCGAGCCCTTCTCCTCCCTCTTCCGCTTCTTGTTCGCCCCGTTCTGCGTGCTCGAGTTCGACTCCTTGCCGCTTCCTTTTAGGAAGACCTGGAATGCAACGCCCACATACGAACGGATCAACAGCAGATACTTGTCTAACCGGATGCGATCGATGTTATGCCACTCGCGGCCAATGGTGATCCAGAACGCGCGCAGGAAGCGGTGAACCGTGCTGCGTGGGAGGGAGGGGACGAGCGTGTAGGAGAGGTTGCGGGCGAGGGCTTGTTGTGTGAGGGGGCGGTCGGAGTGGTAGAAGCCTGTTCGGCGGCCGAAAATGTTAGCTAGCTGATCTTTTGAAGTAGAAAGGAAGTGCGAGTGGAGAGGTGTGTAAGGTTGATGGGCGTACAGAAGAAAAGACCCTTCCAGAGTTTGAGGAGCTCGAGCAGGGAGAGGTCGGTTTTTGAGCGTAGGAAAAGGCCGAGGGATTCGGTGGCTTTGTCGCGGATTTTTTTGTCTAGAGGGGTTGTTAGTACTAGACGTCTAGTGTAAATATTGCTATGATGGGGCTATGTACCGCTTGATGCGAGCTCCCGTACGAAGGGAGTTTTCGCAAGATCTGCCATGCTTATGCTGGGAAGTAATTGCGGGCTCAAGTCAATTGGCTGTAAACGTCGACTTGATTGGGGTCTGATTAATGGATAAGATATGGAAGACTGCGCCGATGCTTAGGGAGAAGCAAGCGAGCATTTATCTCGAAGATTAAGGGTGAAGATTGTATGTTTCGTCGCAATTGCTATCTTCGAAGTCGTCCTCGTCGCATCCAAAGTAACTTTTTTTTGACTGTTTGCATTGTTTGCTTGACCGAATGGGAGGCCATTGTGATTGGTCGGTTCCTAAGTATTGCCCTCCAAGGCTGGAGCACGAGGTTTCCAAGCTAAAGTTTGTAGATTATACTATGGTATGCTCTAATGATATATATACTGACTCAGGAGTACTGGCTGTCCATGGAAAGGCAGAAGACACCGGGCGGATCTATGTCATACCCGGGCATCGCGAAGCCACATGCATGGGCGCCCATTTCCCGCTCCAGAAAATTGTGAAGATGATATTAATAGCAGGGCCTCGTATCTAGCCAGGATTTTCAGATGTAAAGTGATTTCCGAGTCCGTAAAGAGTTAGGGAAATTTCCGGCCTGCTGTCTGGGGTACCAGGCCAGCCACTGGCGCCGTCTGGCAGCTCCCCTAGGGCTGCGCTTGCCACTGCTTGGGCCAGCTACCGAATCCTTCAGATACTGTTCATGACGCAGTAACTTCATGATACTAGGTAGCCGATTCTTCTGGCCTCGGGACGCACGTAAGGCGTCTTTGTGACTCGGGAGAGTGTGTTCCCGAGTTTTGGGCCCGAACGATTTACAGTGCCAGATTATGAAAACATGTGAGCTGGCAAAAGATATTCGGGTTCTTTCCATGCGCTTTCCGGGTTGATTTCGGGTCGTTCAGAGCCCGGTGTGCACCGGAGCCAAGTTAAGATGGGGCTGAGCCTCTGAGGAGTGGACATTCGGAGATCTGACTGTGCTACGGGTCGGAGTTAGATCTTATGCGCATAAGTACATCCGCTTACCATGAGTATAACTTGTACCATCGGAGAAGATTTGCTACGGAGTAACTGCACGTGACCTGGTGGGGTGTTGACGGCGCGCCGTCTTGCTTTAGCGTGAACACCGCCGGAGATCCTTTTGGACTGTTCTGGAGAAGCTAGCACGCTGCCCACTAAAGTCAACAACCGGAAATTGAAGGGCTTGCTCGTGCCTTCTTTTCCACGAGATGCAGCACAATATGGTCTAGTAAAAGACATTGATTGGGCAAAACAAGCAAAGCAGTTATCACTATGGCTGTGGTGAGAAGTGCTTTTTATGCCCGGAGTTTGCCTTTCGTCGATCTCCGGTTCCGAGGCTTTCAGCTGATCCCTGCGGAGAGCCCCGTCTACAGTGGCATGACAAAAGTTTTCGCTATCCCAATTGACCCACAGTAAGCACTAGCTATCTACCGCTTCCTAATTAGGCCTAGACAAAGTTATTCTGCCTAACAAAATAACGCGTAGACGTACTGGAGCTGGTGTGAAGCTATTCAAAGTCCTTTATTATGGGACGACGGGGCAAGGAATTATCGCCAGATACTCGGGCCAGGCTCTGCGAGCTGAAGGCTATTGGGTGGACCTTTACAATGATCCATCAGCGGTATCCTCACATCCCATATTCAACTATTCGCTCCACAATTAAGCGAGAGAATGATCGAAAAAACCAGAAGTCTTCACCCCGATCTGGGCGCCCTAAGAAGATCTCGACTGAGGAGCAACAACGCCTACTAGATCTAGTAGAGCAAGATCAACATATTAAGATGCGTGAGCTATCTGAGGCTGTACAAAGCAGCCCTTCTGTGCGGACTGTTCAGCGCCTATTTCGTACGCTTCATATGCGGAAATGGAAGCAATGTGAGCGGCCAGAAATCACCCCAGCGAATGCAGAGAAGAGACTAAGATGGGCACAAACCTATGCAGGATATACTGCAGAAGACTTCTACCGGGTTATCTGGTCTGATAAGTGCTCTGTTGAGCGAGGAGCTGGCGCGCGAAGGATATACACCTTTCGATCCCCAAGACAACAAATTATAGAACGAGATGTTCATACAGTACGCTGTGGCAAGGGGGTGAAGCAGATGTTCTAGGCTGCCTTTGGCTTCAATCGACGGACTGGTCTTCTCCCTCTTGAGGGTGATCCTGAAGCTGCTCGTGGAGGAGTTACTGCATGGGTTATTCGCGGAGTTTATGAATCATTTTTACCTGATATCCTGGGCCCTGGGGATATTTTCATGCATGACGGAGCTTCTGTACACACCGCCTATATCGTACGGGACCTCCTTCAGGATATGGGCGTGGAAGTTATGGTATGGCCACCATATTCTCCAGACTTAAACCCTATTGAGAATCTATGGGCGCTTATGAAGGCGAAGATCTATGAGCTTTACCCAGAGCTAGAAAGGGCCCCAGATACAGAGGATACTTTGCAGTCACTTATACAAGCGGCTATAAAGGCCTGGCATGCAATTGATGAGAGGGTTCTTCAAAATCTATGTCATACAATGCCTCATCACGTGCAGGCAATTCTCCAAGCAGATGGTTGGTATACAAGTTACTAAGGGCCTGGATAGCTTCATGAACTAGCTTAATTAGGAAGGCGGAAACTACTTTTATACTAGCGTGGAATGTGGGTCAATTAGGATAGCGAAAACTTTTGTCATGCCACTGTAGACTCTGCGTTTGATTAACGGAGATTCGGACCACACGAGAGCCGATATACCCCAGCGATCGCCCAACTATGGCCAATCATCAAACCCAGTGGACAAGAAGCGAATCTTGACTGTTGCATGGGTATCGTTGTTGTGTTTACCTACCTACCCCTAGATGGCATTCCTATCGTCTACCTTTTTGGCTGAGCATCTTCCGACGAGGCATGTCTCCTTGTACAACTCTGGGCTTCTCGCATTCACCATGATCAAGGACTATTTAGATCAGATATAGCACCTGGGTCTTGCCAGGTACGGAGTACTATTGTACGTAGGCTAATTATCTAGTCAGCACTATCGAACAAGCGTAACCTTACTTCGGTCAATGGAGATGCTCTTTGCCGCATCCGGCACTGCCCTGATTCGACATCTGCGTCCGGCCCCTCTCTTGTAAGGTCCCCTCGTTTTTCTTTTTCCGTATCCTTATTTGTTGTTTCACCACGAAGCCCAATGATTTCCTGAATCGTGACATCACGGTGTGCTGGATGCACCTATTGGCAAGTCACAGCATCGGAATCCCTGAGCTCCAGCCTACCGACAACCACGGAACGTGTCTAATCGTCCACAGAGATGACCCCGGACACGCTGTCACCCGTTGCCGTTGGTCTACTGTCTGAACTATTTAATTCAAATAAGCGCTGCTTCCCAGTCAGATGATACATAACCGTTGCGGAGTCGCATTGTCCTACCTGTGCTGCTCTTCTTAACTTCGGAGTAATTTTCCACAAACGATCTATAATCTCTGGACCGACCTGCGCTTTCTTTCTTTCCCATTCATAGCTTTCCATTTATTTTCTTTCCAGGGGCTTGTCCGATTTCGGTGCCCTCTCGGCAGCGCATCGCAATGGCTGAGAACGAAAAGCTCAGCCAGAGCTCTCATCCGAGCTCAGAGCAGCAGGATGAGATACAGGAACTACCACATCGCAGTCAAAGGAACTCAAGGGCCTACGAAGATGATACTACTCTGTTCGAAGAAATCAACCCTGAGGGGAGGGCAGAGTTGGCTCGTATTGCCTCAAACTTCCCCAAGCGTACGACATCAGCTTCTGGTGCTAGCGGCAAAGGCCTCCAGCGGATGGATACTGTTGATGAAATGGCCCTAGAGGATCCAGCGTTTGACCCCACCAGCGGCCAATTCGATCACTACAAGTGGGCTCGCAAGATGATAAAACAACTCGACAAGGAGGGTGCCCCTCGCCCACCATCAACTGGCATCTCCTTCCGCAAACTCAACATCTCTGGGTCGGGTGCGGCTCTGCAGTACCAAGATACCGTGTCTTCCCTTTTTACGGCACCCTTGCGTCTCCCTGAGCTTCTCACCAAACGATCTCCCGAGAGGCACATCTTGCGGGATTTCAACGGTCTGGTCAGGAGCGGCGAACTGCTAATCGTGCTTGGACGCCCTGGTAGTGGTTGTTCAACCTTTCTGAAGTCGCTATGTGGCGAACTACATGGGCTGAAGCTATGGGAGGACTCGCATATCGAGTTTGGCGGTATCTCTATGGAGACCATGATGCGAGAATACAAGGGAGAAGTTGTGTACAACCAGGAGGTGGACAAACACTTTGCTCACCTTACAGTGGGCCAAACGCTGGAATTTGCGGCAGCTGCACGAACCCCAGATCATCGACTACAAGGTGTTGGCCGACAGGAATTTGCGAAGTACGTCTGCCAGGTTGCAATGTCTATCTTTGGTCTGTCTCATACATACAACACTAAAGGTATGTTCCCTTGACCTTCGCGTCCCTTTGTCATGCTGACGGTCATATAGTTGGCGATGATTATATCCGAGGTGTTTCCGGTGGTGAGAGAAAGCGTGTCAGGTATGCCTGTCCCAACCGGCCTCATGACCAAATGGCTAACTTTCACATAGTATAGCTGAAATGGCTGGTAGGTTCTAGATTGATGGTATAGTCGTTGATTTGGCGTCATTAACAAACATCTAGTGGCGGGAGCACCTGTCGCAGCATGGGATAATAGCACCAGAGGTCTCGATTCCGCGAGTGCATTGGAGTTTGCTAAAGGTGCATTTCTTGCAAAATCCTTAATGGTCGAAAACTGTGGCTAATAGTTTGTTTCTCCAAAGCGCTGCGAGTTTCTGCCAATATCGGCGGCACATGCCATGCCGTGGCAATCTACCAAGCCTCCCAGGCGATCTACGACATCTTCGACAAAGCCATCGTCCTCTACGAAGGTCGGCAGATATATTTCGGACCCTGCAGCGACGCAAGAGAGTATTTTATCGAGATGGGCTGGTACTGCCCGCCGCGCCAAACAACCGGCGACTTTTTAACGTCAGTCACAAACCCCCAAGAGCGAAAGGCACGCGAAGGCATGGAACAAAAAGTCCCGCGAACACCTGAAGAGTTCGAGACATACTGGAAGAACAGCCCACAATATGCTGCGCTGCAGCAGGATCTCGCTGATCATCAGGAGGAGTTCCCTCCCGGAGGAGAAACCGAGCAGACGTTTGGTCAGGTGAAACGGTATAAGCAGGCGAAGCATGTTCGACCCAAGAGTCCCTACATCATTTCGATCCCGATGCAGGTTAAGCTCTGCACAATTCGAGCGTATCAGAGGATCTGGAACGACAAGCCGTCTACGCTTACTACTGTTATTGGTCGAATTGTCATGTCGCTCATCATCGGTTCCATATACTATGGTACGCCGAATGCCTCCGCGGGCTTCCAAAGCAAAGGCGCTGCGTTGTTCTTCGCTGTCTTGATGAATGCCCTTATCAGTATCACGGAAATCAATTCTCTCTACGACCAGCGGCCGATTGTCGAGAAACAAGCATCGTACGCTTTCGTGCATCCTTTCGCCGAAGCTTTTGGTGGAATCGTTTCCGATATCCCTGTCAAGTTTGTGGCCGCAGTCGTCTTCAACGTTATATTTTACTTCATGGCTGGGTTGGTAAGTAGAAAGCCTTTGATCATCTCTACGCTAGGACGGTTTATGCTGATTACTGTAGCGATACGCACCGTCCCAATTCTTCATCTTCTTCCTATTTACGTTCATCAGTACGCTTGCCATGTCGGCGGTTTTCCGCACTCTAGCAGCCTCGACAAAGACACTATCGCAAGCGATGTCTATGGCTGGAGTCATGGTTCTAGCCATCGTCATCTATACTGGTTTCGTGATTCCCACACCGCAAATGTCCGACGTCCCTTGGTTTAGCTGGATCAGATGGATCAACCCGGTCTTCTATACGTTCGAAGCCATGATAGCCAACGAGTTTCACGGCAGGCGGTTTGAATGCTCACAGTTCGTGCCCCCTTATCCTAACTTGAGTGGGGACAACTTCGTTTGTTCCGTTCGAGGTGCCGTCGCAGGAGAAAGGACCGTCTCAGGAGATGCTTTCATCTACTCGCAGTATCGATACACGTACGACCACGAATGGAGGAACTTTGGTATCCTGATGGCGTTCTGGATATTCTTCACTGTGATCTATCTGGTAGCCACGGAACTTAACTCTGCAACATCTTCGAAGGCTGAATTCCTCGTTTTCCGCCGCGGTCACGTACCGCCCCAAATGCGCAACCTCGACAAGGCCCAAGGAGATGCTCCGCCTGAGAACACGACTCTTGCCGAAAAGCCTACTGAAGTGGACCCAGATACCTCTGCAATTCCAGAGCAACATAGTGTGTTTACCTGGAGAGATGTATGTTATGATATTCCCGTCAAAGGTGGCCAGCGCCGACTCTTGGACCATGTTTCCGGCTGGGTCAAACCCGGCACTCTGACAGCTTTGATGGGTGTTTCGGGTGCGGGTAAAACGACTCTTCTTGACGTACTTGCAAAGCGAGTCTCTATTGGTGTTGTCACTGGCGACATGTTTGTTGATGGCAAGCCACTTGATACAAGCTTCCAGCGAAAAACAGGTTACGTGCAGCAACAGGATTTACATCTGCCTACAACTACCGTGAGGGAAGCATTGCGCTTTAGTGCAATCCTTCGTCAACCAAAGACAGCGTCTAAGCAGGAGAAGTACAAGTACGTCGAAGAGGTTATTGAAATGCTTAACATGCAGGATTTTGCGGACGCAATCGTTGGTACACCTGGAGAGGGCTTGAACGTGGAGCAGCGTAAGCTGTTGACAATCGGCGTTGAGCTTGCTGCTAAACCTGCATTGCTCATTTTCCTTGATGAACCGACTAGTGGATTGGACTCCCAAAGCTCTTGGTCAATTTGCGCCTTTTTGCGGAAGCTTGCAGACCACGGTCAAGCAGTGCTATCCACTATCCACCAACCTAGCGCTATGCTGTTCCAACAATTCGATCGTCTTCTGTTCTTGGCTAAAGGAGGCAGAACCGTTTACTTTGGAGATATTGGAGAAGAGTCTCGTACCTTACTCGATTACTTTGAGAAGAACGGAGCACGGCCTTGTGGCTCGTCCGAGAATGTCAGTCCTCACCCATCCGCATACTATTTCAGATACTAACCCTTCCCAGCCCGCGGAGTACATACTGGAGATCATTGGAGCCGGCGCTTCTGGAAAGTCTAACCAGGACTGGCCAATCGTATGGAAAGAAAGTGCCGAGTCTAAAGACATCCAGAGCGAGATCGAGCGTATCCACAAAGATAGGGCCTCAGCTCCATCGGAAGAGGACAGCAACTCGCATCAAGAATACGCCATGCCCTTCACCAACCAGCTCTGGCATGTGACCCAACGTGTATATCAGCAATATTGGCGCGAGCCCGTCTACATCTGGGCAAAAGTGGTCCTGGCTGTTGCTTCTGCCCTCTTTATTGGCTTCACTTTCTTCCAACCCGACAGCTCTCAGCAAGGCTTCCAAGACGTTCTCTTTAGCGCCTTCATGCTCACATCGATCTTCTCCACGCTAGTGCAACAGTACGTAACCCTTGCATACTCGCATACACAAGCTAACAGCTCTCAGAATTATGCCCAAATTCGTCGTTCAACGCTCCCTCTACGAAGTTCGCGAGAGGCCCTCAAAAGCCTACTCCTGGGCAGCCTTCATCATCGCCAACGTCGTGGTCGAACTCCCCTGGCAGATCCTCTCCGGCATCCTCGCCTGGGCATGCTACTACTTCCCCGTGTACGGCGCAGATCAAGCACCCCACCGCGAAGGCCTGATGCTTCTATACATCGTCCAATTCTTTATCTTCACCTCCACCTTTGCGAACCTGGTTATCTCCGCTCTACCTGACGCAGAGACAGGCGGCACAATCGCAACGCTCATGTTCATGCTAACACTCGTCTTCAACGGTGTCATGCAGCCCCCCAACGCCCTCCCAGGATTCTGGATCTTCATGTATCGAGTGTCCCCACTCACGTACCTAATTGCGGGTATTACAGCGACGGGCTTACACGGACGAGCTATTGAGTGTGCCTCTGAAGAGTTGAGCATCTTCAATCCACCCAGCGGACAGACCTGCGGCGAGTACATGGATGCCTTCCTGCAATCCGCGCCAGGAACCCTCTACAACCCCGCCGCAACCTCGGACTGCCAGTACTGTGGCCTCAATAACGCAGATCAGTACCTTGCTGGCGTGAATATCTGTAAGTTCTCAACAGCTCATCGCTTCCCCTTCTCTTTTTACCTTCTGCTATTCAAACCACCTAGTATTGGAACCCTAGCTAACAACTCGTGAATTAGTCTACAGCGAACGCTGGCGCAACTGGGGCATTGGCTGGGCGTACATCGGCTTCAACATCTTCGGCACCGTGATGCTTTACTACATCTTCCGTGTTCGACACTGGAACCCGACTAGTCTGGTAAGGGGTGTTAAGCAGGGAGCGCAGTTTGTGTGTCGGGTGTTCAAGAGGAGGTCTGGACAGACGCCGAAGGGGAGGGAGGCGGAGAATGGAAGGTTGTACTAGGTTCAGCTTACTGTTCACAGCTTCCATTGTACAGCTTCGGGTTGGGAATGACAGGAGGAAGGAAGGGAGGGGATGGGTCGGTCGTTATTTTACTTTTTTTTTCTTGTTTCATTCAATATTTGTGAGTGTATATCTGTGGTGGTTTTGTGGTTTAATAATCTTTTCTTCTTTTCTTCGATCTACGCCGACAGCTCCGGTGCATCTTTCATAGAGTATATAAGTTTTAATGCAGATATTTAATATTCTCATATTGAGAAGTTCGCACTATGATTGGAGAAGTAGGGTATAGGTATCAAACTAAATTGAGAGTAAAAACGAACAAAAGACAACAAAGACAAATTGCTGAGAAGGGGTATTATGCAATGCGGTGAAATGTTGACAGCTGACATCGTGACTCGTAGAAGCGTCATTTGTAGATCGTGATTCGATGTGGACTGGTTCCTTAATGATAACGAGGTGTGGGAAGGCCATCGGCTAAGAAGATGGTCGTCGAGCGACAACAAGAGCATTGACCAGATTTCCCGGTTTCCAACCCTGGTCGACGAGGGGCGTATGCTCCTTGAGCATCTTCCCTAGGTAGACGATGCGTACGCGCTGGGTTCTGGGTAACTATAGGTTCCGTCAGCATCGTTCCTCACTATCGCAGACAATATATGGTTAGGGATAGGTAAAAAAAACTCACTTCAACCTCCTGCTGCACCTTCCTCGCAATAAACCCAACATTCTGATTCTTCCCCACAGAAACAACAACATCACCACCATCCCGATCACTCAACCTCGCCTTCACCCTGATCAAATCCCGCTCACTCGTCTTCCCCTTCTCGTCCCTCCTCCGCTCCCTCTCCCGCTCATTATCCTCCCCAATCAACTCATCCCCCGACGCGGCCTCGCCAACACCCAAGCCCAGCCCAAGTTTCCGATCATCCGTCTCAAATCCCACATCTACATCCTCCCCACCATGCTCACCACCACTCCCACTCTCAGATCCCGTATCTTCATCTCCCTCCCCATCAACCCCCTTCCCATTACTCACAACTATATTCTCCGGATCACTAACGATGCACCTCGGCAACCGATAAAGCACCCCTCTCTCGTCATAGCACCCCTGACAAAGATCCCCCGTCGGAACCGTAACCCCAGCCGCATCAACGATACTCTGCGCCGTAGCCAAGTCTCCAGCTTGCATGAGGGAAATCGCCGTCGCAAGCGCAGCCCAAACCTCCGCGCGCCCTGTAACCCTTGTCTCGAAGAACTCGCGACGCTCCTGGTCGAGGAGGGAGCGGGTCCAGCGCCGTCGCTTGCTGTTCCATTCGTGCGGGTGGATGGGGGCGTTGATATGTTCGGTTAATGCGACAGCGCGGCGGCGGTTGTGACTGCGGTTGCGGGATGAGGAGGATGCGCCGTGGGGATGAAGCGGGGGTCTGTGGTTGGGGCTGTGGTCATGGCGATGGCGGGAGGACGATGATGGCGTGTGGTATAGGGCTGAGGGGGGATGGGGTGAGGGTGCGGTTGCGGCGTCGGGGTTGTGGTGGTGATCTCCTGGAGGTTGAGCGTCGGGAGCGGT
Source organism: Aspergillus karnatakaensis (assembly GCF_047715665.1). Taxonomy (NCBI): domain Eukaryota; kingdom Fungi; phylum Ascomycota; class Eurotiomycetes; order Eurotiales; family Aspergillaceae; genus Aspergillus; species Aspergillus karnatakaensis. The sequence continues at coordinate 388,654 of NW_027395715.1, read as the reverse complement.
GTCACGAGACGAGGAGAAGCAGCAGCCCTGTTGTTGGGTTGGTATCAGAGATTGGTTTTATTGCTTTGATTGAGTGTCGGTGGGCACGGCATTCAAGCTTGAGCAGTAAAATGTACATACCATCTTGGAGGGAAACAGTCAACTCCATCAGTTGCGACCTCGATACATAGATAGGCGAAGAGGTAAAGATAGAACAAAGAGCGGCGAAAACCGAGAAGGAGAGTAGAGGAAGAGGGGGCGAAAAGCGAAATAGATTAATCAAACCCAAAAATAAACTGATTGCATGAGAAAATGCCGCGATTATTCGCTTGATGACGAGGCTGGACCGCTGGAGATAAGTCAGTAACTTAGCTAAAAGTGGGTGAGGGGAAAAAGGAACGAGAGGAGCAGGGCAGTCCAAATATACCCAGCGTTGAAAGAAAGTTCCGTGGTTCACGCTTCGCAATCAGAGTCTCACCACCTGCACTGCCGTGTAATCATTAGCAGAAGGAAAGAGCCAGAATTCTTGTTCACAAGAGAGTCTATGGCATGATGGTACAGTCACTATCTATGCGGTCTCTGATTTTCGTACTTTCATGGTGCTCTATCTCCTGTTTACTATTTTACAGAGAACTAGTGCGGCACGGTCAACAACTCTTCTACCCTTACTCTTCCTCATCTTCGTCTTCGTCATCACTGCCGAATATTGCCTTGAAGACAGCCTCGCCGGGCCGTTCGCCCTCAACCGCATCGTTGCGATCCGCTTCGATAACAACTGGTTCCCGCTTCGCCGCTGGGGCCGCGTGCATTGGCGACGCAGAGTCTCCACGCGCCGGGCCCATCGCTCCGCCCCCACCAGCTTCAAGCATAAGCTGATTCATGACATCCTTTGACACCAATTCCTTTGGTCGAGTATCAGTCTGGTAACCCGAGGACTGGAAGCGGCTTGTTGACGAAGAAGTGCTGGACGGGTCTCCCGGGTCGACCTGGACATGACTGGGAGGTTTGATGTTGAACCTTTTGCATAATAAACGGGTGGGGTAGAAGGAGATGGTGGTGCGTGTCATCGGGCCGAACATGCCAATTTTCGCGGCCGCGATCGCTGGGTCCTCTGGCTTGTCGCTGGGCTTACTTAGTAGCGTGTCTGAGCTAGTTTCTGCCTCGTCGGACGTCGTCTTGGGGCCTGAAGAGGCGGATGTAAATCGCGATGCCATCACGCCTGACACGGGTTTGAAGACTTCCGCTGCTCGCGCGAACTCCGTCATCTCTGTAACCCATTCATCTGTGCTGGAGCCCGGTACGCGGTCTGGGAGGTTATCTCGAAGGCCTGCTCGGATCTCGAGAAACGTGCGGTAGCGGGTGCGTTTTGCTTCGTCTTCCGCGTACGGCATCCAGCCGCTAGCGGCGCGCGTCAGAGCTTGGACGGCCACTAGTTTGTCCAGTCTGGGCACAAGATCCCACAAATCCTTTTGTTTTTGCGAATCCGAGAGCTCGAAGCCTTTCGGGGCCCTCTCGCCAAGGGCTGGCGGTAAATCCGTTTTCCCGGTAAGCTTCGCAATCTTTGCTCGGCCTTCGGGCGTCATCCAATCAAAGATGGACTTTGATGGCAATTGATCTTCTCCTAATAGTGCAGCTCGTGATGCCGGGTCTAGAGTGGACGCTCTGGCTGCGTCTGCCGTAGAAACGTAGTCCGAAGGATTTTGCTGCTTTGATGGTGATTTCGTGGATTTCCAGTCTTTGGGGATTTCCGGCGGCGCATATTTCTTGTCCGACGATAGCGAGAGGGTCGATATTCCATCCGCGAGTAAAAAGCCATCGAGGGGCAGACGGCCATCATGGCATTTTCTGAAGCCTGTGGCGCCTTTGGCAGCCAGTGTTTTCTTAGGAATAAAAACCGGTTTATTGCTCAACAGAGGGTTGGATGAGGCCAATGCGGATCTCATGTCATCCGTAGATTTCGTCTTGGTTTTTTTCTTCTTGTCACCGCCAATTATCCGGTTATATGAGATCCGAGGACCAAGCGAATATGGATCTTCATCGTCCGAACCAGTATCGTTAAGAACACCAACGCCGAACGCTCCTCGCCGTGGCTTCTGAGGCTTGGATTGCTTTGATATACCTTGTGTGATGAGGCGCTTGCCGAAAAATGGGTCAACCTCTTCGTCAGAGCCGTCACGTTCGTCCTGGCGAGAGTCAAGGCGCGCTTCGCCTTCAAATCCAAGTCCCTTGTGATCGGTTTTTCGATTAAACGTAACCATCGGTGGGTTTTCCGGGGCGAAAAGATATGTTTTGTCTGCATCATCCCCTGGACGTGCAAGATCTCCCAAGTTGGCTTTCCGTCTGATCTTGGGCCCGATACCCTGGCCTTCCCGCCATCCCATCTTTTTCAAGAGTTTCACACCGATAGTATCGCCCGTCGCCTTGAAGACATCCATCAATGCCCCTCGACGCGTCGCATCATTTGCCGTAGATCCAAAGCCCGAGTATTCTTCATTTGTCTGGAGGTTCCGCGCCTCCTCTGCCTCCCGGATATCCTCCTCGTCCATGAAATCCTCCGCGCGCTGTTTGGGTGCATCCTTGGCCCGATTCTGTCGCGAAGACACAAAAGTTGCGGGCGCCCATCCTTCTTTCGATCCAACCGTGTTGAAGTATCTGGGGAGAGCACCATTTTAGTGGGTTGTCCAAGCAGGTCGATGAATCGTGGGCTCACCCGGCACTGAATCCACCGGTGAAGGCGCCGTGTAAGCGTTTCCTTCCCCGGTCATCTGTTACTTCCTGCTTCCAGACCGGCACGTACGACCCGTCGTCTCGGGCGCCTGCTTCAAGTGCAGGTAGGGGCGTTCCATAGAAGGCGTACGGAGATTGTTGAGCCTGGAAGTCGGCTTCGAAAGCTGCGCGGGTTCTTTTGCTGGCCATTGTCGTGACTTCAGGTATAGAGGTCAATCATGGCGAATACTGGTGGATCATTGGAGAATAGTTATAGGGCGAGGGGGGGTACAGTTTCAGAAAAAGAACAAGTTCAGGCTGGCTGGAAGACGGAGGGCCAGAACATGTGACGTCGGAAAAGACATCAAGCACCGCCACGGGTGTGGCTTGTTTACTGTATGTACTAGGGCCATCAGATGTTGCTCAAATGCTTCATCCTAGGCAAATAATTTTACTCTTGCATCAGCTAGTCGTACAGGCTCCATGTTTGTTTCAAAGATTCGACAAGCAGCGAATCCGCTGATGGGACGACAGATGATTGCAAATCGATCGGGCAACAGCTGCAGAGCTCCGTGATGCATCAGCTGGAGCTCTCCCAGCCACTCGTGATTCTACTAGCCTCTGTGCGTTCTAAGATGAATGACACTCGTAAGTGCCCAAAGTGATAGGGCCATTTCAAGCAGAACCGGGCATCAGGCGCGAGGTCGAGTAAGTGTTTTGGATGGTAGGGTGGCTACTAATATATATGTATTTATGCCATTTGTCATGGGTCTCATGCTGACCGCATGATGTATTGGGAAAACATAGAAGCAATAGGTGCTTTAATCTATTACGATTGAGCTAAAATGAAGTAAGAAATAGAAGTAGAGTAGGATGATGGATGGTTGCGGTCCCTGGCCCAGTTTCCCTTCATGTGTTTCTCCGCAGCCGCATCCATCCTCGTCACCACAACCTTACCCATCTGCTCTCGCTTTCCACAACAACTCCCCTTTCATGCCCGCTCTTTCACCTCCACTCCAACCCTCTCTCCCCCTCCTTCCATCTCAATCCTTGACTCCCTTCTGTCCTCTGCAGAATCGCTTTTGCCGATGGAGTCTCTGTGAACGGTTTGGCCCGCGACGATCACTTTCCTTGGGCTGTTGTCAGCAACGGCACCTCTCTCCCCCACTCGCTCCCCCGACCGGTCATCTCAATCACGTCCTCGTTGGGCCCCATCCCCCCAAATTCGAGTTCATCGGCGACAATCTCGATCTGAGCGATCAGGCTTGAATTGTTGTTGATTTTGCGCTCTTTCCATCGAGATTCCTCTTCTTCGTGATGTCCGCCGGCGCTGGCTCTGCCGTCGCTCGCAGCCACTCCACCTCCTCCCGGCCGCCATCCTATGGAACTGCCCCATCGGACACCCCTCATCGTACTCGAAGTGTTGCTACGAGGCCCGCGACGGCATCCCAGCCTTCTCCAATCCATAATAGTCACTCTTCAAACCGCCACTCCTATTCCAAATCGCAGTCGTACGACCGCAGACCTCCTACCAACCACGCCGTTTTCGACACTATAGCCCGTCGGGATTTTGAGTCCTCCAGGGGTACCCAACAGCCCTCCTCCCGTCGCGACCGAGACCATTCGAGAGAACGCTCACAGGAGCGCCCGTCGACCTCTCACCGTACAGAGTCCTCGACCAAACCCCAGAGAACTCTTTCGGTCAGAAGCCATCAGCGCGACAGTATAGATATGACATCTTCGGGACCGGGGGCGGGAGATGGGGGTGCAGGACATTCCCACTCTTCTTCTGGGCATCACTTGCACCCAGCCAATCCGAGCCAGCCAAAACGGCGCACAATGATCGCAACGCCGACGGGCCAATGGTCACTGGGGAAAACGTTGGGTGCAGGTAGTATGGGAAAGGTCAAGGTTGGGAAGCATCTAGAGACCGGTGAACAGGTGAGCTATACTCCCCAACTGTAAAGTGCTGGTGCTCTCGTTAATCAATTGTCTTATGCAGGTCGCTATCAAGATTGTGCCTCGACAGTCCACTGAGGAGCACAGAAGTGCCCGTGAGGCTGAAAGGGCGGACCGCTCAAAAGAGATACGTACTGCCCGTGAGGCAGCTATCGTCAGTCTCGTGAATCACCCTTATATCTGTGGTATGCGAGATGTAGTACGCACAAATTACCACTGGTATATGCTTTTCGAGCTTGTCAATGGTGGTCAGATGCTGGACTACATCATCTCCCACGGTAAGCTGAAGGAGAAACAAGCCAGGAAATTTGCGCGCCAAATTGCCAGTGCGCTGGATTACTGCCACCGCAACAGCATTGTGCACCGAGACCTGAAGATTGAAAACATCTTGATTAGCAAGACTGGAGATATCAAAATCATCGACTTCGGTCTCAGCAATTTGTTTTCTCCGAGGAGTCTCTTGAAGACATTTTGCGGCAGTCTTTACTTTGCGGCCCCGGAATTGCTCCAGGCAAGACAATATACTGGACCAGAAGTGGATGTTTGGAGCTTTGGGATCGTCCTATATGTCCTGGTGTGCGGGAAAGTGCCCTTCGATGATCAGAGCATGCCAAAGCTCCATGCGAAGATCAAGCAGGGTGTCTTTGAGTATCCGCCCGGGCTTAGTCATGGTAAGTTGCTCTCTCGTTGTAACCAGTGTTGTCAAAGCTGATGAGAATGCTTTCTAGAATGCCGCAGCATCATCTCTCGCATGCTTGTTACGGATCCTAAGCAGCGTGCAAGCCTTGCAGAGATTATGAACCACCCGTGGATGAACAAGGGGTTCAGCGGAATCCCAGATAACCACCTTCCAACTCGTGAACCTCTACAGCTTCCATTGGACGCGGAGGTGATTGAGAAAATGACTGGATTCGATTTCGGGCCGCCCGACTACATCGCCGCGCAACTTACCAAAATCATCGAGTCTGAAGATTACCAGCATGCCATTGCGCTCAATGCCCGTGAACAGGCAGCTCCTACATATACCGATAAGAAGCGGGGCGTCTTTGACTTCTACAAGCGACGCAACTCGGCCAGCAAAGACACACTCTCAGCCCCTTCAGCAGAAGCCGTTCAACTAGGAAATGACCCTCTGAACGCCTATAGTCCACTACTGTCTGTGTACTACCTCGTCAAAGAGAAGTTGGACAGAGAAAAAGGCGAAACTAACCCAGGCGCCCTCGCCATCCCTCAAGCTCCGGGCGACGCGCTGCTTCAGGTACCAGATCTGCCAGCCCCGGAAGCCGCTCATACAAATCAGTATCAAGTGCCGGGGGAGAAAGATACAGGAAGACGATCACGTCCACGCGCGCGCACTCATGGTGATGACGATATCACGGAAGGCATGAAGAATATCGGGCTAGCATCGCAGCAAGGGCAAGCCTCGCACAGCCCTGCCGCCTCCCAGCCAGAGACCCCTGCTAAGAAAGAAAGCACTGCAGCGGGTCTTCTCAGACGGTTCAGCACTCGGAGAACAAAGGACCGTAGCCGGGATCGTGAACGATCAAGGATTGCAAGCCCTAATGCTCCTTCTCTCAGTGTGCAGCCACCGGCTGACTCTGCTTCGCCTCTTTCAAGAGGATTCAGTATGCGGAGAAACCGTCGCGCCGACCCATCTCCAACCGCGATACCATCAACAGGTAGTCAGCCTCATCATCAGGACCTCCTCAAGACCCCTGGATCGACAGAGCCGGCCTCACGATCTAATAAATTCTTGGAAAGGTCCACCAGTGTTAGCTCAGCTGAGCCCCGGCATCGTCGGACCCGCCGAACCGATGCCGATGCGACCAACCAACCACCGCAAACGAGCGGCTCGGAACAATCAACAACCGTGCCCAAGGATTCGACACCAGGACGAGAGCAAAAAGCGCCGCGTACGCACGCTACGCGAACGATGTCCCTGGGTCATGCTCGACGTGAAAGCATCCAGGCTCGCAGAGCTCGACGAGATGCCGCGAGAGAGGCCAACGTCCCCGAGGAGACAGATGGGGAAGTTTCTGGACCAGGGGCTGCCTTGGAAAGTGCAAACGAGGAAGATTTGTCGAAGCCCGTCTATCTTAAGGGCCTTTTCAGTGTTTCTACTACTAGCAGCAAACCGCTGGCTTTTATCCGGGCCGATATTATTCGGGTCCTGAAACAGCTTGCCGTCGAGTATGAGGAAATCAAAGGCGGCTTTAGCTGCCGACATGCACCCAGCATTGAGCTGGACAAGGTCGTTGATAATGGACCTCCAAGTCCTGAACGACAAGGCCAGGTTTCTGGTCACCGTCGCCGAATCAGCTTTGGAGGCTTGCTTAACCACGACGATAATCGGGAGGAGATTCGAAACGCATCCCGCCGTCGCCAGCGAGCGCCGGATCGCAGCTTCGTGTCCAACTCCGAGGCCTCGGATGAGTACCTGGAGACACGCGATACAAACACAGCCAGCGGTGATCGTGTAGTTGGCGAGACCACTACCCGAGTTCAAAGCGACACAGGTGGAAACTTGGTTCTTCGATTTGAGATTCTCATCGTCAAAGTGCCGCTGTTCTCTCTCCACGGTATTCAATTCAAAAAGGTGTCTGGAGGCATGTGGCAATATCGGGAGATGGCCAAGAAGATCTTGGACGCCCTGCGACTTTAATAAATTCGAGCGAGGCATGTGCATCAGCGACATGAGGTTTCATCTAGGTAACGCGCAAGCCAGGTTGACATGACAGTTATACATGAGCATGACATTTTCTATTCTCTCTTGTTTCTCTTACTACTACTCGTTGATTCAAGTGATTGTACGTGCGTGGGATTGATGGCTTTTGGTGTGCATCCCTACTAGCTGGCTCATCAGCATGTAGTTATAGTGACGGGCTGTTATCATCATGTGACTTGTCCTAGCCGTGTACAATTGTCGATTGCATTTCCTCCCCTATAGTTTTGGGTGTCCACTTGATTGGCTTATCACTGCCGTCTTCGAGGGCTATAGAGGGTTAGCTTTGAGTTTCGCCAGATTTTTACCTGCTTCATCTTGTGAGTGATAGAGAGGAAAACAGAGCGCTCTCTAGTCAGTTAATTTATTCTGCGAGTTGAGTAATGGTGTAAGCAGAAGGCGGTGAGATACGTAGTCAGCTATTTGTCATCCAAGTTATAAATATCAACAACTTTCTCTCAAAATTTCAAAACTAGATTACACAGCTACCACAGCAGATGATTAAATAAAATTTGTACTGTTGGACTCGTGAGAGTTTTCTCTATTCAAATATATAATTATCACATTGAAAGCACTAGGTGAAGCTCCTTGAGTATTGTCGCTGGATTTACTTGGGGTTAACTTTTATTTACTGGTAAAAACAGTAGGTTCCCGAGCATAGGGTGTGGTCTTAGCACCACAATCCAGCAATTGGGCCAGTTTCAGCAAAAGCATAACAACCACAATATCCGACTCAACCATACTGTCTTTTTTATAAATGTTGTCTTTTTATAATTTTATAGTCTGATACCCTGAATCAGCTATATGCAGCTCATTTTTGATGAATTAAAAACAAAATCGCATGCATTGCGTTCAGGAGAATAATAGCTAGGAATATTTGTATTTTAATAAATAGATGATACCTGACTAAGCAAGCACAGACTTTCTGATTGGCTCAGATATAGTGAGTCACGTGAATTCTAACACTAATTTACCCTTTGAGCAACCTCAGGTCTTCTCCTCCAGGCCATCTCCATGATCTTCAGGCGTTCTTCCTATCCTCCAGTCTTCGGTCTCTTTGAAAGTTGACTGTTCTCTGCCTCTTCTCCTGATGATGGCGCAGACCGATTTTAAGAAAATGTACATTGATCTGACCGAAGACTCAGAATCCGAGGGGCCGGCAAGGGTAAGTTTAGCTCCTTGTATCTTTTACGTGTATTTTGGAGATCTGTGTTCCTGTTATCTTGGGTCTATTTTGGATCCACAGCCCACTAACTTATGGTTTGGTGTGCTCCCTACCAATATTTTGATATGCTCTCTATGGACTTTTCTATTTTGTGTGTTTTGTGTGCTGGCATGTTATGTGCTTTTTTCTTTTTTTTTTTTTTTGAATTATCTTATTTCCCCTTTTAATCATGCGTGTGTCGGGTTCTACTATTTTCTCCATCTCAGATTGACCTCAATTGAGCTTCACTGACAACTCCTAGATTCCCAACCCCCGTTTCTTTCCTAGAATTGGGAGCTTTCCCCACCGGAGTCTTCCATCTTCGGTTTCCCTAAAGAGAAAATCAGACATTGAGCTTGAATCTACATCAGTTTCCTCTTTCGACTCACCCGTTCCCCAGAGCAACAGCAGCAGCAGCAGCAGCAACAACAACAACAACGCCAATCATAATGGCATTGCCTATTCACACCCCGTGAAGCGGATATCTGCGCCGTTTACTCCCAGCCCAGCACCAGAGGGTATCAGCGTTGTTATTCCCTCACCATCCGATCAGCTCAAAAGAGAAATCGGATCTGCCGAGTTGATTTCAGATGCTGAGCTTACAGGACTTTCAGAGAAATACTACCCTACAGATGCTCATGAAAGACGGGCCATCAAGGGAGCATACCCGACTGCTAGGAAGACGAACCGTTCCGTTGTACCCCTACACATCAACAATCCTGGTCCTTTTTTGACTGAAAAAGGCAGACGCCCAGTACACGAGCTACTATGCGAAAGTCTTAGAAAGAAACTAGCTTCTATTAAAGGCCCTGCTGTTACTGTTAGGCCTGCAGATGAGAAGCTACTTGCAAAATTAACTGCCGGATTTGAGTTTGTCAATGAATATAAACTCAGAGAAGGGGTCACTCCGATTGACAAGGACTTCCTCGGGGGTTGTGGCTGCAGTGTGGTTTGCAGTCCGGACCGATGCAGTTGTCTCTCAAAGGAGGAGCATTCGGACGAGCAGATTATTCCCTACAAACGGGCAGCCGATGACCCACGCTTCTTGGTATTGTCTCCAGAGTTCATGGGGAGAATATCCATGATTTATGAATGCAACTCATTATGCGGGTGCAATGAGAAGTGCTGGAATAGGGTCATTGAGCAAGGAAGACGAGTTCGTCTGGAGATTTTCCACACTGGTCGTCGTGGTTTTGGTACGTCTCTTTTTTATATGGTAATAGAACCAAGCTAATCAATCAATGATATCAGGCCTCCGTTCTCCAGACTTTATCCGTGCTGGCCAATTCATTGACCTCTACCTTGGCGAGGTCATTACAATAAAGAAAGCGGATGAACGTGAGAAGATTGCCAACGCTCGCAACGCGTCCTCTTATCTTTTCGAACTCGATTTTCACGTTAATGATGACGACATCAAGGATGACGATATCTACGTTGTTGACGGCTGCAACTATGGTGCTGCCACCCGCTTCATAAACCACTCCTGCAACCCTAACTGCAAAATGTTCACTGTCTCCCGTACCCACGGCGACCGGTATATCTACGATCTCGCATTCTTTGCACTAAGAGATATTGCGTCTGGCACCGAACTAACATTCGATTACAATCCAACTTTTAAGAAAGTTGACAAGCTTGATCCTAACGCAGTTCCTTGTCTCTGTGGCGAGCCTAACTGTCGCGGGCAGTTATGGCCTAATAACAGAAAGAAGGCGAGGTAATCCCTTCTCTTCCCGCCTATCCTGCATGTTCACTACTCCTCCTCCTACACCCTTCCTCGCGCGTCTTCCTATCATATCAGGAGTCTAGCGGCATTCTTCCATTTCTCCTTGGGTGGAACCATTGCATACAGGATTTGCATTACATGCGTCACGTTGTACTCTCTCATTACCTTGCATTGCGTCCAGCTGCATCATTGGAGTTAAGCCTGATTCTACCAGCATCTCTCTCGCCCGCGGGCTTCATAATTCTTCAGCCTTGATCTTCTCCCCCCTCGGCAGGCCGCTATGCATTTTTCGGATACCCTGATTTTTCCACCTCTTAGTTCATTCATCTGTCTTGGACTTGTGATACCCTCCGTCTTTTTTCCTTTTCTTTTTAAATCTTTGCTGTGCATACCTTACGCTGAAGACGTACCTTGCATGCATGCATCTCATAACATGCAAGCTCATACGGTACTGCTGCTTTGCATCATCGACTGATGAGCATGCGTCGGTCTAACCAGGCCTACACTACACTCTGCATCGGCAATGGTCCTATGTGGACTCTGGATTGCATATAATGTACCATACATAATCTACACTACATAACTTACCCCAGGCTAGGATGATGTATCCTAAAGCAAAGCCATTCCTGCTTTGTTCTAAGTCTAAGGATCTAAGCCTAAGGCTGGAAGCCTAAAGGGAACAGTATTGAGCTACTTCTGCTAAAGAAGATATCATATTATGCATTGAAGAATCAAAGAACAAAGCCAAATAATAAAAAAAAAACATAAAGCCTTGAATTGTTATCACACAAGACAAAAGCATAACTATGTGGAAGATGTAGATGATGTAGGTAAACCACTAAATAAAAGGGATATATGTTAAACTCAAGTCAAATATATGAAAGGAGGCCCAATCTGAAGGTTGATACTGAACCCGACGCCGCCATAAATAGCCCTATAAACATTCAACCAAAACCAACCAACAAGCCTGAGGCATTGCATAAAGACGCCCAATCCAAATAACCGCAAACACCACGTGGAAGAAAAAAAAAAGCCCTCAACTCAAAAACCACAAATAAAAAAATAAATATGGAAAAAAAAAAGAGTCAGAAGGGATATCATATCAATCACCCCCTCCCCTCCAAGACCTCAAAAATCCCACCCATAACAAATCGTGGCTGCGACAGCCTCTTTCTGTCTTCGCCATCAATGCGGTCAGAATCGGAGCCGTAAGATAGACGATTCCGACTATCGAGAGAAGAAATGTCGGAAAACATCCTTGCTTCAATGCCTCCTGGTTCTGGGACGGAATCGAGATCTAAATCCACAGGCCTTGGTTCAAGCAGATCCAGCCCCTGTCGCTCAATCGAGTCCATACTTGCTCTTGAGCGTTCTTGACGGAGGAGAATGTCGATGGTTGAGGGGCGGTGGCGGAGGGTGGTTTTGTTGCTGTGGTGCTGATTGCATTTGTGGTGGTGGCTGTGGTTTGGGCTCAGTTTGCAGGATGTAGATCCTGGCCGGAGAGGCTGGAAGAGAGTTGGAGAGAGGGAAGGCGATGTTGGTGAGGAGGGGAGGGTTGGGCTTGAGCCGAGGATTGTGGAAGTTGAGCTGAGGGGGCTTGTTGGGGGGGAAGAGTACTCGGTGGTGGTGTAGGGGTGTTTGTTGGTCGTATTGGTGGTGTTGGGGTGAGGTTGGAGTGAGGTGTGTAGGAGGGTGAGGTTTGGTTTGGAGGTGTTGTTAGTACGCATTTTGCTCGTTGATTATGACGGAGTCTATGCACTTTAGGCGTAGAAGTACAGTGTAATGTAGACTGCGTGGATGAGTTTTGATGGTGACTGGATTCAAGTAGACAGACAATAGATGGATCAAATGATGGATCCGCTCGACAGTATCGTCAGCAGTCGAGTTCCCTGATTAAATCCAGCTCCAGCTTCAGCACCGGATGATCGACGGACGGGTGGCGAAGATGAAACTCGGAGTATAAAATAGGGCGCCTGGTTGAAACACGAAGGAGCATCAGTGGTGGTGTCAGGTCAGATTGTCCAGGACGACAGAGACGCTTCGGCAAGCGATCGGTGTAGCAGGTAGAACGCCGGAAGAGTTCGCTCAAAAGGAGCCCGGAGGGAGGGGCTCTTGGATCTTTAATTAAGTGGCCCTGTTAAAGACAAGGATTTTAAGGGCACGGATTAAGTATCCATCAGCAAGGAACGCGCGATCTAGTAGATGGTAGCTCGGTGCTAGGGAGAGGGGGAGCGGGAGGGGGGAGGGTGGGGAGCTCATGGAGACTACTTGTATAGATGAAATGCGACAGGAAAGGAGATGAAGAATGTGAGACGGTGGATTGATATGAAAACAGTCAGGAAATAAAGATGAAGTGAGAGGGTGAAGACAAAGAGCAAGACGAAAGCGGATGGAGTCAGCCTCCGCCCGCATTCGGCAGCGGGATAGAGCCACGCAAGGGGTATCGACTCGGAGAAGTTTGTCAGTCAGTCAGACTCGCCTTACCTGAACATTGAGCCTGACACAATAACACATTAACCCATCTCAATTAGCATCTACCCACACAGTAGTAGTACGTCATCAACTCATCAGAGTGGTGGCTGGCTTTGGGGTTGGAGTATAACGACACCGCTCCTCATCCATGCAACTTTCTTCTATGCCATGATTTTGGAGGCTTGGCTGGGTAACTTCAGCATGTCATAACTCTATTACAAAAAAGGTTGATGATGGTCCCGCGAATCCGAGGTAATTAGAGAGTTTCTGATGTGTGGGTGATGAGGGGTGTTTGATGCGCGTTCTGGAGGAAGACGTATGTATTGTATGGGAGCGATTAAGAGGGCTACGTATAGGAGGAGTGACGATAATGATACAGCCTGATAGGATTCCAATAGGTGACAGCCTTAAGATATATTTTGTCGGCGTAGGCGTTGTACTATTGTAGCCGGCATGGTCTGGTGGGTTATACTTCCAGCTCCGCCGGTGGTTGATTCCTTTCCTTTGGATATACCCCAGCTAAAGAGGATCAGATTCGTCGACATTAATTGATTGAGGAAGGACTATCAGAGATGGGCAGAATTCTGAAGATGAAACAAGAAACGTCCGATCCATATTTACTCAGAAGAACCGTCTAACATAACAACATAGGGGAATTCGCAAGTCTTCGCTCTAGTTTACAGGAGAAGGAAAATGATAAAAAAAAGAGGGCCGTATAGAATAAAAACATGGTATCATGCCCACATCGACGTCCACGACCTTTCTAGTCGAGTAAAGGACTGCGTGGTCTCATCTCTCGTTCAACTTCACTACACCTCCCCTTCTTGAGGGCAAGATGAATCATCATTCATCTTCTCTTGATCGTCGTCGCTGCGTGAAACTGCGCCGGATACTCTCACCCCACGCAGAGTCGCCCAAAGACTGCATGACATTTTGTACGCTCATTGCACTGTTGTGCCGCGAGTGTGCAGATGCCGCGGATGCATCGCCTGGATGCTCTGGCCCAGCGTCATACGAGCTCATTGTGTGTGCTCGTTCACGGCCGCCAGGAGAGAGACCAATACTAATAGCTGACCACTCAGACGGTGAACTAGCTTCCGAGTTCAGTCGGCCTCCCACGCTTGTATCGATGCGAGGTAGTTGAGACGGACCCGCCTCTCCACGGCCTGGTGATGTCGGCGAGAGCATTGAGGGTCCTGCTCTGCTGATGTTGGTGTCTAGACCCGGCACGTGGGGACCCGGGCCTCCGTGGGACTGCTGGTTATCCTGTGATTCGTCATCAACGAAGATTTCAGGAACGTTGAATTGCGGCACGAAAGTCATGCGCGCGGATTTCTTGTGCTCGATGCGCTTTCTGAATTCTCGAGCCGCAGTGAGGGTCTTGAAGAACCCGATCACGGTGTTACGGCGAACGGCCTCTTCCACACGCTGGAGCTTCGCGCGACGTCGTAGGAATTCCTCGAGGCGGAGACTCTTGCTATCACTGATGACGTTGTAGTGGGCGAGGATCATGAGGCAGGAGTGGAAGGAAATGCCGTGCACTGGGTCCGCAGAGACGAGGATCTCTTCGTAAAACTCATTGAGGCGCTTTCGCCGCTCTCTAATGGCGTTCACGGGAATCTTGCGGATGGCCTTGGCGAGTTTGTCGAGGTCGACTCCCTCGAATACTCGTTTATGCTCTAGTAATGAGTCGCGCTTGTCGACTCGACATTCCTCGAGAATCCGAGGGACCATAAATTCGCCTTGGTAGATGCGCACTTCGAATTTCCCGGTAAGTTCCTGCTCATGTTAGCTTTGTTATATTCGGGAATCAGCAGTTCACATACCCGCAATAGTCGAGGGAATTGCTCCTTTGAGATATAACCTGAACCCTCGGGATCGAACTCGGCCCACGCCTGCTTGAACCGTCGGATTTCCTCGCGACTAATAACATATAGACCACTGCTCCGCTGATACACGTAGGAAAAGCTCTCAAAGATAAGAGAGACGAACAACGAAACAAAGATGTACATGCTGATAATGTTCCACGAGATGAACAGCGGCCGAGCCCAACCTGCGCTTCCGCAGTCATTTTCGAAGAACCCACCATCGCCAGCTACGCAATATGGTGGTTCCATGTTAGCGAAATCCTCCATAAGCTCATTCCATCCCTCGCCGCAGCTAGTGCGGAAAAGCAGGATCAAGGCCCTGGGGATATCCCTAAAGTTGATGTTGCCACTTTCGTTGGCGCCGAACTTGGTCAGGCCGAATGTCTGGTTCATCGCGATAGCGTAGACAAGGAACAGAACAAACCACGTCGCAAGCAGGTTTCCGATAGACGTTAAACTAGCTGCGGCCGTCTTGAACAATTGATCAAGTTGGTTGTTTCGCGGGATGAGGAGCAGTGTGATGGCGACAAGAAACAGCTTGTTCAGCACCACAATTGACTGGGTACCGGACGCTGTGAAGTTCAAGACCGACATAATAATGGTACCAGGAACAACGACCAAGGCATATAAGTCCCAGGAGCTTCTGCTGAAACGGTGCCAGCCCAGACCCGTCAGACGCAAGATGACATTCGCCAGGTAGAAAAAGTTGAATGCGAAGAAAGCGACGTCTCGAACCAAGTCCCATGTGTTGTTCTCAGGGTAAAATTCGAGGATAAGCAATACAAGGTGGAGCACAAGAATGAAGGTAACGCATCTTGCCCAGCGGCCATGCTTCTTGTACGCTATTCGATAAGCCCACTGCTTCCAGTTCGTGCTTTTCTCCGTATCTCTTCGCTTGGAAGGTGATACTTGTCTGAGCAGTTTCCTCAATTCGAGCCAAGATCGCTGCTCCGCAGTCAAGAAGGCGACCCCTGTTTGTTCTGTGTAGTTGCGCATAAACACAGACACGAACAGAGTCAAGACAAAGACGGCACCGAGCAAATTGAAGACTATGAAGAACAGCCCATTTTCGGGTGCGGTATAGGACTGTGGTTGCTGCCCAACACCTGTAATACTCATCGCGCTTGCTTGGACGTCCGTCCAACCTTCTTGAGAGACAATTTGGAAGAGAATAAACAAGGAGTCACCGAAATTATCGAAGTCATAGTAAGGGTTAGATACGACCCGAGGAGCGAGAACGTCCCAGTTATAAGGCCCGCTCATGAACTCGCCAACGCACGCGTTCAGGCTGCCTTCAATGTCACCATCATTGCATTGCATCATTTGACCGTTGAACAAATTGACTCCATAAATGGCGAATGGGATTAAGAAACTCATCGAGACCAGAGCAGCCTAAAGAAATCAGTACACGTCTATGAATAAGAGAGGGTAACATACGGCAATGACTTTCCAACCTCCAACGATGATGACGGAGTGGAAAGTGTTCTTAGCACTATCGCTAAAATTTAGTAGTCTCAGCGCCCTGAGAGCTTTGAACGCTCCAATAGCCCTAGAGACGCCATTTTCCGAGGTAAGGGCACTCAAGACGTTGACCCAAAGAGTGACCAAGACGATTCCGTCAATGAAGCCCCACGATGAGCGGAAGTACGCATTGGGCGTCCAGAAGAAACCATCCGCAACTACCTTGATGACTGCTTCGATAGTGAACAGAATGGCGAAACCCAAGTCAGTGTATGTAAACCAGTCTTTGTCCGTCTGAAAGTTCACGCTCTGATAAATAGGAGTGGTGATGCAGGCAAGAATTACCATTGCCACGATAGCTGCATAAACAAACGCCGAAAACGTATACCAGACGGGTTTGTAGGGATCAACGCCCTCCACTCGCTGGTGTCCTCGTCCAGGCCCAACCATGCGCTGGCATAGCCTTCGCACTGGGCTATCCGGCTGGAAAATGAACAAGGACTTGTTGTAATTTGGGTGTCGAATCAAATATTCTCGTTGAGCCCGCTTTCGCTGCTCTGCAGCCGAGACAACCTCTCGGGCCATCTCTTGAGGACCTAGCTCTTCATATGCTCGCGAGATTTTTAACTTTGAGTAGAAAGGGTTTGGCTCCCGCCGCATGACCGACGTTGCGACAGTTGTCCAGGCGCGTGAAAGCATGCCTGGCTCTACCAGCCCTTCGCCTGTAGTTGTGGCTCTATCCAGCCCAGCCTCGTTACGCTGGGCGTCTGGAGGCACCTCATCGAGGAATTCCCGTACAACCGCGTCCTTCAAGAGCATGTCTAGTGCGGCCGGGCCGTGGTCAAGGGGGTCTTTGAAGCGAGACGAGCCGCGTCCCAGTTTGAAGATCTTTGACAGAGACAAATTTCCTTGTGACGCGCCATTGACTTGCTTCTGCTCCAAGAACGCCCGGACCTGATGTAGTCGCTTCTCATCCTCTGATACGTCGAAGCTTTCTTGAATGACTGCAATGAACATATTCAAGATAATAAAGTTAGCCAGAACAAACCACAAGACCATGAATGTGGCTGAGATCCAGGCAGTATTGAAATGATAGGTGTATGATGTGACGACGTATAGCGAGGTAGTCCAGCCCTCGCTAGACAGGATCTGATACATTCCAAGAAAAGAGTTGTAGATGTCAGCAAAGGTGATATCGATCATATT
Source organism: Aspergillus karnatakaensis (assembly GCF_047715665.1). NCBI lineage: Eukaryota > Fungi > Ascomycota > Eurotiomycetes > Eurotiales > Aspergillaceae > Aspergillus > Aspergillus karnatakaensis. Next base: position 371,354 of record NW_027395715.1, on the reverse strand, counting down.
TCCATCGTCATCTTCCCGCGGGATCTGGCTGCGGAAGAGTTGAGTGGCGAATATAGATGCAAAAAATGTGATTAGGAACACGAAGATGATCAAGTTCACCAAACCAACGGCATTGCGGAAAACGAGGGTGATCAAGTTTCTCGTGACTGAAAACGCCAAAACAAGACGGTAAACTCGAAGGATCTGGAAGAGCGTCAGAACCGCATATGCTCGTCCTGAGTTTTTTATAGCGGGAATCTGGATGATGCTAGTGATGATCGCAAGCGCTAAATCGACCCAATTTCGACGTTTCTGGTGAAACTTGCGCCAGTCTGTGAGAAACCGAAGTATAATCTCGGCAAGCATCACAAATGTGACTACGGTCTCGCAGTTGTTGATAAGTTCCTCTCGGTCATCGCTCATGGACGAGCTTCTCAACCCCTGCATGACGAGGTCAAAAAAGATGATGGCAAGCCAGAACCAGTATGTCTTGTCATAAATGCGCTTAATCTTGCTGGTTTTGCTCGAAGAATCGTCTTCCTCTTCATTAGCATCAATTGTTTGAGACGCAAAAGCACTTCGTTTGCTTTCCTCACGAATGACCTGGAAGGAGTGGGTAATAACAGCAACCAACAAGTTTACCATCCATAAACTCAAAATAACAAAACCACAAGCGAAGAACAGGGCGGCCACAAGGTAGTCGCTATCGGTAGTGTTGTAGAGAAGATCCGTGAATGTATTCGAGCTCATAATCACAAACACAAGCTCCAGGGAGTTCAAGATGTTATCAAAGCTCATCGTTCCGTTGTACGGGTTGTCCCCTTCAACACACAGAGAGCCGATGGGGCAAATGAACCCTTTGGGTTTGGCGTCGCTCTCTATGTTGTCGCTTCGAATCCATGGTCTTTGGGTGCCAGTGTCGTCAAGCCAACCACCACAGAACTGGAGCGAGCCGAACGGATCATTCATAGTGAAGTTGTCTTGGTTATATTCTGTCCCGACCCAAACGCAGGTTCTTCGGAAACTTGACTTGAAGCTTTGGATACCAACAATCGCAAATAGGAGCCAAAAGAATCCAATGAGGAAGGCAACGTGAACAAGTAAAGGAGCCGCTTTCTTCAAACTTCGAAGGATGACCTGTAAAAAATAAGCAAGCTAGCACATGAAGTACAACCATTATCTGCAGTCATACCGAAGTACCACTGGTCAGCGCCAAGAGACGTAGAATACGGAGGCAGCTGAGCATGCGGAATATGTATAGCTGATGGGTAGTCTCAACACCCCCTATTCCAAGAACGAAAGACACCCAGTACGAAACAACGGCAACAAAGTCCAGTCGATTGAAAGAATGTCGGAGAAAAGCGCGATGCGCAAGCCTTATCCGGCGTTTTTGAAGGGGATCGTCGGCTAGTTGTTGCTCCAACTGGTTCAACCCGCCCGTAAACGTGCGGAGAATTGATGCTTGTTGGGGCTCAGGCTGAGCTGAGTTCTTGGTTGAGAACTGACGTTGTGGCGTAATTAGGTTCTTCCCTTTCTCTGCCAACGCCGTTCTGAGTCCTTTGGATCGATCTATAGTACTGTATTCGGTTGGATTGAAGAAAAGTCCGGAGACCATTATTTTAGCGATGAGTTCCGCGGTGTAGATGATGAAAATGGCAAGGTAAGGCCAGTCCATTTTATTTGCGCCCCAGCGCGTTGACCGTGGGTGACTCCATTCGGATTGTGAAGACTCGATGGTTAGAAGGATAGTTTGGATGATGATGACAACCAAAATAAATGGCTCCGTGAACGAATGGACAAGGATATCACATAAAAATGTTCGGACTGTACTGTCTGGACCAAACAAAAAAAGGGCTTTTCCTTTCAATGGGTTGCTCAACCCCCTCCATGCTTTCTTGTCGGTTGCTTTTTCCCTCGGGGTCTGCTCGGAAGCTATTGAAGGCGCATCGTGGGCGTAGTCTGGAAGAGAAGGGAGCGAGGGCGGAGCTTCCATGCGCGCACTTTTATGAGACTCCTCTCTCAATATCGACTGCTCAACAACCTCCGGCTCGTTACTCAGGTTGACGACACGTTGAGAGACGGACTTCATCATCGAACTTGCGCGCAGCAACGCCGACCCGGAAACCGAAGGTGACAGCGAACGGTCCCTCGACACACTCTCCCCACGGCGCCTCCCACTGAGACCGCTTTCCATATTGTGCAAGTCGTCTCCCAAACGCGACCCCATGTGGGCATCATCGAACCGAACCGAAGGAGGATTGGATCGCTCATCCCGCGAATCGCTAGCACTGGGAGCCGCAGACGTACCACTGATAGGCTGTACATGTCGAATGCTTGTCAATGGCGTAGTGTCCGGGTAAGTCTCGGAGGGCGAGAGGTAATTCTCAGCTTCATGCGGGTCGATAGTATTTATGCGGGCAAAGTCCATGTCGGGATCCGACTCCTCCCGGCGGTGCGATTCATATGGAGACATGCTCTGCGAAGGGTGAAACCCAAGGCCAACCGACGACATCGCCGCAGCAAACGCCCCAGGATCCTCGACGGGGAATTGATTTGCGCCATCGGTGGAGTGCGAATGCGTCGTAGCATGACTACCGTGGTCGACAGGGGAGTCCTCGGCCAATCTCTCATATGTCCGCCCTCTCTCGGTCAATGAGCGCCCCGAAAATAGCCGGCTTCCAACCCTGCCTATTCCTCGTCCTGTACGATCGGGCGGACCGGAGAGGTCTTGTAGAGGTATTGAGTGATTGGCGATATCACTTTCGTCGCTTGAGCCGCGGTCATGGCTGTTCGACGCCATGGTGGGCAGGATCGATTAGCTAGCTGAATGCAGACATCGCAAGCTGCGATTGTCGAGGGGTGAATCAGAGCGGAGCGCGATATGTCGTACGCAATCGGAGGGAATGGGGAGTATGCACAGTCGCGGCTGGACGTCCGGCGCGGCTGCGGAAACGAGAGGTGAGCGTAGGCAAATCGATTATAGCGAATGAAGCGCGGAAAAGAAATCAAGCAAAGATCAGAGAAGAGGAAATTCGGACTTCCGCCAGCTGTGGCAGTGAAGTGTCTTCTCCGGATTCCAGCGATCGTCTAGTCTGCGCCAGGAGCGGACCAAACGGGGCTTGTTGGCGGGATGGTGGTTCTGTATGGCCGAGTGCTCTCTCTGTCGCGGCGTTAACCCGCCGCCGAGATTACTTGTCTTGCCTGGAATACTATTCTTATCCTCGATTGTTTTCCATCCACACACTATTAAGAAATATTATTTGATGGTTTATCATTGATTTCAAAATGGTCTTGTCGCTTAAGTACATGTAAGTCTCAGGGTTATTTCAACGCCTCCGCCCTACAATCAGGGACGCCGATCCGTCTTTGCTTTTGTTTATCACCAGTAAACTGTGCTGCCTGGCTGTGGTCCCGCCGGCTAAAAATAACAAAGCACAGCTCCATCCGTCCCCGGAACGACAAATGTGGATAGCTATCTACTGGGGAGTCGGTACAGGACTGCCAAATATGAACTTGAAGGCACAAAATGTCAAAGATTTAATCGGTTTCCATACGGCTATCCTGGGTCGAGTCCTTGACATGATCCCGAACACCCTGGATAAACGCCTTCATTGCATCGCCCCCACCAAGTGGCACGCCGCCTCGACGCATGAAACCACCGTTTTCCACTGGAACCTTCAGAGCTTCGCTAATGCTTGGTAACCCTCCATCCCTGATCGCTATGGTCAGGCTCGCGAGGCTTTGGCTGAATTGCGGCGAACGTAAAACCTTCTGAAGTATGTTCTTCTTCTGCGAAAGGTTGAGAGCACTCAGAACATCTTGTGCACTTTCACTGCCGTGATAAGTAGTTGGGGTTTCCACCTGTAGCGCCAGAACGAGTAAATCTTGAGGCAGGAACTTCAAGAGGTTGTCAACACCTTCTCCGTCGAGAGTCTCCAGGTAAGGCAGGGTGGTCGCAGGGGGTAAGAGGTCTTGCAATGTAGTAAATGGCTGCTCGGCTGCCGGGGACTGGTTCCCTCCTCCCAAAGACCTTAGGAAGTCCTGCACCACTGATGAGGGGTTGGAGTCGGAAGCCCTGTAAGGGAATCACGAGTTAGTTTACATTGTTCTGAACAAAGGTAACTGGCTAAAATCATATTGTGAAGGGTAGTCTATTCCCGGGGCGTAAAGCACAAACGGAAGACAAGATACCCAGAAGCGAAATGTCGAGATATGTACCTAACTTACGCTCTTCCGCCGTCTGCCCCGCCCTCCCTTGACTCTTGTCCTTCTTCTCTCACGTCACCACCAGTGGCATCAGGCCCAGCACCGCCACCGCTACCTCCATGGCCATGATTTGGGTCATGGTCCACACCTTCAACGTCTTCCATTGTCTCGTCGTCATCACCATTGGATGGACCCTGGCCTCTGGGGATGTTCGCGACCTCTGTCTCTACATCTACATCCTCGCCTTGTAATAGCTTGTTCACGATCCACCCCAGCTTAAGGTCCCTCTCACTCCAAAAGGCCGGGTCGGCATCGTCATGTTGAGATTTGGATTGCAGCCAGAAGAGATATCGTTGGGAGCTGGACGAGAATTTGAGGACATAGATGCGGCCGTTTGTGGGCTTGCCTTCAGGGCGATAAGGTGTGAAGGTACCATCGGAAGGAACCATTACCAAGTCCAACTCGGGCTCTGTGGGGGAAGCGTTCCTGGGGCGCCAGCAGAAGTGAATCAGCTCATCTTCGGAGTAGAGGTAGATGTATCCTGGCGTGTCTTGAGGTCGGGCTGTGACGCTTGTTGGCTGGGTCTATTTGACAAAGAAAGTCGGTTAGAGAAGGAATCTCCGAAAACCATGGGGTCCATGTATGGGCTAAACTCACCTCCATGTCACAGATACCCGCCTTGAATGTGATGATCGGCGACGTCGACATTGTGAGGGTGGTAGCAGGGTAAGAACAATTTATTTGTGATAATGAAAGAGTTCCTTCAGTTTTCAAGTTTCACTTGTAAACACGTGAGACCAGCTCGGGGGGTGAGATGGTGTTGTGAAAGAAAGAAGCTTGATACGTCAGCTCGGAAGCTCCAGAAGGTCATGTTTGGTCTCGGGGAAGCTTGGAGAACACTTGCGGCTGTGGCTGTTGTCGGCTGCCGGATAGACTGCCTCGCCTGTCAGGCACCAAGTGGCAACCCGCGGGCGGCGGTATCAGCAGAAGCCAAATCGGCACTAGCGCCTTTCGGCTAACTGATAGGGCTCGCGTTCCCACAAACCTCACCTCTCCGCCTTTGCTTTGGACAGTGAGTTGCCCGTCACACATCCAATTCCAACAACCACCCGCCGTCGACAACCAACCCCAACTTTCTTTTCAGGTCTCTTCGTCATCAGCAGCCAAAATGTCGGACGTTGGCACGACGAAGCAGTTTGGAAAGGCCCAGAGGCTTGTGCCGTCCCAGAAGGCCCAGAAATGGTACCCTGTTGATGACGAGTCGCAGCCCAAGAAAGTCAGTACACCCTATACAGGACGAATAAATTGTCGGAAGGAACGGAGGATGCGGTTTCATATGGAGGAAATGCGGTGGTTGCGCGGACACGGCGACAGTGGAGGACCGACATTTATCGACCGAACATTGAATTTATATTGAAACCGCATTCTCCGGGAATTCGAGACAGCGATTATACAATGAAGGGTCATTTTGGAATCAGTCTTCTGACATGGCTTTTGTTCTTGAATAGGTCCGCAAGGCTCTCCGTCCCACCAAGCTCAGGGAAAGCCTCCAGCCCGGCACCGTCCTCATCCTCCTCGCCGGTCGCTTCCGTGGCAAGCGTGTCGTCCTCCTCAAGCACCTCGACCAGGGTGTCCTCCTCGTTACCGGTCCCTTCAAGATCAACGGCGTTCCCCTCCGCCGCGTGAACGCCCGCTACGTTATCGCCACCAGCACCCGCGTCGATATCAGCAGCGTCGACAGCCAGACTGTTGAGAAGGTCTCCGCTCCCGGCTACTTCACCAAGGAGAAGAAGAACGAGAAGAAGACCGAGGAGGCTTTCTTCCAGCAGGGAGAGAAGCCCGAGGTACGTTATGCAGTGCTAGCTCGACAATCGATATCCGGAGCCTAGTGCAAACTGCGACATCCAGACGGTCACTAACATTTCTGCTCTCAATAGAAGAAGAAGGTTGCCAGCGCCCGTGCCAGCGACCAGAAGGCCATCGACCAGTCCATCTTGGCCTCCGTCAAGAAGGAGAACTTCCTCGGCAGCTACCTCGCTGCCACTTTCAGCCTCCGCAACGGCGACAAGCCCCACGAGATGAAGTGGTAGACGTACGACGCGGCGGCCGCGGGTTCGGTAGTTCTTGTGGAGGAATTTGTGTGAACGGCGGCGAGATGCGAATTGGCGCTTTCCTGTGCCAGGGGAAGTGCACTTATCGCAGCGCAGGGAGGAACAGCTGATGAACCATGTAGCTCGATCTACGAAGGGTCCGTCATCTGCTTGGGGAAATGGGCGATATCGGATGACTCCGGCAGTCGATTGTGTGATTCGCAGACTGATTTCCTCCCAGCGTGGCTAGTTTGCATACATGTCTAATGAGCCGTTTGAGCAGAAAAGAAAAGAAAAAAATTCATGATCACCTTTTCCAGCTGTTTACGTGTCTTCTAAAAAAAAGAGGGCTGGAGTTCTTACACATGTTCAATGATACAGTTTTTATCAATATCCGGGTCAATGTACAGATTCTGAGGAATTCTTCATCGGTATCATACTTTATTAACCTATAGGCGCCCTTTATCTCCGATCGACTTCCACCATCAAGGCGATATACAACATACCCTCATTAGTCTAATGCGATCTAAATCAACCTTACAATCTATCCAACACACCGGGCACGAAGCACATGAGAACAACAATAGCAGCACAACTCCATTGCCCCTATCTAGGTATACGGCCACCAAACCGCCAAAGCAGCAAACAAGCCAATGCAAAGTCCAAAGCAGAAAAACAAAAGACAACCAGCAGCCCAAACAAAAAGCACAGACCCAAATTCTCAAGAGTCAAAACATCCACACCCCATCCTTTACCCCATACGTTCCCTACCCCATCTGGCTCAGGAGATCTCAGTCTTACCTCCCCCTCCCCCTCAAACTTCCCTCCTCCAGTTCCCCCGTCCCCCTAATAACATCCCATACTCCCCATCGTCCAAAATAGATCTTTCCACCACTCTCCAAATGCCTCCCAAGTCTTGTCCCCACACCCTCGAGCCCCAAAAAGTTCGGCAAGACCTCATATCCCGAGAAGGCAAACAGGTCTTCGAGCGAGATGATCGTCGTGAAGAACAGGAAGGTGAGCATGTGCATCTGCAGCCAGAAGACAGGGATGTACATGGGCAGGAATGTGCCGAGGATGTAGCAGACCGGGTGGTCATAGTGTGCGGCGAGCGGGAAGGGGGTTCCCAGGCTTTTGTGGTACCATGTTGTATGGAGATTGGCGATGTAGTCTGTTAGGCCAGAGGAGGTGGGGGCGTCTCGCGGGGAGTGAAGGATGTAGCGGTGGATGTAGTATATTAGGATCTATAGGAATGCGGTGGTTAGTTCAATTAGCTTGGAGGATGGGATGGAGTGAACTAACCTCTCTAATCGAGAAGGCCCAAAACAAATGCTTGACGATATCCCAGGGCAGAGGGACAGTCAACCACACTCTAACAGCAGGCCACAGTCCCGGCATAACAGTAAGGTACGTCTCAATCACCATCTGCAGAACGAGGGAGAGGGTGAAATTGAAGTATGACCATGCCACTATTTTGAGCTCATTTTGTGTAACGCTCCCCTTCTTGTTTCCTGACGGTAGGCCTTCTTCGCCTCGCGCCTTAAACCGAGCGGCTGTTTCTGGCATCAAAAAATCGAAGAGGAAGAAGAAGAAGGAAGGAAAGAAGTAGCACACGAAGCGCGCAGCCAAGGTGCCGAATAGTTCAACTCGCCGGGCATTGTACGACAGTACAAGGGTTGTCCATGTCATATAGAAGAAAATGATGTTGAGGTTTGTGCTGTAGGCTGATAATGTCGGGAGAATGAAGACAAAGACGAATGGTACTGCAAGGAAGTCCATGGCGAAGCAGAATAAGGCCTATATCGTAGAGTCTTGTTTGTGAAGTAACAAAACTACCAACGAGAAGGCCAGTGATTCTTCAACCACATATCCCTTCGTGCTTTATAGAGTATTAATGATGTTGCCCGGTTCTTTGTAGGGTCATCGACAAAGAATACTGAAGCGAAACCCCGAACATGATCGCTAACAAAGAATAACCGACGTCAAAGATAGAAGTGGAGACCTCGAAACTCGACGGTAGGTACCATGGGAGCGCGCAGTAACCCTAAGGAAGACCGACTAGAGAGTCACGAGAGCATGAGCCTGCTTGTCACTTGACTGCTGTATATGGCGGCCTACAGGGACAGTATGATAGGCTTTACTGGCGCTAACGTATACATGAACAAGTAACGATAGTAATTCTTTTATTGTGACGAACCGCCAACTGACTAGGGACAGGAAGAATGTATGAGACATAAAGATGAACAAAGAAGGCACTCAAGGGTATCTAAACCATACACCAGGCAATGAACGCGGGTCGCAACAAATTAGTTCAATCAAACCAAACCCTAAGCCGAACTCGATGTGGGAACGCCGTTCTTTTGACCCCATGTGAAAGCCTGCTTCCGAAGGTCAGGAACAACTTGAAGGAACACCAAGTTGCTAAGCCAGCCTGTGAATGTATCGCGGATCCAAGAATTTCTTGGGCTAGGTCCGAGTGCAGAACCCTTCATGATGTTGCCGACAAACATTGTAGTGATGAGGTACTCGCCTTGTTCAAGGGCACCGATTGCAATCCGAGCAACCTCCTTGGGTGTCTGGGGTTTGTCGGCAGACTCAAGTTGCTTGGTGAGGGAAGGCTTGATTTGCTGTTCATTGTCGAAGCCAGGGCTGAGAATGCCCATGGGGAAAACTGTGTGGATCTTGACGTCGGCGGGAGTAGCTCGAGCTCGCTCCTTGGAAGCACGAGAGCCGTTGTAAACTTCGATCTCCTGGCTGAGAGTATCCGACAGAGCACGCATGGCAGCCTTGGCAGGTGAGTAAGGTCCATAACCGGCAATAGGAACAAAGGCGAGGGTAGAGCAGGTGAAGATGAGATGTCGGCGAGGCAACGGCCGTTGATGGCTGGGGTTGATGGGAACAAGCCACCTCTTGAGGATAGCGTGTGCTGTGTTTGCCGCGGTCCAGTAAACAGTGTCCATCTGGTCCTTGAGTGTCTGAATGGGTGTCTCAACGAAGTATCCAGGAGTGCAGTAACCAGCGCAGCACCAAACGATATCCGGGGGCATGCCGTCGTTCCATTCGGTGACTTCAGCCATAACTCGCTCGCAGTCTTCGGGTTTCGTGAGGTCAGCACTGATGTGGTGGAACCGCTGCTTGCTGACGTTGGTAGCGGAGCCCTAAGAAAGAAGTCAGGAAGATGCATTGATGAACAAGTGAAGTAGGTGCTTACTCGAATGGCTTCCATGCTCTCCTGAAGCTTCTGAAGGGTCCGAGCAACAATAACAACATTGGCTCCCTTCTCTGCAAGCTGGCAGGCCACGGCCTTTCCCAGTCCCTCCGAGCCACCGGTGATCACCACGGTCTGCAATCACTTTGTTAGCAATGCCCGAGCTCGGAGAAGAGAACAAGATTGAGGCTCACCCTGCCCTCCACGACGAACTGGTTCGAGCTGCCGAAACCGAGCATTTTGACGAGTGTATAGAAGAAGAGTACACCGAAAATGATTGAAATGCCCAAGGCTGGTGCAGACAAGTCGTAAGGAATAGAGTGTAAGGATGAATGCATGAGGAAGAAAGGGAGAGAGAGGGAAGAGAGAAAGAAAGAAGTAAGAAAAGGAGGGAGGGAATTGGGGCGCCTGGTTTGCTCCTTCTGTTGAATCAGCTCAATTGACTGCGGCTTCCTCTTCTAATTATTTTTTGGCATGATGCAGATTGGGGAAAGAGCGATAGGGAGCTCTTGCGGAGTTACCGATTAATACCGCCCGCCGCAGGCTATCGCCGGTATTTGATGTACCAGAAGGTATCGCGCTACTGGAACATGTGATCTCAGATCCAAAACGGTAAGGCGGTGATGGCCCCACCCAAAAATTTATCGGCGGCTCTATCAATTTTTTGGTCGGAAGCCGGGCCCTTGCAACAAGTTATCGCATATTCACCACACACCTCAAAATGGGTAAAAAGAGAAAGGCCGGCGGTCGTCCAGCGGCGAATAAGACCGACAAGGAAGAACCTTACAAATTTGACATTGAGGAGAGGTTTGACGATTCCGAGGATGATTTCCAAACCGGCCGCGATCAGGTTCTGCTCGACGAAGCGCCGGAGGCAAAGAGACGGCGCAAGGTTGCAGAAGATGGTATGCAGGTCTTAATATCAGCTCATATTGTGCGATTGCTAAACTATTTTTCGTAGAAGAAGCACTTCAATTGTCAGACGAGGAAGTTCTCGGTTATGATTCACTTGACGAAGAGGACGATCTCGAAGAAGCCGATTATGACGATGAAGACGACCTAGAAGAGTCAAAATCTAGGAACAAGCGAAGTGGTAGTGCGGAATCCGACGACGAGGAAGAAGGAATTGCCGCCTGGGGCTCTTCAAAGAAAGACTTCTATAACGCCGATCAAATAGAAACAGAGGCAGACGCTCTCGAGGAAGAAGAGGAGGCAAAGCGATTACAGCAGAAGCATCTGCAAGAAATCAACGAAGAGGATTTCGGATTTGACGAGGCCGAATGGGCCGAATCCGCCAAAGACGCAGAAGCGAAGAAGGATGACACTGGTGTTGTCACCGAGGTTCTACCTCAGCTAGAAATCACAGACGACATGAGCGACGAAGAGAAACTGAAGATACTGAAGTCAAGATACCCCGAATTTGAGCCCTTGGCGAAAGACTTCACGGATCTTCAGCCCACATACAGTGCCCTCGAGGAGGAAGTGAAGACCGTCAACCCCAGCATCGATGCAGACGACACAGATCATGCCCCTGTTCCGGTAATCAAGCACCGCGCCTTATCGGCCTACCTAGGCGCGATTAGCATGTACTTCATGCTCCTAACATCCGCTCACGACTCCTCGGACATCACTACATTATCCCCAGCTCAACTACGATCACATCCTGTTATGACATCACTTGTTAAGTTCCGAAAGCTCTGGGAAACCGTTAAAGACATTAAGCCTGTCGAACGAATTGCCATGGAAGAAGACAGTGAGAGCGATATGGCAGTTGATACAGCTGATGTCGATTTACCGAAGGAAGTCAAGACCAAGAAAGAGAAGAGCATGAAACTCACCAAAGCGCAACGTGCCGCGGAAGCAGCAAGGGCCGAAGCCGAAGCTCGACGTGCAAAGAGGCTCGAGGAGACGGAAGCAAATCTCGCAGGTCTTTCGAACCTCGTCACAAAAACCAGCTCCAAACGAGCTAGCCAGAAATCCAAGAAACCCACCAAAGACGCCGACGACTCCGACTTTGGTGACGAAGATGCTCTCACTGCCAAGGAAGCCGAAGAGAAGGCGAAGCAGAAGCGCTCTCTCCGCTTCTACACTTCGCAAATCGCACAGAAGTCCAACAAGCGTAATGTGGCTGGTCGCGATGCCGGTGGTGATGCGGATATTCCTCACCGTGAACGTTTGAGGGATCGCCAGGCCCGCTTGAATGCGGAGGCCGAGAAACGTGGTCGGTCGAAGGCACAGGGCGCTGAAGAGCTCGGGGGTGACAGTGACGACGAAGATCGTCGCGTCGCGAATGAACTTCGAGGCGCCAAGGAAGGCTCGGACGACGATGACTACTACGACATGGTCGCAGCCCGCACAAACCAGCGCAAGGGCGACAAGAAGGCCTTTGCAGAAGCACAAGCCCTCGCGGCCCGTGAAGGAGGCCGTGTCGAAATCCAAGAACAGATTGGGCCCGACGGGAAACGAGCCATCTCCTACCAAATCGAGAAGAACAAGGGTCTTGCACCTAAGCGCAACAAGCTTAACCGCAACCCGCGTGTCAAGAAGAGGATGCGATTCGAGGAGAAGAAGAAGAAGCTGGGCAGTGTTCGCCAAGTCTACAAAGGTGGTGAGGGCCGCGGCGGCTATGGTGGTGAACTCACTGGTATCAAGAAGAACTTGGTCAAGAGTGTCAAGCTCTGAGCACTGTCTTCTTTTCCGCTGCTTTTTTTTCTGGCTGTTTCTTGGACACATACTACCAGGCGTTCGATTAGTGTGGTTAAAAATTCGGGTTCATGTGTATATAGACCTTCATGATACAACCTTGCGCCATTTGCTCACGTCCAGCCCCATTTCCTTTTTATAGTATCTCAAGTTATGAATTGTTTCTGAGTAGCAACCTGTAATAAACATAGGAGAAGAAGTATATCATCGCCGAGAACAAATAACAAAAGGAAACTCAGTCTCTGTCAAATCTCCGATGGAGGGTCCGTAGATATATATTCCGCAACCATCGACGCCTCAAACATTCCCTCCAGTATCCTTCTTACATTCGCACTCTCACACCTCTCAGATAAATCCATGGCCAAAAACCTCCTCGCCAGCTCATCCTAATCAAGAATCAAAATCAGTCTACAGTTTGAAAAATCCAACATGGAGGCAGAAACATACCGCATCCTGCAGCGCTTGTATCTCCTCCCGCGAAAGCACCGCACAAGCCGCAATCAAATTCTCGCCCCGAGCAGAAAGAGTCGCGAGCTTGTTCGCGCGGTCCACGATCGCCTGGTTGATTCCGTTCATTGCAGCGCAACTGCTGAGCATCAGTCCTGGCATGAATGGCCCTGAGGGCGGATAGGATAAGGGGCGACACACATCGTCCCGAAACTTTGCGTGCTCCGGCCAATACGGAAGCTACACTTTGTCAATACAATCGTGCCCTCAAGCTGAGAGCCTAGACAAACTTATAAAGATAAGTAATCTGCTCATCTACCTCCCTTGACTCCTCACAAACCCTAACCTCCATATGACCTAGCTGCAGCCGAGGTCTGACACGAAGGAACTCGTTCTCGAGGATTTCGTGGAAATGTGTGGCAGCGATGACCTTAGGTGCGTCTTCGAGTCTGAGAAGGTGTTCGAGGATTCCACATGCTAGCCCGATGCCGTCTATGTATGCATAATTGGTATCCGATTAGAGAAGTATTATTGGCTGTGGGGATAGAGATTCTGAACGTACCGTTCTCACTGGTTCCTTTTCCAAATTCGTCGATTAAAAGAAGGCTGCGGCCTGTTAGATGCTTGAGGTCAAAGGAGATTTGTTGGAGGTCGTTCATGAAGGTGCTTTGAATCTATTTTTGATTAGAGAAAGGGTGAGCCGTGCGAATGGGTTCGTACCTGGGAAACACTGTCCTGGGAATTGGACTTGACTAGGATCTTATCAACGATACCAATCTCTGCGCTTTCCGCTGGAACAAAGCTGTGATTCATAAGCTGGGCTGTTATTAAAACTCCTGAAGCAGTATCGTTCGCCTACCTCCCTGTCTGCGCCAGATAGATGATCAAAGCAACCTCAGGCGATTGTCAGTTAGGGTTTTGGTAAGCAATTCGAGATGCACACCTGTTTCATGTAAACGCTCTTGCCTGAGTAGTTTGGCCCCGTCAACAGTAGCATGCTTGGGCTGGACCCGGTTCGCAAAGCCTCTGGAGCGTGGCGAGAGTAGTTCGCTGTTTGGGCGTCCAGTTTGCCTCCGACCAAGAAGGTATCATTCAGGACATACGAGGATACGGTCATTTCCTGGAGCATGTGTCTTTGAAGGGTTAATTGGGGTGAAGTGGGCTTACAAATATTACTTACCGGCCCCCTTTGATATTGATCATATTGTCTTCCGTGATTTTCGGACGGACCAGATTGTAGGAGGTTACTGCTTGGGCCATGGCGAGCAAGCTATAGCTGGGTCAGCCTTAGCTCTTGCATAGTAATCTGAAAGCCCACCTATCAATTTCTCCACAGACATCGGAGGCCTCTATGAGAGCCTTTTCGTATTGGAGGACTCGCTGCGCTAGATCGTATACGATCTCAATTTCCTTCTCTGAATTGATACAGTGAGTAAAATGGTAAGAGAAGCTTAAACCGAACACATACCGCATACTAAACCATATATGTCACCAAGTTTCTCATCCATCTCTCTCATTCTGAAGTCCTTGAAGTATGCACGATTCTCTGTGATGAAAATCAGCTCCCACCCCTCGTCGGATCCCGTATATGCTGCCTCTCCCGCGTTGGTAAGAGGTATAGCTATATTGAAACCTAGCTGAGGAAAGTATATAACGTTTACGTCAATGTCAAAGCTCGCCGGGATGGTCGTCGCAATTTCTATAGCAACTTGCTTCAGTAAGCTATTCAGGCCGTCGTAACTGTCTTTCATTTTGTCAAGTTCTCTGTCGAGCCCTGGTCGAACAACGGTTCGGCCTTGCTCGTCTGAACTGTCGATATCGACCTGGGGCTCGTTAACATAGTACACACATGGTACGGTACTTCATATACACTCACCACTTCCTGAATCATTCTTCCAATTCTATGAAACTGGGCTTCTTCTAGACCGTGAAGAGCCTGTAACGACATTAGTTAGGACCAGAAAAGGTGTGGCGGGCATGTCACCTTGTTGTATAGAATCAAACCATGTCCACCAGCAGTTTCCTTCAGCGCATCGTGAACATCAATACCATAAAATGCAAACTGCCAGGCCAGTCAGAAACTCATCGCCTGATTGAACTCCCGACGACATACCGCTAAGAATGTGGCCCAAACAGTCGTCTTGAAGCCTGAGATCTTCCCACTGCCCGTACTGATTCCTTTCTGTAGGTTGATCATCACCGGTCGAAGATTCTTGATATGCCTCAGAGCTTTCACCATCTTGTTCAGAGGGTTGTAGTTATCCGGTTGGAGATAGACGCTTATGAATGCCTGTCGTTCCTGAATGACATTGAGTTGGACCGAAGGCCGGAGAAATATCTGTCGCAGTCTCTGTTTCCCCTGCGGAGTGCATGCGTATCGTTGGAAGAGCCCATATACAGAGAGGCCTTCTTTGGAAGAAGATGATCTTTTACCAGGCCCGCCATTGACCATGCTAGGATGACTTTCGGATTCGACTATTTGGAGTGCCGATAGTGTTCTTGCGTTCACAAACCTACAGTACCGCGCCATTAACATTCATAGTGTCTTAAAGAGCCATGTATCACACTCACATAGTGCCATTAAGAGTAGCCATCTCAAAAGATGTCACTTGGTACAGTCCTGAAGCTGTACCTTCAGCCACCATGTCGGAAGACCTTCGTCGCTGCAGGTAAGTGAGGATAGCTCCAGCGCAACCGAGCGTCACCTTGTTCTCCAGATCAAGATAGCTGGCTATGTGCAAGTGTCTTCCTTCCTGCAATGTGAAGTCCACATTTGCTGTGTCCAGCTGGTCGGTATCGACGAGCCCGTTATGGGGTACTAGAAACTTGAAGCGATCCTCATGCTTGGTTGAGATATCCAATGCCACCAGCTTGTTCTTTGCATGTGCAGGATTAAACTCCTGAGATGGCCGCACATCGAGCTGGTAAGGGAGGTATGGTCGGGCATCTGATTGAGTCAATATAGACAGGAGAGAGTCACCAGTTCATCTAGCCCACCATGTTCTTGCTCGGAGTGTTGCCCGTCGTGTTTGAAGTGATCAATTCGAGGTGAGGTGAGGAGTATCGTCGGATTGACCTGAAGAACCACTGCCAACAGGTCAGTGGTGGCTAGCAGACATCTAAAGAATAATAGCGTACGAGTATCCATAACCTCGGTGTTCGCTTGGCGTATGTCTCCCATCAAATAGAGCCTTTCCTCCTGAGCGGAATAGTAGGAACAGCCAACCGTGCCGGCGTCCTTCATGTCTATTGCCATGATGATCTGGTCGAGCTCGTCATCTGCAGACTGTTCAACAAGATTTGCATTTTCGGTGACATTGACCGCAGTGGTAGAACGAGCTTGTCTAGATCTTGACGTTTGCTGAGAGATTAGCGGAGTGGATAGTGGACCATTGTGGCTTAAAGCTGAGGTGTTTCGCAGGTTACTCCCTGGGGCTGGAGAGTGAAATGCTGTTCTCAGACCTCTAGTCGTCGATTCCATCGGTACTTGGTGATAATCTTGAAGGCTGAATGCTACCGGTAGCAGAGGTCTTGAGAGAGAGAGAGTACGGGATGTAGATTGCTGGGTGTTTCAAATCACATGGTGTTGGTCGTGGTTCATTTCGTTCATTATGTACAAGTAACTAAGGCTTGAACGAGATATTAATGTACTATACAGGAGCGAGGTAGCTATTATACAACATGATACAAAGAGCGAGGTATCCAATTCCCGCCATCATAAAAGACTCCAAGGCCCTATACGCCAACAGAATTCATACAATATCATTGAGCAACTTCGCTCACTGGAATCGCCGAAACTTCAAGACCATCCTTAGTGTCATTGAAACTGACACGGGCCGTCTGCCCGGAAGTGACTTCACCACGAATAATCTTGTCCGCCAGTCGGTTGCCAATTTCCTTCGATATCAGGCGATTGAGAGGCCGAGCGCCAAATCTAGGATCATAGCCTCTTTCACAAAGCCAATCTTTGATTTCGTCGTCAACTTGGAGTATCATGCGTCGATCATCGAGTCTGGCCTGCAATTCCTTTATCCTGATGTTGACGATATCCCTCAGAGCCTCCTTTGAAAGTCTCTTGAAGATGATGAACTCATCGATACGGTTGAGGAACTCAGGTGCGTAGGCTCCCTGAACAACATCCAAAACAGCTTTCTTAGTCTCCGGCGCAAGGTCTTCTTGTCCAGAGTTCTTATCGGAATGGATAGGGTTGGCACCGACTAGGATATCGGCGCCGAGGTTGGAGGTGAGAACAATGAGAGTGTTCCGGAAGTCGACTTTGTGGCCCTGCGCATCAGTGAGGAAGCCCTCATCGAGGACCTGAAGTAAAAGGGCAGAGATATCACGGTGAGCTTTCTCGAATTCATCGAACAAGAGAACAGCGTAAGGCTTCCGCCTCACTGCTTCGGTGAGCTGACCAGCATCATCGTAGCCGACATATCCAGCAGGCGAGCCGATCAACCGACTGATGGTATGCTTTTCTTGGAATTCGCTCATGTCAAAGCGAACAACGGCACTCTCGGTGGAGAAAAGAAATTCGGCCATTTTCTTGCAAAGCTCAGTCTTACCAACACCTGTAGGTCCAAGGAACATGAATGAAGCGAGTGGTCGGTTCTCTCCACTGAGTCCTGCTCTTTGCATGCGGACTGCATTTGCGACGGCAGACAGTGCCTCATCCTGTCCGCGGACAGACTTCCTGAGCGTGTCCTCCATGTGAATTAATTTTTCGACTTCTCCGGCCATGAGCTTACTGACCGGTATGCCGGTCGTCCGAGAGACCACCGCCCCAATATCATCGGGTGTAACCGAGTCATGAATAAGATTCGCCTGAGGATCGGCCTGTTCTTCACCTTCCTTGGGTAATTTCTCCTCCAGTTCTGGAATCCTAGAGTACCGCAGTTCTCCTGCCTTGGCAAAGTTACCCTCTCTTTGGGCCTGCTCTAGTTCGAACCGAGCACGCTCTAGCTCTTCCTTTGTGCGCTTAAGGTTTTCGATCTCGGACTTCTCCTTCTCCCAGACCTCTGTCAATTTCCTTGCTTCCTCCTGCTTGGACTGCAAGTCCTGCTGAAGCTTCTCACGCCTCTCGCGACTGCTAATGTCGGTTTCCTTGCGAAGAGACTCAAGCTCGATCTGAATAGTGGTGATATTGCGGTCCAATTCACGGATCACATCTGGCTTTGATTCCTGCTGCAGGCGTAGAGCCGATGCTGCTTCATCCACAAGGTCGATGGCCTTATCCGGTAGGAATCGATCGGTAATATACCGATTGCTGTAGGTTGCGGCCGCGACTAGGGCACCGTCCGTGATTCGCACACCGTGGTGAACCTCATATTTATCTTTGATACCACGTAGAATCGAAATAGTGGCCGCAACCGAAGGCTCCCCAACTTGAATAGGCTGGAACCGCCGTGCCAAAGCAACATCTTTTTCAATCAGTCGGTACTCGTTCAGAGTAGTGGCGCCGCAACATTGGAGTTCCCCTCGTGATAGTGCCGGCTTCAACAAGTTACTAGCATCAATGCTGCCTTCTGCCTTTCCTAACCCGAGTAGAGTATGGAGTTCGTCGATGAAAAGAATAACGCCACCTTGGGCCTCTTCAACCTCTTTGAGAACCTTTTTCAGGCGCTCTTCAAAGTCTCCTCTGAACTTAGCTCCAGCGATGAGCGATCCGAGATCCAACGAGATGACCCGTTTGCCCTTAATGCTTTCCGGCACATCGCCCTGCACAATCCTTTGCGCCAGCCCTTCGAGGACGGCTGTCTTTCCAGTACCCGCAGCTCCAATAAGAACCGGGTTGTTCTTCGTGCGTCGCGACAAAACCTGGATGGTCCGATGGATTTCTGCATCCCTTCCTATGACTGGATCTAATTTTCCCGCCTTTGCTTTGGTTGTCAAATCAACGCCATATAGTTCCAACGCCGGCTTTTCCGGTTCGCCGCCAAGGTTCATCCGATGCGTTCCCCCAGGAGGATGCGGTCGCCCAGTGGCATAATTTCGGATAGGTGTGCTGATTAGAGGGGCGATGTTCTTGATCGAGGAGGAAGGTAACCGTGCGCGAGGTAAAAATCGTGAATTTGTTTGAGGCCGTAGTAGTCGGGTCGAAGGAGTAAAGGTTGATGTTCGCAGCAATGAACCGCGGCCGAGCTGCAACCTTGACGCCATGGTAGTGGACACAATGTATTGCAAGGCAAAGAATCCTATGACAAAAATCACTCTTTAAGCCGGCATCGCAGCAGGGCCGACACGAAGCTTTAATAGACAGCCATTGAAATGATCGCGATTCTTCTCGAACGCTCCACAGCAGCGGCGACGATGAGTGGCGGAAGCTCTCAACCAGGGAATACGCTGGGCAGCCAAGCTCCATCGGCCTCCAGATCACGTGCAGCTAGGAGCCGTCAAAAATCACAATTGGGCCCATCCGCGAAAAATTACTTCTGAACACATTTTCCCCTCCTATTTCTCTCCCTCTTTTCTCCTCTCTTTCTCTCAACACCACCCTTTTTTCTTCTTATAACCACATCATATTTCACAATGGGTTTCACCGACTTCGTTTCTGACGCTGGCCTTACCAGTATGTCCTCGAGTGTTTTCTTTGGTCCCCTTTTCACTCACTAATCCGCTACCCCTCAGTTGCCAACACCTTCTTTGCTTCTCGGAGCTACGTTGTTGGGTAAGACATGCCACCTTTCAGACACTCTACGCAATCCTTCTACTTCGATTCCCCTGTTATATCGCGAGCTTCCTTGTTTGTATGATGAAAACAGATTGGTCCGTGTTTATGAGGCGGCTTAAGACCCCGCTGCATGACTAGACAACAATTGCGAGAAATCGTGTTTCTGATCACTTGGAATTCTTGACTTCGAGATTTTTTTTGTCTTTTGCGCTCAGTTTCCCTTCAAACTTCAAGTCGCATCTTGACTAACTTATATAAAGCCATGAGCCCTCTCAGGCCGATGTCGTGAGCTTCAAGGCCTTCTCCAGCGCCCCTGACGCTGAGAAGTACCCCAACGTTGCTCGCTGGTACAAGCACATTGCCTCCTACGAGGCCGAGTTCTCCAGCCTCCCTGGTGATGCCTCCAAGGAGTTCACTGCCTACGGCCCCGAGGGTGCTGAGCTCCCCACCAACCCCAAGGACAAGCCCGCTGCTGAGGAGGATGACGACATGGATCTCTTCGGCAGTGACGACGAGGAGGAAGATGCAGAGGCCGCCAAGGAGCGTGAAGCTCGTCTTGCTGAGTACAAGAAGAAGAAGGAGGCTAAGGGCCCCAAGCCCGCCGCCAAGTCCATTGTCACCATGGAGGTCAAGCCTTGGGGTGAGTCATCGAACATTAACTCTTGAGACCGCGCATTGCTAACCTATTCTCTAGATGATGAGACCAACCTCCAGGAGTTGGAGGCTAACGTCCGCGCCATTGAGAAGGACGGCCTCGTCTGGGGTGCCTCCAAGCTCGTCGCTGTCGGTTTCGGTATCAAGAAGCTCCAGATCAACCTTGTCGTCGAGGATGAGAAGATCTCCATCGATGAGCTCCAGCAGGAAATCGAGGAGGACGAGGACCACGTCCAGTCCACCGATGTCGTAAGTTCACCTTCTTTGTGTATGCAAGGTGGCTAGGTCTCTAACTCCCCTATAGGTTGCTATGCAGAAGCTGTAATTGGAATGTCCATGTCTAATGAAATCAATGGAGTGATGATGACTTTTTGATGGTATCAAAGGAAATACACTTGTCATGAACTTGAATGCCTAGAATGCAACTGGGGAAGAAACCCGGTTCTTATGATATAAAAACAACTTTATACCCACCATTCAACCTGCACTCTTCGTGTGATTCAGCTGGATCTGATGTAGTCTTAGATTGTTCAAAGACATCCCTTGCTGGACTCAAATCTATGTATGCGTGCTATTTGAGGAATTATTCCCGAGCAGGTAATCAGTAGAAGCTCCCAGCGCCCCATGCGCAGGCCATGTCTCTCGTCCCGCCTTCTCTTTGTTCTTTCGTGAGAGCTGCAAACTGGAAGCGCCAGAAAAGCCTATGCCTACACCTGCGCCTATCAGCGGGATCATGCCAGTCACAGCTCCCGCAATAGTCAGGCCTGTGCCTCCGAGGATCCCCAGGAACGGGATCAAGTTACGCTTCAAGATCTCTCTCTTCCTGGTCTTTTCCACCCGCTCACCAGCTTCCATGTATTCTTCTTCGTTGTCCTTTTCTACCTCCTCGATCTGGTGCTTGAAGTCTTGCTCCTCCTGCTCAATTCGATAGTACTCTCGCTCTATGCTCTGGCTCCGACGTCTTCGTGCCTGAGCTTCTCTAGCAAGTGCTAATCGCTGCCGCTCCCATTCTCTCTGTTGCTCCTCCATTAGCAGCGCATTTTCCTGCATCTCGGCCTCCAAATTCAGACATTTTCGCCGGCCCACTTCGTTTTCCGCTGAAAGCTGCTGAATATCGGCCTGCATTTGGGCCAGAATCTGGTCGTACACTTGCTCTCGCTCGGCAAGGATGCTCTGGATAGATACCTGGAGTTCGCCTTGGGCATAGTGCATCTCGCGTATCTCATTTTGCAGCTCCGACAATCCACTCCTCAGTCCTGTGTCATATGAATCATACTGTCTGAGCGATTCCAGTTCTGCGACGCACTTTTGCTCGTTGCGAGTATACCCTTTCGACAATTCCCGGCCCGCCGCAGTATCTATCAGTGACTTCCCTTCATCGACCAGCTCTCTCTGGATTTGGGTAACCAGCCCACGTCTATCGTTCAGAGCAGCGAGCTCCTTAATGAGCGAGTAGGCGGACTGCCTGTCTCCCGGCCAACGTCTGACCTGACTACCATGCTCGCAAAGCCTGCCCCAAAATTCGGAAGTAGCAGCCAACTTGAATTCCCGCGTCGTCGCCTCTTGATGGCTTAGTCGCCCATTTTGCGTCCACTCCCACATTGTGGTAACTAGGAAGACCCGTGATAACGCCTCTCGGCCGCACATCTTCTCGAGCAGGTCTATATTCTTCATCGTGGATCCTGAGACTCTGTTATCTGAGATGCGGTGGAGATAGAGGATACCAGCCAGCTTCATCCCCTTTCTATATATCTGTGAGAGGATAAAGGAGATTTCTTTCAAGATCTCTGTATCCGAGCGCCAGGTATCGTTGAACCCGGGAGTGTCGATGAGGTAGACGAGTCTGTCTTCCAAGGCCATACTGTGGATCCCGACTCCTTTCGTGTCTACGTTGCGAAAGTGACTTTGGTCAGCAAAAATTTCCAGTAACCACTAGGTTCTGTCTGCGACTCACAAGACGTTAGATCATGACCGATACCGATATCTTCGCCGATAAGTTTCGATATAAAGGTACTTTTTCCAACACCAGTTATACCCATAACTAGCACCACCATGTCATCGGCAGATGACTTGCGTCTGGTCCAGGTTTAGCACTGACCGAAAAGAGAAACCATGGTTTTATCTTACAGTATATTTTCGCCGCCCATTGTGACACAATATCAAGTTTCCCTCTCGACGAATGTATGATAATGTGCTGGGGCCACGCTCGCACACTTCTTCGTGCGCTCCGAGGCACAGCTTTTTTTTTTGGAGGCGTTGATAGCCCTATGTAATGTCGACACGGTCGAGACGGGCTGGAATCACGATAATTGCGCAGCAGAAAGGATGAAAATTGCTACGGAATCTCCATCTTTGCGCCCTCGGGGCCATTTAGCGCTTTCCTCATGATCACGGCTGGTGGGGGCGATCCTGCGCAGCCCATGAGTCCGCGACAAACTCTCGAGTCTCTATGGTGACTCTGCGATCCGAACGTTTTAGTCCTGGAGCCAAGGCGAGCGAAAGGCTGAAGCTCCACCACACCCCTCACTAAAGATAGAAGACCAGTGAATAATACAGAATATGGAGGGGTCAGCAGTCTCGTCGGATACAGCCTCCTTGGATCAGCACCGTTCTGGACTTTGAGTGGTTCTAATGCATCCGCTCTTGCTGCAGTATCATCTATCTAGTCGTCGCCGAGCCACGCGAAAGGCTGAAGTCGAGCTTCTCCAACAAAAAACATGGAAATGGCAACATGAGTATCACACTATGGACGCAAGCCAGGCCATATTTAGAGAGGTCTGGTCGATAAATAGTGGCTGAGTATATGAGTTGTCATTCAATTCTTTATATTTTTTATCGCGCTGACCGCGAAGCAGGCGAGGCTTTTCGATCCGCTCCAAAGTGACCTGACAAAAACATCTCGATTCACATCTACCCTTTCCAATTGCTGATCAGGATCTGCTGGTCAATCCCCAGCTGATCACAAAACCATTCAACTTAGCAGGCCTTCTAGCGCTTCTTGAACCGTACAATGACCGTAACAGCTTTCGCAGAGCACCCGGCGGAAATCCTGCCGGGCCAGCCCCAGGACTTACCAGGGGGATACCTAGAGGAGCACCCGCCGTCCTTTGAACCAAGCTCGAAGGATATCTTCATCGCAGTCATGGGTATGACGGGCGCAGGCAAGAGTACCTTCATCTCACATTGCACGGAGGAGGAAGTTATCATTAGCGCGCCGGGAGCCCTAGAATCATGTAAGTCAAGGATTTGGCATGCTAATTCGTCGACATTGGGAGCATGCTAATGCGTTCAAAATAGGTACACAAGAAGTCCGGGTCCACAGATGCAACTATTTTCTACCATACGCCAACGTCTACCTAGTCGACACCCCCGGATTTGATGATACGAACCGCAAGGACACTGATATCCTGAAGGAGATTGCCACCTGGCTGACACAGACATATCAGCAAAAGATTCGATTGACAGGGATATTATACCTACATCGCATCTCCGACAATCGAATGGGCGGCTGTGCGCAGAAAAATCTGGTCATGTTCAAGCGACTCTGCGGGCCAAATGGGATCAAGAACATCCGCTTCGTTACAACTTTCTGGGAGAAGACAGACGATCAGGATGGAGAGCGCCGCGAGCAGACCCTGCAGACCACAGAGCAGTTCTGGGGCTTCTTCATTGAACGGGGCGCAGAGGTCCGAAGGCACATGAATACCAACGAGTCGGCCCTGTGGGTGTTGGCAGACTTCGTCCCGGGATACACCGAGAGCCCACCAGATGAGACGGAGCTAGCTATCCAAACGGAGATGGTCGACTCAGGGAAAGACCTCGACCAAACGGCAGCCGGACAGGAGCTACAGAGCGAATTTGTCAAAGAGCGGGAAAAGATGCAAGCAGAGATGAAGGAGCGAGAAGAAGACATGAAGGAAGCTCTAGCCGCTCGCGATAAAGAAATGTTCGAGTTCCTGCGTCAAGAACAAGACAGACAAAGGGAGGAACTCCGGCGAAGGGACGACCAAATGCAGGACCTTAGGGTTAGCATGGAGAAGATGCACGAGGAGAAGATAAGGCAGCTGCAGGAAGTCCTCCAGAGACAGAAAGAGGAACAGGAGAAATACCAACAAGAGGTCGACCGCATACGCAGCCAATTCCTTACACACATCCAAGAGACACGGGCCGAACGATCCGCAGAGAAGAATCAATACGAAGCATCAATGGCGAACCTGACGAAAAAGCTCGACGCCGATCGAGCCGCAGAGAAAAACAGGTACGAGAACTCCATTGCGAGATTGACACAAAAGATCGATGCCGAACGAAGCGCGAAGAGCCAGTACGAGAGCTCACTCGCCAACCTGTCATCCAAACTCAAAGCCGAACGCAGTGCAGAGAAGAGCCAATATGAAAGCTCGCTCGCCAACCTCACAAAGTCACTTGCTGCCGAGCGAGCAGCCGAAAAGAGCCAGTACGAAAGGTCAATCGCGAACCTGACGCAACAAATCCAGGACCTTCAGACGAAAGAAAGAGCCCAAGCCAAAGCAAGGAAGACAGAAAGTCAGGGATATACCAGCAGTACCAGCAAATACGCGCAGAAAGCGCGGAACACTTGTTTAACATGTGGAGAGTATTTTTCCATCCGTGATGACCTGTTTGAACATATTGAGGCTTATCAACATGGGAGGGATCTGGTTACGCTCAAGCGTGAGCACTATACGAGGCCCAGTAGCTATAGGTATAATTATTGAGCTAGGTAGACAGTCTTATGAATCTATGCCGGTTCACCCATCTTGAAGCTATTGGTTTCAAAGTCAACTACTTGATAGAGCAGTGGTAATCAGGCCTCGCAGGCCTGTTAGTCAGAATAAACAGACAATCCCGCTTCCGGCTATGTGCTGTCGTAAGCCTGCAGGCGTAATCGACTTAAATCTCTGGTCCGATTACTACGAAGTACAATGAATTTACGTTGCACAACACACATAGTATGGAGCGCATACTATCCTGACACAAACACGTGACGACCCAAAGCGGCTTAGCTCATCATCATCAACATCTCCCCAGCTAAGCTTCCCTCCGGATCATCGGCGCCACTTCCAGAGGACAGGTCGAAGCAATTCAAGAACTTGAGAGGCTCTACCCTCATCCACGCAATACCATCATGGCTTTCATCACCCGTATAATCACTCTCTTCGGGCTCGTCTTGCTCGCTCATGCGTACGCTCCCCAACCTAACCCAACCTACCCACATCCCAAATCCCAAATCCCATGACCTTAACTTCTCCTGGACGAAACAGACGGCTAACAATTGACTCTTTTGGATTATAGCGGCTACTCCGCCCACGAACACACAGTCCTCTACACTTCCTCCTCGACGGCCCTCCCGCAAGACATCGTCATCGAGGCGCTTGTTTCGATGGTGATTGTTACAACGGGGTTAGTGCTTGGCGCGGAGAAACTGAAGCCTGTGAGTTGGAGTGAGTGGGCGAAGGAGGTCGAGGCCGAGGGCGACGAGAGGAATCCTTATGCGAGGCTGGAGCAGAGGTATAGTTTTTGGGATGTTAAGGTGAGTTCTACCAAGGTTGAGGGGGCGAAGGGAAAGTGATTGTGGATGTGTGTGGCTGACTGGGGGATTGTACAGGCGAAGAGGAAGGAGTTTGCGGATTGGATGAGGGAGGGTGCTGGTGCTGGTGCGCCTGTGAAGGGTTGAGTGGGTGGGGGATTGGATGAGGGGGTCTGGAGTGTTGGGGTTCTACAGAGGGACTTGAGAGCGATATGTGCCTTCAATACGGTCAAGGAGTTGTATCCCTAGCACCGGGAAGTGCACAACCTTGGATTGAAAGCCATGGCTCTGCAAAGCGGTCGTGTCGGTGTCTCTTGCTCTTGTGCTCCTGTCCAGGTTCTGTCTTCGGCAGGGCTATGCATCCGAGCTTGCTGTTCAAGTAGACAGCAAGGCTGAGGTGAGGTTGGCTCCGTTATATCCCTCTCCCTTAATGCCTGTAATGATCTTGGTGGTATGGACCCTTAGTCGTTGAGGGACCCGATAACCAGCCCTAGAATCAGCTCTAGAGTCTAGACCCCGTCCTCAAACCAGTGCATACATCTAATCTCAAGGAGGCACCATCATGTATATAACAAAAAGGGACTACATCGAGCATCAAGCACATCGCCCATCCCAGCAAGGAGCTACACAAACCCAACAACATCATTGGCCCAAGATGACGCATACAGCACCTCAAATTGAGGCCTCGTTTCACAAACACTGCGTCTCACCTACATATAAATTGTAAATTGACTGCCGAACAACCACATCAACAACCCCACTGTAGTCCTGATTCTGATCCTCAAGCATAGAGCAAAGCAATATGAGCCGAGCAAACCTCAGGCTCGAATCGCCCCACCTCCCACTCCAACATCGATCAATATCACGCACCGAATCCCTTGCATGAAAAACAAAAGAAACCCTTAATATTGGCCTACGCACACGAGCAAATTTCAGTGCCTCACTATTTGATCGATCGATGATCTGGCCGCCGCCTCCCTTTCTGTGACTGGTGTGTTGTACCTTACTGTAGAATGATCTGGGCCTTGAGACATGTCTCGGGTCAGGATGGGGGCATACGTGTACTTGAAACATAACATTCCGCCTGGAAACCCTTTTGGAGGGATGTGGACGTACGTATCTACGGATTATTCTATGTTATGACCTTGTCTTGCGTGATTCGGGATTTGCTTTTGGTTTGTATGACTTTGTGTCAGTGAGGATAGTGGGACTGAAGGGCCGTAGAAAGGCAGATAGGTAGATAGAGGGAGGGGGCTGGAAGCAGGGACTCCGACTCCAAGGGTTCGTACATTGTCGTCGGGAGCAGTTCACATATGACAAACTGGAAGCTAAGATTCGTAAGAGTGTTACGCAATAAGAGAATTATTTGGCTGGGTGGTGTACAGGCAGCGGCGGGATTATGGTGCTTTCGCGGGGATCTCTGGTTGCCTGGAAGAACAAAGATGAAGGTGGCTGGAACTTCTAGAGCGAGATTCATCAGGCAAGAGAACAAAGAAGAAGAAAAGAAAGCAGAAAGCCCGGGTTTTCAGGCTCCAGTGCATCTAGAGGCGAAGTATTGATTGACCAGCTGGCGGTGCTGTGTTGCTGAGGCGTCGGCCGACCAAAAATAGAAAGAAAGCATACGCAACCACCCTCCAACTTCGGCCGGCACAACCGACTCCTTCGTAACTGAAGGGGCTCAAGCTGTCAATGTGATCGCGATCTGACTGTGAAATAATTCTGGAGTCGAATTCCTGTTGCTAAGAATACGAGATTTGCAGGCCATTCCAGCAGTTTCGGTGGCTGTACAGATGTGCCCACCATTCAGCTCGGAGAGAGTCCAGACTCACATTGCCTGCCTCGATCAATGAGAAACAAGTCGGCCGATCATGCCCCAAGCGGGTCTCAGATTCATCCTGAGGTTGGTGGAGATCGCCACTAGGAGAAACTGCCACTGGAAGTTGCAGACAGGGCTGATGGCTGGACTAATGGTGGTAAGACATGGATCTCAAGGTGCTTGTTTGCATACCCCCGTTTTACTATTTTTGTGATCTCCCTGCACATGTCATTTGAGTCGTGGCCGATCCGGTGGGCGTTGGATATAAAATAGGTCTCCTTTCCCTGTGTCGAGGTTCTGGTTTCCACACTACAAACACACTCGTTTACTATCACCTTGCTGCCTTTGCCCTATACCCATACCTGTTGCAACAGTTCACGGTTTAGCTTTCACCAACCTACACATCAAAATGCGTGCCTCCATCCTCTTCCTTGCCTTCACGGCCCTTGTTGCTGCTCAGTCGATTGACCCTGTTGTAAGCTTGCCTCGTCCAGTGTATACTCGAACCTGATCTAACAATATACCCCAGGCCACCACCGACGCCACTGAGACAGGTCTCGAGACTCAAGTGGATTCTGGCTTGGAGCCTACTGCTACCGACACAGTCATCGACACAGCTATCGAAACTCCCACTGATACTGCCATTGAGACACCCACTGACTCCGACGATCTCGACACTGCTACCGAGACCGCTACTGAGACCGACGCTGAGACTACTGGAAGCGAGACTGAAATCGCCACTGTCACAACCTCTCAGCCGGTCATCCCTCCCGAGACACCTCAACCCACCCCCGGCTCCTCTAGCTTCACCACGAGCCCTTCCACCACCGCCACTACCACCAGGTCCACCACAACCTCCACCGAGACCGACTCAACAGAGACGGAAACTGAGACTGAGACCAGCACGCGGACCACCTCCGCTGATGAGAGTGAGGAGACCAACTCCGACAATGGTGCTTTCGCACTCCCCACCGCCGGCCCTCTCCTAGGAGCTGGTCTGGCTGGTGCTGCCCTTGCTGCTTTCCTTTAAGCGTGTATGAACGACAATCTTGCTGAACCCGCAGGTTTCAAGCTTAACTTCCAAGGCTGGAATGCCATCGGAATGCTAACCGATCTAACTCGGGATTCCTGCTCGATTTGAGTGACGGGAAATATGTAATGAAGCACATGGAAATACTGCGATCGCTGGGAAGGTGCATTTGTACTACCTAATCTGTTTTGAGCTTGAGCCTTTTCTTCGACCCTGTTGATGTTTGCCTGAAACAAACCACACGGCGCATATAGAGTTTTTTTTTAATAAAGAAGACCTGTTCTTTGACACCTTAAAACTTGAGTCTTTGCTGTGACACATAGACTGTCGATTATAAAATTTGAACACATCATATGCGTGTAGGGTGGGCGATTTCGGGAAATCGACAGGTCTTGAGGTATAGAGCTAGAATCAATTACACTTCCTAAAACGCGAGACACGCGAGAGGTCACGTGTAAGACGCGTCGGGAGATCGAAGCTAGCGTTGCTGTGTCCAACATCATCAAAACAACATCCCGTCGGTCTGAGCAACGCCACGGAGCCGAATTCCAATTCGAACCTCGATCGTCACCAATAGCTTTTTTGGAGCTTCGCCATCTTAGTATACCAATAATAATATTGGATTAGCTTGGATACACCAAGCTCTCTTAAGATTCCTTGTCCCGGAGCTACACCCGGACGAACTGAAACCTCCGCATATCCACCATCTCGTAACTTGAGTAACGACTTTCTTGGATAAATCCCGAATCGAGAACAATATGGTTCGATCTAACCCCTGCACATCCCAATGCATGCATTCCACTAACTTTCCACCTCGCATTTAGGTCTCCAAGCTGCGCCGTCTCGCAGCAGACCATGCCGCCCTGCATGAAGAGCTGCCCCCAAATTACCTCTTTCCTCCCGAAGACTCCTCGGACGACATCACGCAGCTTACGACCTTGCTGGCTGGTCCACAAGGCACACCCTACTCACAAGGCCTGTGGCGATTGCACCTGAAATTACCGGAAGACTACCCCAAGAGCCCGCCAAAGGCGACGTTCAGGACGCGGATATGGCATCCGAATGTGGAGGAGTCGACGGGGGCGGTTTGCGTGGATACGCTGAAGAGAGATTGGAAAGCGACGTTGACGTTGAAGGATGTGCTGATTGTGAGTGGCTACTGTCGTTGAGAGAAAAGCGTTTGGTGAGGGAGTTCTAACGTTGCGTCTGCCTCTTTCAGACAATCTCGTGTCTGCTTATCTATCCGAACCCGGACTCCGCGCTGAACTCGACTGCCGGTGCGCTGCTGCAAGAGAACTACGATGCCTTCGCCCGTCAAGCCAAATTGATGACCTCAATACACGCCCCTATTCCCATTGAAATGCGAACCGAAGTAATGGAAGCCAAAACGCGAGGCGAGGACGCCAACACCACCATCCCCGAACAGGAAGATCAATCGCGCTCCCTCCGCTCTCGAAAAGGAACAAGAGTCCAATCTGTAATGATGAAAAAGAAGCCCACAACCCGAAAAGAAATCCCTTCGGAGGACTCCGAAAACAACCGCCTCGAACCTCTTTCCGACGACGAAAATGAAAACCCAGCCACAGCCTCCAAAGAAAACGACCCTACTCTCTCCCCCTCCCCTGTTAAACTTGCACCTCCACTAAGTCCACGCAAAAATGCCCACGGCAAACGGCCCCTCTCTGTCCTCACACCCTCGATGGATATAGACCGGTTTCCCTCCTTGGATCCAGACGATATGGAAGTAGATATGGACATGAATACAGCGGACGGCATGACAGCGTCCGAGCGCAACATCGCAGCAAACACAAAACACACAACCCCAATCCGGGAATACCACAGCAGAGATTCCTCTCCCCAGCGGAAATCACCAAAGCTCTCTATTTCCAAAAAAGCACCACCCCCGCAGAACCTAGGTCGACTAAGAGAAGATCTTGAGCTTGATATCGGTGTGACGATCTACGAAGACGCACCGGTGGATCGTGCTAATGGATATGGCCATGGGTATGGAAGGGAGAATTCATACTCGTCTTCTTCATCATCATCATCATCCTCAACTCTCAACCCCTATGCCACACAAAAGTCACACCAATACCCCTCCCCCGCGCACCGTCTCGCCCTTCTTACATCGGCAACATCCACATTAGCGAAGACTTCGAACTTGAATCCGAATCTCCTCCAAAAACCAGTCATGGGACCACGCAAGGTCTCGAGTTCGAATGGGAAGAAGGTGAAGCCGAGGATTGGGATTCGGCGACTGTGATTGAAATTTGGCTATGAGCATAGGTGAAGGATATTAGGGCGTTATTTTGACTACGCTACGTTGGCGGGCGTTTTGAGGGAATTGGACTGGATCGGGCTGGATAGGGAATCGGTTTTTGACTTGAAAAGTTGGTCCTAAGTGCGTAGCATGGGTTGGGATAGTGTTGTATAATACGCATCATTGGCGTCACATATGTTTTGCCTCAGTTGCTTCAGAAATTCCAATTCCTGCTCACGCAGAGATGGTTGAGGTACCAAATTGTAACAAGAATACTCCGTAAATGTGCGGCCATTTCGTAAAGATAGCTAACTTATGCGATTATCTAAGATGAGTACAATTTTCCTAACATCCCATATTCGAACCACTTCCACCAATAAATAGTAGCAGCACCGCTGCTTTCTCAACTCGTCAACCCCTTATAGTCTGAAAAATCAAGCTTCGCGTAAGCCTCTTGAGAGGCAACAGTATAAATAGAGTATCGCCCAGGCGCTTGTCCTCGTATACACCCTGAGACCGGCGATAGAACTCAAGACACCCGATCCATCAGCTTGAGCTAAGAGGCTCCAATATTATAAAAGCAAAGAACAAACAGTACGCTAGACTGATTAAAGCAGTGATACTTGATGGAAAAAAGGGGCGGCCGCCAACGATAAGATCGACTTCTACAGCCTGAGTCATCGCTGCGAAAGCCCAAATTTCAGTCGAGTAGATGAGAATTTGTACTTTGAAGTAACGGAAAGGACGAAGATATAACTGGCCCTCTACAGTGCATAGGGGTTGACCGAACGGATAGTGAGGCAACTATGGAAAGTTAGTCGATGCACTCCCGGCCATCAAGAAACATTTGAATAACTTACGGAGGACTCTTGCTCAAGTCGGTCTTCAAGATGATAGGTACGCGGGTCATCTCGGTGACATCTTGGATGTACTCTCCTCCTTCTTCTCTGAGCTTGAAAAGGCTGAGATACCTCTCCTTGTTTGTCAGCAGCTTGGCCTCGGGAGCATCAGCAACGCTGGAGGCGATCTTGGGGTCAGAAAGGGTGCGGTGAGGAGCCTGTGGCGCGTGGCCATTGCGAGTGGGTGATGGTGGCATGCTCTGAGTTGAGCGGTCGGCAGAGTTCAGTGACACACCGGCTGCCATCTCCGTGACTTCGGAAACATCGTCGTCGTCATCAAAGAGAGCATCCACATCGTCAGCGGACATGGTTCCGGTTTCAGTCTGCTTGCGTAGAGCTTCGTCCCTTTCTCGAGCGCGCTCACGAGCGGCCTCTGCTTCCCTGGCGGCAGCAGCAGCTTGGGCAGCACGCGAGTTGGCGGGCTTGGGACGCTCATCTTCTGGAATGTACGCCGAAGATGGCACCCCCTTCTCCCAGTACAACTCCAAAACTCGAGAATCCTTGCGGAACTCAGCCTTCTTGAGTGGGAGCTGATCGCAGTGGACACGCTTCTCAAAGCCGTATTCCGGAATGAGGACATCGAATGCGGATTCGTAGACACTGATAACGATACCCTCGCTGATCAAATCACCACCACGCTCCTGGCGTATTTTGTCCATGTTGCGGCAGGCCTCAATATGAACGCTTTGTTCTTGAGCATTGTGAGCAGAGTCTTTCTTGTTGTTACAGAGATCGGCGGTCTTGTTGAGAGACTCAAGGTCATCCGTGAACTCGATAGCACCGTCAGATAAAGCGACTTCCAATTGGCGATGGACGACGATGTCCGCATAACGACGCAGAGGGTTAGTGAAATGTGTGTACACGGGAAGGTTGAGGGTGTAGTGATGGCGTTGCTCGTCTTGCAAGCTGCCGGCAACATAGTATTTGGCACGCTGCATGGCTTTCACCAGGATTGTCTCCATTCCCTGTGGTCCGTTAGAAGAGGGCTTTTTCTCTAATTGGCTGAAGTGAGCAACTAACCTTACGCAAATCATCGTCCTGAACTTTGCACAAACTGCTCTGCAGGCTTCCACTGCTAGATTCGTCGAGTCCGAATCCGAGTCTGTTCATACGGTCTACAAAGGAGTGAAGGCGACGGCCATTTGGCGACAGCTGGCGGCGGAGGAAGGCCTTGTCGGGTAGAGCTGTGACCAACTTGCGGGCGACGAGGAAGTTCGCCTTGAAGCTCAATTCTTCAACGAGCTCACGGACGGTGGAAGAGTCGAAGATATTGTTCTCGACCGGCACATTTTCGTCATCTAGAGAATGGAGGAGACGGAGAGGAGGGATCTGAGAGACCCGGTTCCCAAGTCGTGCTTCGCGGAACTTGGAAGCAGCGCGCTGTTACATGAATGATTAGCAGCCGAAAACTAGAAAGATAAAAAAAAAAAAAAAAAAAAAAAAAAAAAAAAAAAAAAAAAAAAAAAAAAAATTAAGGGTGGAAAATGCTTACTTGCAATCCGCGAAGGGTGTCAACAGCAATGCCCGACACAGGACCGTTAGGTGTGCCCTTGAACACAGCTTCAACCTCATCGTAACTGAGACTGCCTGCGCTCTTGATTACACTCTTGCCGATCCAGACATCATCATCAACAGCACCCGTTTCTGGGTGAGCCTTAAAGACGACACTGACGGTCAAGCGCTCTTCGCCTGGGAGCAAAGCACACAGCTCAGTTGCAATACGAGGAGGTAGCAGCTTCACCAGTCGGTCAACAAGATAGACGGCAGTACCACGTTTCTTGGCCTCGCGATCAACCAAGGAGTTTGCCTTGACAAAGTTGGCGATATCAGTAACGTGGATACCAATCTCCACCTTTCCGTCAGGAAGAGTTTTGAAATGGTAGGCATTGTCGAGCTCCTTCGTGCCGCTAGGTTCAACGGTGAATGTAGTTTCATCGCGGAAGTCCCGGCGAGAAGAGAGATCCTCGCTAGCAACCGACCAGTTATCCCAGCCGATACTCTTCAAGACAGCATCAGTAAACTCGTCGGAGCCAAAGTTATTGTCGCGAAGGAGTGCTTCGGTCTCGACTCTCAGATCACCCATCTCTCCCAACTGCTCGACGAGCGTTCCGAAAGGATGCAGAGAGGTAATGGGCCATCTCTTGATGCAAGCGACGAAAATGCGATTAGCATAGTCTTGGTGCTTCTCAACAAAATCACGCGGAGCTTGTTCTGTAGGGATAGCAATCAACGGAACACGCTTATCGGTGGGTTTAAACCAAACGATCTTCGGCTTGTCTTGCTGACGATCCTGGTGACGACCGTGAGCACCATCTCTGGCAAGGCGTTCAGCTTCCTGCTTCTCCTTGGTTGCTTGGCTGCTGGGACGGAGAAGACCAAGGGTTCCCGAAAACATCTGTCCCGCAATACGCTCGATGACGGCGACAACGTGACCAGCATAAAGAGGCTTCTGCTCATCACTGATTTCATCTTCCTCAACCAAAAGAAGACTTTGACCCTCAACCTCCACATCATCGTTCTTCTTCTGAGTGGGACGCTGTCGAAGACTGCCACGGCGGCGGATGCTACCATCAGGGCCAATCTCTTGACGGTCACCATTGGAGTCAGAGCGGGAAAGCTTGTCACCGCCAGCATTGCTGTTGGACCTGGCATCGGTGATGTCCTTGCGTTTCTTCTTCTCTTCCTTTTCTCTCTTCTGAGACCAGACTTCGTCGACATCGAGAAGCTCAATAGCCACGTAATCGCCCTCGAGGGCACGGTTTCGATCTTTGCTACCGCAGATGAAGATATCGGCATCCAGATCAGTGGTGGTGACGTAGGCATCGGAACGGTTCTTCTTGTTAACCCTGAGAATACCAGCAACGAGTTGACCGTTGCTCAATAGGGCTGGAAGGTTCGCCTGGGGAAGATAGGGAGTGAATAAAGTTTTTCGCTGTTGCTGTTGCTGTTGCTGCGTTTGCTGAGCAGACAACGGCTGAGGGGCGTGCTGACTAGCTTGTAGTCCAAGTCCCTGATTGTTGAGCTGGCCATTCTGCTGCAAGGCCTGCAGTTGGGCGAGCTGCAGCGGGTTAAGTTGCTGGGCTCCGCCGAACATTTGAGGTGGAGCCATGACCACCTGCCCCTGGGGTAGTTGGATGAGCTGAGGCTGGCCGGGATACTGAAATTGACCGATAGAGCCAATGGATTGGTTCATCGACGCACGCGCACGATGTCCGGGCTGGAAACCACCCGTGTTCTGCTGTCCAAGGCCCTTTGACTGATCCTGGCCTTGACCCTGATTGTTGGGCTGCCGCCAGTTACCGTCAAAGTTCCTCGAAGGTGTCCGTGCATGAGCGGGTTGACTGCCACGGCGCTGGTTCTCCGAGCCCGCTGTTCCATCATTCGCTGGGAATTGAAAGCCGCCAGGACCGCGACCCGAGATAGAACCACGGTTGCCGCCGACGGCCATGGATTGACTGCGCCCATGAGAGCCGGCTCTGATATTTCCGGCACGGTGAAGACCCAATCCTTGTGGAGGTTGTGATATGTTCGGGGTAGTCTTGTCCTCGGTAGCGGATGCAGGCTCGGACGAATCACCGGAGGGAGCAGGGAATTGGAATCCGGACGCGGCCCTTTTCTGCTGAGCGAGCTCTGCGGCTTTCTTAGCTTCAGGTAGCGCAAGGGAGTGACGCCGCTGATGACCACCGCCACCGGGAGGGCCACCACGGCCGCGACCATGCCCAGGGGTTTCATTCTTCTGGTGGTTGCCCTGTTGCTGTTGACTGTAATCGGTATAACCCGAAGCTCCCGAGGATGGCGCCGGAGGTGGGCCCATGCCGAAGCCCGGGAGGGCCGACTGGTTACGGCGGTGAGAGTGTTGGTTCGATTGGTTGTTTGGGACACCGAGCTGTTGTTGTCCAACCTGGGGAAATTGGAAGGCACCGAGTTGCTGCGGGGAAACGCCGCCTAGAGACGCGTTGCCACCTTGCATAGAGGGAGAGAAACCGGATACCTGACCGAGTTGCTGTGGCTGCAACAAGCCCATGTTGACATACTGTTGATGTGTGGCTGCAATCTGCTGTTGTTGCTGCTGAAGCATTTCAATTTGTTGCTGGATCGCCAATTGTTCCACTGTTTAACCACCGTCAGCCATCTGCAGCATTGTAAAGGCACCGAAAAACATACTCATGAGAGGAGTAAGCTCGGACGGGCTCCGCCTATGGGCGATATGGAGCTTGCGTCCAGCTGGTCCGGGGACGCCGGATTGGTTCTGTTGATCCATCTTGTGAAGGACAAAGAGAGTGGATTATTACTGTAGGATTGTAGAATGCTGGGAGGGAGCGATCCAGACTAGCGATGAGAGAGCGTCGGAAGTCTTGAAGGGCAATCGTTGAGCTTTGTTCGACAGGCGAGGCCGACCGGGAATCGTAATGCGACAACGAAAGGCGGATCTGAAGTATGCTGGATAAGGAGAGCGACAGATTAGTTACTGTAGAATAGGTGCGAGCAAAATGCACGGATGGGCTTGGACAAGCATCGAACGCCTCGAATAGGGGAAGGAAACAAGTGAAGAGTAGCATGGCTAGCAAACGAAGGAAGCGATTGCCCTACGAGAGCGAAGAGCAAGGTGACGGAAGGATGGAAGAAGGAAGGAACTGAGGGGAGCGGGATGAGGATGGAGGAAGGAGAGCAGCTCCAAATAGGGCCGAGGTATGCTGATCGCACAGATGCACATACCTTCAGAACGATTGCTTGAGTTGAGCAGATTCGCTGTATGACGTCTTGTGTCCCCTTTTCAGGTGGTTAACAACCGTTGGTTCTCTTCCCCTTTTGCACGGAGTCAACTTCGCACTCGAGAGGAAAAGCGGGCGGCAATGACCGTTGAGTCGAAACAAAAAAAAGCACTATTAACGACAAAGACGAATTCACACGGAAAAGCAGAAAACACGAAGTGATGAGTTGCGAGGGGAGGCCTCAGCAAAGAAGGACAGCAAAGAGTGATGGGGAGGATGAAGCTGGAAGGACTGGGAGAGAGTAGTGGAGGAGAGGGGAACTCTCGAACTCTCCAGTTGGCGACAGTAAGCGGGTAACTGGGAAGCTATCGGTTGCCCCCAACTGCCATACAAATCAGACCAACCAACCTCAAACCTTGACCTCAACAAAACCCACCGCTTAAAACTTGGTTGCAGAGTTTGAACAATGCGTTTTGCTCTTTTTTTGCCTTTTGAAGATGAAAAATTCTATTCCGTGACGTCGGAATTGCAAGGAGGAATCCGAGTCCCACAAATGGTTGGAGCCAGAGAGAGACGAGAAAAGGGGGCAATTCGGGCTTGAGCTGCCGTCTGTCTAGAGAATCAAGCTTTGGTAGTGATAATTGCTGTCTCGTGTCTTTCGGTAGAGCAGAAGGCGCAGACGATCTGACCACGCAGAAAGAGAAGGACAAGTAATAATGATAAGAATAACACGATTCCGTTGGCTGAACTAAGGAGTGGCCCAGTACTGGAGGTGGGGATGAGGCAAAGAAGGAGGGGTTGGTCAAAGGAGGGAGTGGGAGTGGAAGAGGAAGGAAGAGAGAGAGAGAGAGAGAGAGAATCTAAGAAGAAGAGGAGGAGAAAGATGACCAGAGGAGGGGATGAAAGAATAGAGGAAGAGGAGGAGGAAAAAGAAAAGGGCAGATGGAGATGGAGTTGGGGATGGAGGAGCTTCAGGAGGAGCCCATTGACTTAGTGGCCAGGGACTTACTGATACTAATTGGACACAATCGACCTAATAATGACTACCATATGAACAAATCACGCACGAGAGACATCACTGTCGCCATCATCATTCTTGGTGGCTTTACACTTTATCAACAACCACCACCGAATCCTCGGATTCTCCTTGATGCGGGGAACTGACAGCTGCTGGCGGAGAACCTGTTCTTCTAGGAGTTCTTCGACTGGAGACTCTCGTGTGCGAACCTACGACAAGACTCTCTTTTGCCGGAGCTACGAAAGGAGTCTAACTTGTCACTAGCCCAGTGTCAGCCTGGTCTATGGTTCGCTTGACAGCTCCATGTCTGGATCATTTTCTACCACTACCGTTGTTGACCATCGTTGGCGACCCCGTTGGGTATGATGAGAAAAGTTCCAGGTTATCATTTCATCAGTGTGCAGCACGGGTTCTTACTGAACAAGTAAGGTGCTTGGGATCTTCAGAGGCAACTAACTGATCGTCCGGTTATCAAACAGCTTGCGTCTCAGCGCTCAAGACCTGATTGAGCCTTGAGGTTCAATATGCAGTAACGACTATTGAGCTGCTAGTACCGGCTGTGACAGGCCACATGCGCACGACATTTTCAATTGTTCCCTGAAGAAACAACGGTCAATCGTTGAAGCTGCTAGACTTAAAAGGGGCTCGGTTCTTGGGTCGTTCGCAGGCAGCCTGGCAGACCCACTGGAGCTCTGGACAGATCCTCAACCTGAGACCGAGCCATGTCTCGCTTTTACGACCTCTCTCGTGAGGTCAAGGAAGAATCTGGTGAACGAATGGAATTGCTCAATTGACTCTCCTTTTTTTTTCCGGCCATAACTCCATCTACTGCAGGAGTCAAGTGCAAAGCTAGGATGAAGGGATCTCATGATGAGCGGTCATGATGTAAAGAAGCACGGAACCCCGTCCTGAACCAAGGATCCTTCCATGCTAGCTCTTTATAGCATCAAGCTCGATTCCCATGGCAATCACTTGATTAAGAGCTAGTTATGAGGTTTCTTTTCTGCTGTCACTACTTTCAGAAGCCTTATCATCCCTCGGTCGCTTTCACCAAAACCCATCTCCTTGTATGCTTCTTGCGCTTGAGAAAAAACCTTCCGTTGCCAATCTCCACCGATATCTACCTTCCCCGCATCATTCCAGCATGCCCGTACCGATCCCCAACGTTCTCCAAAAGACCCTTCAACCCCCCTAAATCACCGCCGATGAGAAGCTCGTGAAAAGCCCTACATACGCCCATCGCGGCCCCATACTGTTTTCCATAATCTTGTCCAGCTTTTCAAGAAATACAATGTCTTCATCAATCAGACGAATCGCCTCTCGGAGCAATGCCCACGCCAACTTCCCGGTAACGAACCTTTTGATTTCCCTTGCGAATCAAGACCGGTTCGCGCCCTCGGTCGCGCCAGAACCCAATTGTGGCATCAATCACGGACTGTGATGTATATGGGGAAGGCACGATCTCGAGAAGAGGTAGAATGTGCGGGGGATTGAACGAATAAACCACAACTTTACCAATCGACTCTTATCCTGTATGATCTGGCTTTGCAGAGATGCGAATTGTGCTCTTCTAGAACAGGGCAGTGGGGGGCGCATGTTTCCCGATTGTGGCCCAGAGTGAAACTTGTGGAGTTGAGGTTTACAGGTTCGCTTTCTTACACTATACGTACGTCCTTGGCGGTGCCTGTGATCTCTGAGGTCAATTACTTCGATGGATTGCTGCCAATATACTCCGATGACCCAGCACCGGTCAGAGTAACACAGGCTCCCTAGGGTGAAGACATGATTTCCAACAGCTCAGATCTTGCAGTACATTGAGGAGATGCTCAAGATCAAAGAGAAAAGATACGTGCTCCAGAGTTATATACTGACGACCAGCTTGTACCCTGCCCAAGGTAAAGAGAGCCTTGAAGTCACGCGAAACTCACCCTGGCTAGGCGATCAGGGTAATTGGTAGGTGAAGTAAATATTCTAGGATAGGAGTACTTCATGGTTTCCTCCTAGAGGGAGGTAGGACCCGTTGCTGGAGAGTTATCATTCTTGCTGTGTCCATGAATAGAAGCAAGTTTGTGCTTCCGACTGAACGATCTTATGGTCTAGATTGGGATAGCTGCATGGTACCTAGTAAGTTATCCGCCACCTAGGTATTTCGAGTACAGACCCTCGGTAGGTGTAATTTGGGTGGCGTTCGGGTATCACATCCAACGAGCAAAAGCAACCCTTACGCATAAGAGCAAGTCCTTCCCATAGATCGATCTTCCACTCACTAGACATTTACTCACAATCCACAGCACTACACCTCAACAGTAACAGCAACCCAATCACTCACCACCCAACGAAGTTCGCAGAACCACCCTCTTATAAACCGTCATCGCCGGCGTCCCACTATCCGTAACCTCAAGAACCAAATGCAGCACCTGCCCCTGCGGCACCGCCAACCCAACAGAGTCGTGCACAGAGCATTTTCCCGGCAAGCGAGCCCTGACAACTCTTCCTGAAGTCTCACTGAGATCTTCAAACTCCACCGTCCCAACCTCATCATCAATGATCCACTGCGTCGCCGTAACATCTTTATAGTGGAACCAGTTGAATGCAAGCTCATCGCCATCAGGATCATATGACCTTGATGCATCGAGCTCAATCACACTACCAGACGGGACATCAAGAAAAAGCGGCTCAGGACCAAACCCAGATCCGTTGACATCAACAAGAGGAGCGTGATTAGCATCTTTGATCTCGGGAGAAAGCTACCATTGGATCCGCGCCGCAAAGTCATTCTGGAAGGCAGAGCGCCAGCGCCAGATTGTCGCGTGGTTACTGCGAAACTCCTGTCCGTTTGATCCGATCACACGATCCGTTGCGTCATGATACTGGTTGAAGATGCTTCCCGGGGACGAATCAAGAGGTAGATAACGGCCGCCCCAACTGCCCCATTCTGGATGTTCGGGGTCTCCGAGGCCGTTCTGTATCAGATAGAGGAAGGTCGGCGTGTCGCCTTCCGGGATGAATAGCGGGTCTGGTATACTTTCCCTAGGATGCCGAGTTGGATGTTCTCGCGGATCCAGGCGTGAGAGATAAGCGTGGAGTCGGGGCCTCCGGCGTCGAACCCGTAGAATTTGTCGCCGGAGATTCCAGTCCACAGGGCGTTTCCGTACTGGTTCCAGCCGTGGATGGAGGTTATGTAGAAGATATCTGGGTATTTGTGTCTGATTAGGGCGCCTGTGTTGTCTTGGTCGGAGATCGCGTAGACCCGTAGCTTTGCGCGGAATGTGCGGTGCTCAGCTGCTGTTAGCGTCGTGGAGACATGGGCGAGAGCTTGTGCGAGGACGTTTGTGCCGCCCCAGCAGAGAATCCAGATGGGTTGGGTACTCTCGCTCACACGGTCGATGAGTAGTTTGGCGCCGTCGCTTAGTGGGACGTCCGGGTTTAGGGCTTCCTTGCCATATAGTGCTGGGCCTGTTCGCAGCATGTCGATGAAGGTCTGGCCAGGGGAGTATTGGTTCTCTGGGTGGACATGATGGTTTAGGTTGGATACGACTTGGTCATAGGCGTTGATGATCTTGAGCATGTCCTCTGGATGCACTGCTCGCTTCATCCAGGTTGATGTGCAGGCGACCAGGCCCCGGGTGTCGAAGTCATTGGAATAAAGCAGGTAGCGAACCAGGGACTCGGCATCGTCGGGTTCATTCGAGATATCAGAGATGATGAAGACACGTGGCTTAGTTCGACACACCCTTAATCGTGACTGTGCCATACTGCAGGGGGCTGGCTGCCTATCTTCAGGGAGAGTGAAGGATCGTATGAGACAGGTCAGGTACGGCATCTGGCCTGGGGGGCCCTCATGCTATAGAAGATAGCCATGGATGGCGGAAAGCGGAGAAGACTAATCTCCAATAATCCTCGCCCATCCGGTCGTTATTCCTTCTTTCTTGGGCGAGATGAAGAGCAAGACTTCAATGGGACCCTCGGGATATACCCATATACCTACCCCATGTCCGTATTACCTAAGACCCCCGCTGAATCAGCGCTTGGCTGGGATAAATTGGGGATTTAGTCTATCGATCACCATAAGATGAACCGCTTTTCGATACGCTTTTCAGCAGGGTTGTGACGCTTGTTTGCCTTCTCCATCCTCGGCAGTGGGCCCTCCTATCAAAACCTAGCTTGTCATCGAGGCTCCGCTCTCCGACTCATGGCATGATGGGACAGCCCTGTAGGGAGACCGAGACCTTTCTACTAGGCGACAAGATTCGCCTCTGCTTTCGCTTACCATTGGGGTGATTCTATGGCGGTACGAGGCCTGAAGCTCGAGATTTGAATTACTTCGGGAGGCACACTCAGACCACGGGGTAAATCTTGAGTTGAACGATCTAGATTATATTCCCACACAAAACCAGGCTAGCCATCGATACCTTACGACTCAAGAATGAAGATGAATGTCAGGTCTTGAATATTCAGCCATGCAGTCATGGAACAGCTTCGTATATTCCATACGAATCCCATGACTAGATTTGATTCATGAATCAGATGAGGCCCACCTACCCCAGTCTCCAAGGGAAAGCGTGCTACCCACGAAGTGCCAGGACGGTACCGCTCTCCAAGTCCAAGCCTCCAAGGCCATAGCATTCGGGCTGACTTTTTGTCGAGTCTAAATTTGTGGCTGCTCACTGCCAACTGCCGTTCCCCAGTCTTGGGACAAGTAACCACCAGCCCCCACGCGGACTGAGATCATTGAAGCCGAAAGAGGCGACTTGTGAAAGAGATCTATCGACGCAGCAGTGGTACTCCCCAGCCTTCTCCACGTGTACTAAGAAATCCTGCCGCGACAGCTCCTGCCCAACTTCGTCTAGACTCAGATGCCTCAAATTGGAAGTTCGAGCCACCTGGGTCTGTCTCTGTACATGAGATCTCGCAGTGGTCTCCAGGGCTTCGGGCTATCAGACTTTCAGAAAAAAGGGAACGGAATGATGCAAAGCCAGTTGATTATGACGAGCCCAGAGCAAGCTGATAGGGCGGAAGATATCCGACAGTGACGGCTAGTCTGTGGCTATCTTCACCTCGTTTGACAATGGATGTTTGAGCTGGTGTTGGAGACTGGAGTTAACTGGGATAAATCTGAGCTGGGGTGTGGAGAAC
Source organism: Aspergillus karnatakaensis (assembly GCF_047715665.1). NCBI lineage: Eukaryota > Fungi > Ascomycota > Eurotiomycetes > Eurotiales > Aspergillaceae > Aspergillus > Aspergillus karnatakaensis. The sequence continues at coordinate 328,981 of NW_027395715.1, read as the reverse complement.
CGGCATTATGGACTTTCACTCGCATTCGCGGGGACCCCGGTCCCCAACTATGTAGCTGGTGGCAACGTTATTGGTATACCTCAGTTTCGAAAAGACTTTGGAAAATTTTACAACGACGACTACGTCTTGGACGGCGACTGGCAAAGTGCCATCAATGGTGGCCCAAATGCATCGTGAGTGTTCTATCCCATACTCTTATGTTCGAGACACGCTGACCTTCCAGTGCCGCAATAGGTACTCTGCTCTCGGCGTATGGAGCCGACAAAATCGGCCGCAAGTGGATGCTCATGGTTGGGTGTTTGATCGGCTATGTCGGAATTACTTTGGAGGTGACTGCAACATCAATCGCGATGTTTTTTGCCGGTAAATTCATCAACGGATTCGCGATCGGCGTTTATAGCAATGTCTAGTAAGTTAACTTTCAACGGATGTATTCAGGATGGTATACGGATGACAGGGCTGACCGAGTGGTCTAATGCAGTGCGCGAAACACAATATCTACACCATTCTCGACCTGCACTCTGCCCCCGGCGGCCAAAATGAGGATTGGCACAGTGATAATCCAGGTAACCACGCTTCATTCTGGGACCACAAGCACTTCCAGGATCGAACTGTTCATCTATGGAAAGTGATTGCCTCGCGGTATAAAGATAATACCTGGGTTGCGGGGTACGACCCGCTTAATGAGCCTGCCGACTCGGAGGGGTACAGGATTGCGAAGTTCTACGATGTCCTTGTCAAGGGGATTCGGGAGGTTGATGAGAACCATATTCTCTTTCTAGAGGGCAATGGGTGAGTCTACTATGGGATTTTTCCTCGCGCTCGTTCTTTTATTTTTGTTGGCTTTCAGCTAAGAAGATGATAGGTTTGGGACGGATTTCACACCGTTCAGTACGACGTATTCGAACACGGCGTGGTCGATTCATGATTACTGTTTCTATGCGTTCCCGCATGGTGGAATTGGGACGTATGATGGGTTGAAGGAGCAGGATGAGTTTATTAGGAAGCAGTATGAGCAGAAGATTGAGTTTATGAAAGAGCGCAACGTGCCAATTTGGAATGGTACGTGCAGGGGGCAAAGACCAAGTGAGTTGAGCAGAGCCAAATTAAGCTAACGATTCTCATCGACAGGCGAATTTGGCATTATGTACGAAAAAGAAGAGGACAATCCCGACTGGATCCAGGTCAACAAGAAGCGATACAACATGCTCGAGAAGCAGATAGCCATGTATACCGCTGAGGGAATCGGTGAGCTTTGATTCTTCCCTTCCTTCCCATTAGGCACTAAGAATAACAACTAACCACTTCCCCAACCGCAAAGCATGGAGCATCTGGAGCTACAAAGACATCAACATAATGGGTATGCTCCACCTCTCCCCCGATTCCCCCTGGTGGAGTCTTCTGCGCCCCATAATCACCAAGAAGAAATCACTGGTTGCGGACTGCGCCTACGGCGACTCCCACCTCGAGCCCGTCTTCGGCCCGCTCCATAATTGGTTTGAGGAGAATGTTCCAGAGAAGTATCGCACCAAGTACCCCCCGCAGATACCGCTGCGGCAGCAGGTCACGCGGGCGACGAGAGACTTTGTCCTCTCTGATTACCTGGTGCCGGAGTGGGCGGATTATTTCCGGGGCCTGGGGGAAAAGGAGTTGGATGAGTTGGCGGGGAGTTGGAAGTATGGGAATTGTGTTAGGAGGGGGCCGTTGGAATCGGTTATTGGGAAGTATGCGAGGATGGAGGCGGGAGATGAGAGGTTGGGAGGGAGGACGCCCTGAGTTAGTGGTTGGCGTCTGGCGAGCATTGGATGTTTATTCCGTAGGGTAGCATCAATGAAGAATATATATAGTAGGCGCTTGCAGCTCAAGTAGTGGGTGTACGCGGAGATATGATGTCTCTATACCTGTAACCAATTCTCAAGAGTTCCAATGGTAGTTCACCTGCTAATTCCAAGGGCAACATGAATGCCCAGGGAGTGACAAGCATGGCAATAGCATCATAGTAAGGGGAGCCATGGTGATGGAGGTTGATGGTAGAAGTACGGAGTAGACTGAGGTAGAAGTAAATCTGGGGCACCAAGCATTTCTGACTAAGCTGGAATAGCCCGGAACAAAAAATCGCCGAAGCGCGTCCCAACCAACCCATCGCTATCTTGCCGTAGACAACACTCTTCAATGCTGTCAGTCCGTTTTTCTTTCTTTCAACAAGCTGTGTGAGTCGCTCTGTGAGTGCTGTTCAAACAGTGAGCTTCACCGAGTTCTACTAGATCTGTCAATTCGAGAGTTAGTTGCTGATTCGCCTAACCTATAGCCCTACAGTAGGTGCTTGGTGCTCGGCATAGCTCCGGGCCGAAAACATTCAACCCACGTCGCGGCAGCTCATTCACTCGACCTTTGTATTCTCGAACTTGCGCTTCTGGCTCTCGCGAACGCTACTCAATAGAAGGCCTAGCAAATCTCACCGTTATTTCCATCGCCAAAGCCATCCGATATCTACATCTGCATCTGCCACTCGTCTGAAGGATACCCAGAAAGGAAGTTAAACCGGAATACTGCTGCGATGACACACTTCGTTCCGATTTCTCTTTGCTAGACAACTCCAGATTCACCCTTTCTAGCTCGCTCGGAATACACAATTACGACGCGTGCCTCATACGTTGACTTTTTGCTTGCGAACGCCTGAAAATGGGGAGATCTAGCTACCCTCAATTGGACAGCCCATCAAAACAGCTGATGCTGGATCTGACAAGAGACTTGGAACAGCTGCGCGTCCATAACTCGGAATTGAAGAAGGTCAAGGCTTACGAACGTCGGTCATTCTACGAGAGTCTCGACAAAGTCGACAGCGAACTTGAAGCCCAGCACAATGCAGCGCTAGATAAAGTCGCCGCTCGACATGAGAAGGTGTTGGAAGAGGCCGAAGAAACGCTCCGGGCTCATCAACGCGCGGTAGAGGAGGAAAACCGACGCAAGGCTGAAGAGGCCCGGAAGGAGGCTGAGCGAAAGGAAAGGGAGAAGGCGGAGAGGATACGAAAGGAGCAAGAACTTGCGCGACAGAAAGCCGAGCAAGAGGCTGCGCTGAGGGCTGCAGAAGAACAAAAACGGAAGGCTGCGGAGGAAGCGGAGAAAAAGAAGCAACTGGAGAAGGAGGAAAACGAGCGCAAGGAGCGCGAGCGTTTGGAGGAAGAAAAGAAGAAACGTCTGGCTGAAGAACAGAAAGCTGAACAGGAAGCCGCACGACTTAAAGAGGAAGAAGCCGCGTTGAAGCAGCAAGAAGCTCGCCAGAAGCAGGTCGGTGCTAGTAATCTGACAGACGAAGAGATCAAGGTCCATCAACGTTATGTTGAGCTCCATCAGCATCTGAAAAAGTTCAGGCAATACCTCCGAAATGAGGCGAAATCAAACCCCACGATCAAGCAGACTATGGGAGACATGCGACGAAGTATCAAGAAATGCGTCGGCCAACTTCGTGAAGGCAAGGGGGTAAACAAAAACCAGGTATGTGCGAAATTACTCCAAACGTTTATAACGACCACCGCTGACCATGTTTAATTCCCAGACGCAAGAAATTCGCACCACCCTCGAGAAAGCAGTCTCAATCGCCGAACCATCTGTTGATATCCGCCAGTTCTTGGCTTTCCCGCCAGAAGATATTGCCAGTTCCGATGACAACAAAGTCCCGGCCCTCTTGATCTACGCCTTGAACATCTTCGCCAAGTCTTTGATCGCGTCTCTCATTACAGAGGCATCAATTAATCAAGGCCACGCGGAACCGGTTGGCATCGTGGCTGCCCAGATCTTCTCCATGGACGCGTTTATCTACAAGGGTCACCACATGGTTGACATCCTTTGGGCCAAGTATCGCGTTGTCTGCCCAGCACTCTGGGGCTTCCGCGGGAATGAGAAGACCGAATCAGGACGCAAGGCCCTCGGATGGTGGCGTGAAGGGCCAGACGGGCCATGGGTGACCGAGCAGACTCACTCAGACCGCATGACTGCTCTTGGGGCTGGATTCGCGGCTCTGACACTGCGCAATTTCGGCAAGACTGCCCGCAAAAACCCGTTCCCTAACACAATGTACTGGACCTCCATGCATAAGATCCTTACTGTTCCTCCGAGCGAGATTCAGGAGACTCACGTGACGCTGCTTTCGGCGTTGTTGAGGTCTTCTGCGGAAAGGATCGTGGGCTTCTTCGGCCATATCGGTCTGGCGTTGATGAGGAAGGCGATCGTCGAACTTCCTGCCAGCCTTCCGCGCCAGAGTATGGGAGTGAACCAGCTGAAGCTTTTGAAAGAGTTATACAAGAAAGAGAAAAATATCATTATATGAGGCCACAGCAACTGTCGCACACTTAGTTCTGTTGACGATGGTTGGGAAATGGCTCGCATGCTAGGGTAGGGGGGGGAAGCACATAATAGCGACCCGCCAACTTCATTCTCAGCAGCAACTCATCAGAGGCGGGTCCATTTTGCAATCAATGGAGCTCGCTATTTGTGGCGACAAGAATATCTGCCACTGTCTCACGAGACCATACACCAAACTCAGTGCAACGACTAGATTCAACAGTGCAAGAGACTTAACAAGGGAATACCTTATTATCAGCATCGTGCAGTATTCTCTGGCACTCAGGTTCTCGATCAATCGCTATGCACCTAAGACTCAGGAACGGGAACAACTATGAATGCGGTGCAGGCGATTGGAGACACTCCCGTACAGAGCTTCTAGCGGCAGTCGCCCAATATAACCGGCGCCAGCGGCAGACAGGCAAGTAAGCCCTAGCAAAAATTTTAGCGGCCATTCTCCCAGCTCAATGCGAAAAACATACCGTATCATGGACCTGGCGAGCTATTAGGAGGGAAGTGCGAGCTGGAGACTTACTAACGCTAGTGGAGTGACAACTAAAGCCCCTCGAAAATCCTTCTCGAACGCCTCAGAGCCGAGCCATACGCAACAGCCTCCATCTATATGCCAACATCTTTAGGAATCTCGACTCATTGATAAATTTATGCACACAGTTCAGTTCAGATTGGTCTACATGCTCAGGACGTTTGTTGGAGATAGATGATGCCAATTGGTAGAACTACAGAGTCTAGACTAGAATTAAAGACCGGGTAAGCCAGATATTTGAATACTTCTGTGGTGTGCCTAGAATGATCATTGTGGTAGTTGACGCACCCTAGCCCTAAGTCGTGTAGGCTAACAGAGTGCTGAACCTAAGACCGGTCAATGCCGTGTATCCGTGAAACTGAACCAATTCAATTGAAATCTAATGGTCTATAAATCAAGTAAGCGGTTGTAGTGATTCTACAGTTTCAATTCATTCAGGAATGATTCATCCCGGCAGCGAGCTTCGAAATGCAGACCTGTCTGGAGGGTAGTGCATTTGAAGACACGAGTTTAATCTTGGAGCAGGCACTGATTCAATACGCCTGAAACTAGAATTTATCCATGGATTTTCCCTTCTGTAGTTGTATATACTTATATACTCTCCAACCTCAACCTACGTCACAAGCCTCCGATCCGAAGCATCATCATCAACAACCGGCCGCTCATCATCCTCATCTCCATCCTCATTCCCATCCTCCTGGCGCTGCACTGCAGGAGGCAGCCCCGACATCCCATAATAAGAAACAACCGCCAACCCCAACACCGCCGAAACACAAGAAAACACCAACGCCACAATCCCCCTCGCCGTAAACCCCGCAGGCAGCCAATCAAGCTGCTTATTCTGACCCGTCAGATCAAGCAGATCCTCTACATTCCCCGCCGCATTGCCCTTGTCGGGGACATTAGCCGCCGCGCAAGCCGCCCAGTGGTCATCTGGTATTTCTGTCGCCTGATTCTGAATCTCGAGCGGGGCTTCGATGAGCGATAGCGCAAGACCCTGCATCATGTGCCAGTCGATGTGGCAGTGGAAGAGCCAGACACCGGGGTTATCAGCCCGGAAGCGGATGACGAAGTACCCCTGCGGCGGGACGACGAAGGTATCTCTTCGAGCGGGGAATTGCGGGAAAGCAGAATGGTTGGATGGATTGTAGGTGACTGGGTCGTCGCTGTCGGCGTATTTGAAGAAGCCTTCTGCGTATGAGGGGTAGCGGGATACGAGTTGGAAATTGTGCCCGTGGAGGTGGAAGGGGTGTGCGCCTGTGTCGCCGTTGTTGAGGATGAGTTCGACGACTTGGTTCTTGGAGAGGATGAAGGGGTGGGTGTATTCGCCGTAGACGGTGGGGGTTGTGGCGAGGTCGCCGGATGAGAGGACGGTGTAGAGGGTTGGGACTTTGGGGCGCGTGTAGGAGATGTTGTTGAAGAAGGAGTAGCCTGCGCCGTCGGCGAGGTTGTCCATTAGGGCTGTGACTTCGATGACGAGGTCGGGGTTTGAGAGGAGCGGGGTGCGGTCGTGGGGGGTTAGGGTTATGTCGTCGAAGGGGAGGAGGTCTGTGGAGGTGTCTACTGGCATTATGGCTTGCGGGTGGTCTGCTGTGGGGTTGTATTCTAGCCAGTTTGTGTGGTTGAGTTGGAGGATCGGTTGGATGTCGTCGAGGAGAGAGGAGTCGGCGATGGTGACGATGGGGTAGTTTTTGGTGGTGGAGTTCTTGGTTGTGAGGAGTATGGAGTAGCGCTGGGCGACGGAGATGTAGAGAAGATCGGCTTCTGTTGGCTCCGTGTATACGCCGTCTATCTCGACGATTGTGAAGGAGTGGTCCTCGATGTAGAAATACATGCCGACAAAGGCCCCCATGTTCAACAGTCTCAGGAGATACGTCTTGCCAGGCTCAACAGCCAAACTTGAGCCCTGTGTATCATTCACGAGAAACGAGTCCGGAACCGGCTCAGCTCCAGTAGGATTGGTCACATCGATAAACTTGATATCTTCCACCAGATCATGGTACCAGTCACTCATCGTAAGCGTGAACTCCTCCTCATACAATGAATCGAAGTAGGCATCCTTGTCGTGCACGACCAGAGCCTGCCGATAACCATCCGGGTAACAGCCATCTGTATGACAGTGATACCAATAAGTGCCATTCTGAGTCACCGTGAAGTTGTAAGTAAACGAGGAACCCGGTGGAATCGGACATTGAGTTGCCATTTGCGCTCCGTCCATATAGTTCGTGGTATTCTGGAACATGCCATGCCAGTGGATGGAGGTGTCTCTGTCTCCCAGGCCATTGTAAACGTTCGCGATAATCCGATCCCCTTTGTCCACCTCTATAACGGGGAGAGGCCATTGTCCGTTGATTCCAACCACTTTGCGCGGGTGTTGGCCGTCGGGGTTTGCTGTTACCCAGGTGACATTGAAATCATACGTGACGGTTTTAGCCAGGGACCATTGAGCGAAGAGTAGTAAACTTGTGAAACAAAGGAGAAATCTCCGTGAAGAAGCTGCCATCTTGACTTGGAGTGCAGCCCAGCGAACGACTCCAGGTAGGCTGAAGGAGATTTTTTCCCGAGTTCCTGAAGGTCATGATCCAGATTAACAATTCAATTTATCAATCAGTTGAGGACGGAATACTCCGCCCGAAGACTGATCCTGCCCAGTCGCTTCTGGCATCTCATTGGTGGTTTGTTGGAGTAGGGCAGAACCTTGCGAAGGGTCGCATGCCCCTCCATCTCGTATTACGAAAACGCGCATGAGACGGTGTGTATGGAGCTTACGAGCCGTGGTCTGATCGTATTTCATGCAATTTAGTCTAAATTTTGTTCAGAGCTTCTAACTGACCCTCGCCTGATGGTATCTTATACTTCAGTCTGTCCAGAAGCAACCCTACGGCCACTATTCCCCTGTTCAACATTGCCAATCACTTCCCCAGGATATAGATCCTCGTCAAGCGGTCGACGAAGAATAACCGCCTTCGTCTTCGCCTTGAACGCAGCGATCCGTTTGATTGTCGCGTCAACCACAGGAACAGGCCCCGACCTCTCCCGGTAAATCATGGTCCCATAGCAAATCATCACAGCAACCCAATACAGATTGTAAGAGATGACCGAACCATAAGTCGCCGAGTTCGTCCATCCGAGAAGGGCGTTAAAGACCCCCCAACCACCACCGCCGTCTATCTCCGGACTACAACAGTTCACATGCCAGACACTCTGCCTGATATCGTATGATCCCGGCCCGGCCCCGGTCTCAGCTGCATCGCCTCCGATCGCCCGATTCCACGCATCGGCTTCGAGAAACCACACTCCCCGGGAGAGTAAACCCGCAGCAACAAGGTAGAGAAACCCCGTAGAGATAACCAGGAATACCTGCATAGACGCCGTTTGCCCGGTTCTATGGATATCTCGTCAGCACACCCCAAACCCGAACAATCCCTTCACGATAGAAAAAAATATGCCTTACCTATAAATCCCATACCCAACAACACCCCCACCCGCAACGCCACAAACAACCGCCAGCGGAAAACTACTAGCCGGCTCCCCCAAACCGACCCCGCCCACATAAACCACCGCCTCAAGCCCCTCCCTCAACACCGTCACAAACGGCAGCACAAACATCGCATATTTCTCCATCCACATCTTCACCCGCCCCCCGCGCGACTCCCCGGGGTTTGTGCGATGCTTCAGCGCTCGAGAAAGCTTTACCCGCCACTTATCCTGGATCTTTGAGACCCGGAGCAACGCGCCGCCCATGACGGAGATCACGAGCGACGAGATGATCGCCAGCACGCCTTCCCAGATGTATTCTGTGCGCGAGTAGGTGTCGATGCCAAGAGTGTAGAAGACGGCGACCATGGCGCCGCCGATGGCGATGCAAATTAGCAGGCCCAGGAGGCAGCCGAGCCAGACCTTGATGGGGTTTGAGTTAGTGAGGGGGGTTGGTTCGGTTGGAAAGGAACGTACCTGTTTCTGAAGACTTTTGTAGATGGTTTTATCGCCGCCGGCTTCTGGGGAGAGGGACTGTTTTAAGAAGGCGAGGAGAACGGAGACGACGACGAATGTCTCGAGGCATTCGCGAAAGATAATGAAGAAGACTATGGAGTTGGGGAATGTTAGTTTGTGGTCTGGTTATTCAGGGGAGGGTTGACTCGACTAACCGGTTACTGCAAAATATTTGTTGCCCATTGCGGCTGTACTTAGTGCTCCAGGCACAAGTCGGTCTCATAAAAGCATGGGAGGAGATAGCAAGAATTTTAGCTGGGTTGGAGGTTGATTTAATTGTCCCATGTTACGGGTATACTGCTGGGGTCGGTAATACCGTGTATCCACTACAGATACCGCTAAATTGGTTTGACTTATCTGATCCGGTACTTGGAGACGGACCCGCTTTTCCATGCCGTTATCAGATCGTGGAATTTGGAGTTTTGGACTTCCTTCTGTGTGCGTTTGACAGGAGGTTCAGAGACAGTAGCTGAGTTATCAGTCTCTATATAGCATATAGAGCAGCTCATCTCCGTAGGACGATGAATTGCTTACCCGCCAAGGTACTCCATGTGGGCTACTTCAACGAAGACAGGCAGAGCGCGCACGCGATGATTTTAGCTGATCATGTGGTGCGATCCTTCTGACTCGCTAGGGCTGTGGTGTAACATAGACCTGGCCGTATTGCTTGTTGGTGGGGCACAGACGTAAAGTCCGACGCCCGGAACCCTGAGTGCCGGTATGCCAAGCAGGAATGAGGGGCTCATGTCAGGCTGTAAGGCTGTGCTCACTACGTAGCCTAACATAAGTAACACCAACTCCACGAGAGATCGTTCAAGATGAGTAACGCAAAGCGCGTAGTCTTCTGTGTTTCGAAGATGATATGAACAACCAAGAGCTGCGTGAATCTGTGGGCTTTGCCTCACCAAATTGCCATCTGATCATGTAGTGGGCGTTATCAGCCACTACAGATTATTACCCTCGCAAATGCCAGAATTCGTATCGTTCTCAACCTCGAGGCACAGAAAAATGCCGGCTGTCCTGACCGAGAGCCTGAGTCCCGCATGAGGTTTATATAGTTCGTGGTAACGCGGATCAATTGTGAGTTTGTCTCGTTCTTCTCCATATCGGGTATGCTATATGCTCTAAGCTTATTGATCTGCAAGAAACTTGCATACTTGTCCCGAGTTGGTAAAGCGCAACCTTCTAAAGAAGATCCGTGAGTATAGTGACAACTTCTATGCTTAGGGCGAAGCCGACGTGATTTACTAGCTGAGACCCAAGTTATTCTCCCAATTATGTTAGTCGTCCTCGAATTTACAGACTTATTGTCATGGTAGAAAGTAGTCTAAGATCTATTTTTCTTGTTCAACATAGCTTCCCGTTGGGTTCTCCAATTGGTTCTTACAGTCTCCGCTGCGACTCTTGCCTTTAATGCGGACATTGGGCTTTTGCGAAGAAGCAGAGGTAATTCCAATAGTTATCAAGCATCCCAAAATATCTTTGTCTTGAATATTACCTGGTGGAAGCCACGGTACGGGACTTGTAGCACTTGAACATTGTCTAATTAGACTATCCCAGGAGCGCCTGCGGATGCGGATGTCTCGGCTAGCGTGCGCCTCGCCCTTTACACGATGGCAGATCGCGAAAAAGGCCAATGCTATGTCGCAAGGCAATCAAAACGACATAGTCTCCGATATGATTAGACAATGCTTAGGTTATGTTGTTAGTGTAGGTTTGAAAGCACTTGGAGCCAATGAAGCCGTGCCCCAAACCGCAGTCAGCAATTACCAAGCATCGACCCCGAGTACTATATCCAACTCAACAATGACATACCAATCAAAGCCTATCCTATAGACAAGAGAAAGCATTTGATAAGGCTTATGTATGTGACCAATACCTTATACACCATTTACACACTCCCCCAGAACCATGTTATATATACACCCCTGCGAACCTCCAAAACCATGCCCTATCCAGCTACACGCAAAGCCATCTACATCTAAATCCATACCAAACCACCTCATCTACAACACCCTAAGAAGAAACCACTTTCCAAAATGTCCTGGCAAACCGCAACCCCCTCAACCCCCATCCTCTCCGCCCTCACCTCCCGCCACTCCTACTACACCCTCGACAAAACCACCCCAATCCCCGTCTCAAAAATAACCCATATCCTCGAATCCATCATCCACGACACCCCCTCCGCCTTCAACAGCCAAACAACCCGGCTCATCGTGCTGTACGGCGCCTCACACGAGAAATTCTGGACGCTCGTCTCCTCCTCTCTCCTCGCGAAAATCGGCGCTGAGCGCTTCGCCAAAACAGGGCCTAAAATCGACACATTTAAGGCTGCCTTCGGCACGGTTCTTTTCTACGAGGACCAGCCGACTGTGGAGGAGCACAAGGCGAAGTTTAAATCCTACGCGCAGCACTTTGAGGCGTGGAGCGAGCAGACGAGTGGCATGCATCAGATTGCGGCGTGGATTGCGCTGCAGGCGGAGGGGTTGGGGTGTAATTTGCAGCATTATAATCCGCTTGTGGATCCGCTGGTTAAGGAGGAGTTTGGCGTGCCGGAGGGGTGGAAGTTGAGGGCGCAGTTGGTGTTTGGGGGCGTTGAGGAGGGGATTTTGGGGACGGGGGGGAAGGAGAAGTTGCCGTTGGAGCAGACTTTTAAGGTGTTTGAGTGAATTTTGGCTTCTCTTTAGGGTTAGGATTTACTGGTTATGCTTGGTTATGATTTAGAATGTGGAATAGAATAAGCTGCTTTTCTCTATAATAATCCTCGGTTGAAATACCCAAATATGACAGAAAGCTAGATTGGTATATGGGCTCGCATCCAGAAACAGGCCAAATCAACGTGAAGTAACAATCATATACCCATATAAAAATCCAAAATCTAAGCCTTGGAAACAGCCTCGAGAGCCTGCTCTAAAATCTTCAGGCCACTCTTCAGCTGCTCCTCTGTAACCGTGAGAGGAGGCACGAACCGCAGGCAACCCTCACCGGCGGTAATGATGAGCATGCCCCGCTCGCGGGCGGCGGTGACGATCTCTGCTGCGCGGGGTGCGAAATCTCCAGAAAGTTGCAGGCCGAGAATCAGACCGCGTCCACGGATCTCAGAGACGAGGCCAGGGTACTTCTTCTGCAGGTCCTTGAAGCCAGAGACTAGCAGAGCAGACTTGGCCTCGACGGACTTTTGCAGTTCGGGAGATGCGAGGCGGTGGATAATGTGGTGTGCGACGCGGCAAGCAAGGGGATTGCCACCGAAGGTAGTGCCGTGGTCACCAGCCTTGATGTTCTCGGCGACGGTCTTGCCAGAAACGATAGTAGCACCAATGGGGATACCGTTACCTAGAGCCTTGGCAGTGGTGAGGATATCGGGGTGCGCAGCCTCGCCAGATTGAGGAGCGAGAGAGGGATGAGCATGAGCCCAGAAGCTACCGGTTCGAGAGAGACCGCATTGAATCTCATCGAAAATTAGGACAGCACCGACCTCGTCACATCGCTTGCGCAAGGCAGTAAGGAACTCTGGTGTAGCAACGTTGACACCACCCTCACCCTGAATGGGCTCGACAATCACACCGCATGTCTTCTCAGTGACAAGTTCCTGTAGCTGCGCGACATCGTTGTACTTTCCGTACTTGAAGCCGGGAAGCATAGGGGAGAAAGGAGTCTGGTACTTCGGGTTCGGGGTAGCGGAAAGGGCACCCATTGTACGGCCGTGGAATGAGTTATGGAAAGAAACAACCTCGTGCTTCGCGCCGGAGGGGTCGCGAGCGCGACCTGTTTTGCGAGCAAACTTGATAGCGGCCTCATTTGCTTCGGTGCCGGAGTTGGCGATGAAGACCTGGGCGGCATCGCGCATACCACCGGACTCGCGGGTCAATGTAATGAGGTCTTTGCTGAGCGCACCCACCCAAGCGTTGTGGTAGAGGTTGGAGGCATGGAGAAGAGTCTCGGCCTAGTATGACTCTTAGCAATTAGTGAGTCAATCCAGTTCTAATATTTTCGCACCTGTTCGGCAATGATTTTGGAGATCTCTGGGTCGCAGTGTCCGAGCGAGTTTACAGCAATACCTGCTGTAAGGTCAAGGTATCGGCGGTTCTCCATATCCCACAAGTAGCTTCCCTGTCCCTTCACCATGATCGGATTCGGTCGAACGTAGGTCGGGACTAGGTAGGGTGCGCGCTCGTTGACGAAGGCGACGGAGATGGAATCGGCAGCCGGATCGGGAGTCGGGAGCGTGCTCTGTCCATTTGTGAGTATACAGGCTCTAGAATAGAAAGCTGGAGAATGCCACAATTGACTTACCTGGGCTGCTGAAGAAGCAGAGGCATACCGGCGCTGTAGCGGTGACTCAACCGCGGAGACCAGCCTCTTCGCCAACGGCAGACGCCGCGAAGCAAGACGGACAAAAGCCATTGTACTGGATAAACTCTGGGATAACGATGAGAGTTCACAAGCGATTGACCGAGGAGAAGGGGTAAAAAGGGAGAAAAGGTGGAAGAGATGAGGGGAGAGGACGCAAGAAATGGCGCATCCCCAAAAAACGGGACCTGGCTGATCTGATAAGCGATATCGGCATCGGCTGTTCACCTCCACCGCCACTCCGCATTCTTCATCTCTGGGACTGACTCAACTTCGCTCCTTCAAGTGACTCACGTCCTTCAAACAAGAACAACATACAACATGTCTCTGTCAATATTCTCCCGCCGAGCTCTAGCTCGCGTCAGCCGGACCCTCCCACCACGAGCCTTTCTTTCCACAACTTCTGCTCGCCGCGCAGACGACTCAAAACCCGCCTTCGCATTCCGACAGGGCCCCGCGCCACCGAGACTCCCTGAAGACGAACAAAAGATCTTCGAAGAACTTCAGAAACAATCGACCGGCGCATTCAGTACGCCTCGCGCGCCGCCGAAAGTCGCTCAGTCACCGGATTCCGAACCCGAGGCGCAACCCGCAGAGATCAAGGCGAATGGCGACGGGGAGGAACTGCATCCTGATATGAAGCAAGGACTCCAGCCTGAATTCGAGGGCGAAAAGAATCCTAAGACGGGTGAAGTTGGAGGGCCGAAGAATGAACCTTTGCGATGGGGGGCGGGTGGCGATTGGAGCTATGGAGGGCGTGTTACGGACTTCTAGGTCGCTTTGGAGGGTCGTCGACAGGGCGATGGTTGGTGTACACGAGGATGATTGATGCAGCTGTATAATATTCGGCGTTGGAGCATATCGTTTTTAGACGCTTAGGACTGATCTGGTCCTGTCTACTTGGCTATATTACTTTCTATGTACTGTAGACTCCGTGCCATATACTGGCTTCAAGCTTTCTGTATTCCGATTACTTGTAATTCGCTCCAGTTGTAATTGTTTGCTAGTGTCAAGGGCTTGTAAGAAATGCCGCAACGAAGTGAGAGTCTCAACTAATTGAGGGCTACTGAGCAGGCGCGGGCGCCGGATGGGGGAGATAGAGAGGATGACGAGGGCTCGAGTGCTGGCAATGATGATTGAGATAGTAAACTCTTGTCATGTAGTAATACCTCTGGAGCTATACTTGCGCTTTCAAGAATAGATTCCAGGAGCCAGACGAGTAGTTTTCCCTCAAAAAATCACACAACAAATCACCAGTTGTACTCACTCCATCACAGCACCATGCCATATCAATTTAACAATTGACTCGCAATGAACACAATGACAAATAGCCGCAGACCCATCCTCTAGGATCTCTGGGATTGGAAATGTCTCTATTGGGGACCCGGGCTGGGACTGGTCGGTAGAAGCCCATAGGCATGCAGAGGAGGGACAACAAGCATATACGCGTCGGTTTCACTTTCCGCCAGTCCCGACTTGTACACTATTTCAGCTAGTTTAGAAACGACGGTATTGCTCCATTTAGGGAAAGGATCAAGGTGGCGCAATGTCTGGCCTCCAATGTCGAGCATCTCGCTGGCGAGCTGCAACATAAACTCAGTAAATATTTCATGTGCGCAGAGACGTTTGGGCGAGTGACGGATGTATATCCCGGTAGGATTTTCTAGCCCTTCTAGCCAATTAGTATCCTGAGATAACTCCCCACTAGGGTCGATGTAAAACAGGACCCTGGATATATGTCGTTGTTGGTAGATTTTCCGGAAAGGGTGAGTCGTTGTCACCTGCGCTGGATCATCGTGCCTTGTTGGCGTGTCCTTGACTAACCGATTTTCTTGCACCGTAGCCTTTTCGCGAAGTTCTCTGAAGATGCCTATTAACAAAATACCACATGAAGGCCATCGCTTGTTGTTGTCCCCACCTCGAAACACGGTCAACGCTCGTTCCGAAGAGTCGATGCATGTACTCGGATCGCGAGAACATGCCCGACGCACCAACTGGACAAATATCGTCAAGCCAAGGGCTGAGCCAAGCATTGTGCCAATTTTCCATCTCGTAATGTAGTCCTGCTTTGTTTCGTCTGGTATTTCGAGGATCTGATCCCCCCGGGGAAGCGTTTTCTGCCTTACCGCGAGGCTCCGTCGTCTCCTTCGGTAAACGAGCTTGTTTGCCAAAATGAAACGCTTGTTTCGCTCTTCGAGAACCTGTCCCAATGTTCTCCTGCCACTCAGAGACCTCTAAGTTTGAGGGAATTGATGATCGGACGGGGATCCCCCACCCCCTTCCTAGAAGCCGGACCCTGCTTTGCCCGGGTACTGAGAGTTTAGTGACTGTGAATGCAAAAGAGATAGCCGCAGCCAAATATGGGATATCCATGGACCAACCATCTCTTTGGGTCTCCCGGCTACCTGGAGCCGTAGCCCTAATGCGTTCATGGGTGTGTTTCAGGTGCACGCCATTAGCAAAAAGCCTGTAGTACCCTGCTTCCTCAGGCATACTTTTATGTCGTTTGAACCCTACCGGACACTTCCACTCAAACCAAGGTAAGAAGTGGCCTTGTTTATTTGTAGAAGGAGAAGAGTCTGTAGCAGGAGAGGAGCTTGATTCGGATTCAGTGCCGGAAATTGTTTCAGGATCGCTTTGGTCACTTGTCGTGTAGAAGCCGTACGCAATCGATTGCCTCGCCATTCTTTGCCCAGAACCGTGCGGTGATTCATTGCTACCGCTTTGGTCACTTGTCGTGTATGAACCGTATGCAGTCGGATTCCTCGCTTTTCTCTGCCCAGAACCGTGTGCTGGTTCAGTGTTGATGTGAGACTTATGAGCGAGTACTTGTGACAGCTCGACGAGATCTATACCACTATCCTTCGCAGATGCAAACTCGAGTATGCCTGTGATAGCAGTTGCAAGCTGGCGTGCTATACCGCTGTACTCGTCTTCCCAAGACACCAATCCCTCAACGGCCTTTCTTTCGTTCACAATGGCCCTGATCTTGGATTCTGTCAATAAGATGGCATTATGTGAGCCTTCTTTATTATTGACCCAGTCAGTGGTGTCAACCAGGGGAGGTCCTTGGACGATTCTGAAAGATTCGAATTGGTATGCATCCATCACAAGCCAAGAGAGCTCATGCCCTTCGAGAAGTTTCATAACGCTTGGATTTGCAGCAAGCCCATGGCGAACATAGGCTCTGGCTACAGCCATAATCAGTGTTGCGCTAAGAACTGCAACGGCAACACTCCAGTGCATGGCTCTTACTAATACCATTGTTAGCAAATGCACAAGTTGCGCATGATAACGTTGGGGTGACTCTACAGCCGATGAATTGCAGAATGTAACCCCCAATCGACATAATTGCAGCCGTTAAAGATAGCCAACTGTGGTTAGGAGGCTCGTTTATACGTGAAGTGCGAAGAGTGTTATTTTCTTCGCCGTTCATGATGGCGTAGGACCCGTATCGCTGATCGCCAACGGTACAAGCGCGCTGTATCCGAATTATCCTAAGGTCCAGTGTATCATGCAGGGGCTTGAAGTTCGTCTCTCGGGTATGTGTCTCAACAATGTCTTCTCGTGTCAAAGCAGCACCTCTTGAGGAGGATTCGGTGTTTGAATTGATTGTACTTACAGGAGCACAGAAAAATCCCTGCGCAAAGAACTACAGTCCCTGTGACGAAGAGTGGGAACCCATAGCCCACAATGGTCGACCCTTGGGGAGGAATTTGCCAATGATACGTGACAAGCCCTGCAACAACTATCACACTTACTTGAACTGTCATCCCTACCGTCGCAAAGAACCATGTTGCCAGGGGCGGAGTCGTTGCGTTTGAAACGCTGAGCGTCAAATTTGGTGCCTGCGTCATAGCTCTTGTGGCAAGCTCTGTAGACAAGTCAACAGTTGGAGTTCGAGCTGTTGTTCTTGATGCTCGAAGAAGTCTCTCAACACTCATTATTCGGTGTAGACAGGCCGTCTTGAGGTCGAATACGAGGTTAGTGGCGCTGATTTCAGGGAAATGCGAGAAATTATTTGTGCGATAGATGAATTCCTTGGTTTGGGGGGTTCCTCGCTCCCGCACTAAAGGAAGGGTCAGCAAGCCCAGGCCATCAAAACAGGATAAAGAAAACCAGTATACCTATTTCCGTTCCACTCCAGAGTTCGCAAACAGCGTCACTAGTGCAAGATAACAGCTCCAATTCAGCCGTTGCTCTGATTTCCCGCGCTCGGCCAACAAGAGCTTTTAGCCACCGACGTCCCCCAACGCGGATTGCGCTGACCACGCAAGTCAGGATACCCAGGGGAGCCATTGCTAGAAGAATGTCATCACCAAAACCCATCTTTTCGATGATTGTTAATCTAAATAGTTCCAAGGTAGACTTATACATACCGACCCGGAAAGAAACTGCTTGGTTACTTGTTCGCCGAACAGGGTCAATAAGGGTGCTAAGTCTGTAAAGAGGTTGTTGCTAAAATCCTCGCCATCAAATTCACCACTGGATTGAGTTTCGCTGGATAGTCCTGGCGTGGTTGAATTGTGAGTTGCCATGATATTGACAAATTCTAGCCGCCAAGTGATGCTGCGCAAAGTCTCGAAAACAACAATAGATTCCTGAGAGACAACGTTCATCTTATATGGTCGGGCACAAGATGTCAGCGTCAGCTTTGAAATTTGGCAGAAACGCAATCAAGTTGGTGCGACCTGCAGTCGTATTTGATTCGAGTATGCGTCCTCTACTGCAGAGTCAGCAATAATAGGGCGTTTATATGGGAAAACCCTGTCAGTGGAACAAATATGACAAACCAATTCTAAGGAGCGTGTAAGAGGAACTCAAACGCGGGTGAATATGGAATAGAGTAGCATCAACAGGCAGATGGCATGGTTGAGGGCCATGACTCGACGGGGGGTCTGTTAGAAAGTACATGACAATATAGGACCTTGTTATGAACATGGTGGCCAGATTGTGTGAAAATTTGACAGTATGAGATTCTACTCGCTCTTGCTCTTGTTTAATCGTACCAAATTGCATTCATGCCGAATCCCTGTTCCGGAATATCCACGCGTGCGACGCGGGACAGATTTTCGTCACGGAATCTATAAATCTCAACAAAGCCGAGTTGATCATCACATAGGGCCAACCATTCGTCGCTAAAGTCGCAAGGACTGACTGCGTTGGAGTGTCCGCCGCTAGTGGATGTAGGGTGAATCCATAGTTGCCGTTCGATGTTACCATTGGAACCAAGCTTGAACGCTGTAATATACCCGGTGACATCAAAGTGGTTGCTACGAGTAGTTGCAAAGAGGTATTCGCCACTGTGGGTGGTGAAAGTTACGTCGCCGCGGTATTTGTTCCGCGGAGGAAGACCTAATTAGGGTTAGATAATCTGATGGCCGAGTTCTTGATTAGGAAAACAAACCAGGAGGAAGTAGAGGGTATGTGATGTGTGTGAAAACTGGCTTGTGCGTCCTCTCGTCGATAACATATACCGCCAAACGATTGCCAGCTTCCATTAGGGCATAGAGGTACTTGCCGCTCGGGTGAATTTCAACCCAGCGAGGGTGGTCACCTGGGTCAGGAGCTTCTAAACAATCCACCAAAGTCAACTCGCCCGTTGTGGCATCCTTGATATGGGTCCAAATCTTGTTGGCTTGCAGATCGGCTGAATATAAGTAGGTCTCCGTAGGGTCAAAGACCATGCCATGAATTCCGGTGTTTTCCTGGTACTCATAGTTCTGCACATTCTTCGCCAAACGACCGTCAGACTCCACTGAAAACACGTTTCCGAATCCAGCGTATTTATAAAAGGGGTTGCCGTAGACATTGTAGGGAGGCTTGCGAGCCGCAAGTACGAAAATCGCACGAGTATTTGTGTCTTCGTTGGCAGCGGAAGCTGTGAAAAAGCACTGTCAGCTAGAGTAGCTACAAAAGAGCATACAATTAACATACGATGACCGGCGACAGGGTGTGACACCTGGTGAACAATATCTGTGGGGCTGTTCACTGCGAAGCTGTTCCACTTCTTCATAGCGGCGCCATAGATGGCTTTTTTGTCATGCTATTTCTGTTAGCACGGCTTCTGGAGTACATCGAATAACTTACAGAGAAGGTCATCCATGAGATTGGCTCGGCTTCCGGGATGTCAGTCTTCTTGACCAATTCCAGAGTCAACGCCTCATCATCAAACGCAACGGTATAGATACGGCCTGGACGGGTCCAGGTGCCCACCATCAAATGATGCTTCATTCTGACTGATTGGTTGACAGGTCGCAATTGACGCAAATATCGATTAAAGATGGTTCTCACCCGCCACATAACCAGAAAGGATAGAGAGTAGGAGGAGGGAGGACAATTGAAATGGAGAGTAGTTGACGGCAATCAACCACGGCAGCGGGCAAAGTTTGCCTGAGGCATGTTTCCCCAGAAGCCCCGCGAACGGCGGGTGAAGAAATTGCCGGTGCGGGACATCATGAGGCAACAGAAACATGCAATGGCGTATTGCCGGCACTGTGGAGGTGACCACCAGTCGACATTGGCCGCTTGCTAGATATAGGAAAAGATATGAAGCAATTGACGGAAATCAAGTCGCTGTCTCACTCGAGTCTTCGAGAGGAAATGACCTCGATGGCAAGCGGCATGGTGAATCAAGGGAAGCGGTGTCCTCTGGCAAAACCGCAGCTCCTCCGGCTCTGGGCACGTGACTACGCGTCGCGTCGGCCTCGATCTCCTTATCGGCGTGTTTTGGCTTCTCCTGTTCCTCTCCACAGCTTGAGCTTTGCTCTCCACTCACCCAATTTCATGAAGAACGATTCAGATGCGACTGCTTTCTGGCGTCGGAGACTACGGATATTCGTCAATTCCACCTTTTCGCGTTGAAACCGATCTTCCCTGTTCAGACACCCCAGCCTGGTGTTGCCTTTTGCCTGCAAAGGCACCCTACAGGTGTACCTCCCTCAATTCCCGGATTCAATTATGCGTGTGCTGTCAGCTCAACCGAGCGAGCCCTGCCTGATAGGATTGGGATTCTAACCCTAAACTACTTTCGTCGGTCGAAAGCGCCTCGCAGTGAAGCATGGGGGCTGTTGACTAGTCGATTAGCGTTGACAAAAGGCAGCTCTCCAGAGCCGAAAGGCATTGCAAGACGGTCTACCATGCGTTTTCAAGTCCAACATTCGGACACGCGTCGGTTTCCTATGCTGGCATTTTCCATGCGGATCACCAAGGACGGCTTGTCTAGGCCTGAGACACAGAAACTGGGGATCCCCCGCGTGAACTAGTCGAGCATTCTCGGATGTAGTTCGCTGGTATTCATCAATGCGGACCGAATAGCGAACCATTGCATGTTGCCTGTCGGATTATAAGAACACAACAGCGGTCTTTAGACTTGCCTACATACGGTCATACAGTCGGGCTGTCGACGGGAGAAATCCGCTTGCCGGAATTGATTGAATCGACCGCGACCCTCAGCCGGGCCAATGTATTCAATCAAGCAAGGTTTCTTTCTGTTGCTTCGCTGCAAGTATGACTCTTGGATGATCTTAAAAGACTCCAAAACCACTTGGCCTGTTGTCTAGTTCCGGTTTCGATGTTTTCACCGACCCAGTTTCGACCCCTCACCTGTCGACAGGCTAGCGAACCACAAATCACGGCACTAGCCACCGATTTGCTTCATTTGAAGGTCCGATCCACTGCGTTAACCATCTCTTTGCAATGTAGATTGCAAATCGATTTCGATGGGCCCCGACACCTTTCTCAAGAAGCGGTTTTTTGGATGTTCTTTGTCCGTTTCATTTCTGCCCTCCAAGCCACTGCGCGGAGAGGAAACAAAATCTTGTCCCTAGAGGTACTCTGTCACACACAAGGGTTTATCCACCGTGGGGGTACGTTTACGACAGGAAGATACCCGGTCCCTCTACGCCGAAAAGTCGACAAGTACTCACATCCACAGCCCTCTGGGCCGCACAACTGAATCGCCTTCATGAAAGCTTGCGAGAAGGCACAAGACTGCTCTAGCATGTCTACCAACATCCACCATTCAGGCCTTCCGACTTCCCCTCTCAGTCTCATCAACGACTTCATTCCACGATCTTCTGCACCTGTGATATTATCAACGAGCTTGTGGCGGGACCTCTCTAGTGTGAGGCTCAAAGTCTAGGCTTGTCTGCTGCTTGCTTGAAAGATCTTGTCTATCGGGTCGGGATAGGTATTCGTGGTAATGCTGTTTGTTGGCGCTTTTGAGGAGCAAGGAGATGGAATGTGCTCTAGTGGTGCGGTTCGGTGGACGGCCGCTTTCCCTTGGGGAGCGGCCCTCTTTTTCTTTTATACGTCTCCCTATTTCTATCACTTTTGCTGAACGAATGAGCAGCTAACTACTACCTAGGTCCTCGAGGTCCGTTGACGAGAGACCCTAGAAGCTGTCAAGTAGAGTCGTATTGGGTCATCGTTTCAGGACTTGATGCTGGAGTTCCCTAAGGGTCAATCGTGGACGGATGATGGTGCTCTACGAAGATTACAATTATGAGGGTGGGGGGGGGGGATCATTCAACGTCGGATTGAAGCGATATTGATCAAACCAGAGAGCGTCTTCATGTCTCATAAGCTCATGTAACCACTCTTATGCCCGAAACGCCCAATCTAAAACAATTTCCCAGTTCAAATTTCAGTTCCGACCCAGAGTCCAATTTTCCAGAACGCTCATGCCCACCAAATAAACAAAATCAAAACTCGAAGAAAAACGCAAGTGTTGCAAGACCATTTCTCATAGCTCTTGAATAACAATAAGCCTCTCCACAACCCAATCCACCGCTGCCTGTCCCTCAACCCTCCACTGCCCACTCGTCCACACCTCATCAACCCAATACCATAGACTCTTTCCTCGCGGATTCAGCCACATTGTCGAGGACCGCTTTCCACCCCTCGCCGTGTTGACGGACATATCATGGTTAACGCTGATAGAGGGGATCCCTGCTGCGCCTGCGCCTGCACCAGCCGGAGAACCAGACTTAGGGTCGTTGCCAGCAGCAGCGGCAGCCATCTGGTGACGAACGCGCCACTCGTATTCGGCTTTCTCGCCTGCGCGGCGCGCAACGGCTTCTTCATCTTCGTCTTGGTACAGCTCGCATTTCGTGCAGGAGGTGCAGCGGGCGCCGGGGTTGACGCGGAAGTGTTCGCAGAAGTGGCGGTAGCCTTCGGCCTCTTCTTCTTCTTCCTCGGCATCTTCGAGGAGTGCGTTTGGGTGGGCGTCGTCCGCGTTGCCAAGGGGGTTGATGTTTTCCTGGCGGCGGGGACGGCGGGGGTTCCGTGATTTTATGGGAGGGCCGAGAGCTTTCCGGCAGAGGTAGCACATGGAGTAGCCGCAGGTGCAGGTGAGTTTGTTGCAGCCGGAGGATTTGACGAAGGAGAGGCCGCAGCGCGGACAGGTGCGTTTTACGGCGGCTGTGCGGGCGGCTTCGACAGTGGCGCGGAGGTCGAGGAGGAGGGGCTCGTGGCAGACGTGTGGGTCTCGCCAGGGTTTCTGGCATGTTATGCAGCTTGTTCGGCGGCAGGTGAGGTTTGCGCAGGTGAATCTCTTCATGCGGAGTTTGAGGCACATGTTGAGGAGGGAGTTGTTGAGGATTGTGCGGAGAGATGTGGGGTCTAGAAGGTAAGAAATCGCCATGAAAATGAGCAGAAAGGGTATCGCGTCCAAGAAGATAAAGATCATGAAAAACGTAGGAATAATTCCATCTCGGCGGAAACGCCAGTTGATGCCGGTCGTGGGGGGGTGATAGACGGGATCGACCTCGGCGTATGAACAAAATGGGCAGCGGATGAGCTTGAATTGAGACCTGAGGAGTGCGTCAGAGGCGAGTCTAGACTCAAACTTGACATATGTCTCGAGGCCTGCTTTGTCGAGAAGAATAGCACGCTTGACTAGTTGGGCGCTGAGGATTCCTCTGCAAGGCTCACTAGTGGATGGGGCTAGACATTTTAAAGTAGACCTCTCAACATCGACGGAAGTAGACCATCCTTGACCGAAAAGCGCCTGGTGCACAGTATGCCGGATACAGTTGAAGCAGATGAGATGCATACTGTCCGAGCAGGTCGAGAGCTGCTCGAATGTGACATCTGCAAAGCAACACTCGCACTCAAACAGCGCACCTGCCGCCTCAGCCTCTTTCTCATTGAGTTCCTCCGCGACCTCCAGGTCCGTTTTTTCTTGTTCCTCTTGCCGTGTCCGAATCAACGGTGCCACCAACGTCTCATATAACTCCTCATCCAGCTCCTCACACCCACTCTCTTTCAACCGCGGAACCAACGCCCCATCCGGCAGACGCTGCCACAGCATAAGCGGATGAGCATCATCCTTCTCTTTCTTCCGCCTAAAAGAAGGAAGAATACTATTGAACGTAGCCCGCCACGTCTTTCTTGACAGATCGTGCAAGACCGGCCGCGCACGTAGATAACAGAAATTAACTTCCGCGAGCACGGCATCCACGGTACTCCGACTCAGCCCGCTGAATTCCTTGGTCAAAATTCCTTTTACAGCAATTTTGTAGTCCTCCGTCCGAAACCGCTCGTCTCGCGGAACTAGAGATCCGGCCGTATCAGAAGCGGACACAGAGACCGCGTCCTCGTTGCCGGCCGGCCCGGAGGGGACGTTCCAGCGCCCCGCGACCCATTTCTCTTTGTGCCGTAGAAGCTGGTCGACGCAGACGTGTAGTCGGCTATTTCCGTCGAACCGAACAAGTAGCTCGCGGAAGACTTCAATCTTGACGTCCGGGAAGATGTGGACGAGGGCCTCGAGGGCGTTGTTCAGTTCCTCCTGCTCTTGTTTTTGTTCTTCGATGCTAGATGATAATGACGTCCTCGAACGCGATCGCGATGAGCTTCCGAAGGGATTATTGCGGAGAGCCTCGCTCAGGGTTGCGGAGTAGGAGCTGGCGCTGCCATTTCTCGAACGAAGTGGGGGAGTAGTCGTGCGGGATCGGGTGAAGCTAGGGACGGATAACGAGAGCACCATTGTTGCATTAGAGGTGGTAGGGGCTGCTACATATTGCCGGGCGATATGCAAGGAGGATCGGTAAGAGAAGGACAAGAAATGAGCGAGTGAGATGTTGTGGTGGGATGGTGAAGTGGTCAGCTTACGGAGGTTCTTTGACAGGCAGACGGAATCCGGGGTCACCTGATCGCATCTATACTGCGATGTACATTGTACCCACGATCACGTTGCCCGCCCATCACAAGGTCTTGTCTATTTATTCTATCAATCTATCAACATTGCATCAGGCAGCCTGTATATACCGCGTAACTTGTGTGGCCAATCCTCTGACTGTCATGGCAGATGCAACCATGTCACCGACATACTAACGCCTCAGGCACATTTACACCTCTGTCTTCTCATCCTCCCCAGTCAAAGGCCTTGTATCCTCCATAACCTTCTTCTCAATCTTCAAGAATGGCACCAAAAGCAGATTCACCCCGGCAATACCAACAAGCAACCAGAAAGCAGCTCTATATCCCGCTAACCCGTTCTCATCGCTCTTCGCCGCCTTCTGCCCGGCATAGTATACAGCTGTTGATACGCTCAACACGATGTTCGAAAGAAGCTTATTAACAGCGCTCAAAATGCCCCCAGCAAGTGACTGCTGCTCACGAGGGAGCGAAGACATGACATAGCTCTATCTATTGTCAGCGAATATCAACAGAAAGAGAATGGGAACACCCACGTTTGCAACATTAAACTGCAAATCCGCGCCCACAACAGCCAACAACAACGACGGGAAGATAAATGCCCAGTAATAGTATCGAATCGGCTGGAGGAACGCGAGGAGCAGAAAGCTAGCCAGGTACGAAATTGCACCAACGCCCATAAGGACCCGATGCGAGACCCTGTGCAGTATCAAGCTGCAGATGAAGTTGATGATCAGTCCGTTGATATTCTGCGGGAGCAGATATACCGCGATCCACAGTGCACTCAGGCTCTTTATCCGCTGGAGATATAAACACAGCCAGAAGGAGGAGCAGGTGAACGCTGCGTTGCCGGTGCTGAGGAGGACTATCACCTGTCGCATTCGTCAGTGGAGGTAGAGAGAGGTCGGAAAGAGGCCATACCAGAGAAAAGTTCCGATCCTTCCAGATATACAACGGCATCAACGGAAACTTATACACAGACTGCCAGAAGACAAACCCTCCCAGCAGAGCCAGCCCCAGAACAATCATGACAATCACATACGGCGTGCCCCAGCCCTTTGGCGCAACGCCAGCAAGTCTACACACCGCCACACATTAGCATCGCACCAAGCCTGCTTCCACTTCCCATGCAAAAGCAAGACAATAGAAAGGGATATACACACGTCAACCCCGCCGAAATCAGCGACACCCCCGCCGTAACCAACACAGCGCCAAGAATATCAAACCGTCTCACAACCTCCCACCACCCACCAACCCTAACCCTCACAATCCCAACGCGCTCATCACTCGGCACCGTGAACGCCACCAACGCCGCAAATCCAGCGCAGAGAACACTAAACACCCAGAAACACGCCCTCCACCCACTCCCGCCGTCCCCATCATTCTTGCCAGAATGCGACGCAATCTCCAAAACAACACCCGCAATAAATGTTCCAACCACAAATCCCAACGGATTCCCCGCGCTGAAGCATGCAAATGCCCGATTCCGCCGCTTCGAGGGCTCGGTGTATACAGCGCCCAGCTGTCCCACTGCAGGCGTGACAGCGGCAGCAGAGAATAGACCGATTAGAGCCGTGAAAACAATCAGCACTGTTGGCGAGGGCGCCCAGCCGGATGCGAAGACTGCGAGCGTCGTCAGGATCATCGCGCAGAGGGAGAGCGGTTTGCGGCCTAGAGTGTCGGCGAGGGTGCCAAGTGGGAGGACGAAGGCGCCGTTCGTTAGTCTTTACAACATACAGTTGTTGTCAGCTGCTATAGATATGGAAAGACAGAGAGGAAGAAAAACGAACAAACAAGCCGACGTAATCCACACAATCTGCCCGGACTCCATACCCAGATCCCTCCCTATAGAATCCGTCATGACGGTCGCCATCCCCGAGAAGATAGTAGACTGCGCAAAAGCAAAAGTCACCGTCAGAACGAAAAGGCATTCCGTAAGCGTGTTGGAGAAATACTGAGACGGCATGTTGATTGTGGCAGTAGACTCCCAGAACCAGAGCCAAAAAGTAACAGTAACAAATCAAGCTGGAGTTAAGAAACCGAATCCAGAGCATAGAGATTGAAAGCATTAAATCCCGTCGGAGAAAAAGCATCTCGGGCTTAGGACTTCATAAATAAGTTAGGCAAAAGGTAAAGCTCAGCCTTCAAGGCACAGACGGGCCGAAAGGGTGATCTGCTCTGATCTGATCTATGAGCTCCGAGTAAACCTTACCTTCCCTTACCTTACCTTGTCAGCCATGGCTCCTAGGTTTTCACGTTCTGCTGCGCTGCATGCAGTGAGATCATGGTCATGCATGCAGGTGGATGTACTGTAGGTAAACCTGATATCCAACGCCACGTTGGCAGGATCTGTGGCGCGAGCGTTCATATATATATATATCCATCATCCACCACACAACAAGACTGGCTTGGACATACGGAATTTAAAGGACGGTATCCTTGACCACAGCCTCCAGGATCCAACTCACTAAATCAACTCAGAAATGTACGTGTCATCGAAACCGCCATGGCGAACCACAGGTGCACCACCCGCAAACGGCAATATACAACACCCCCCACGCAAGGGGCCGAAAACTATGCTTACAGCTATATCCAATCCCCAACCTCAGCTAGTGCTGACGAACAGGGACCGGGTTATACTTTAGTCTATACCGTTCTAACTAGCGGTCTATGGCATTGGCACACTCTAATATCGATAGCGGTGAAAAGTTTATTACTCTATATCATTGTAGGGTTGGGTGGATCTGAGATCCGGAGCGGCGATTATTAGCTTGGCTATCGAAGAGTGCAGAGTTGGTAGGGAAGAGCATTTACTCAATGTGAAATGTAAATGTAAATGTTTGGATGGGTTTGAATCATGTGTGTATGTGGTGCAGCTGATAAGCCTGTTTTAAATTTTAAGAGTGTGCGGTTGCTTCATTCGTGAATTTTGTGTGTTGTTCTCTTGGATGGTCTAGACCGATATCTCGGTGGTGTCGTTCGAGGGAAGAGTTGGAAGCGTTCACAGCTCCTTCTTCAAGAAATGCTCTGGCTTATGCGTCGTCTCGTAATCAACATGGACATAAGCGCGCTCAACATCCGGTAACGACTCGAGCTTAAACTGCAGCTCTTCGGCGACATCATGGGTAGCGCGCAGCGAAGCATCCGGGTCCATAACAATGTCGACTTCGACGACGAGACGAGGGCCGGAGGTGTAGGCGCGCACGGTGTCGATTGCAGTGATGAGGGGAGAGTGAGTCATTGCTATCGCTTGTTAGCATCAATCAGCACAATATGGCCGGGGAACATACAGATGTAGGTGATCAACTGCTGCATCTTGGTATCAGCGGTAACACCGATCAGGAGCTGGAACTCGTGATAGGCAGTGTGCAGCCAGAGACAGCTGATAAGGACGGAAAGGATGATCGCGCCCATCGGATCAATCCACCACCGGAGCTTGCTACCGCCGACGGAGGTGAGGATACCGAAGCCGTTGATGAAGAGGTCATTGCGGTGATCCTCCCAGAGGATGCGAATCTGCGAGACCTGGTTGCGCAGCGCAAAGCAGTACAAGAAGAGCGCGAACTTGGTGCAGAACGCCACAGTAACGGCGATGACAGATGGCAGATGGAAATCGCCCGTCTCGCTGTCGGAGCCATCAACAAGATCGCGGATAGAAAAGGCAATAAGCAGGACAGAGACGGCAGTCATGAGGAAACAAAAGCAAATGTTTCCGGCTGTTTCAATACGAGCCTTTCCGGCGGGGAACTTGCGGGGGTCGACGCGGTTGACGGTCTTGTTGCAGAGGAGCAGTGTCAAATTAGACAAGGGATCGAAAACGGAGTCTGCCATTGTCGTGAATAGGGAAAGAGACGACGAAGCGATAGCACCGTAGAGCTGCAAGATGGACAGACAGATGTTGGCGCCGAAACTTCCATAGATCGCAATCTTGTACTTCAACTGGTTGTTCTCGTTCAGCTCGCGCGCGTCGCGACGATGTTCCTCCACGGGCTTAAGCATGCGCTCGATGTTCTCATTTTGTGTCTGATAGAATCCCTGAAGTTCCTTCCGCCCCGAAGAGCTTATAAGTCGCTTAAGTGTCGGGACATTGGACCGGTCCGTCGACGGACCCGCAGTCTGTTGCGCAGCTGCTGGGGTGTGATGGCGTTTCCGGGATGTGTTGGCTTGTGGGTGCAGTGCTTGGATCTCCTCCTCGGTCTTGAGCTTAGACGCTAGCTTGTAGGGGTCATTCTGCTCTGTGTAACGAGGCGGTTGGCCTTCTTCATCGTATTCGCTGCTGCGGCGGCGGGATAGGTCTTCAAGGGCGGTACTGGTGCCTTCGGTGAGAGAGTGGTCGCGGGGATGATGGCCCGATTGGAAGGGCGAGGGGTGGTGCGAAGCACTATGACGAAAGTGACTGTCCTCCATGGCTGTTAGCTTCTAACCGGGTGTCTCTTCCCTTCGAAAGAGAGAAGATGTTGACGAGGGAAATATTGTAACCTTCGTACCCCCACAGAAATTCCACGATCTCATCACGTGAAAAGAAGGCTATTCTTATCAGATCGGCGGCCATTATCTAACAATATTAGCCAGGAACGCTTGGCGGGATCAGTGTCCTCCGGAAACGGCGCGATTCCTATTCCCAGTCCTCGATTATAGAAGCAGGTCTTCTAGAGTAATATTAATAGCATTGGCCTTATATCCATGATTCCAAGCTTCGTAAAACATTAATAGTGGCTTCTTTAAGCCATATACAAGCACAAAACCAGCCATCTAGCGACGCCAACCCAGCAACACCCAGTATCGCCAGAATGAATAAACGCCAGCGCCATATGATAATATATCCCTCAAATAAATGCGTCGGATGGGAGCATGTACAGCTTCCGTCTATGAGTATAATGTCGAAATCGTGGGCGAGGATTTGTATGAGTGCAGGGTATAGTGGTTATGAGCTGATATCGGGTCTGCCGTTCAAGTCCGGCAACGTTGCTTCAAAACCACAAAATCCCGGCCACCAGGGCTATCACGATAGCCATCGAGCTTCCGCGCATGTAATCCGAATCTCGTCTGAATCCGGTGTATTTCGACTGACCTGCAATCGCCGCGGGAGAGTTAGGTGTTTCTGGTGTCTCTTCTGAATCTTTTGTGTCCCCCGATCCTAAAGCGTAATCGGACTGGGCTAAGCTGCTGTTGTTCAACAGCGGCTTATTTGTTGCTGTATCTGTTTGTTCCTCTGGTAGCAGAGGTGCCGAGTGTGCCTGCTCGCCAGTCATGGCCGGAGCAGCAGAACCTGGTGAAGGCGCGCGGTGATATGTCGAAGGCCGAGTCGTCAGATTTTCCAAGTAGTATCCTCCGGCATGGCAGACCTGCTGCCATGTCTCGTGTATGAGCATGGGCCATCGAAAAAGAAGTGAATCCTCGGTCAAGTCTTCGGTCGATGACGTTCCATCGAGTCCAGTTTCTTCTTCAAGCTGATTATCTTGATCGCTAGATGACGCCGAGGTCGCTAGCAAATCGACAGAAGTCGGCGTAGGCTTAGTCGATATTTCATCGATCGAACCATGCCGAGGCGAGATAGACTCGGTCATCAGTTGATCGTCCCACCGCCAAATTACGAATTCCCTAAAAGCGCTGACCCCTCGCGTTATGCTCGACGGTCCTTTAGCGACAGAATAGGTCACAGTATCATCCGACAGCTCAGCGCCCGCTTCAAACGAGCTCCTCGGGGGCGAGTTCGGCACCGAATGATAAGGCCGGTGGCTCGCATCACCACACGTCGAATAAAAGTCCCCAAACAGCCACGATTTACAGTTATTATCCGTCACCGGCAATCGCGATCGAGTATCGATAGAAGCATTCTTGACGCGGGAGGAGGAATCTGCGACCAACAGTCAGCGAACCCACCCACATGGCCCCCAGAAGCAAGGGGAACGGAAAACGGATCCATCACATACACCGACCCTCATAGCGGGGAAGGCCGAGATAGGCCAAATGAACGCTGTAAAAATCCCATTCCTTCGCCAGCGTCGGCACCAGGCTGAGCAGGGAGAATATAATCAGAGCGAGGAACGGTACAGTGCCGGTTTTCTGAAACCCCGACCGCATGATCCACGCTCTGTAACTAGGCTTCGAGGAGCCTCAATTTGCCGGAGAGCGGCAGCTGGTGAGAGTTTTGTTTGCGTTCGTAGCTTTCGGAACAAGCAGCTTCATTGCCGGAGTGCGTAGCGGTTTGACAAGATAGGAGTATGGGAGCGTCTGGACGATGCGATGCAACTGCGGTATCTGTTGAGTCGCTTTGCCTTTTTCCCCGCCTTGAGTCCCCTCCGATTGTGTTCCCAGCACTGTGCAACCCTTTATTGGCAATAGCGCGCGCGAAGTCGAAATCGGTAGGACGGACTGGTCGGTGAAGGAGAGCGCGCCAAAATACGTATCGCCCCGGCGACAGGAGGGCACAGTTTAAGGTAGTGGGGGGGATGCAGGGAAGAGGAGGGCTGGCTAGATATGAGTGGATAATTGGTGCTGCCTATTCGGACTGGCAACTGCAACTGCAACACAGCAGCTTCCCCCGGATGGAGGAGGGGAGATCCAGTTGCAGAGATTGCGTGGAAGCACTGGGGATGACGTAAAAGACAGCACCAAGGTAACTCGAGCTTGCAACCAGTCGATAAGCCCGCTGGTGCAGCCTGCAGGAGCCAAGCAGAGAATTACGAATCCTCAGGCGTCAAGACAGGTCATTGGCTGTGTCGCTGGATAAACAATCAGCACTTGCAGGAGCAGCAGCGGTTGGTTGAGAGCTTAAGATTCGGAGCAGAGTTCCCTTTTCCCAGCTGTGCGTTTCGGCCTGAGGCTGTCGCACTCATCTGCTGGTGCCTGTTATTGATGCCTGAGGCTTCAGGTTGTACTGGCACAGGGCTGGAAGATCAATCTCCTTGTTTTTAATTCATAAATACAATAATAAATATCAGTAAACCACCAGACCATCCGCAGGTCGCATATAAACAGAGCAGAGCTCGAAAGAAGAAATATATCGAGAAAACAATATAGACAAGAGCAGCACTCCAGGATTTCCAAAGAGAACAAACAAATACACAGGAACCAACAGCCGGCTCCTAACAATGGTCATGGCCTGTGGTACCAATATACGTCGCGGCGTTTCTCGTTAAAGTATACATATAGTCGTTATCGGCAGCGGGTATCAAATCGGGTTCAGCATCGTTGGGTCGGGTACAGCGGCAGGCGAATGGCCACTTCGTGTTGGCTTTGGAGTTCTGGGTGACGGCATGGGTGTAGTTGCAGCGGTTCTTGGTGATGGTTTCCTGGCTGTTGGTGTTCGGTTGCCTTCGCTGCGCGAGCTTTCAGCTCTCGGTGTCACGCTGCGAGTCGTGCTGCCGCCTTGACTGCTCTTCTTAGCACTGCGCTTTACCATCTTTCCCAGCAGCCCAACAATCTCCGCTGCATCTTCGAAGCTTTCATCGTCCATCCCTTCTTGGGCATTGTAAACATCTGCGATGGCCTGTTTAGCAACCTTCCGACTGGCGTTCACATCTTGGAGACAGTCGTATAGGTAGGCTGCATATTCTAGCTTTATCGACAGACGAAGAGGATGAGATCCTGGAAGGAACCGCTCAGCTAAGAGAGCGGCGTGGTTGAAGCAAGCCGTAGCAGTTGGCGTGTAGTCAAGGGCGGGTAAGAGGAATGAGGAGATCGGCCGTGGGGGTTGAACGGGTGCTAAGCCAGGAGGTGCCTGCGTCACCTTCGCTCGCTTCACCTCTTCTGGGACGTCCGGAAGTGTAGGCACATTGATGACTTCGGGCTTCGCTCGGAAGGATAACCGGGAATTCTGATCTCTCGTTGATGATTCCACCTCAGTCGCGTCGTTGGGGGCAGTTGCATTGCTCGAAAAGCTGGCGATCCCGGGAGAGTGAATGGCAGGTTGGTTGTGAAACAGGACGAAAATGTGGTAAAAAGAGGCTCTTAGCTTGTAGGCTAGAATCTTTAATTCAATGAAGCCTTCCACTATGGGCAGAACGAATTCTTCGAGAATCAAGAGGCCTTCGCGCGCGAGCCATATAATATGATAGTACAGGTGGAGTGATTTAGTTTCGCGGGTAGGATCCAATCGTCGTAGTCGTCTTGCGCGAAGCAGTTTGTGTGATAGCATAACCGACAGCCCTAAGATCTTATATAGCATCGCAGACAAAAATGGATGCTCCAGGCCTGCCGCGGCGGCAAAATTGCCGAGGGCCTTCTGGTCCACCTCGGCTGAAGCCATCCAAAGGACAAGAGACCCTGTATCTATGATCGGGGTGCAACCCCCCAGAAAATCAGCATCCTCGGTTGTCAAATGGGACATGGTGACAGATCGCCAGGGGGCAAAAGCGGCTGTGGGTTGACAGGTGTAACCAAACGGCGTGGGAAGGTCCTTAAACCACATAATTCATAGGGATCGGGGATATAAATGTTCTGGCTATAGCGATGCAGCTGGCTTGAAGGATAGCGGCAGCGCGCCATGCGTGAAAACAAAACCGTGCATTGAGTGGACTGGCGAGCTTACCTACCTTGAGATGCGCAAACAGTGAATATAACAAATGCAGATCGGTTCTAAACCGCAAAACTTTCCATGCTCACGTTCAGCGCTTAAAGGCGAGTGGGTCGAGATTTGATTCGCTTTCGATGGTAGGCAGGGACAAATACTCCGTCGACGTCCAGGTGTCAGTTCTGCATGCTGTGGGCGTCTATGCCTTGTCTTTTGTACGCGCTTTGACTCTCTTGGTCCAAAATCAAATCCACAGCTCCACACGTAACGGCAGAGGCAAAGGCGGCTGAAGTAAACCACCTACCAAAATCCAAAAAGGGAAGGGTATGTTACAAGTATGTCAAAGCAACGGAGCCTCCCAAAGAACAGCAGAGGTGAGAAGAATTCTGTACAACGCGGGACCCCGACAATAATAGCTAGCACGAAGATAGAAGCAAGGATAAAAAATTTGGACGGAAAAAGGAAAACCGATGTTGTCTCGGAGGTATGGTCAATGCTTCTCAGCAGTCTCCGGCCGTGTGCAACTCGTAGTCAAACCGCGCTGGAGATACGGAGAACGTGGATATCACGATAACACTGCCGGCCACGGTATACAACGAAGATTCAGATGACGGAGAGTTATGTTAAGAACACAGAGAGCAGAGTGGCGCCGAGCGATATACAGTATTGATCGAGGTTGAGGGTTTGCGATTGAAAGGCAGATGGCAGCGCCGATTCATTGTGTGCGACTAAAAAGTAGCGAGGCGAGATGAGAGCCGCCTATGCCTCTTTGCCAGCAATGAGCTGGCAATTGACAGACAATTGCTACTTAGCAATTGCAGCAAGATTAAGAGGGCTATTATTATCGAGCCTGGGGGTAAAAAGACACGGGTTCAGAAAGGTGAGCGGCGGAGTTGCTAGTCGGTAAGAGCAGCAGTTGGCCCCGAGAAAAAGGAAGAATATCAGCCACAATTGATGGAAAGTGGATTTTGCGGTTGGTCTCAAGGCGCAAAAAGCGCAAGGCAAGAGCAATCAATGCAAGCGAAAATCCTCTGCGCCGATGGGATTTCCTTGGTCAGTTTCAGAGGGATTGAGTCCAAAGTAAAGCGGTGACGTTGGAGGTAGTTCTCCGTAGATCGAAAGGATCCCCTGATTGTTAGCCGGGTAGATATTCGATGAGGCTTCTTTTCGCCTGGAGAGCAAGCAATATTCGGGCACGAATGAAAGACAATGCAGCTCCCAGGCGTCATCGGAATACAATCGTCGTCATAACTATTATCAGCATCATCATTGCAAGCGTTACAGACTTAACCGCAAAAGTGGCAACCCCCTCAGTCATGCCAGGCATGGGACGGGAGACGGACAACGCATCAACTCTCTAGCTCGATACGTGTCAGAGCCCAACTGCAGATTTTCGTTAGACCTTGCAGAGGCTAACCAGTCCGAGCAGTTACGATAGGGCCATTCGAGTGGACCACCACACTTTCCGGCACAAGAAGTAAACCATTGGTAAAGCTTTGAACCAGACCGCAATGCAGGCAAGAGAAACTTCCGGATTGCGATGAGATCCTGCGTGGTGCCTGACCGCGCCAGTCTGGGCCGCTGTTACGACGGTTCGTCTAATTGTCTCGCCACAGGTGGAGGGGTTCAGCGCCCGCGCGCTTCTTTAGCCTGAGGTTGGCGGCAGGCTTTGACCTGGAAATGCGAGACTGACAGCTGGCAGAGCCCGTTGCCAGCGTGGCATCGCGGGGATAAACAGCAAATCAGCTTTCTCCAATATCATCTTGACGAAAGCGCCATGAGTCCCGGGAGGCTGGTCGTCTTCCAAACGCAACCAGGAGGTTGGTGATCGGGGAAGGAGAGTCGTGCTTGACCGCCAATGCGGAGTACATTTTTAGCCCAACAGACACGGGACTGAGGCTCAGGCTCAGAGCACATGCGAGACTAAAATCCTCAAAAGCCTGTTAATTTGCAGGATTTCAGCGGTTATCGTTCTAAGGTTAATTATAGTAACCCTAAGAGGCGAAGGCCTCTCCGGCGGGGAGGAGTTAAACCAGCCTTGCTATCACGATGCCGGTGGTATGACGATAAGCCCCAGCTTGACGATGACGAGCGTCTGTGGAAGCCTCATCTCCTAGGTCGTATTGACATTATTCTTTTTGAAGGTGGTGAACTGAAACGGGCAGAGCGGCCAGGCACTCCCAATGTCGACCCAACCTGAGGGACAGACCGACGATTCTCGTGTCTCGGAGCTAGGGTGGCAGACAGCACCTAACATTGGTGTGGACTGGGGTACCCAAGTGCCCTTCTACGGAATGATACCCCAGGCAGGCGAAAGTATGACGCCTGGCCTTCGATGAGTACCATATCTGTGTATTGAGAACAGCCGACTCGCTGTGACGGAAGGTGATCGGTTGGTCCTCGCCCTGTGTCTACTATATAGCTGAAAGCTTGGAGTCAGTGCACGTTTCTCAAGAAGTAAGGGTAACAAGCCTTCAGGCTCACATTACTACTGTCCAGCAGTCTCGGGTCATTATCTTTTTTCGCTTGCTCCAGGTCAAGTGTTACCATGGTCTTCTTCACGAACTCATCCTTGATTTGAAGACATCGGTCTTTCCTGGGTAATTCATGCGCCCAGAAGCTGAAGCCTCATTGAGAACATTCCGAATAACATGAGAAGACAGAGAAGGGAGAGTGGGAAGAAGGTTGGTGATGGGGTCACTTCGTCCATCCTTGGTACCTGTAGAAAGCCCGAAAAAGGAGCCAGGTCATCGGGGCGGCTCTTGGGTGGTGTCGAGCCCCAGGTGCGACTCATGTGTAGAAAGTGTATAGGAAAGAGGGTATCTAAATTGATGCTTCATGATTTATTTACCGCCGTAATCGAGCATTGGAGGAAATCAACCTAGCGTAGTGTCATCCAGATGGTATATGCATGCGACAAGATATATATACAATCCCAAAATCATAACTGCATAGCCGTACCAGGAATGGAAGACAAATAAAAGTATATATGTAGATGGAACGCTAAAGCAACAAAACGCCCAAGATGAATGATGCAAGCTCCGACTACCCCTTGATATCATCGAGCTCTTCTTCCGTCAAATAGCCAACAAATGCTCTATTCAGGAACGTCCTCCAAACTCGATTCTTGTGCTTCTTTCTTCTCTTGTTGTTCTTCTTGTCTGCTGTATCCGTTTCGTCGTCACTTGTATCTAATGTATCGAGATCGCTGGCTAGGAGGTCACTTTTGCGGGGCTTCTTGTTCGCAATGCGTTTGGCTAGCTGGAAGAAGCTGCGCACGGTGAGGTCTTTCATCTTGTAGACTTTGTCGTCGCGGGTGTCGTATTCGACTTGGTATAGGTCTAAGGCATGAGATGTTTTCTGCTCGTCTTCGGATGGTTGCGAGATGTTGGAAGATTTTGATTTTGCTTGCTCGTCGATCCTTGTGAGGTTGGCGTAGTACTGGGCGTAGCTGAGCCATGTCAAGGCCTGATTCGAGTACGCAGGGCCGGGAGGGGTGGATTTCGAGGGATGGTCAGGAACCGTGAAGTGCGGCTTCTTGATTTTCTCTTTTTTGTTCTTCTTGTTCTTGTTCTTTTTGTTCTTCTTTCTCTTTCTTAGCTCGTCAATGTCGTCTGCGGAGTCGTTCTCTTCATCCGTAATTTCGTCGTTTTCGTCGCTATCCCAAACGGAATTTTCAGATGCGGCGTGATTAGCTGGAGTGTCGGCCCATGTCTTGATCCCTTCCAAACCGGAGATATTGTACTCGACAACCCTGAGGGTCGGGAAGTAGTTCGGCACCACACTTGGCGACACGAGTGAAAGGCTGTAGCGTTCAGCGAAGGGTCCTCCTATCTTTTTTAAGAACCGCCGTTCTTTCTTTCCGAGCGCACCGCTAGAGGCGTCGACCGAGTCGGCCAACTGCTCAGTCTCCGAGTCCCAGTCATCGGAGAAGAAGCTAGAAGACGTGCCGGCTGGTGGAGATGGCATCTCAGCCCAATCCTCTCTAAGACTAGACAGGTAATCTGATCGAGAATTGATCATGAATTCAGGGTCACTCGGAGTGTCTTGGCTTGCCAGAAGAATATCCACTTGGCGGCTGTCTTGCAACATAAAGTGGTCGACGTTCATATGACCGTAAACACTGCCGGCGACGACATCACGGAATCGGTTCGTGAACAAGGTGTATTTTTGCCAGCAGCTTTCGTCCCAGCTTCGCTTCTCCCCGGCCCTCGCAGGCGGCACGTGGCCGATCAGGATGGCCTTCATCTTGCGCTCTCTGAGAATCTCCAGTTGAATGCGCAGCCACTCCATATGCTCATAACCCGGTTCCGATTTCGCCGCACAGCCATCGACGGCAGAATTCGACTCATAAAAGTACATCGTGTTTAAACTGATAGCAGTCAGGTGATTCGGGATCACATCGGCCGAGAACCACCCCCCCTCCTCGAATGTGTGTCGCTCATGCTCCGGAATAAACTGGCCCCAGATCTCCGTAAACCTTCTCGTCCACCGGTTCGGGCCCTCTTTGAAGATGTTATGTGGCATGATATCATTGTTGCCTATCGTAGGGATGATCGGAATGGAAAGGCCACGGACCGTGTTGCGATCCTCAAACAGGTCGATGAACTTGTTGGCTAGGATCTCATTCAAGTCGAGGATTTCGTTTGCTGTACGTGGTATCTTCTCGTCATTGTCATGTCGCGCCGAGTCGCCCGTCCACAGCACAAAATCGATTTTCCCCTTGAGATTCTTCTCTATCCAGCGGAATGTTTCGTCCACAAGGGCGGCGGGGGAGTCGCATTCGGTCCCTGCCGCTCCTAACTGCCCCGCCGACCCTTGGCCCCGGTGGCACACTCGTTCGTCTGATGTTCCGGGTTTGTAATGGGAATCTAAATGGAAATCTGGAGACTGTTAGCAATAGTCTTTGAGAAGCTGGAAAATTACCAACTCGACCGTACCTGTAATATGAAGAAATCGCCCAGAAAGGTGGTTCGACGAGCCAAGCGCATCTTCCTGGTTGTCCAAGCCTAGAACCTGTTGTTCTGTGATGGGTGCTGCCCTCGCGCAGGCAACAAGACCAAGACCGTACAGGAGCGGGAAAAAGCGCGTAGAAATCATTGGTGCCGTGGAGGTGGATAGGCTCCGTCGAAGCTGGGGAAGTAGCAAAAATCAAGAAAGATGAAGCATGAAGAAAGAAAGAACAGGAGCAGTTTTAGAGAAGAAAGAAATCGCAAAGTCGCAGGTGTGGTGTTGAGAGTTTGTCGCGGACCAAAAAAATACGTAGGTAGGTAGCGATCTAGCGTCCGAGACGGGGATACGTCACAGCGGCGTGGCCCAATTCGGCAAAGCGTCCGTCCCAGGCTGGGGGCGCCTTTCGGCGCTGGACAGGCTGTCTCTTCCGTTTTATACCACTCTCAGCACTCTCAATTCTGTTGAATCTATCAAATCTGATCAGACGAGCGAATACTGTTTCAATCATGATCACTAGACTTCCCTGCCATCCTCGCACCCTCCGAAGAGCCCGCTGCGACCTCTCTGTGTGCTCACAGCCCCCACGTGCGATAGGCGGCGAACTGGTTCGTTAAGCTGAGAGTCTGCTGATTGCCTGTTGGTTAGGAAACGGGCGATCCGAAGGACCTTGTGGATTGTACATGTGCCACCCGCTTCAACAGGGTATTCTGACATCTCCGATCCTATCTTCGTGATTGGAGGGCTGGCCGATCCTGGTGAGGTCGAAGTCGTGACTCTTACAGAGCAGTCCTTCAAGCGCACACCCAACAGCGGTCTCTTCCTGGACCAACAGTCACATAAGTCTTGGCGGAAATAAAAGGCAGTCTTCTGCAATGTCTCTGCCTTTGCCGACGTAGCCGCCAGGCCCGCTGCGAAGATTGGCTCACGGTTCCGAGCCGGAGTGGCTTCGGGCCCGAGTACAACGTTGTGGACACTCCCTAATATGGCCTCACTTTTCTCCGGCAGCACCTTGCATGGAGGCGGATCCTAGTTTACTGACCCTGGCTTGCCCTTAGAAACTCAATAGCGCACCTGGAGGACTTCGAAAGACAAACTAAGTCTCGTAAGATTCATTATTATGAAGGCTACCGTATTGAAGCGAATATCTCCTCCCAGACCTCCACAGCCTGCGACACTGTATCATGGTCCGTCCCGTCAACGACTCTAGATATGAATTCGACTCCATCGGATCCCTCCCCCAGATTCCGCCAGCATTCCTCAAGATACTTCTGGCCCTTCATCCCAACTAAAGCATCAGTCTCTGCATGAAACACCCGCAAGGTCATGCTACCCCTACCACCACCCTTCCTCGTCCGCTCCCGCGCACCCAACGTCTTCGCACACACCGCATAATCATCGCAAAAACCCCAGTCACCCCCCTTGACCTTCTTCAAACAGTGCAGCGCCTCACTATTTGCACCAACCGTATTCTCAGCAAACATGTACTCTACCGCTAACCTCGCCAACTCCGCCGACTGCTTAACCGGAACACCATAGTCGCGCTCAACGCGCCGGTAATTCGCATCAAGGAATGTCCGGTCCGCTTCCTGGCTCGCGCCACCAAGACCAGAGGTCATCGACATCCGTCGGACCAAAGCACCACTCGAAGCAAACACCGGACTAGCCTGCGTAACGAAGAAACGCGGGATGTGATGCCAGGCCCCGAATGCCATAGTGGGTATGTACTGGGCCGCTTGCAGACTCGTAACGCGCGAGTGCGCGACATCAACAAAGGGTGCTGGCCAGTGTAAGCTTTTGAAATTCTCGTTTCCCACCGAGAGAGCGAAAAGGCTAGGTACCTATTAATGTAACAACGGGCCCTATAAGCTCCCGACACCGCGCCCAGGTGTTGAAGAGGTACATTGTCCCCGAGCTATGCGCTGCAAGGTTCACACGTGAGATGGTAAGGTGCGCTAGTAAGCGTGGTACCATGTCGACCCAGGCGTCAAAGCGATCAGCGGGTTCGACGTCCGTCGATGCGCCCATCCCCGGGCGGTCGACGACGAGTAGACGCACCCCCGCGCGCTCTGCTATAAGATGCATTGGGATTCCGAGATAGCGTGACGCAAACATGCCCGGGAGGTAGAGCAGGACCGGACCGGTAGCGCAGCCTATATCGGCGTAGGAGACACTAAGCTCGCCATACTGGGTGTTGAGTTTGACGCGCTGATGGAAGCGACGGTTGCAGATGACCGTTACGGCGTCGGTCATGGTTATCCTGGCCAAGAGTCGTGGCTTCAGCTTGGAGGAATCTGTCTTTCGACGTTGTCTTTGCAGCGTGCGGCTGAGGCGGGGGCCATGTGCTTTCCCTATCGCGGCTAGATTGCAGCTGGTTAGTAGTTACGAGTCAGAGCATCCCCAGAGTCGTCCCTATCTGCCTATCTGGCACATGCACGAAGGGGATGATCCTAGGGATTTTATCAGCGAATAAGACAAACCAAAGTCATTGAAAGATAGCAGACATACACAGAACCGTCTGATGGAAGCTAAAGTGATCTTTTGCAAGGCTGTATGATGGATCTCAGCTGCGGGATACGGTACACCTCCGGGCTGAGCTGCCGCCTGCGGGCCGCCCTCCCCGAGCAATGAGCATAAATACCTCTGACCTCGCTTTCATCTCAACATCATCACCAAGCTTGCAGGTCGCCTGCCTCACTGACTGGTTTCATCTAACATCATGTCTGAATTTCCCGACATCCAGCCGGCTTTCACAATCAAGGCAAGGAGCCACTACCCAACCTCTACTACCTCGAGACTAACATCAACAGATTGAGCTCGAGGCCCCTCTTGTAGTTGGTTAGTCTTATAACTTTAGAGATATCATATCAACGAGGAGGACTCTTTGACATATTCCGATCAGGAAGCGCATCCCGCAAAACCGCCCTGCAAGTCATCGTAAGCAGACCCCTACCCTACTACACTAAACTCTGCCCACCCTAAACACAACTACTAAATACCCTCGGCAGCCCTTCTCCAAAGGCACATTCATATCAACTGAGGGCTTTTCCCCGGCATTTGACGCCCAGATTGTCGGCACCGGAAATGACTATATTTACGCCGACCCGAACGGCGTTCATCTGCGGTTGAATTGTCACGGGGTTGTCAAGTATAGATCCTACTCTCATCATCCAGGCCGAGAAAGCTGATTTATATCATTCAGGACAAAAGATGAAGCTGTACGTCTTAGATTTTAGGAATCAGATTAAGTCCGGCCAGAAGATCACCGCTAATGGCACCATCCACCTCTAGCTCCTCTACGTCAACTACACCGGCGTCGTAACCCTCAC
Source organism: Aspergillus karnatakaensis (assembly GCF_047715665.1). Taxonomy (NCBI): domain Eukaryota; kingdom Fungi; phylum Ascomycota; class Eurotiomycetes; order Eurotiales; family Aspergillaceae; genus Aspergillus; species Aspergillus karnatakaensis. The sequence continues at coordinate 287,799 of NW_027395715.1, read as the reverse complement.
CGACGCAGAACACGCTGTCCTCTCTGGAAATGTTGAGGATGGGTCGACGCCTTGGGGGAACGCGTGTAAGTCGTTCCTTATTATATCACATACCCATACCGTAACCACAAGCAGGTCGCTGATTTTAAAACCAGTCACGCATGTAACTTTCGAGGTAAGATAACCGCAATGAATAGACAATTTCCAGACTCATTGTATTGATATGGGTGAAAAGACCGGCGACGAGCGCTACAAAGACCTCGAGAACCGCGTCTTCGTTGGAAAGGGCCGGTTCACGGCGGAATAGGGCAAGAATGTGGTTGTGGAGTATCGGGTTGGGCAGGTCGTGCACTCTTAATTTGATTTAAAAGGCAGAATGAAGAATTTAGTTTGCTTTTGCGAAAGCTGTCATTGGGGCATGTAAGTAGAAATCAGGATAACCGTACTTATGATTAGGGTGTAACTATAGGCTGTAACTAAGCCTAGGGCACTTGATATTATCTATAAACAAGAACTTGCCGGCAGCCTTGTTGGTGAAGATTGAAACCCGAACCCAAACCCTACACAGTTTCATTTAACCCCTCGGACATCTATCCCAACTCATCCATAGCCCATTGCGCCAGCCCAGTCCAAGGCGGGGGTAGGATATCCACGATGTTCGATGTCAACTGCGCGCTCCACCCCTCTAACACCCAGCATTGCGTCTCAACTTCCTGCAGCGCGACGACATAATGCAGCAGCACCACCATCGCCCCCGGGTGCCGCGCCTGCATCAAATTGAAAAAGTCCACGGGGAGAACGCTCAGCCACGTAAACACCACGTTTAGCTCACCAGTCATGGTGGTCGCAGGCAATGCCGCGCAGTCCAGCATCGACTGTACGCCTTTGTTCAACACAGCCAAGACGGCATGATCGACATTCGCCAGGTTCAGAATCTGACACTGAAGAATGGTAAGCTGCGTCTTGAATCGATCGAGCCCATTCCAGCCGGGCAGGGGGCTGTTCTTGTTTTGATGTTTAAGCTTATCTAAGATATCGAACTGCAATTCGGCGTGGGTGGTTGTTTTGATTGCGGACAGACCGCGCACGAGCGCCATGATCTCGAGCATTCCGGCTAGCGGGAACATCGCATCGTCGTCGTTGCGTCGATACTTGAGATGTGAAGCGAAGCTGCTCGTCATGAGCAGAGCGGAGGTCATGAATAGGGTGAAGCTGCTCTCCTCGGTCATCTTTCCTGCAAGGGCTGCTCGCATGCCGGCGACGGCGTGGGCTTGATGCTCAGAGCCTTGGAACAGGTACCTCTCGCGAGTGTCCGACCGCAGATAGGCGCAGTGAAATGCCGATAGGGCGAGGAGCTGATGGAGAAGGTATGGGTATTGGAGGCCAAGACGTGGTAGGTCGTCTCTGAAGACAGATGGATCCAAGACGTGGGGACCCATCATGCATGTTTTTGTCGTGAAGTGATGCATGAGCTCTAGATCCAAGAGACATGATTTGGAAAACCCAGTCGTGGTGTATGCTTCTGGACAAGAGTTTGTTTTAGACGGTTGTTTGCTCCCAGGGAGGGTGTGAACATTATGGTGCTTGAGAGGGCGAGTGACACTCTGTATATGTTATGTTAGGCACACGAGTTGCTCCAGAGATGAGCGCCACTTACCGTCTCAAGAGGCTTTCCCCTGCCGGCCCCCTCCAGGCTGCATTCGACCTTGTGCTTCCTGCAGGCAGTACATGGCACTTGCTCATCACACTGGGTGTCAAGCCATCAGTCCCAATCAGCCGCTAAGAGAACCGATCATACCAACCTTGACGCGTCTTTGCTTGCATCGTAGGCACCCGTTTTTAGACTTGCGGTACCCGAACCGTCCCATGATATCGTGAGCGATGGTAGCGTCGTCAACAACAGTCGGGTCTGAGGGATCTCTTCAGCCAAACATAATATTTTGCGAAACCGAGAGGGCCATTCTTTTCTTAAGGACGAAGTGACGAAGCAGATCCATCCACTGCATTCCAAAAAGCTTCCAAGGTTGCTCGTTCCGATTTTCGTCAGACGCCGAGTCCCACTCCGGCCAGTCAAATCGCCGTACTTAAGGTTACCGAGTGAAGTGGACCTGGTTAACAAATGAGAGTAAGATCCGAAACCGAGAAGACACCACGAAATGTGGATCTCGATCTTTAAGATGGATTTGAGATTTGGCCGACATATAAAAGCACAGGTGTCGATAGCCTCTTTGATCCTGTCTTCTTTCAGTCGTGTTCTCCTATCCTCAGCATCCCTTGCACATGCAATACTAAGCAACTGACCGAGAGTCCTTCCTCGCGTAAAAGCCTACTCGCCGTTTTCTGATATCACACCGTCGAGTTACTATATGCGGACAAAGACGATCAATCATGGCACCACCCCTCTGTGATCCCGAGAACTATCAGGATGCCATCTTTGCCTTCTACCGCTTCGCCCCGTCCGTCGGGGCGAATATCATCTTCGTTATCCTCTTCGGCCTCTCGACCCTCCTGCACACGTTCCAAATGTGGAAGACGAAAACATGGTACCTCTGGCCACTTGTCGTAGGCGGTGCATGTACGTCAACCAAGCCCAGGCCTACATCATGAGGACTACACTAACACTGGTCTCTTCAATACAGGCGAAGCGGTTGGATACATCGGACGAGCTGTGAATGCACATGAAGACGAGGGCTGCTGGACCATTGCGCCATATGTGATACAGAATCTACTGATCCTCCTCGGACCGGCATTTATGGCTGCGTCTATCTATATGATACTGGGTCGCATTATCCTGCTTACTGCCGGAGAGCACCTTGCCCTAGTCAAGCGGAAGTGGCTGACCAAAATCTTTGTTTGGGGTGATGTCCTTTCGCTCATGACACAATCAACTGGTAAGTAACAGAAGCTTCTAGTCTATTATTCCTGCGTAATAAGGGCGAATGCTAATCGGCCAGCGAAAAGGCGGAAGCATCATGGTCGCCGAAGATCTCTGGCAAACAGGAGAAAAAGTCATCATTGCAGGCCTTTTCATCCAACTCTTCATCTTCTCTTGCTTTCTCATCATCGCTACCAACTATCATTACCGTCTAGCTAGATTACCGACACCCGAATCTACAAATCCTAACGTCCGATGGAAGTGGTACTTGTTTACCCTTTACCTGACTGGAGGATTGATCCTAGTCCGAAGCCTCTTTCGAGTCGTCGAGTTCATCGAAGGCAACCACGGCCCTCTCATGCGCAAAGAGGTGTATATCTTTATTTTCGACGGCCTTCCAATGGTCATCGTGCTTCTGTGGATGAATTGGTTCCATCCTGGCGAGATTGGCTTGTTACTCCGTAACGAAGTGCCTATCACAAATGGACTTCAGCTGATGAAGATACCTGGATACCAGGGGCAGAAACGATGTAACACGATGGAAAGCCTGGTCTCGAATTATCAGTAGCCGGTCGGTTGGATGGAGCTGCGTGAAGGGGAGCAAAGCTTGATATGTTATGTCATACTACACTGAGGAACAGATGCTGGGCGAGATGTTGTGAACTTGGAAAACGCTGTGAAGCGCAGGGAGATCTTGGACTATCTCATGATATGATATAAACTAGACGGAGTGTAGATGACCTTGCTTCTCCTGATATGATTTAAATAGCGATAGCGTTGATATACGCACCTTGCATACTTCCCAAGGTTGATTTTTTTTTTCTGTACGACCGGTAGAGCCATGGCTGTGGGGATCGGGTTGGGTAGGTTGTGCGCTCTTCCAAAATCTCAAGAGAGGACAAACTTGGATCAAGAAAAGCTGTCAATGCCTGTGGTGTGCAAGCAACACCCATAACACCAGCGTCATTTATGAAGCGTCTGGATAGTTAGGTAGGGCTGTAACTAGCCCTAGATGATCCAGTGATCGCCAAGATTTGTCAGAATTTATGATTTCTCATCACGATCACCACCGAATACCGTTGTTCACTAATCTGAATTCTAAGCCTCTAGGCTATTTCTAGCCAAAGGAAGGCCCGGATACGGGCTCAGAGGCATCCGAGCCCTCGGAAGAGGCTCTCCGCTCGAAAGTCTCCATAGAGAAGAGGAATAAACCTAATTCCATGGTATCCATGCACATCAAATCAGCTCGAATAGGTAATCTTCTCTCTACTCGAAAAACAAGATGACAAACGCCTGAATGCTCGACAGACAAATCACTTCTCGGCTTCTCCATGTCTGAAATATGATTTTAAGATGTAACCTATTAGGAAAGAACCGTAGTATAAAGACCCCAATGCCCAGCAACATAGCAAAGTACAAAGAACAGACCAAAGAAAGAAAGCCCTAACCAACAACCCAAACCACCAACCCAATCCACAATGTCCAGAATCGCAATCTCCGGCGGCACAGGCAGCGTCGGCCGCGCCGTCGTCCGCGCCCTAACCACCAAGCCCGATCTCGAACACTCCTTCATAATCCTCACCCGGTCCGTCGCCAACACCCCCGAGGAACTGAAACCCTACGCCGTAGCAGTCGACTACAGCGACATCGACAGCCTCGTCACCGTCCTCGAGAAACACAACATCGACACCGTCATCAGCACCGTAAACCTGATCCCCGAGGGCGCGGGCGAAGCCCAACTCAACCTCATCAAGGCGGCCGAGAAAGCGTCCGTAACGAAGAGATTCATCCCGAGTGAATTCTCCGTCCCGACGAACGAGCGGTCCGTCCCCCTTCCCCCTTCCCCCTTCCAGTGTTTTTTAAAAGTTTCTCAATGAGCATAAAAATTCTACCATTGAAAGAAAAGCTAACACGCGATCCCAATTTGTGATAGAGTGGTTTCCTTCCTCCCCTACCACACCCACAAGATCGCCGCCACAGCCCTCCTAAAGGAGACTTCCTTGGAGTATACAATCATCCACACGGGCGCGTTCCTCGACCACTGGGGCCACCCGTTCCACGCAACGTATGCGTCCCCCGTGCATTTCTGGCTCGACATGGCGCACAACGCCGCATCGGTTCCGGCTCCGGGTAATACCCCCGTCGTGCTGACGCACACGTTCGATATCGCGGCGTATATCGTCGCGATGCTCTCGGTTCCTGCTGGAAACTGGCCGAAGGAGTGTGCGGTGATTGGGGATCGGGTTACGGTGGATGAGGTTGTGGCGATTGCGCAGGAGGTGAAGGGGGTGGAGTTTGATGTTGTGAGGGATGAGAGGGGGGTTTTGGAGAAGGGGGTTACGACGGACTTGCCGGTTCATGAGGGAGTAGAGGGGGTTCCGGTGGAGGTGCGCAGGGGGTTTTTGGCTGGGTTGGGGATTATGGTTTTGGAGGGGGATTTTAATGTTGATGAGGGGTTGGCTGTGAATGGGTGGTTTCCGGGGTTGAAGACGAGGAGCGTGAGAGATGTGTTGGGGGTTTGGAAGGGGAAGTAGGTTCTTTTAGAGACTGGTTGGTTTGTTGATTACTATCTATGGGGCTATCCTGAGGATAATTGATTCCAGTTACCACATCGTTACTCCAGTTATTTTGACCTTGGGGAAAAGGTAAAGGTAGCGGAGTGTTCCTTACTGTTGTAATGGACGTGCGGCGCGTTCGACCTCTCTCCCCTGTGCGTTAGGCTTCTGAGAGGCTTCTTGACATCATGGCCGGGGGTTTTCGAACAGAGTATAAATCCCAGAGGTTCAAACCGGTAGTTTGAATCGGGCGTGTGCGCGTATTCGACAACAGGGAAAACTCCCCTGCAGACGCCTAATGCTTCGCGAAGACACATTAAAGAGCCCCTAACTACGAGCAGTTGTCAGCGAGTCGTGACCAACGATTGGGAAGCACGAACCTTGGACAGCAAGTATGCCGTTCCCACGCAGTCTCCAGTCGAGTTGACGAAAGAAGGCATGCCTGACGCCCCTGCTGTGATTGCTCCCGAGTGAAGCATCATTGCAGGTGATAATAACATCATAACAGCCGCGCTTGTCTTCTAGATACTTGGGGTCATGGTGCAAATGCACATTGGCACGACTACGCAATCTGGGATAGGCGTGCGTCCTGGGCGGAAAGTAGTCTCTGCAAAGGCGTACAATAGCCTAGAGCCCAGCAGTGGTTAGAAGTCGTCTGTTATAATTGGGAAGAGGTCGTACCACGTCGATTTCGAAGACGGTGACTTCCTCGACAGTCCGGTGTAAAATGACCTCTTGTACAATGTCACTATCCACGCCACCCAAAACGAGAACACTCTTAGGATTCAGGTGCGAGTTCATAGCGGTATGAGTAAAGATCTCATGGAAGCTGTGTTGGTCAGCAATGTGTTGCTGTTCTTTGTTGAGCTCGACGATGCACATACTACCCTCGACGTTCTGCGTTGCGGATAACGCCATCTATAGCAATGACCACGCCAAATTTTGGTGCGGCGAAAACGAGTAGATCGTGGTATCTCGACTTTTCATGGTGAAGGACAGCGGTGACTCTTACAGTCAAGGCCGCGGATTCGCCTGGGACGGTTAGTTGCCGGAAGGAGCCACCTACACAATGTCAGCGACGTAAGGTCGATAGGAATCACGGAAGAGAAATGATACCCTGGATATTGGGATGAATAATATTGTCCATGATAGATATGTAGCTGAAAAGAGATCCAGTAGGTCAAGGTATGAGAAGGTTGAAACGGCAAGGAGGGTGGATTTCCGTAATAGGAAGGAGCGCCATTGCCGGTACTCATTGATGGATCTGAGAAGCCACCATGCAATCTGCTGATTCCCTCCATGAGCTCAAGGTGCACTGCGACATGGAAAGATTATAGGAGATTCACATAGTACTGAGTAAACATTGTCTATAAAGCGTCGTGACTCAGCAAATGGGTCTGAAATCGGCTTTCGATTGGATGGAACTCCGCAATGGACCTCAGGTCAGGTCCACCCCGGGCCTGCAGGCGAGAGATCTCGAAAGATCCCACACTTCCATCATGTCAACAACACGACAGCTTCTTCGACGCGAAATCACCTACTCGTCGGCCAAGGAAAAGCAGATTAACATTCTTCATCAGCTATCTTACTATGACAAGCAGAACAGCTTCTTCTCTCATCTCAACAATCACCAATCATGGATCAAATCCATTGTCGCCCACCATCTCAATTTGAACTCCCCTGATGCCTGTCATGTACACGACGTCCAGAACTGGCTACACGGAAGCTTCAATGTCTGTATTCCCGTCACTATCTGCGCTTTCAAACAGGTGATTCTCCGGCTCCCTCTCCCGTACAGGGTAGGCGAGGAGCTCATGCCGGGCAACGGAGATGAGAAGGTCAGGTGCGAGGCAGGCACCTATGCATAGCTCCAAGAAACTGCCCGGATGTGCCAGTCCCAGAGCTATACGGATTTGGCCTCTCGACTGGTGAAACTGTACCAAGCCTATGCACTATTTCTCCCACACAGCTAATGTACCTTAGTTTACTTGCCTCGAAAACTTACCGCTTTTATCCAAGTGGCTTCACTCCATCAGACGCCGGGTTTTCGCATGGCTAGGTTATCCGATTCCCTCTAGATATGTTCCCCACCCAGCCAAAAGAGACCATGGCGTCCGCCTCAACTATCTACTCATCGAATACATCGACCCGAGCCGGGGAAGTATGCTTTCGAACACATGGGCAGATCATCGACATGATGTGAAACTACGGACGAACCTTTTCCATGGCCTTGCCCGCATTCTCTTGAGCATCAGCCGCACCCCAGTTCCTAGAATAGGCTCCTTCATTATCGACCTTAAGGGGTTTTTGATGTTGACAAACCGGCCACTTTCAGTTGAAATCCAACAGCTGGAGAATGAACTTATACCCACAGGCATGCATCGAGACTATACATACTCAACTGTTGAGTCTTACCTCGCGGATATACTCACATTCCATGATAATCGGGTTCAGTATCAACCGAACGCAATAAATGACCTTGGAGACGGTGTCTTCCAGTTATCCTCACTCTCCGCGATGCGGACAGTTTCCAAATCATTTTTCCAGAGAGAACTCCAGCGAGGGCCATTTATTTTGTCGCTAACAGACCTTCATCAAAGCAATATCTTTGTTGATGCCGACTGGAATATAACCTATCTGGTGGATTTAGAGTGGGCCTGCTCATTACCACTTGAGATGATCAGACCCCCTCACTGGCTCCCAAATATGGGTGTTGATCAGCTGGTGCCGTCCGACTATGACAAGCTGCGGATAGAATTCATGAATGCCCTGATCGCTGAGGAGCAAGGAATGACACAAACGCATAACTCACCACGATCATCGGATATCATGAATAGGACATGGGAGACAGGCACCTTTTGGTATACACTGGCTCTGTCCAGCCCCTCCGGCCTTTTCACAATCTTCAAGGAACATATACGACCGCTATTTTGCACGAATTATATTGAAGAGTTCAATCTTATTTTGCCTTTTCTTTGGAGCAGGAATGTGGCGCGCATCGCGCATCAGAAACTCTCTGATAAGAAAGAGTACGACAGCCAACTCCGAGAGGAATTCGGTCTTGAAGATCAGACATGACTTCTCTGAAAGTGGCTTCTGAAGCCTTAGTAGCCATGTTTTTTCCGTCGTTTTTTTCCCCCCTGGTTGGTAATGTTCCTGGATACACTAACTAACCGACATGAGGCAATGCTTGCCATGCGGGCGTTCTGCACCCATCATATCCTTTCATATCTCATGCATAAGGATATGGTTCGAATCATCCTGCTTCAAGAGGTCGAATTACTAAAGATATCTCCAGACTTCGCTGGGTTATAGTACTTGGTGACATAATATAGAATACGGAGGTATAGAGAAGTCGCTGTCAAAGGCTAGGAAATGTTCAATCGTGTGAGCATCGTCTTCCCACATCACACTCAGTACCTGTCTAGACAAGATCCGCTACCCTAGCACCGGACTGAACGGGATTCCCTAACATAAAACCTGAGGGAGTATAACTGAAGAGCCGTTACATGTATCAGTACCAACACCCCACCTCTATGAGCCAATAATTATCTCCACACCTCGTCTACTCATTCTTCTCCTGCTTTCCTAACGTCCTAACCGACGCTGGAAACACCCTAGCCAAATACCCCGCCACACTCTCCTTCTTCTCCCTACCCCCCTCCCTCCCCTCAACCGTAACATCCAGCTCCAAATCCGGCACGATCCAGAAGTTCAAATGGTACCCGCTCGTCCCCCGCGGCCGTTCCACACAGTGCACAGAGTGCTTGATGCTCGGGACAAGTCTGCGCAGGAGATGGCCCGCAAGAAGCACAAACTCACCCGGCTGGACAGCGACCGCGGGGAAAGATGCGTTTGGAGACCCAGAATTCTCAGCATGGTGTTTTGAGACTGCTGTTGCGGATAGATCAGCATTAGACGGGAGGGTGCTTAGGTCTGCGAGTTTCAGGCCGCGATGCGTGTCTTGGATGCAAAGGAGGAGGGTTGTTGGGTCGATGTGGGGTGGGACGCGCAGGGATGGTTCTTTAGTGTTAGGGATATCGTTATTATGTTGAGGAGAGTTGTGGGTTTCTTCGGGGAAGTGGTAGTAGTACGGGGCGAAGAAGGTGTTTTGTTCGCGGTGGAGGGAGGATAGTTGTAATTTATGAGTCGTGCTCTGGTTCTCCTTCTGAACCTCGTTCTGTTGCTCGCTTAGAGAGTGAGAGAGACTATCGAGGAGGGTATACACGATGCGGTTGCATTCTGTGTGGATGTCCTTTGATGCCTGGAGTAGGTCTCTTGCTTGCGGCGACCACTCTTGCAGATGGGGGTGGTTGTAAGCTCCATTCTGGAACTCGAGGGTCTCGTCTAAATGTGCCTCTCCGCGGATCCGTTCGCTGCCAAAGGGGACGTATCGGGCTGTGGCGGTTGCGGCGGGATTGGAGCTGTCGAGGAGTTTGGCTTGGTGGGTTTGTTCGAACCAAGGAGGGCACTACTGGATAGAGATGGAGTTAGCATCGACTAGATAATACAGTATGTACTAGCCTTTTCAAAGCAATTGTCTATAACTTTCTGAGAGATTCCATGCTCTCGAATTCGACAAGCGCCCCAGGTTTGGAGCGCGGATGCTAGGTCTTTTGCTGCGGAGGTTCTGGTGTTTTCGTCGGTGTCGGTAAGGCTTGCGTAGCTGATTGAGGGAGCGTCTAGGGTAGGCTCTGCTATAGAGCCCATTCTGCTTGGGCGCTAGGCACTAGAGAACTACTGGTAGAGTAGTGGACAAAGCCGGATGATTCTGGGAGAGCCGGAGGTCATGGTTGTGGTTTCCTTCTCGACACGTCACCACTGCAGTCCCATGCACCGCAACGTCATTTCAACAAATAAATGTGTTGGCTCGGTCCGCTTGCTAACAAATAGTTCGTATTGTTAGAAATAAAACTTTTAAACAGGGGTAAAAAAGGTCTTGGTGTAGTCCATGGCTGCCGCCAACCCTAATCCGGCTGGTCGTAGGCTGCAGGTAAAGAATTGAGTTCAGATGACTGCTGACGTTTTCGAACCCTTGTATCTCCTGTCCGCTGATCATTTTCTGGCAGTTGAATAGTAGACTGGCAGCTATTATTTAGAGTTGGCCGACTCAAGGATTCCCCCGTAAGCGCTGCTTCGACGAACTCGACACCGAGCTATGGCGTTGGGAGTGGATAACTAGAACCAAGTCATTACTAGCATTAAGTATCTTGAGCACCCAATACGATTACCATACCTGCAAGATGCCACCAGTGCTCTGGGAGCTACAGCCACAATCTATGCTATGCATCACTAATTCCCAGATATGGCATACACCACCATCCATACATGCATGCCGGACCAGGATTCTTAGGTCGGACGAAGTGGGCTGTTCTCACCTTATCAACAAGGATATTGCTGTCCAATGGTCATAATTGCTTACGGTAATGGCTTTAAAGTAGCACAGGGCCGGCCTCCATCGCTCGCGCCTGTGGTATTCTTCGGAAGATCACTGGACAGAAGACCGAAGAGGGTGGTAATGCAGACCAAACGCAAGCTCTGGAGTTGCATACACTTTCAGCCCACGCTAAAAAGGAACAAGAAGCGGAGGCTTCTACTGCATTCTAACAGTATAAATAAGCTCCTGATCCCAATATCCCCAGCTGCAGCTCGAAAGACAATGCAAATTCTTCTGTCTTCTGTCGATCAACAACCTGAAGCTTCCAAGCAAGAGCTATCCACTTAAAGAATCTAACATAATGAAGCTTTTCACTGCCTCTCTTCTCCTAGCAGCTTTGTCTCCCATCATTACCGCACAAAATTCATTAGCAGTAGTAAGCATTATCTACTTATTTTACCTAGTCTAGTTGCCCTGCTAAGGATTTACTTCCATACTTACACCTGCAGCACATGCTAACTAGTATATGACGGAAACAGATTATGTTTAGTAGTCGGGGAATGAGGTATAGATACCTAGTCTCTGAGAATCGTTGCTATGATAGAGGAAGGTCAGCTATCTTACCATGCTCCACTAACCTACCCAATAATCCTCTATATCATGATATTGGTGTTCTATACCTTAGCCAATCTGGTATAGCACAGTATGACTGACGAATGAATATTTCTCCAAAACAGTGTACACAGTGAGTCATGGATTAATATCGACTCTGTACACAGTGTCAGCTGCACTTTCTGGAAGTAAGTCACCTCCCTTACCTTGTAATCTTAGAATTGAGGGCCCACTCTTGGTTTCTGCTGAATTCCTACTTACTAACCTTGCGTCTCCCTACCAAGTACCGAAGACCGTATTAGTGATGAAGACATCGCGCCAACCACCCTCTCTAATGGTCTTGCTAAGTTCGAAGCCCCTGTTGATGTAGCGAGCTACAAGTGCGAGCTGGCGGAAGTACCCCAAGTACACCAACAGGTTCTGCTGGCGGGGTGAGGCACTGCTTCCAATTTGATTTCTTCCAAATGGCATCGCCTTTGCTCTTTTATCCTTTGCGCCGGGGCTAGCAGCTACGGAGCTTAGGTATGAGGGTGCGATATGTGTATCGAGACCGGACCACAACTAGCAAATACACGACCCACGTGGAGACTCTTTTGTAAGCATCTATCCTATCATGCCTGCAAGTTTGCAAGGAACTACAGGTAGTCATATTAGGTAGAGGCATAGGCATCAAATATATGCCGGACATACGTCGGGAACGTGGCTGCCTGCCAGTGGCTTTGTTAGCCCCTCTGTTCTCTTTGTCATATAAGGTACCGCCACCTGCATTCTATCCTTTTGAATTTCCATGGATCTGCATGGCCTTGATAGTCTTCTCCTCTTTGCACTCTAACCTGTTTAAAACATGAGCTTCAGCAACATCCTCTCACATCTGTACCAACAACAATACCAAACCTAGACTCAGATTCGGACTCAGACTCGCCCCCACGCCCCCACAATCTCTCATACATCAACCACCCCCCAACCGCCCGAACCACCTTCGACACACAAGGCTGCACCATCTACGGCTACCCCTCCACCGGCGGAATCCTCATCAAAGAAGCTAACCTCGTCGACATGCTCTTCCTATCCCTCCCGCGCTTTTCACCTTCGCAGCGCGCAACCAGCACCTCCAAAGAAGATGCATTCTGTGAGCTGCTCCGCCGCACCGGCGCAACGCTCTGGCCACGCACGCATGATTATGATGGCGTGCAGGTGGGGTTTCGGGAGAGGGCGGCGGCGGAGGAGGAGGAGGTTGTTGTTTATGGGTGGCCGACGGCACCAGCCGAAGGAGGAGCAGAGGTCGGGGCGGGTGTGTGGGTATTGAGGTTCGCGAATAGAAACGAGATACCGAGGGATTTCGGGAAGATAGATCTTGCGATGAGCATGGAGGAGAGGATTGAAGTTATGAAGGAGTTCGGGGCTACGTTTTTCGAGGATGTTAAGATGGTGGAGGGGCTTAGTCGGCCGCTGGAGATTATGAGTGAGGTGAGGAATCGGGAGCTGTGGGTTGAGGAATGTCACTACTATGAACGTTTGCCCTCTTGCGTACGGTAGATAGAGTTCTGTCTCAACCCGGGCTTCTGTTTGGAGTAGAATCTCAGTGTCAGCTTGGTTTTCGGCTTTATGCGCGTTCATCTACATACAGTACGCGCCAGTGATGACGGGGGGGGGGGGGGTGATAAAAGGCTGGAATGAGGTTGTCATTTCAGCGTACTAGATGGCAAAGGCTAAGCCCTCAGAGTGAAGTATGTTATTGTTGAGGTAGCAAAGACTATGTATGGGATCACTGTCCGAAGCACCATTTCAACTGACTTTATTATACTGGTTCTAACTCTTGTTGGCATGATTGGGGATAGACATCCCAACTCGGTTGATCGAGTGTATACATGTCCTAACAGGTTAGCATATAAACTCAGGTAAGAGGTCTGGTAACATCAAAAACGGTGTGTCATTTTGTCCTCCAGGTGTTGGGGCTAGACTACCTAGCCCTAACCCCCAGCAGTAGGTATGAGGGCTAAGATATCAAGGAGGATGACAACGAAGATGGTAAAAAATCTGCAGATCCGATCTATTGCAATACCGAGCGAGCGACTGGGTTAAATACACGAGAAAGCCAAAAGAACTAAGCCAAGAGGACGTAGAGGCCTATTCGCGAAAGTGCAATTCCTGTATATATCACTGTTGTGCAGCTTCACCACCCAAAACTGCACAAGCCCCAACGGTTAGTTGGTTTTGAGGAGTAATGATTGGAAGCTTGACGAAGCCATGCCTGCATCTCGAGGAGTTGAGCTGCAAGACGCCCATCTCCAAACGCCAAGTTAGTACTTGTTTAATCATTCTCGCAAGCAGAAAACCAACATACCAGCAACCTAGTAAAGCTTCATCCCCCGCGCAACCGAAACAGGCGAGTGGCCATCAATGTTGTAGCACTGCTTCGAGTGGAAGTAATCTCCATCGTACGAGTAAGTATCGTACAAGAACGAGTTGGCGCTGCAGCTGGGCTGGTTGTAGAAGGCGATGCGCTGCCCGTTGCTCTTCCCAAAGCCGTTCTCCTTGTAGGACATGAAGGGCTTGGTCTTGGTGGAGCAGGCTTCGTTGTTGTCGACGTGGACGTCCTGGACGGTGCCGGTGCAGTCGCGGCCGCTGTAGGTGAGGACGTTGACGGCGAGGGCGCCTTGGAGGGTGAGGGCGGCGAGGGTGAGGAGACTGGTGAAGTGCATTTTGATGGTCTTGAGAGTATCAGGAAGGTTTTGTTGATTGGGATGTAGTGTGAGATTGGATGGTTGGGAACTGCTTGGCTGGTGATGAAGGATACTTGACTGGGTGTCAACGGGGTTTATATACCTACTGTTGTGGTACTTTCTGATATCGAGCTGCCCAAGAGTACTCAGCTTGGCGAGCGTAATGGATCTTCACAGCGTATCTACATTGAAGCGTATTCAGCTTATGGAGTAGAGAGCGTATTCAGCATTCAGAGGGATCTTTGGCGTAAGTAAGTTCATTCTTCAGGAAGTGATCGACCTAAGCGCGGTCGATCTCCGAAGTGTATCCCCTCTGTCAAATATACTGACAGAAAACAATGGCCCTAGTAGGCATTATCCCGCTCTCGTAAAAAAAATATCCTTATTCGTAGTTGGTTGTCGTAGCCAGTGCTAGATACATAGATCCTCATTGGATCATGTATTCCGCAATCCGCAAAGCAATGCCACACCTAGGTAAAATTAAGAGATCTGGTCAGGGCCCCCAGGCCGCTGCTTGCGGTGCCTTCCTAGGTATATACTAGGTACGCTCGCTGCTGGACTTTAAATCCTCCATTGCGCCTTTTTGATGTGGCCACGATGAAAGCAAGCAGATCAGTCCGTTAGACCTTTCTCCAGACAGCGTAAACGTTTAACATTTCTCGTTCTTAACCGAGACAGCGGTCTTGTTGCTGATAGATGCCTGTGTGCTCAAAGTGGAGCGGCGGAAGTTGATGATCAGTGCCTGTCCAGGCTCCTGATTCAAAAGGGTATTATCCCGCCGGATATCTTTTGGGCTCCTTATTCGATCTGCGAATGTAGTGGCGAAGCCATGGCTCTGACTCTCCATCGTTGCTGTGCTCACTGTTTTCGCCCCCTTCAGCCCATACCTAGCTTGTGCTGAATTGCCCCAGTCCGTGAAGAAAATAAGACTTTGCCAAGTCAATGGTTTCAAGGACTGTAGGCACGATAATTGCCTACGCCTTGCGCAGAGTCGTATATTTGAGATTCTCGCGAAGGGTCCTCCCACGGGCCCAAAGTGATTCCTTCTTGATGACAGCATGGCCACCTGTAGCACACAATAAGTTTGAAGGACACCATATGAAAAGAGGCTTTTGTAAACAGGAATGAACATTGGGGACAGGCGTGGTTTTTCTCGGAGGAAATCCTTCCAATCGCTTTCGATATCCTCAAGCATAATAACTTGTTAGAGGATACTTACAGCCTTCAACCCGAACTGATGCTGCTGACAATGCAGAAATGGCAAACTCGCATCTTCCTCATCTTCGACATTGCCAACACCTCCTATGATGGCTACTCTAGGACATCTACCCGACCAGCACAAGCTTCCCGTTGCAATTGTTCGACTGAGCGGAACAGTGCATGCTTACCCAGCAAGCCCACATGCGCAGAGCAAGGTGAATCAGGACGTTGCCCGGGCTCGTAATGATCATGGGATAGACAACCTTCCGCCGTTATTACAGACTATACCTCCGGGTCACCGTTATACCCTAACCCACGCGATCCATCATTGCTGCTCTAACCTGCACTCTATCTCAACACAGGTAGTGAAGTTGCCTGCCTTCTATTCTCTGCGGTCCTTTGTATAAGAGACCTGTCCCCAGTGATCTGCAGCAGACCATCTTGCGGAATTACCCTACAACCACTTAAAACACCTCGCAATGTAACTCCCACCCCCCACCACCCCCGTCACCCCCGTCAGCACAATCAACGTCCCATACCCACTCCCATACCCATACCCGGCCTCTCCCTCCCACGGCATCCCCCTGAGCAACGCCTCACTCAGGGGTCCCGAAACCAGATTCCCCACCCCGCGCCCAGCAGCAAGACAAGCAAACACCATACTGCTCTCCGCCGAGCTCTCCTTACGCACCACACTCCTCATAATCCCGGGCCAGGTACTCGTGTAACTCCCCGCAAACAGCCCATAGATGACCGAAAACACATACAGCGGCGCCAGCGACATCGAGAACCCCCAGACCAGAAATACACCCAGTGTCGACCCCACCGTCGACACAAGAATGCATAGCGTCACATCCAGCTTATCCACAATCGCGCCCATTGCTACACACCCCACCACACTGGCGACGTTGAACAGAATCACCGTCAGCGCCTGCAGCGTACTACTCGCGCCAATCATCCGCGCATAAGTCGGCAGATAAAGCGAGGGCAGAAAGAACCCCAGCGCCTCAATCGCGTTACAGATCCCAAACAGCGCAAACGTCTTGGTGAGTAGGAACTTCAGATTCGGCAACGGCGCACACGTCCGGTTCTTCTCGGGTGTTATGCGCGGCTTCACGAAATATACCAGCGGCGCGGTGAGGATGAACAGAGCAATCGCGAACGCACGCAGTGCAGTTCTGAACCCGTATCTGTGCAGCAGCTGCTCCATTACCAGCGGGAGGATCACCCCGCCCAGACCCGTGCCGGCCCACATCACGCCAAAGGCAAGCCCCTTGCGCTTGTCGAACCAGTCTTCCATGAGCAGGATGCATGGGGAGTAAGCGAAGGAGCCGCCGAGGGCGTAGAAGATGCCCTGGGTGATGATGAGATGGGTGGTGTTTGTGGAGAGGGAGGAGAGGGCGAGGGCGAGACACATGACGAGCACGCCGGCGCCGCAGCCAATGCGTTGGTATTTCGGCCAGTAGCGGTAGAAGCCGAAGACGAGGGGGAGGTCGAGGTACATGATGCCCTGGGGAAGAGAATGTTAGTGGAGAGTGTAAAGAGAGGAATTGGTCACTGCTACCATAGCGCAGGTCCCGATTACGGCAATGTTGCTGGAGTTCTTGAACTCTTCAGTCTCGGTGTAGTAGGCCTGGAAGACGCCGTAGGTGAAGGCGAATCCCCAGACCAGGGCTTCCATGACGAAGCACGCGGCGAGAAAGAACCAGGCATCTTTCCCCGTGTCGATGGGAGGGTAGGCTCTGGTGTTGCTGGAGAGGGCGGTTTCCTCGATATTCTCGCTCTCGGGGGTGCGAGGGATCCTCTTTTCGGCTTCGGCTTCGGTTGAGGAAGCGTGGGAGCTGGAAACCTCGTTCATTGTGAGTTGGGTATTGGGAATGAGAGTGTGGCCGTCTGGGAGGAAGAAAACAGAGGGGAGAGACAAATCGAGGACAGACTTAAACAGCGGCAATCACACAATCTCATCTACAATCCCGGTCCCTTTAGCGGCACGCCAAGGAGCAATCACTGGCTCAAATCATCCATGACTGGAGCTAACTGTTAGTTAGCCGGAGCCAAGCGGTCAGACTGACTCGATCAGACCCAATCTGACGCTGTTGATTCGGTGGATGTCTGGGGAAGGGCGGAGGGAGGGGTTGCGGCACAGCTCGCCAAGTGACAGTTTTCTTTGATGAACTGTGGAAGAGTATGGGATTGATCACTTTTCTTCGCCACTCCGGCTCTGGCTTTGGATGAAGGAGACGGTTAAATTGCGGTCTGGCCGTGTCGGAGAACAGGGGTGTCTCGCTAGTGGCTTGACTGCTGCATCGCGTAGCATTCGGTCAGCTTTTAGTAACCGAGCTGAATGTGAGAGCTGGACTGGAGGTACTTTATGCCTGCCTGAGATGACAAGGATATGCGACGAATTACAGCACAGATGTGTATACCAGTAAGCTGACAATGGTTCTATCTACACTGCACATGATAAATGAGATTGATAGTTCGAAAAAGATACCGACCATATACCGGACCTCGACAGGGTTACTCCTTCGCCGCGGCTGAGATGTATAAAATCATGCATGAAGTATCAGCATACACCGAAACCACCCAACAACAACCACCAAGATGCCCACCCTCCTAGGCCCAGACGCCAGCAAGCTCCGCATTACACTCAATCCACATCCCGTCGCCCTCCCTAACCCAACCGACCTGCAATTCGGCAAACATGTCACTGGTAAGCGAACCCATAACTTGCATGCATGCATGCCGATACCCAATACCAACAACCAACAGACCACACCCTCCAAATCCCCTGGTCCGCAACCCACGGCTGGCACACCCCCCGCATAACCCCCTACCAACCACTCACCCTCGACCCCACCGCCAGCGTCTTCCACTACGGCTTCGAATGCTTCGAGGGGATGAAAGCGTACAAAGACGCCAGCGGTGCTCTCCGGCTCTTCCGCCCCGAGATCAACATCGCCCGGTTGAATACCTCCGCCGCGCGGGTTTCGTTACCGACGTTTGACGAAGAGCAGATGTTAGCGCTGTTAGCCAAATTTGTAGAGATTGAGGGGCGGTGGATTCCAAAGTGAGTAATCACATCACGCCAATCAACCACTGTAATATAGTTGAGGTAGGTAGGTGAGACAGAGCTGAACTATGCTGACACTACTTCGCGAGGAATATAGTATCCGGGGATACTCGCTCTACCTCCGCCCCGTGATTATAGGGACAAACCCCGGGCTGAGTGTCTCCCCGCCGACGTCGGCGCTGCTCTACGTCGTTGCGTCCCCGGTTGGATCGTACTTCCAATCGCAATCCCAGACTCTATCTCCGTCTGGAACCTCAGCTCCGGCAGGGATCGTGCTGCAAGCGACCCCCAGCGCGCGCTACGTGCGCGCATGGCCCGGTGGGAGCGGCGCACACAAAGTCGGCGCTAACTATGCCCCCTGCATGGTGGCGGAGCAGGAGGCGAAAAGCCAAGGGGCTCACCAGGCGCTATGGCTATTCGGGGATGAGGAAGAGATCACGGAGGCCGGGACGATGAATTTGTTTCTTGTGCTGAAATTGGAAGACGGCGAGAGGGAGCTGGTGACGCCGCCGTTGGATGGGATGATTTTGCCGGGGGTGACGAGGGATTGTGTGCTTGGGTTGGCGAGGGAGAGACTGCCAGGGTGGGTGGTTTCTGAGCGGAGGATTACGATGGGCGAGCTGGAGGGGGCTGCTGAGCGGGGAATGGTGGAGGAGGTGTTTGGGACGGGGACGGCGGCTGTTGTGACTTCGGTTGGGAGGATTCGGTGGAAGGGGAGGGTGATTCGCTGTGGGAATGAGACGTCGTTGGCTATGCAAATGAGGAAGTGGATTGAGGCGCGGCAGTATGGCGAGGACGAACATGAGTGGAGTGTTCTGGTTGAGACCCTTGTCCAGGCGCCTCTTGGGGACAAGCATCAGGGGGAAGCCGAGGTCGAATTAGAGGCGAGACTTTAGATTAGCTCTGCAGCTGATAGAAGTTGCTGATATATGGTCTTAGTGTCTGACGTGCATCTGCAGGCTGAAAAGGCTCCAACGTTAAGGATCCTTCGTATTAGGTACTATCAAATCAAGCTCAGCCATCCACTCCTGCAGGATCCTCCCCCCCTCAACTCTAACCCGGATAGTGCGCAGCATTCCTCAGCGTCTGATACTCCAGCGCCGTCAAATCCTCATACACAGCCTCCCTCCCCTGCAGAAACTCCCTCAACGGCCCAACATTGACATCCCTATCAGCCTTGTTAAAGTACACCAGACTCCACCGCTCAGGCACCGTCTCCCCCTCACACTCCCTCGGCCTCGTAACCCGATGCAACCCCCCAGGAATCAGCCCATTCGTCCACCGCTGCATCGTCTCCGACACAATCACCACAACCTCCTCCTCCGACCCATACGGCATCGGCACAAACGTCCCCGGATTGCCCCGATCCTCATACTCCAACCCGGGCGTCACATCCGGAAACACCAACGAAATAATCCCGAAATCCTTATGCGGCCAGATCCGGCTGATCTTGCCCTCATCGAGCTTGCTGCGCTCAATCGGCGGGAAATGGTTAATGCGGATCGTGCTCGCTTCGTTCGTGCACCGGGATGTAAAGATCTCCGGGTCTAACTGCAGCGCTTCGCCAAGAGCTCCGAGGAGAGACAGCGTGAGATCCCCGCACGAGAAAAAGAACCGCTCCATCGTACGCTGGTACCCAGGGAGATCGGACTCGGTGGGCCATTTATTGGGAAACCGGCTGTCGCCCGGGTGTCCGCAGTCGAAGCTCTCTTTGTTGTCGCTGAAGGTGGGCTCGGCCACGTCGCCGGTGTTGCTTTCTAGCCACCAGGTCTTTTCTTCGCCGGGGACGCTCCATCCGCGCTGCTGGCCTTGCTTGGGGTTGTTGCGGAGGGGGAGCTTCGCGTTGAGTGGGAGTTTGAAGAATTTCTTGATCTAGTCTAGATGTTAGAGTGGGTAGATGTAATGTTTGAATGTGGGTGGACTTACCTGGTCGAAGGTTTCACTGACCAGGGGAACGGGAACGGTGTGGTTGACGAGCTTTGCGAAGCCGTGGGTGCTCAGGCTGTCGAGGAGCTGGGCGGCAAACTCGCGGCGCTCCTCGTCAGTCCCTTGGGAAAGGGCCGAGGCGTCAAGGACTGGGATGGTCATTGTGAGGAACGATGTGGATTCTCAGTGTGTTTCTGCAGAGTAGCCCGGAATGCACCCCGTCTAACTTATAGAGAGCCGACAGTGCAGATAGACGGCATTGCATGATTATTGGCCTGACTGCCAGGAAGCTATTCTCACCATTGCCTTTCGACCGTGAATCCACGTTAGGCGACCAACATATATCCATCCTGAGACAATAGTATTAGCGAGATATGATACTGGGGTGACACTGTATAGTGATTGGTGGTTTAATCTGCATACCGCTTACACCCTAGACATGGACCGGCCAGCCTGCACATTCAGCTCGGGATTGCACCATCTAGAACCTGATCTATCACGGTGACATTCTCGAGCTGAGGCTGAGAGTATACATATCGTAGACTAGACCAATTGGACGACTCGTAAGCAAGCCCTAATCCGACCTGAACAGCCTTCACACTATGCAGATTGGTGAGAGATAAGCACTAGGAACAATGGCATTCGTCTAGACTCGTCTATAGATGAAGGCTGAAACATAGTTATTAGACTGCCGAGCAACGATATGAAATTATGGCGGGCGGAAAACTACCTACAGGTGAGGGGTGACTAAACCCTCAATCATCAACGGCTGAAAGATGCAGCACGTGTGATCTAGGTACTTTCTGGCAGGATGTACAGCCAATCGGCTATTTGACAATTGCTCTCTCAACGGTGATAAGGTAGAGGGGAAATTGCCACTCTATGGCCGTTGGACAGGGGTATAAACCAACCCGCATGTGATAGTGCTAATCCCTACAAGGGCTGAGTCGAGGGTGCAGGGTATAGACGGAAGGGAAGGAGACTACTTTGTTGCAATATGCAGACACTATGGTGAATTCTATGTCAATTGGGAATCCATGTTAAAAGGTGCATTGCATGGCCTGACATGAACCCCTCATAAGCGTTGTGCTGCAGTCCTACCTAAAAATGCCTATGTTCGTGACCACAACGCATATCCTGCCTTTATATCCTCAAACTAACATTGTTGTCACAGGCTTCGCAATCCGTCTGAGAAATATGAGGCCTTCGGGCCTCCAGACCTGCCAGACAGGACATGGCCCTCGAAGCGCCTCACCAAGGCACCGCGCTGGCTGGCAACTGATCTTAGAGACGGTAACCAGGCCCTTGCCTGTCCGATGGTATGACTCTATTCCTAGCCAGCAAATAGTCAGTGAACTAAGCCATATGTACAGAATGTCGAAGAAAAATGGGAATACTTCAAACTCCTCCTAAAAGTCGGCTTTAAAGAAATCGACATCTCCTTCCCCAGCGCCTCAGACACCGAGTTCAACTTCACCCGAAGCGTCGTCGCCTCCGCCCCCTCCGACGTCTGGCTGCAGGTTCTCTCCCCCTGCCGCAAAGAGCTCATCCGCCGAACCGTCGACAGCGTCACCGGCGCCAAAAAGGCAATCATCAGCCTCTACATCGCCTCGAGCAAGAACTTCATCGAAACCATGTTCGAGTCCTCGCAGGACGCCGTCCTCCGCACCGCAGTCGACTGCGTCCGGTACACCCGCGCCATCACAAAGGACGACCCAACCCAGCAGCACACAACCTGGAACCTCATGTTCAGCCCCGAAGCCTTCTCAGACACAGACCCCGCCTACGCAATCTCCCTCTGTGCAGCCGTCAAAGACGCATGGGGTCCCTCCCCCGACCTCCCAATAATCCTCAACCTCCCCGCCACAGTCGAGCGCAGCACGCCAAACACCTACGCCGACCAAGTCGAGCTCTTCACCCGCGCGTTCGCTCAAAGCCCAGACGTCGTCGTCTCCCTCCACCCACACAATGACCGCGGGTCTGCCGTCGCGGCCGCAGAACTGGGCCAGCTCGCCGGCGCCACCCGCGTCGAGGGCTGCCTCTTCGGCAACGGCGAGCGCACCGGCAACGTCGACCTCGTCACCCTCGCACTGAACCTATACAGCCAGGGCGTGGCCCCGGGGCTGGACTTCTCCGACCTCCCCGCCATCCGCCGCGTGGTGGAGAGAATCACCCAGATCCCGGTGCACCTACGCGCGCCGTACGCGGGGGACTCAGTGTTCATGGCGTACAGCGGCTCACACCAGGACGCAATCAACAAGGGGTTTAAGAAGTGGAGGGCAGGGGCAGCAGGAGAAGAAAAAGACAAGGCTCTTGCGCCGTGGAGAGTGCCATATCTGGCCATCGACCCGGCTGATATCGGCGCGACGTACGAGGCCGTTATCCGGGTGAACTCGCAGAGCGGGAAGGGCGGCGTTGCGTGGGTGTTGCAGCGGACGCTGGATCTGGAGTTACCGAAGGAGGTGGCGGCTGAGTTTTCGAAGATCATCAAGGCTGAGTCTGAGGCGAGGGGGCGCTGGCTGACGGAGGTGGAGATCACGCAGGCATTCCTGGCGCGGTATGCGGTGCTAGAGAACGACTCGCGGATTCTTGCCTGTGAGGTCTTTGCCCAGGGCGAGGGTGGAAGCCGCGTTGCGCTGAAGGCTATCGTTTTAGTACGTGGCCGGCCGCGCGAGGTCATGGCTACAGGGGAGAATGCGGCTGATGCGGTTTCCTTTGCGTTCTCTTCACTTGCGGGCTTGAATTTGGAGTTCGAGTGTGTGCAGCGCGTTATTAGGCCTGCTGGGGGACGGGGATCGCTTGTGATGGGGCTTGTCAGCTGTAGGGGGATGTGGCGGGCGAGGGCAGCGGAACGGGGGGATGTTGCGATTGCGCTGGCCTGTTTGTCTTCGGCTTTGGTAAGTCGTTTTCTGGGTAAAGAGTGTTTAGATACTGATTGGGTGCAGGACTTGCAGGAGGATTTGCCGTTGGATCGACAATTTATGAGGCTGCTGCCGATTGTGCAGGTGGTGTGAGGGGCGTTGTTTTGGTGATATCACTTAGAGTAGTTAGACAGGTATTCACAGTAGAAGAACCATGAAACAGGGGTAGTCACTCGCTTAGTTGAGATTCGTAGCTCACGTTATGTAGTGCGTTGAATGGCAGTAGTGGGATTGCGACCCCTGTTGAGGACACCCCCCATGTCCTCAGAAAAAGTATATATACTTCCATCTCTTCCCACTGCATGGCTCTCTGTCTTTCCACCTTCACTACCCTCCTACCGAAATGGGCTCTCGTCTACAGACACAAAGGCCACGGACCTTCAAGGTCACCCTATTGACAGGGAACAACCATGAAGAGTCCACTGAATCCTCCATCAGAGAAGTCCTTGCTTTTATTGAGAACACACGACCAAGTATTTGCTTTGAGATTGCTTCATACCGTGTTGGTCCAAAACCACTGCCCTCCGCAGCCATCGAGGCCTGTCGAGGCTCGGCTGTGATCCCGCTCGACATCGAGGCAGGAGAGTTTCACAGTTTACAGAATGAGCTCGGCATTTCGGCTGTCATCCAGCCAATCTACCTCCCAAGCACGAGTCTCCCTGTTCAATCCGCAGGCATCAGGAATCTGGATCTCACCTTCGTCTGCGAGGGTGCGCAAGGAAGTCCGGAAGTACTGGCGCGCTGGGCAGGAGAATATTCGATGCTGTTTCATCCACCTAAGCCTATACATATCGTAAGTGACACGCTTGTCTGGAGCAGCACGGCCAGAGAGATACTTGAGAAGGAATTTCCTTTTGTCAAAATCCACTGCATTGCAGCTGATGCCGCCACGGTGTTTATCGAGTCCATACCAACCCAACTAAACGGCATCATTTTCGCCGACAGTACCTCTGGGCCGCTTCTCTCAACGCAGGCACGCGCACTCGTGGGCTCAGACCTTCTACTTCCGTCCGCGACTATATCACTGCCTATACAAAGAGATAGCACAGACGCGGGTATACTGGGAATCCTCAACCCTAGCACGGGCAACCTCAAAGCCCACGACGCCGCACACATCCTCCCTGGCCTAGCCCTAATCCTCGACGTATCACTCAATCTCCGCGCAGAGGCCGCAGCAATCCGCAAAGCAATCCGTCGAACAATGGACCCCATCGAACTCCTTGGATCGAATCTCCGCACCCCCAATGCCGGCGGCACAGCCACCCTCCACGAATTCACGCGCGCATTCATGCACCACCTAGACTCCTACCTCGAGGCCGCGCACTCAGAACCAGAATTCGCCAAACCACCTATAACAACTCGCCCTCACAATCTTCCACGCCGCCCAATGGGCGTAATCGAAAAGATCATGACCCACGCCGCCGTCGGCCTCCCGCGCCCCTGGATCCAACCGGGCGAAATCATCACCGTCAAGGTCGACTGGACGCTAACATCGGAGATCCTCTGGGCAGGGATGGAAAAGACGTACAACGCGATCGGGCGCCCGCGGCTGCACCGCAACGACCGCATGTGGCTCGCAATCGACCACACCGTCGACCCACGCACGAACCATCTCCCGCGGCAGCAGGCCCTGATCAAAAAGGCCGAGGCGTTCCATCGCGAGGCAAAACTCGTCGACTTTCTCCCTGCCAATACGAGCATTCTGCATACGGATTTCACGCGCGAGAGGGCGCTGCCTGGGCGGGTTGTTATCGGGTGCGACTCGCATAGTTGCTCGGCGGGGTGTATGGGTGCGTTGGCTGTTGGGTTAGGGGCTGCGGATGTGGTGCTCCCGATGGTTACAGGGGAGACGTGGTTCCGGGTTCCTGAGATCTGTCGGATTGAGTTCGTCGGGGCCCTTCCGTTCGGGGTTACGGGGAAGGACGTGATATTGCATATCCTGGGATTGTTTAAGCGGAATACGATTGCGTTCCAGCGGGCGGTGGAATATGGGGGTCCTGGGTTGGCGGCGTTGTCAATCGACGCGCGGTTCGCGATTGCGAATATGACGACGGAGTTTGGGGGTATGGGGGCTTGCTTTGAGGCTGATGAGCGCACGGCGGAGTGGAATGCTCAGAGACCGCATCTAGAGCATCAGGGGGGCTTGTATTTCCGGGCTGATCTGGGGGCGCAGTATGCGGAGGTTCGCGAGGTGGATCTTGCGGAGGTGGAGTATACGGTTGCGCTGCATCCGGATCCGGATCATGTCGTTCCTGTTTCTGAGATTGTCGGGATGGGATTGGATGGGTGCTTTATTGGGGCGTGTACTACCACGGAGGAAGACCTTGTTACGGCTGCGCTGGTGCTGGATGCTGGTTTACGCGCTGGATTGACACTGACACCAACTCCGGGCCGGAGAAGGGTGACTCCTGGTAGTTTGAGCATTATCAAAAATCTCGAGCGTCACGGACTGCTCGATATCTACCGCGAAGCCGGGTTTGAGATTGGAGCCCCCGGCTGCTCGTACTGCGTGGGGATTAACGATGTGGATGTAGCTGGGGAAGGCGAGGTGTGGTTGTCTTCGCAGAACCGCAACTTCCGCAACCGCATGGGCAAGGGGAGTATCGGGCATGTGACGTGTGCAGTTGTGGTTGCTGTGTCGAGCTTCGGTATGGTTGTTACTGATCCGAAAGAGTTGGTGAGTCGGGTTGACAGGAAGAGGTTGGAGAGGATACTGGGGAGGCAAGAGATGGCGATGCAGGTGGCTATTGCGCCGGTTATCAGTGAGCCGGATCCGGTGCTTCTATCAGATCAAGCTGGAGCTTTCTCAGGAGAAAGTGATCTCTCTGACACTGACGCTCCTATATCTATAACGGACACCACCGGTACCCCCGACAGAGCAATGCTACACTCTAGGGTTCAGCGCTTCGGTGAGAATGTCGATACGTACGATCATCCATCCTCTCCCCAATACTAGCCCACTCTAACACCCTTTCTATCCTACTAGAGACGCCATCATCCCCGCCGAATTCGTCCCGGGCCTCGACAACGCAGACCTCGGCAGCCACTGCTTCCAATACTACCGCCCCGAGTTCCGGCAGCGCGCCCAGAACGGCGCAAAGATAATGTACGTCATTCAGCCTGTTGTACAGCTACCCTCCAAACTCACAAGACATATAGCGTTGCAGACCGCGGCTTCGGCAGTGGCTCGTCCCGCGAGGAAGCAGTCAGGGCTTTGCAAGGCGCCGGCATTGAGGCTGTTATTGCGCCTACGTTTGCTTTTATCTGTATGTCTACCATGTGTCACTCACCTGAATAGCCTACCCACGCACGAGCGGTTATCTTGTGCTGCGTTATACTAATACTTGATACCGCCAGACGACCGCAACCAGCTCAACATGGGCATGTTCGGGATTACACTCCCAGAACCCGATTTCTATGCCCTCGCGCAAGAAGGCTCTGTTGTTGTTATTGATCGGCAGCGCATGGCTGTGCGGATTGAGGGGGTTGACCGGATCTTTCCGTATAGTCAGTCGGGGATGGAGAAGATGTTGCTTGATGCGGGGGGGGTGTTGCCTTTGTATAATCGGTTTGGGAGGGAGGTTTTTCGGCAGATTGGTGGTGGTAGGGCGGATACAAACAAGGGGAGGAGGAAGGGTGAGGGGAGAAGAGTTGGGTTGGGAGGTGGGATTGCTGCTTCTTCTTCCGGTGGTGGTGGTTTGGAGTGGTGATCTGGCTGTTTGTAGTGTAGTTCTTTAGGCTCTAGCTGTGCAGTATAAGGGCTAGCCATGAGCTGTAGATGGGGTCTTCTTGTTCAGAGTGCTTGGGTTAACCAAGAGCTATAGTAAGTGTTAATGAAGGGCAAAGTAAGTCATCGCAACCGGGGTAAGTAAAGCTACTCCAGAGCTCCTAAAGTCTATACCCGCCCATCTTCCTCGGCTTCACCTTGCGATGAAACAACTGATCAATCTCATCAATCGACCGGCCCTTCAGCTCGGGGATATAAAAGAAACTCCAAACACAAGCAAACGCACACAGTCCACCAAAGACAAACCCTACTTTCCCCTGCAGATTCCCTTCGTCGGGATTCACCATATACGGATTCGCAAAGTTCATCGCGACACCAAGAACAGACTGCGTGGCGGCTGCAAGACCTGATGTCTTTGCGCGCAGCGCGGCGCTGCTCGTCTCGCCGAGGATTGTGTACGCCATGGAGCCAATAGTGGCGAAGTAAACGAAGTTGTAAATGACCGTTGCCGCGGCTTGGACCCACTGTGCGCCGTTGGCGGGAATGACGTCCATGATTCCGATGAGGAGGAGGAGGATCAAGAGGGAGAACATGCCCGTGAGGAAGACGGTGCGCCGGCCCAGGGAGTTGACGACAAACCAGCTGACGATATTGCCTGCGACACCGCAGGCGGTTACGCCGACGCCGAGGTTGAAGCTTTGTGTGTCGGGTAGGCCGGCGAGTTGGAAGAAGTAGGTTGAGTAGCCCAGGACGAAGATTATGCCGGCGGAGTGCTGGCAGACAAAGCCGCCGAGGCTGATTGATGTGCGCAGAAGGTCGGTGCCGCGGAAGCATTGCGCCCAGGTGGCGGAGTGGGAGGAGCTCTCGCGCTCGAAGAGCACGGTACGTTCGATAGAAGTGACTTCGGCTTCGATGTTGGCTTTCGGGCCGTACAGGCGGCGGAGGGAGCGCGCGGCGTCTTCGCGGCGGCCCTTGCGGATGAGATGCCAGGGGGTTTCTGGGGCGAAGGGAAGGAATGCGAGTAGAAAGACGACAAAGAAGAGCTGGATTGCAAAAGGCGCTTGGAAGCCCCAGTGGTCAGTTCGGGAGCCGAAGCCACGGATCACGGCGCTGGATAGGAGCTGGCCGATGGCAATGCCCAGATTGACGCCGGATAGTGCAACACCGCGGAGGGCTACGGGAGTGATTTCAGAGGTAGTGAGTGGTCCCAGGGTGAGCATGAATCCGAGGCCGCACCCGAGCAGGATCTTGACAGCAACGAAGCCGCCACGGACGAGGGTGAACATCTCTCCCAGGATCCCTCCTGTTAGGAACATAAGCCCGACGAGCATAGTCCACTTGCGTCCGATGCGGTCGGCAAGCCAGGAGCAGAAAAAGGCGCTGAAAAAGCCGCCCACGCTGGGGACGGTGTTGAAAGCCGACTGCCAGTTGGCGGGAAGAATAGCCTCGCCGTCTTGCACGTATCTACTTCAGTCAGCTTGACATGGCGTGGAACAATGGATGTGGTACTTACCCAAAGGCGCGGCGGAAGGATTCGACTGATAAAACAGCACCGTTTATTTGCGAATCAAACCCCCTATGCTAGTCAGCACGAGGTGTCTTCTCAGACTGAAGGATCTCACCAGGCTACACCAGCCATTCCCCAGTAGAAGGCCCACCATACCACAGCCGGATGGTTAGAAAGGAGCTCACGGATGGTCAGCTTGTCCATCGCAGATGTCTCTGCCGCTGCATGCTCGATGCCGACAGCAGCTGCCTCCAGCTTTTCGTCGTCCACATGATCGGGGTTTGTCTTGACATCCATGGTGTAAGAGTAGACGGGGGTGGGATGAGTGTTCTGGGTTTTAGCATGTCGGGTCGGATAACCCCCGGTTTATAAACCCTGTAATACCTACATCTTGAGATCTGGGGTAA
Organism: Aspergillus karnatakaensis; assembly: GCF_047715665.1. Lineage (NCBI taxonomy): Eukaryota > Fungi > Ascomycota > Eurotiomycetes > Eurotiales > Aspergillaceae > Aspergillus > Aspergillus karnatakaensis. Next base: position 258,917 of record NW_027395715.1, on the reverse strand, counting down.
TTAGGCTGAATTGATTTGGTTTGCGGGGAGTAGAGCTCAACATCCAAGGCTAGATGGATCCAACCAGCTTGGAGAGGGTAGAAAGAAAAGCCGAGGATAGGCCGGAGGATTGCGAGTCAGTGGTTAAGAGCGACACTCCGCGACCCCAGATTTTCTTAAGAGCGACATTCCCCGACTCTCTCCCCACATTTCTTCCTCCTCCATCCCCCCTGCTACAGCCTGCTCACCATGACAGAATACTCAGAAACTCCCAAACGCAAGCGGCCAGCCCCACGAGGTACCGCCTTCTATCCCCGCAAAAGAGCCAATACTGCATGCCAGGTCTGCCGATCTCGGAAGACTAAATGCGACAACCGCAAGCCGAGCTGCTCATACTGCCTCAGTGTCGGCGCTGTCTGCATTCAATCCACCACCGATCTTTCGAGCTTCGATCCGGCAAGTCTCAAGATTCTCGAACGGCTCGATGAGCTGGAGCACGTTGTGCGGCAACGGCACCAAGAAACCAGGTCTGCGTCAGCTGTCGTCTCCCTACCACCGGACAACGAACCTGTTTCTCTTCCTCAAGCTAGCCAACCCGCTCCTTCCTTGGCGCCATTGGGAAGTGGTCGACGTCTTAGTGTCGCTGCCGAGTCGCCAGAGAAGTTACTGCGGCTGCCTGTGTTCGGCGGTTTCCGATCTCTGCCGACGGAGCCTTTGATCGAGGGCCGTCCATCCAAAGGTATATCGGATCACCCAGAGCGACAGACGTTATTTGCCGGCCTTGACACAACTTTACCCGGTGGCGTCAATGGGCTTGTGGACAGCTTCTTCGAGTACGTTCATTGCAAGAATCCGGTTCTGGAGGAAGCTCCCACCCGACGCCTGGTGCTGGCCGTGTCCCTAGAGGGTGCCGACTGGTCAGCCAGCTCCTGCCTCGCCCTGCTTGTCTGTGCTCTGGGGACGATTGCGACGCCATTTGGGGAGAATGATACAACTGATACGAGGCCGGGTAGCGCTCGGTACACCGATGCACAGGCCTTATTCCAAGCCGCACAGCGCCGTATGGGCGCCTTAATGGTATCTACCGGCGATGAAGCTAACCTTGTCGCGTCACAATGTCTGCTTCTGTCCGGGCTATACATGATGTGCATCTTCCAGCCTTTTCTCGCCTGGCGGTTCTTCACACAAGCCCTTGCCGCTTGTCAGCGATCTGCCTTTCTGCAGCGCATGTATGCCAGCCATGAGCATGAGAGTGCCACCCACATCCCTCCCCACAATGTGACAGCTTCCCGTGAGTCGCAAGAACTAGCTATCTATTGGTCAGCTTGGAAGTCGGAGCGCGAGCTCCGCCATTGTTTCCGGCTGCCCGATTTCCCGGCTGCCGGCGAGACAGGAAGCTATCTCTATCCACCCTTATTCCCGACTCCACCGGCCACTGTATCAAACGATCTAGTCGGCGAGCACCGCCAACGCTCTTCATGGCTATTCTATTTAGCCGAGATCTCTCTCCGGCGCCTGATGAGTCGCGTGTGTCGTGAGATAGCGGCTCTATACAGCAGTACAACTGCGCCAACGTTTCATGGCAGCACCGAGGACAAAGATACTACGTTCCTAGTCCAACTTGCGGCACTAGTTCCAGAGTACGAAGAGCAGGGCCGTCAGTGGGCTGCAAGTCTACCAGCTGAGCTTTCTCTAGAGGCACCACCAGCCTACGATGATGTCTGCCGCTTTGTCTTGCGCGGACACTACGCAGAGTACCGTGAAGTCCTCTACTGGCCGTTTCTCGCCCACCGTCTAGGATGCTATACATCTGTTGTTGACCATAATCTCCAGCCATCGTCACCGTTTCTACCTCCACCATCCGTAACCTCCTACCACACTCCTCCATCTGCGACTACATCTACACCCCCTTCCTGGACTTCAACAGCAGACTACCTCGTAGTGCAATGTCTCGAGATTCAGGTTCAACGACTCCATATCAACAAACCAGGGTTTCGACACAGACACCATGGCACGTTGTTCCTGATACGGGGTTGCATGCGCGGCTTGCTCACCTTGCTCGCTGCTAATTTGACCGGTCTACGGATGCCGAATGGGTGGAGGGATGCTGTGGCTCTTGTACCGGATGGGCTGTTGGGAGCGTGGGAAAATGAGATGCCATGGCTGGGGTCTTGGAGGGTGTTTGTGAAGGATGTCCTGGAAAGTCGCTCGTGATGTGACTGTTCTACCTGAATGAGAGAACATATATCTTCATGAGCTCTAGTAATCTCTAGATGATATACATGTGTGGTGGAATCTCCCAGATCCTCTCTTTCTCTCTCAAACGAAGGGCACAGACAAGGACACTGTTCCGCTAGAGTTCTGTCATTGCGATATCTGGCGACACAACTCTGGCGCTCTCTGCTACACACTTGAATCTACCTTTCCAACTCCTAATGATCTACGCAAACAGATACCGGCGGTAAATACACACTCCTTTCGCTCAACCCGCGGCTGTCATGTTTTCTGATCTCTTTCTTACTCGAATGAAAATTAATCGGCGCGCGTTTACATGGTGTAAAGAGAGAGTGAATTATATTGGGTAAGCGGCGCTGTGGGGGAGGATAACTTTCCATGTTTCGGGCGGAGGAATATATAGTTAGTGGTTACTTTCAGAGCATCAAGCACTGTGTCAAAGTTAAATCTATTTATATGTTTGCGTGTGTTTTATCCAGTAATTCTACGTCTACCATGTGCCCCAAGTAGCTAAGTGTATCTGGGGTGACTCCTGATATACCTCGGTAGATATATAGTTCCTACCTAGAATCAACCAAACACCAATTCTCCCAGTCTTGATGACCATCACAAGACAAACAACCATTTAGCCAGAGTACGCAGGCTAATTGACATTCCAGTGATCTGGAACAGATTCTATTCCCTTCTCTCCGCTGTCGTCATTCCATCCCCATCTTTTCTTGGCCCGACTCCAACTCAACCCCCCATCGGGGAGTGTCGCTCGAACCGCCTCAGCAGACAAACATGGATACCCACGGTCACTCCAAATGGCATCCTCCATCGCATTCCGCGGAAGAGCGCTCAAGCAAGTTTATAAACCCAAGAAGCAGCATCAGTACTGATTATCCATCTCCCAAGACCTTATTCTCCTCTCTATTACGACCACATCAACCACCACCATCACCACCACCATCACCACCACCACCACCACCACCATTACTACCATTACCACCATGGCAACTCCGCAAACACCCACCCCCCTCCCCCCCTGCGTCCTCCTCCGCACACAAGGCAGCAACATCGTCACCCCCACCGGACAGCCCATAATCCTCAAAGGCGCCGCCCTCGGCGGCATGCTCAACATGGAAAACTTCATAACAGGCTACAGCGGCCACGAGCACGAGCACCGCTCCCAACTCTCCAGCGTTCTCGGCCCCGAAAAAGCCACCTTCTTCTTCAACCGCCTACTGCACCATTTCTTCACCGAGGCCGACGCATCTTTCTTCGCGAGCCTCGGCCTAAACTGCATCCGCGTTCCCTTTAACTACCGCCATTTCATCGACGACCTGGAACCAGACGTTATCAAGGAAGAAGGGTTTACGTGGCTAGACAGGGTGATAAATATCTGCGGCGCGCAGAACATCTACGTGATCCTCGACCTGCATGCTGTCCCCGGCGGGCAAAACCAGGATTGGCACTGTGATTCGGGGAGTAGCCGGGCTGCGTTTTGGGAGTTCAAGGACCACCAGGATCGCGCGCTGAAGATTTGGAGTGTTATTGCGGGGAGGTATCAGGGGAATCCGGTGGTTGCGGGGTATAATCCGTTGAATGAGCCTGCTGATTCGTCTTTGACGGAGAAGGGGAACCACGGGGCGAGATTATTGGAATGGTATAAGCGCGCGGAGAAGGTGATTCGCGGTGTTGATGCCGAGCATATTCTGTTTCTGGATGGGAACACGTATTCGATGGATTTTGGGGCGTTTGAGGAAGACCCAATACCGCTGCCGAATGCGGTTTATTCGATTCATGATTATAGCCTATTCGGGTTTCCGGGGCAGGAGAGGTATACGGGGACGGAAGAGCAGAAGGAGAAGTTGAAGAGGAGTTTTGAGCGGAAGGTGAAGTTTATGAGGCAGGTTGGGGTGCCCGTTTGGAACGGCGAGTTTGGGCCTGTGTATCAGGATCCCCGGCGCGATGGGGTGGAGAGTGCGAGCAGGGAGAATGGGTGTCGGATTGCGCTGCTTGAGGAACAACTGAAGCTTTATCGGGCGGAGGGCGTGAGCTGGTCGATTTGGTTGTATAAGGATATTGGGTATCAGGGGATGACGTACGTTGACCCGGACTCGGCGTATATGAAATTCATTCGGCCGTTCTTGGAGAAGAAGCAGAAATTGGGACTGGACTTTTGGACGATTACGGGGCGGGATGCGGTGGCGCCGGTTTATGAGCAGTTCTTTGCGGCGATTAAGGGGATGGTTGATGAGAGGTTTCATAAGGTCAAGTATCCGAAGATTTGGACGTTTGAGAGGCAGTTTGAGAGAGTGATTCGGGAGATGCTGTTGAGTGAGTACGTGGGGTGGGAGTTGGCGGAGATGTTCCGGGGAAAGACTGAGGAGGAGCTGGAGGAGTTGGCTGGGTCGTTTGCGTTGGGGAAATGTGTGCCGAGGGAGGAGTTGAATGAGGTTCTGAGGAGGGATGCGGCGTTGTAGATGGTTCTCGTCGTGGCTGGATATAGCTAGCTCAAGTTCGAATGGATGTTATTATTTTCTTGAGATTTTAATAGGTTTCGTGAGATCTCCGTCGATATCGGCACTATATGTACGGAGAGCTGGATTGTAGCAGTCATCCTGTGTTCAGGTTCAGTTCAAAACGTTTATCATTGAGTATGTATCGTGGCCCATTCGAAGGACAAAACATGCAGCAGCTACACCAGCTCCTATCAACTATATTTTAGACAACCCGCTTGACCTATACAACTGATTAGCACTGAAGTCTCAAGGCTGAGACGAACCATACCTCAAAGAACCTCTTCAACCACCAAACCTGGAAAATACCCTCGCCAATAAGCACCGCAAGCTGGAAGATACTCCACCATTTGACTCGCGCGTTCGTGCTCTCAGCTGTGTTCCGGTGGACCCTCTCGCGAACAACAATGTAAGACTGCTCGTCCTTGACCTGAGCCAGGCTTTCCAGTAGCCGGCGAACTAGCAAGTTGTCAGCCCATGTTATCTCCAGAGTCGAAAAAATCCCTCACCCTCCGTCTCCAATGGATCCTGAGCCAATTCCGATTCCGGGACGTAGACAATTCCATGCACGTTGAAAGAAACCTCCTTCGAGTTCGAGGTCCAGCCCTCGTTGCTGAAGCAGTAGGTGAATTTGCCGTCGGAGCGAGCGTCAAAGGTGTAGTCGCCGGAGGAGATTGCTTGTCTGAAGTACTGACGGTTGCTCATGGGATCCTCGACCTGTCCAGAGCGAAAAAAGTTAGTGAATTGTTCAGCGATCCAATTGAGCTCGAAGCGGAGTTGGCGATCAAGCGAGTTTGTCCAGAACAATTGCATTGCATACCCAGAAATCAATGTCGAGGTTTCCACTTCCTCCAAACTCGCGGTCTCCGACTTGGAATGAGACGGTCATCCGGTCATCCTTGTGTAGGGTCTCGTGGAAGCATTCTCGGGAGTGGGCGCGGAGCTGGATGTTGTGTGCGGTGACAGCGGTGATCCAGCTGAAGGCGACGAGGAGGGAGGCTGCTGAGAAGCGCATTGTGGCGGAGTTCTGCTGGCAGAAAGAGAGAGTGGGAAGGTCAAATGCCTCGTTGTGGAAGTTGTTTTGGGTGAGGTGAAGCTGCGGCAGTCGGTTGACGCGCAAGGTGGTCTCTCACTTGGAATTCAAGACGCTCGGACCACCTCGATCCAGCGTTGCTTGGCACGTCCAGCAGTTACAGTAGGGTTGCCAGTGAATCAACAATTCTTCTGAGCGATATTATTCCTGAATGTAGATTCATGGGCCAAAAGAGGTGATTATAACTTGTCTAGGATTGAATTCCGCTTGCTGATGAAATATATTGACTTGATAAACGGGGTTACTCTACACGCAACCAGCAGGTTGACATTTGACGCTGAGTCTAGCAACCACCTTTGCTTTGAACGTATACACCTCTCCAAGACTTGGTCAGTAGTTGACCGAAACGCTCTTGTTGAGGTGTGCCAGGTAATATGTGACCGTCCCTCACTACAGGACCGGAAATAGCGACGCTCCGAACCTTCCAAAAATATCACCTTCTATAGTGTAGGAGCCGAACACCTACTTCTATGATTCAGAACTTAAACTCACCTAAGGACCAAGTGACTACCGAGGCGCTCGTTTGGCCAGTATTCGGCGGGGTTATGCAATGCCCGTCCTCATATCGAATGGCAAGCATTACCAAATGCCCTTTTTGTCACTCTTGAGGGGTGGCGTCCGTGAGGAGAGGCCGTTATACGATGCCAGAAGCGTTAGCATCGATAGATACCAGGTTAGACCATCCTTGCTATGCCTAGAGGGTGAGGATTTGTTACGGCCGTGGTGCTGACTATTTGCCAGGATGCATTGAAGGCGAGTTCTATTCGTGGACAGAGCAACGGCGCATTTCGAAGGTTGTCGGAAGCCGCATACAGACCAGCAAATCTTCAGCACGCATTGAATATCCCTCCCTGGACAGCTGGCGATGAGAGAATACTTCGGGAGCTCAGATCTTCGGGGGTGCCCTGGAAACGTATCTCGATGGTGCTGGACGACAGACCAATTGAGGAACTCAGGGAACGCTGGATTAATCTCCAAGACGACAATCGCAAGTTTCGCGAGCCGTATGTTGTAGGCGAGAAGGACGACTGGTATTTTGACGCATACCGAGACAGATATGTGCGCCCCAATGTTCACGAAGGCAGGCGCAATTCCCGCATGGTGCATGCTCTAGACGACACAAATGACGACCTGCACGTTGACGAGTATTATGAAAGAGAAGGAAGCCGTGTCAAACGTCACAGCGACAGACGCGACCTCCACGCTGTGCATGATTTAGATGACAGGAGCGACGACTGGCGCTTGGACGGATACTATGACGGACGCCGTGTGTCGTTCCGTACATCTTCTTGCGACGAAGAGGTGAGTGACCTATAAATTGGAGTGAGGACATGCTAGAAGATTTTAACTTGCATAGATCGATTCTGAGGAAGACGACTCTAGGCGAACGAAGATGAAAAAGATCTACTATATGGACGACGAGTTTACCGTTGACGAAGTTCTCCTGCTCCACGAAATTGCCGTGGACTGGAAGAAGGACCGCTGGGAGACGATTAGCAGTCGCTTCAATGACAAGACTGGCCGCAATATCACAGCAGCTCAAGCAAGATTGGCGCTTGACGATTAGAGATTGGTATGGGATTATCGTTCGTCTTGATGGTGAAGGGTCGCTTTGCTCCAATGTATTTTTAGTGTTGGTCGCTTTTCAGGCAGCAGACGAATGAAGAGTATTGCGTAGAGGATTCTGCTAGCATTCAAATGGCAACCAAGTAAAGAAGACAAAGCTGTCGAATCCAAAGGGTATCTCGATAATATTGAAGACATCGAGGTGAGGAGGATCCAAGAATAGCACAGGGTCGTTTGGTGGAGCTTGACCCTGAGTGGTGTGCCTGAGTAATCTCCGCCCTTTGGGGCTTAGTCTGTTTCAGGAGTGAATCTCTCCATCTCCCTGGCCCGGCAGTCAATAATTGTCTGTTGTTAAACATCACTCTCTTTTCTTGCAATTCAGACATTCATTCCCTTGCCGATACAGGCTTCTTCTGAACTCATCACTCTCCTTATCATCGTCTGTTCGCCGGTCATTTCCGCGTCTTTCGTTTTTTCGTCCGCAGTAAACAGGGTCCACTCGATTCCTGTGTTCGTTCCGATATCGACTCCAGCTCGACTCGCCCTCTCATTCCTTGAATACCGCTGCAGACGAATCTCCTTCCTTTGACCACACATCAAAATGCGTGTCGCCAGCATTGTTTCAGTCCTGGCCGCGGCCATGCCAGCTTTGGCTACTCGCGGAACCTTCGGTCTCGCCCTCGGAAACGAAAACCCCGACGCAACCTGTAAATCCGTCGAGGACTACAAGAAGGATTTTGATGCTATCAAGCACCTGACTACTCTTGTCCGCACATACTCCGCTAGCAACTGCGACACGGCGAAGAACATCATTCCCGCTGCCAAGGCAAAGGGCTTCAAGGTCGCACTAGGTGTCTGGTATTTCCCCGCATCCACACCCATTGGCCTATATGTTTGTTACCATTGTTGCTGACATTCATTTTGCTAGGCCCGACTACGATGAGTCCTTCAACCAGGACTTTGATGCCCTTAAGAAGGCCGTCCCCGGAAACGAAGACGTCATCCACGCTATCACCGTCGGCTCCGAGTGCCTCTACCGTGGAGACATCACCGCTCAAAAGCTTCTGAAGCGCATCAACCAGGTCAAGGACGAGTTCCCTAGTATCACCGTCGGTACCGTCGACAGCTGGAACAAGTTTGCCGATGGCACTGCGGATCCCATCATCCAGGGCGGCGTTACCTACTTGTGAGTAGGACAAAGGTTCTCCTGACGGAATATGCTAATTCTTGCAGCCTCGTCAACGGTTTTGCGTACTGGCAGGGACAGGAAATCAAGAACTCGACCGCGACTTATTTCGACGACATGGCTCAGGCCAAGGCCCGCATTGAGCAAGTTGCCGGTGACAATGCGAAGAACATCCGCTTCGGCAACGGCGAGACTGGCTGGCCTACCGGTGAGTTTGCTAAGATTGTTCCAGATTGTTGAGCAGTACTGATGTTCGTATAGATGGCGGCTCCGACTACGGCGCTGCTAAGGCTGGCACTAACAACGCCAAGCTCTACTACCACAATGCTGTCTGCCCTATGCTGACCTGGGGTATCGACGTTTTCTACTTCGAGGCCTTTGATGAGACCTGGAAGCCCGACAGCATTGGTGACAACGGCGAGCCCATGGACGAGACTCACTGGGGTCTGTTCACCGACAAGCGCAAGGCCAAGTTTGACATCTCTTGCTAGACAGCCGACTTGGAGCGTATTTTCTTTTCGAACGAGTTGTGTTAGACGTGGTTCCGTGCTTAGATTTGATTCCATGTAACATATTGTCATAGAGCAATTTACAGACGGGTGAAGAAATGGTTACATCATGTGGTGCCAATCAATAATTTACTAGGCGGGAACCGTGGTTCGTAGCGCACTTTTACCCCTGAATCAAGTCGCGAACCAACAACGGCGCGTTCTTGGGGTTGCTTATGGGGTCCGTTCAGGGGTTGCCTCACGAAGTTATCGGGTTTCTCTCAGCATCAAACTGGTGTTAATTCTCAGTTATACTTATGATCGATGAATAGAAAACAATTAATCCAAGCTATACTCCGTAGGGCTTATCCTGAAGACTCGAAGATCGCCGAGGCATGACTAGGTACTTACGTGTCGGCGGTGAGTTGGCACAAAGCAAACCACAAGGCAAAGACACAAGGTGAAAGGGTCTCTTCTGTTGGATGACTCGAATGGACGTCAATTTAGCAGACTTTCTCTCGACGTTCCAGTGGCCGGTAGACCTCTTGGAAGAAGTAATATACCGTAAAATAGTGAAATCCTGACATGGCCAACCCCAATAGGCAAAACGGGAAAAAATAAAGAAAGTCATCTCCCCTAGCCCCATTCTTCGCTTCTTCCATCTTCAACCTCGATCCGGTCCTCCTTCGCGTATGCGCCATGTCCAAGTCCCTCGCATGCTCTGGGTATCTGTGATCTGTTGTTCATCGTTTCTGTCGCTATTCTTCGCCCCCCCCTCCCCCTGACGAACCTCCTCGCGTCCAGTACGGGACCGTTCCGTCAAATCATCCGTGACCCACGTCCGTTCTCTAGCTACCTCTGCGTTTGCTTGCGAGCGTGTCTGGCTGTCCCGCGATAGACGATCGGTTGAATACAACGTATTTGGTGGCTTTAGTTCCATGCTTCAACATTCTGGACTATAAGGACAGCAGCAAGCGAGTGCTTGCTGCAAGAGTCGACACGGAAGGTACGTCTATGTGTTACATGGCTTGCATCAACTCGCAACTGTACCATCTAGCTGGTGCAATGATGCTTCGCGAAAATTATCATCGTCCCCCAGACATGCCTCGTTCTCATGGCTCACAAACTAATCCATCGCCTTTTCCCCTCTCTAGATCCAGATCAATCCGTATCTTCCGCCAATTCGGCACTCTCCCCCCGGCCGCCGCATTCCACAAACCCATCCGGCATTCGTGACAGCTCCCACCTGTCGGCTCCACTGCAGTCGCCTTTTCCATCACCAGCTGCGCCCAGTCGCTCGGCCGCTGGCTCACCTGGCCGGTCAAGCTCCGGGAACAACAGCGGCGCGAACCCGCCGTCGACAATCCCCGTCTTTCCAAAGTACCGCGCTGTCGTGGACTCATCTACCACTTCCCCGGAGGATAAAAAGGCAGAGAGCAGCATCTACTATACCACAGCTTGGGGATCGCCGTATGCCGCGCCGAGCCAGCGGAGACTCTCATCATCGTTGAGTGAACATCCGGGAATCGACCGCGAGTCGGGAGATAGCTCTCCGGTTTCGATCCAATTTGGGCTCGAACCGAACCGACCGAATATATTCCGCAATTTAGACATTGGAAGTGCAACAAAAGAACTCGGTGACGATAACCCAGACCCTACGGTAGAAGCAGGCGGAGCTGGTATAAAGGGAAAGTCGATTCAGGATTTCACACAGGATTGGATCAACCAATATCTTTCTGGCCAGCCAAGGACCGAACGAAGCAATTGGTTGAGCGACGATTCTGGCAGCGAAGCCCCGTCTTTCATTACTGCCGCGAATCATTTCGCTGACGACGCATCTGACGACTGGCTTGGACTCGAAAACGACACTCGAGATCAGGATTTGCTGAAAACACCGACTTTAGCCGACTTTGTTTCTCGAAGGTCTGCTGCTAGTCGCCGAGAGGGAGACCCGGTCCGCCCAAAGATCAAGGAGTCGCTCCACAAACGGGCCGATACTCTTCGACAGGAGGACTTTTGGGGTTTCGCATACGATAAAGATCCACAGACTACCGTCATGGCCGACGTGAAGGAAACACAGGCTTCTACCGAGGCAGAAGTCAAGGCGCAATCACCATCTGAGAAGCCATTACCGCCACCTCCGGTAGATGACAAGGCGCCATTAATAGCGGAGGCTCCTACGAACTCTACACAGGCGGACATGAAGGAAAAGCCGATCCTCGACAAGCCGTTGCCGCAAAGACAGAGGAAGAAGATTCTTGTCCGCGGTAAAGGGTGTTTTATAGATCTTCCTGTGAACGATACCAGAGGCAAGAATGGGAATCGCTTACTGACAGCCGAAGATGTTGAGCAGAGTCTGCAGCAATGGCAGGAGCTAGGATACGATGTCTCTGGTTTCAACGTCAGCGCCACAGAGGACTCTTCCAATCTAGAACTTGGTGGTGCAAGTCGCCCATCTTACCCTGAACTTTCTGACATGCAGGATGAGATACAGCCTGGAAATTATAAAGTCACCTTCCCTAACAAGGCCCTCTGGGACGAGTATGTCAACTTCCTGCAGGAGGAGAAGCTCCGGGCGCTGGGTGTTTTTGGAGGCGAGGATGAAGTTCAACCATCTCCGTCGCCTGCTTCCGCACTCAATCCAATGACTCCATTCCCCGGCCTCGTCTCTTCTCCGCCTATCCCAACCGCGTCAGCTGCTAGCAACTCTCTTTCTATGCACCATACCTTTTCGCCACAATTAACGCAGGGTCCCAACATGAACAGCGGTATTGCTTCTCTGGCATCCCCCGCTTCCCAATTTGGCATGCAAACGCCGTTCTACGGTGTGGAACAAGGAATGCTTCCCGGCTTCCTACCATTCCAGCCAACTCCTCCCGCGCAAGGCTCGCTTACGCCTCAAAGCTTCATCAATCTCCGTCAAAGCGGTCCTTCATCAACTATCCCAGGAACTCTTTCCAGCCTCACCTCCATGTTGTCACCTGTTTCTCCCTTGAACGACCCTAACGCGTTTCATCAAGGCTTTGGCGACCATATGGGCCAGCCAAAGGATACTTACACTGAGCAGCTCCATCATCATCCGCAGGATATTTATGGTGAAGACCAAATACGGCCACTACGCACGCCACCACCTAATCCGGACAATTTTCATGCTTCAACTGTGGAGATCGCTCAGCCCACTCCTCGTGGCCATAGCCGCGGTCACAACCTTAGCGAAACACTACAAAGGGGCGTTGACCAAGTCTCACATGATTATCACCTAGAGCAGTCAATCGACAGGGAGCTTGATGAAGGTGACTACGAACCTATTCACCACAACCTTGTTGGTCCTGAGATGTTGAAATCTCGCTGGGCATTACCGGAAAGCCACGCTCCCCAACAAATGGCCCAGCACTTGAATCACTACTATGGGGATAGCTACGGACAGGGCGCCCAGGAGGGCTCTGATATCGATACCAATCCCAGTTTGTCTGGCACGCCCCGCCGTAATGGATCGCTCGCGCATCACATTCCGTGGCATGAGTCAAAACCCAGCATTGGGTCGTACGTCGGTGGGCATCATTCCAAATTGTCGACCTCGAGCCTCAATGTTGAGGCCAAGGAGTTTGCGCCTACTGGACAAAATCTGCACCAGCCGTTGCCCTTCCAGCAGTCCGCTTTGCAGTTTCCTTCACTTGAACATTCCATGTTTACGTTTGGTGCTGGCGCGAATGAGCAACCCTCGGGTCGACTCAATGTTGCTGCTCCCGCATTTACGCCAGGTGGCATCGCGAATGTGAATACTAATGTCGACTCCGGCCAAGACAACAAGTCCCGTGAGTTCAAGTTCTCTGCGCCATCCGCTGGCTCCTTGAACGTGGCTGCACCCGAATTCAGTCCCGGCAGAACCAAGATCTTCGGTGACATCGATTTGTCCGACATCACTAATTCTGCCAAGAAGTCGAAGGCCGTTCCGATTGTTCACCCAGACGAAGAAGAAAATGATGATGTGGAACAAGAAGCTGTGGATGAACATGATCGGCCGATCCGCACTGATCGGACTAAACGTGTCCGCCGCAGTGACGCTGGTGAAGACGAGGCCGGTGATAGCATCTTAGCTACTCTAGCTAAGGCCAATAACCTCCAGCAACAATCGAACGTGTCCCACAAACCAGCCGATGGAAAAGAAAATGCCTTGCCTGATGAGGAGAAGGATCACCCTGTCGATACAAAGGGTTCAGCTGAGACTCCAATTGAGCGTATAGAGACGCCTGTTAGCGAAGCATCAACATGGGCACCCTCAGAGGTCAAGGCCGAGGAGGCTATCGCGCAACAAACTGCCGAGGTGAACGAGATACAGCATAAGAGCCCTGAACCAGCTGCATCAGAAGAGAAATCTGAAAAGGGTTTGCCGGAGACGCCAGCTGAAGAGGAGCTTCAGCCTGAGCCTGTTAAGCAACCCGAGCTCGCGAAGACCGCATTCTCGGCCACAGCGAAACCATTCCACTTCAAACCGAGCATCGCCGAATTTGTGCCAGTGACCCCCGAACCGCCACAACCTCCCCCCAAGGACTCACCCAAGGAAAGCAAGGGCCTTATGGCTTCTCGTTACGCTGCTGCGAGCCCACCTCCGTCACCGCCTGCACGACAACTATCCACGGAGCTATCCGCCTCAGTTGATGTTGTAGAGGACATATCTGAAAATGTTTCTCCTGAAGGAGAAGAGATCCAAACACCTGCTGATGGAGACCAAGACTCTTTGGATGAAGACCAGCTCAACGCCATTATGGATCAGCTCAATGAGGATTCAGATGTGGGTATTGAGAGAATCGGGACTCCCGCACCTCTGAACCATTTGCCGGACTCGGTTGTAGCTCCATCGAAAGAAAAACGCCATGTGCAAGCGGACAATAGGAGTGAGCCTCCGAGCCCCAGCCCTGGACGAGGCCTAGTGTCGCACACTCTGCATGTTCCTAAGCTCGATTTCGACGCACAGTCTCAATTCTCGGCCACTCCTACAAAGGGGGTAGCGTCCGGTTTCCACTCTCCCGTTAGGCAACTTCTTAGCCGCAACGAACATATCAGCGACTGGGACGACGTGATTTCTTCTGGAGAGGAGGCCAAATTGGCGAACAGAAGCAGGTTCTTCGATCGCCGCATCAACGACCTCCTTGGCTCCGCCATTGACGAACGTCTAAACCCCTTGGAGCACGCTTTGAGCACAATCCAACAGTCTCTTCTGTCTTTGAATTCTGCTCCCCACCAAGATACCCTCGCGTGGCGCAGTGGATCTGCTGAAGTCATCAATAGTGACGCGGATGACGAGGATGAGGATGACTACGAAGAGGATGCATACTCCCGGACAAGATCCCCTCTACACCAGAAGGAGCGTAAGCTCGAGAAGTTGAAGAGCATTATTGTGGAAGCTCTGGCGACTCGGGAGATTCAACCGGCTCAGCCAGCTGCAGAACAGCCTGCAGTTGCAGAACTTCAGCAGCTTCGCAAAACTGTTGCCGAGCTACACGCGCTGACCGCAGAGAAGCTTTCGCAAGACAATACTGCCAGCTTGCGGGAGATGATCCAAGACGTCGTAGCGAGCCAGATAAACCAGCGTTCGCGCTCGGATGCTGAGGAGATCGGAGCCGACAACCTCATGCTTCAGATCAACAACTTGAAGGATATGCTCCGGTATGCGGATGAACGGTCAGAGGCCGAGTACAAGAAACGACGCCAAGCTCAGGATACTATCGCACAGCTGCAGCGATTGCTCAAGGACGTCGAGGACGATGCTGCCCGCCACAGTGCGGCTGCTGAGTCTGCTGAATCGCGACTGCTTCAGTTCCAGGAAGAGAAGATGCCTTACTACGAGAATGTTCAACAAAGAGCCGCCATGCTGGAGAAGGAACGCGAAAGCACCAGGCTGACTCTTGACGAGCTCTCCTCCAAGAACATCACACTGCAGGGCACGCTCGACGAATACCGCTTTGCTTGTGATAGCGCGAAGCGGGAAACGGACGAGGCCAACTCTCGATTGGAGGAAGTCAAGTCCGAGAACCACCACCTGCGGAACACCGTCGCCAACATGAAAATGCGCATTGAAGATGGCCTCCACATCCGCCAGAACCTCAGCGAGAAGCTCGACCTTCTTCAAGACCAAATGGCAGCCGTGACTGGAGATATCACCCGCGATCAGGCCTCTTGGCGACGCAAGGAAGAGGAGATGAATGCCAGGTACAATGAGCTGCGTGCTTCCCACAACCGTGAGACGAAGCTGCGCGAGCAGCTTGAGATTGATGTTGCCAAGCTTGAGGAGCAGGAGCGCGAAGCTGCTAAGCTTAAGTTTATCTTTGGACAGTCACAACAGGAGAATGCACGCCTTGAAGAGCTTGTCAATGAGTTGAGGCAAAAGAATCATGACTCTGAGCTGAAGGCCGCTCGCTTTGAGCGCGAATTCAACGAGGCTCGTGAGAGCAGCAGAGTCGAAATTCAACGCACCAGAACCTCGCTGGAGACGGATCTCGACGCCGCCAACAACCAGGTCAACATTGTCCGTGCCGAGTTGGAGTCTCAAATCCTCCGTCTCCAAACTCAAATGGACAATGTCAAGCTCGACAGCGATACACAGCGCGAGCGCTACGAGATGCTACTCGAGGAAGCACAAGAGACCAAGGCTAGTTCCGTGGCTGCTGTTATCGAGTCCAAGGATTTCGCCATGGAAGAGCAGCGGAAGCAGCATGAGCGTGTGCTGAATGATCTCCGCGAGCGGCACGGCCGCGCGATGCACAACAACACAGAAGATAGACAGCGGACAGAGAATCACCTACTGGAGAAGTTGGAGTTCTCGGAAGACAAGGTCAAACATCTTCAGGAGCGGGTGGCGCACCTCGAAGAGAAGCTCGAGATCACCCAGTCGGCTGCTCGTGCTGCTGCCGAAGCTGCGCAATCGGCCAAGGCTGCAGGCCCAAGCAAACCCTCACACTCGAGCTCTCCTTCACTGTCATTCAACCAAGGGTCAGTACCAGAGAAGATCTCTCCGCAAGCCTTGCGAGAGTCGATCTTGGTCCTGCAAGACCAGTTACAGCAACGTGAGACCCGCATCGATGAGCTTGAGAACGAGCTTTCAGCGGTCGACAAGGAAGCGCCAAACAAGATCAAGGAGCGCGATACTGAGATCAACTGGCTGCGTGAGCTCCTCGGCGTCCGTCTTGATGATCTTCAAGACATCATCAACACCCTGTCGCAGCCGTCTTTCAACCAGGCTTCTGTGCGTGATGCCGCCATTCGCTTGAAGGCCAACCTCCAGATGCAGCAACAGGAGAAAGAGCGAGCTATGAATGGGCAGGGCTTTCCGAGCTTCGCGGCCCTGTCTAACCTGACTGCCTCTCCTCGGGCTCTACCCTTGGCGGCGGCAGCAGCATGGGGTAATTGGCGCAAGGGCAGGGATACCTCAACTCCCTCTGAGCAGACTCCCTCAAAGTCCAGCCCTGCGAGCACTTTCCTCTCCGGCCTTTTGACGCCGCCTAGCTCGAATGCTCGGCCTGGCGGTCCAAGCAGCGGAGCGCCCGCAGGCCCTAACTGGAGACGTTCATCAGAGAGCCGGTCGCTCAAGAGCTACAGCAACACTACCCCTCGTCCACTCTCATCCCGCGCTGGAAAGATGCCAGAGCCACCAACCACTCCACCGCTCCTGCGCCGGTCCAGCTACGACCACGACGCCGAGCCCACCGAATACCCGCCGGCATCTTTCGAAGAAGACGAAAGCACCGCCGACGGCCTCGTCTCTGCGTCTCCAAAAGAGCTTGCAGACGGCCCTTTCGGCCCTCAATTAGGCTGATAGACTGACTCCCTACCCTTTCCTACTCTCTGTTTCCTTTGTTCAAACTTGACTCAAAATTTGCCAACCCTTAACTGTGTTAACACGGCGAGTTCTATCTTAATCTCCCTTGCCCTCTTCGCTTCGCTTCTTGTATCTAATACAGTGGACTTTGTTGTTATGTTATGCTATGCTACGCTATGGTATTTTGAACTCCGCTTGCTTTGTGCTTGTGCTCGTGCTTATAACACCAGATACCACCTGCTGATTTCTGCTTTTGCAAACTACTTATCTACCTTGTACAACGCTTGCCTATCACATATCACATACCCCTACATTATTCCTTTTAATATTCCTTAGGTACTTACCTGCCGTCACTCTTTGACTGAGACTTTTAGATTTCCTTTCCTTCTTTGTTGTTATTAAGATTGAGATTGAATTTAGATACTCACTCTGGTTTATCTATCAATATGAACGATATTGAGCTTCTCCCTTCTTCTCCTCTGAATAACTGTAGTGTGGCAAGGGCCTGGCTACATATATCCGCTTTATGTGAGCCTTGTATTGCTAACCTGAAGCAAATATACTATAACATGCAATTCGTTCGGTACATGATCCTACCAGCTTTAATCCGCAGACTCGAATATATTATATTGACGATATTATCCTCTGAAAAAAATACCAACTATCCTAAAGCTTCGAACAAAACATAACATACTGAATATTAAAATCTATGATTAGAGAAGTCCTATTGAGAAACCAACCCAGCCTCAACAGCCTTAATCTGCAGCGCCAGATACTTCGAGTAAACCCGACACAGGGCCAAATTGCCACCCATATACCAGAACCCTGGGTGGCCGCTGGGCCGCCACATCTGTAATCCAATTATCAGTAATCCAACCCAAAAGACAAAAGAGAAAGAACAAGTAACTTACAGCCTTAAGCTCCCCCTCCCCATCCAAATCCCAAACATCCCTACACCTCCCCGCAACCTCATCACCTAGCGTCTTCCTCACCGTCGTCCTCATATTATCATACCCCGTCGCCAGCACCACAATATCCGTCTCTAATTCCCCTCCGTCCTTGAGTACGATTCCTGTCTCTGTGAACTTTGTGATCCCCTCAGGGCTCCGGCGCACTTTGATCTTCCCTGCCGCGATGAGCGGGCTGCAGCCGACGTCGATGTAGTACCCGCCGCCGCGGGTCATGTATGCGCGGGAGATCCCGGCGCCGTCGATGCCGTGGTCCAGGGCGAATCCGGCGGCTTCGAGGCCGTCCATTAGGGGCTTTTCGGCGGCGTAGGCGCGTTTTGTGAAGTGGACGTCGAGGGCGAAGCGGAGGGGGTAGGGGAGGGATTCGCCGATGAGGTCGGCTTCTTCGGTGGGGAGGCTAGAATTCTTTTAGTATCTTAACTTCCAAGAGTATTTGGGAGGGATTTTAATGGGAAGGAAGGAAAGTATACCCGTTTTCCTCATGAAGACCCTCGTGCATCATGAAGATTCCTTTGTCGGCGGTGATCACGTAGGTCCCGCGCCGCTGGAGCATGGTTACCTCTGCGCCGTTTTCGTAGAAGTTCTGCGCGATGTCGTGGCCGCTGTTTCCGGTGCCGACGACAACGACCTTTTTGCCCTCGACGTCGTGGTTCGCTGCATCGGTGTGCTTGATCGCGTGGTAGATCTGGCCCTTGAACTTATCCTGGTCTTGGAAGGTAGGGATTAAGGGCTCGCCGGAGTGCCCGGTGCACCAGATGAGATGTTTCGGGCGGAGGGTGCGCTCTTCTGAGCCCTCGCGGGATACAGTGACAGACCACTCTTTCTTTGCGTCGTCGTATGAGGCGCCCGTGACGCTGGTTTTGAGCCACACGTTTAGCTCCATGATGCTTGCATAGGCTTCGAACCAGTCGCCGAGTTTGTCTTTGGGTGTGAATTCGGGCCAGTTCTTTGGGAAGGGGAGGTAGGCCATGTGCGTGTATTCGACGGGGTCGTGGGTGACAAGTGTCTGTTGTAGGATAGATGTTAGTATATACAGCGAATGCATTGTGGACGGGGGGCATACTCTGTAGCGGTTTCGCCAGTTATCACCGATTCGCTCATGGCGGTCGACGATTAGACACGGGATCCCGAGAGACTGGAGTCGAGCACCCAGATTTAAGCCCGATTGACCTAGACATTATTAGATTGGTACACCTTCAACGGCCATGATACTTACCGGCACCAACAATGAGAGCAACAGGCTCCTCCTCGTTAAAGAGGATCTGCCGTTTGCGCCGCTCAATCCAGGTCCCTCTACTCAAGCCCCCAGGCATAGTCTCAGTGGTACCATAAGCCCTTCTTGACCCCACCGGCTCCTCCAACCCCTTCAGCTCCTGCAATGCTGTACAAAAGGCATACGCCTTCCATACTCCTTCCTCATTCTGCGTGAGACGAAGCACCCCAGATCCACGCCCAATGGCAGTCTCGAAGAAGAAGATCGACGAAATCCAGGTCAGACCTGGTGCCGGATCCTCTAGCTTGGGTTGGGTCTTGCCCTCATGTTGCAACCGGAGACCACATAGCTGAGCGCGGGGCTGGTTCTGAGTGAGAAAGTCTGTGATGCCGCTGAGGTTTTGGATTGTGCGGAGATCCCATGTTAGAGCTAGAAGATCACGCCACCATGACTCCTCGTGGAAGAGTTGTGGGAGCTTAGCGAAGTCGGATGTTCGCAGTAGGACCTCGAGTTCTGTGAGCCATTGCTGGGCAACTGCGCGTGGCTCGGGGGCTTTGTGGATGGTAGGTGTTTTGGGGAGCTGGATGACGTATTGGGCTTCGGCGAGAGACATGATGGGTGGTTTCTAGAGGAGTAGAGTAAAATGAAAGAAGATGCCAAGGTACAATGGGAAAATCGAGGAGCTGGTCAGAGCTGGTATAAATAATCTGGAGGGTCGCGAGGACCCCCACCCCGGAGAAGCTCCGGGGCAAAAGGGTGTCCGAATGACCAGAGAACGGGTCTGGAATGAATCATGAGTGCCATCGCGTAGGTGTAGGAGAAGACGAAGAAACGTCAAGAGACAAGAAAGGTGGGTTGGTGGGGGAGGGAGGTGTTTCCCCAGCAGTGAGGGGACCCCCAATCGGGCAAATCTGCCGCAGCTCGCATAAATTGCCCAACATGGTAGTCTGTGGCTCCGGTTCCTCCTTTCAGCACATGCTTCCTGCGTCGATCCCCTCATCGCTCTCCAGCTGTTCGACCCTCATTTGTGAAACATATAGAGGCAACGCATCTCTCGGTCGAGAACTCTGCGACCGAATTCTTGCATATAAGCTCTCTCGGGCCAAAGGAGTGGCTACCTTGCAGTCGGAGCTCCAAGGACCCTGAAGATCGTCGACTCGTTGCGCGTGACGTGAGCCACTGCTATCATGATACCTACAGCCATATACATGCTGACAATTCTGAAGCGCTCGAGGATCGAAAAGAAAGATCCTTGATTGTCACCAGTCAACTGGTTAAGTTCGAGTATTCGGCGTTATCCTTTGACACAGTCCCATCAACCGAGACAACCGACGACAAATCATCCTACACCCTCCAAGAATCTGAACAAATCCACGAGCGAACGAATTTCAATGCTGCCGTCATCATCTCGGATCAGCACCGACCGCCAATGTACCAATGGGCGAACCCGGAAAGTCAGTCTCTGGGCTGGTTGATGCGAGTGTCATCGAGTCAGACGTGGCCACGTCTCGGGGGCTGCGGCTGGTGGCCATAAACCAAACGCAGAGCAACCTTCACTTTGCGGGGAAATGATCATATCAAGCAGTCGGATGAGCTTGAGTAACCGAACTATGGGTGAAGTTTCTGGGGGAGCCGGGCGCATAGACTCTGAGGCGTGGCTGGCTGGTGGTTGTCCCCCTGGCTGATGGACGGACGTTCAGATTTCAAGTCCCCCAAAACCCTCCAAAAAAGCAGTCAGCCTTGAAAACGATGCAATTGTGCCAGCTTGCTATGAGCAGCTATTGCATCTCTGCCATCAACTTGTGGGCCACTAGGTTGCTGAGCCATCCTTACCAAACAGCTCCGTTTGCCCTCGCGCGTGTCATCATTCCTATCGCATCGCCTCTTCCATCTTGATATTGTAGCAGAACAATATCGTGAAACCGGAAGGATGGTTGAACGACACCGGTGTTCGCGTCCGTGCTCACGATTGGACAGGGCTTGCCGAGTTGTTGGGAAATATGGCCTAGACACCATAAATAAAGATCTGATCTAAGGCGCAGCCAGGACAGAACGCCTAGTATGAAGTCAATAGATCCAGTAAGTCGTTATATTCCTTCCAAGGATCCTGGACAAAAGCGCCGACGGCCTTAGGCAATCAGTCTCTCCACTAACAATATTGGCATCGTCGCGAAGCCGACGAATCAGATCCACCAAACCGCCAGCTTTAACTACAGCGGAGTGGAATCCGGGTCCTTGGTGCTTGGCTTTGTTTCCACAGCGCCAGACGGTCTATTAATACCCCTAAGCGCGGAACGCCAGCGAATAACGCCGCCCGCCCTCGGATTCCGACTAGGTACCAACAAAGAAAACCACATCGCGGTGAGGCCGCCTGTGTTGTAAGTTGTTAGGCAAGACCAGACCCCTTTCAAACGCGCAGCTCTGCACAGCCGAAAGTTGAAACCATGCTTACTTCTGATAATCCTGGCGGCTGGTCGCCCGCCAACAACCAATAAAGCGATCCATCACCAAATGGGATTTCTTGTCCGACCCAACCAGGATCTTGGCTGCCCTAACAAGGCAGAAAGCTGGAGGATCCCTGCTGCGTGCTGAGGATCTTCAGGTGCCACACGACAAACCAAATGACATGGACGGAACGGAGTAGGGATTACGGAGTAATCCCCCAGCCCTGGCCATTATGCGTGGACTATATAAGCCGGGTTACACCCTGGTGGAACTGAGCCTCCTGAATCCGATGATCTTACCCTACTGTTACCTACTGTTCTTTGTCAACACACTTCTTTGATACCTCTTATAACCAAGCATCGCCACTTCCGCTCGACCTCTCCAGACTCCCAGAGCTATAATCACATCTCCTATTTCGCATTCTTCCTAGCTATCCATACTACAAGCAACATGCGCGCCAACATTTTCGCAACAGCCTTCCTAGGCCTGTTCCTATCCGCCAGTGCCACAGCACAGGACACAGAGACAGAGACCGAGATCGATCCCTCCACCCACGCCCCCGTCGTAACCTCCAACCAACCCCTCTCCTTCCACCACGCCAGCCTCCTGCGCAAGGACAACAGCACCGTCTACGGCGGCATCACCATCACCTCGCGCCTCAGCTCCCCAGCCCTGCAGGTGGACGTCTACATTGGTGGAATCCCAGATGGGCAGTACCTGAGTGCGTTCTCAATTCCGCACTCCACTTCATTATCTAGTTCGAGAGATGATTCTAATGAGAAAAATAGACTACCACATCCACGCCGCGCGCGTCCCCGAAGACGGAAACTGCTACTCCACGGGCGCGCACCTGGACCCCTACGGCCGCGGCCAGAAACCCCCCTGCACAATCACGGAGCCCAATACGTGTGAAGTTGGTGATTTGAGCGGCAAGCATGGGCCCGCATGGGCGCCGGTCGGTGAAGTCTTCCGGGCGTCGTACACGGACTTCTTTATCTCGAATGAGCCGGATGCGGAGGCTTACTTTGGGGATAAGAGCTGGGTGGTGCATGGGCCTGGGAGTGAGAGGTTGAGCTGTGGGAACTTTGAGACGCTGGGTGGGAGTTTGGGGATTTGGGAGGCCTAGATGGGGGCCTTAGGGGGGTTCAATGCTGAGGTGATGAGGGAAGTGGATGATACCCAGGGTTATTGAGGGGTTGGTGGGATGAAACGGAGGACGCGAATGAATTGGGTATCTTTTTAAACTGGAAGGGGTTTCGATAGAATGAAGATATTATTGTCATGGGTATATATCCGAATCATGAATCATAAGATGCAAGAGATTGTCTGTGGCAAGATTTGAGGGGGTTGTCGACATATCTTGTGCCGTCTGGCATGCGTTGTGTTTTAGTTGCTTCATCAAGTCGGCATTTGGTGCTTAGACCTCGGTAGATGAAGATCTGTCCATCCTCTGAGCCTGCAATATCTTGGCCGGTGTGGCGAATTTTGGGGCCGAAACCAAGAATGTCTTTGACAAGATTGGTGGAGTGGCAGCAAATTGCTTCGACGTTGTTGATATTTGGATGATCAAGAAGAGAGGCCGAATCACATTGGTTGCCCATCGAGGTTCTCAAGTCGAGTTTGCATCGCGCTCTGATCATATGTCTCCTCCTGCTCCTCCTCCTTGTACTCTTGTAAGATAACCCTGCGCATGAGTCGCCTTGGAGCGCGACATCCAGTGAAGAGTTCAAATTGAGCAAACCCTTGTTCCGGGAGGACGTCAAGACCGTCGAAAGCCACCCAACCTCGATGGGCGAGCGAGCGAATTTGGCGCATGAGTGGAGTATTAAGAGGCTTGTATGCGAGCTAGATTCCGTTAGCAATGTGATCTTGAGCATGAACTGCAATACTTACATCAACAACCACTCCACCCGTTGGACTCTCGGTCCACTGGGTAGGCAGCTGAGTGTTCGGTGCGGGTTGGTCATCGATTCTGTGGGCTGGAATACATGAGCAGACAATGGTTGGTTGTTTGTAGTTGGCCGGCCAGCTGCTTTGTAACGAGTCTAGAACGTGAATGTGATAGCGGGGAGACGACCCGGATCTGCCGGCAGTGCGCAGATTTGACCGCATATAGTGATCGGCCAACCTTTCGGCTTTGGCGACAGTACGGTTCCAGACAAAGATGTTTTGCACGCCGAGATGGATCATAGAGTACACCGCGGCTCGCGCCATTCCACCCGACCCGATTACCAATGCTGTTGTTGAAGGCCGGATGGCATTGGCCGGCGATAGACCCCGTCGTATGCAGTTGCAAATTCCGATCCAGTCCGTATTATCCCCATGCAATCCCTTGACCGGCCCTGACCGGCTCTTTTCCATGTCCAGCGAGTTATCGGTGCTCGTCTCGAGGTTCTTGATAGGAATTAGGGTGTTGACCGCTCCGATCGCACGGGCGTGCGGAGACATTGAATGGAGAAGAGGAATCACCTCCGTCTTGTAGGGCAGACTGACACTTGTGCCCCCAAAGTTTGGATTTTCCACAAGGTCATTTATACCTCGCAAGGTCGGTGTCTGATGGATTGTGTAACGATGTGGCATTCCGCGCAGCTCAAATGCTGCGTTATGCATTGCCGGAGACAGACTGTAAGTTGTATTGGCACCAAACACAAAAAATTGCATTGGGTCTAACACGAATGAAGTATAGAGAGCACTTTGCGCTTCTTTTATGGTGATATGAGGCAAGCCTTTCGTACCAGACTCATTCATCAGGGGCCGAGGTACCACGGGAGTCAATATTGGATTGAAGCAGCAAGATTGCCGGCCGAGAGGCCCGGAGTTGTATGCGATGATGGGCAGCTGAGGCCCGGGAAGGGTGCGGATATGATGTCGGAAACGCTCGACGGCCAAGTTGTCATCTATTGAGGTTGCAGGCTGCGTCAGGCGGACCATATCACACCCAAGCCTTTTTGCTCGTTCATAAATAGCTATGTATTCTGGGTCATCCCAGCCCCGGGAAGAAGGCTGACTGGCATAATGCCCAATAACCTTTGTCGAACCTTTGGTCGCTATAATTTTGGTGATAAGGCTATCCTCAAACGACAGATCCACCGTCACAAACTCTGGCCCCAAGCGTAAGCCGTGTTGCACCAAATCTAGGTAGGATGAATCAGAGCGTTGAGAGGGCTCGGCTTGTTGTGGCGAAATTGCGCTGTCAACATGATAAACCAAAGGTACAATAGTACAACGTCGAATTCTTGTCACCATTTGACTTATGTTGTCTGCGAGATTCGACTCGGTGCCAAGGTAAGCAGAGGGCGCTGCAGACACATCGATTTTGAGCTCAAAAGCGTCGGCAGTAGACTCTAGCTCTTCGATATCCATATCACGTTCTAGCAGGCATGATAGCGGTACGATTGCGGCGTAAGTGAATTTGCGGGATTCAATCGGCTGCATGTGCAGAGGGAAGGGCGAGAGCTGGTTCCTTAGTTCGTTAGTATTACCAGCTGTGAAGGCCACAAAACGGAGGAAAACACGCTGCAGCCGCTTGAGCACTAGGAATGGGGCAGAGGTCTGGGCGCGCTGTTCAACTTGCGCATCCCATTGCGAGTGTTGTTGGCCGTCTCTTGGGAAAGACTGGTCTCCGATGCCCTTTTCGGAGACGTTGAAGAATTCGAAGTTTGAGCACGCTCGATAGATTGGACCGGACAGCTCAAGAAATCGGCGCACTTTTTCGGTATCACCAGTTTTCAGATACGACTGAATGCTCTTTGGATCTCGAACAATATGGATGACGGGGTGAGTCTTGGCATATTCCCTCAATAGGATCTGCCCATTGCGTTCCACATCGCCAGGTCCGCAAACTATGACGCAGTTCTCCTGATGTTCCTTGAGTAATGACTCCATGACAATGGCCTCTTGTCGTCGGTATTCCGGTAATGTGTGGTCTCTTTTGTAGGCGGTGCGCGAGCGACCGGTCATTTGCTGAAAGTACCTGTCGGCTTCCACCAGACGTCTCCCATAAGTCGCCGCAAGCATCACTGCAAGACTCGACTTGCCCGTACCGCGTAAGCCGATCAGAACGATGGACGCATTCTGTGAGAACTTCCTCTGACTCTGCAGCGAGTCCTCGAAGCGCGTCGGCGACCCCCGACTGGAGCTCAAGTCTCGAAATGGCGAGGCAAATCTGGAGTCCTCCCCAGAGAGTTCCTTTTGCTCATCGAGTCGCCCATGGTTGCCAGAATGTGCAGTGAACCCTAACGTGTTGGCTCCCTGATTATAGCTTCGCGGTAGACGGTGACGATTTTGGTCTGCAAGGCCGTCGAGGTCATCTAAGCGGCGCTTGGATGGTCGCACCAAGATCGACATCACGTATGCAGCGCACAACGGGTAGGTTATAAAGAATCAATTGTGGAGAGCATGTTCAGCCCGACGTGGCCCGAAGCGAGCGTGCGGATCTCAAACGGACAAGAGGGTAGGGTCGGTCGAAGGCGCAAGACTCGGAGCAGAACCAGAATCGGGAGGGCGGAAGAACCGAGTCAGCAATGGCTTGGGTCACAGAGGCGCATAAGCAATGATCAGAGTGGGTGGGGAGAGACAGACTGAGACTGGCAGTCTAAGAAAGTCGAGGTTTGGGGGTTCGCGGGGAAAGTCACGCCGTTCATGCCTTGGCGCCTGGGCCTGGCCTGATCGGCTAAGCGCTCTGCCGACTTCTCCAACTTGCCGACCTCCACTACCGACATGGTCACCAGCACAACCAGTCCTGCTATCGACTGGGTCGGACGTCCAGCGATGCTATTGCACGTGTTGTTATTGGCTCGTTTCAATGAATCTCTCGTTTTCCCCGCGGGGAATCTCCGAGGTGCAGCCCGGACCAGCGTCTCCTAACAGTTCCTCGCAATTCCACCAGCTCCACGTTACCTCACTAGGTCGACCGGTGGGCAAAAGCGTTCTAGGTCAATTTTGGCTCGAGAAAACTTTGCTAACGGGCTCCATCGCCAATAGGGCCCTCGGAAATTGATAATCATGACGGGTACCTCGCTGTCATGGTAGCGGGTAAGCGATACCACGCCTCTTCCCCAACTTCCCTTTCTCCGCCTTCGGCTTCCCACACACTATTCCATCATCCACGATTTGTTATCATCACCCCAGGTTCCGATCCGCTTTAGCAGTGCCTCCCTTGGGTTGGAGCGTTTGGCGGGCTCACGTATATTTACTCCTCGCGACAAGTGCGCCAATTGATTCCTAGTTTCATTTTCGAGGCGGGGGCTGCGCACGCTCATCGATCCCGGGGAATCAGTTAACCAGCCGGCAAAGGATTCATCTCGCTTGCGCGTGTCGAAGATGAGAATGCGCTCACACCAGCCTAGCGCACCCTTGTATCGACTATGAGTAGTGATACCCGCCAGACCCACGGGGGCAGCGCCAGGTCCAAGCGACGGTTAACCGATGCTGTCCACGACGATGGCAGACAGATTCCTGCTGTTGACGATTCCACCTCGAACCCTAAACGGCAGCGAGTCTCTCGAGCTTGCGACAGCTGCAGAACAAAAAAGGACAAATGCGACGGAGCTCAACCGATATGCTCAACCTGCGCCTCTCTCTCTCGGCCCTGCACCTACAGAGCCAACCCGAAGAAGCGCGGCCTCCCGACCGGATACATTCGCACGCTCGAGCTGTTATGGGGGCTGGTTTTTACAAAGATACAAGGTAGCGAGGAGGTCGTTCGGACGTTACTGAGGGCCGCAAATATTCCCAGCCATTTGGCTACGATGGGAAAGGAGGCGGAGGGGTCTGACACGCTGTTATCGTCCTGGAAAAACAGCATTGTCCTGAAAGAGATTGAGCGACTGTTGACATTACTTGAACAGCCAGAGGATGAGCATGATAGAAGCGCTAGGTTTGCCGTGGACCTAGATTCTCCAACCGATGCAGAGGCAAACAGCGTGCTATCGTCCGAGGCCCTTGAGTGGAACTTACCGGATCCGCTTGGGGAGGGAAGGGACGGCTCCATGGCGATTGGACCATCTCCAGTGAGGGTACCAACAACATCATTCAAGCTAAGGCAGCATTCAGACTATGTTGCCAGAGATTCTGGAACTCAGACTGTCCCTTCGGATGATCAACCACGCAACACCGCTGACTCGTCTGTACGGAATCATTCTCAGATCACTAGTCAACAACTCCCTCCTAACCCTTGGCCATTACTCGACATATACTTCTCTTACACGCAATGCTGGTTTCCAATTCTAGAGAAACACGACATTCTTCGCACAGCATTTCGGCATGCTGACGAAGACCAAAACACCGCCACATCAACAGGCTCGGGCGACCAAGCAGCATTGTGGGCGGTCTTAGCCCTAGCTTCAATACAGCAGACATCAATAGCAGCCACACGTCATTTGACAGACTCTCCAGAAGATCGACCTGATCCTAATCAGCTCTACGCCAAGGCTCGAAGTCTCGTTCCAACAGAGAACGGGGCACAGGAGCTCGGCCATGTCCAAAGCCTACTAATCCTTTCTCTCATCAAGCTCGGTCAGCAGGACTGGGCGGCAGCATGGATCCTCGTGGGACATGCAGTCAGAATAGCCCAAAGTCTGGGATTGAGCAATCCATCCGCAACTCCCACCAGTTCCACAGAGGAACTCAAGGCCGCTGGACGGTCCAAACATGTGTTTTTGGGGTGCTTCTTACTAGAGACCCTCATCGCAGCGCAAATAGGTCAGATGCCCTCGCTGCGCAGGGGTGATTTGACCAAGGTCGGCCTGATCAATGAGGATGGATTAGAGGAGTGGCACCCTTGGGAAGACCAAACCGGTCTCCGGCCGGTAGAGTCATCTCGAGCTCCCTTCCACCGCGGGCCACTTCATGCACTTAGCACCTTCAACAGGCTGCTGTCTTTGATGTGCATGCTGAACGATTTATGCTGCTGGGAACAAACGGCAACGACTACTGTTTCTCAATTAGAAGCGCTTGAGCGTCAGCTGCAGCTGTGGGTGTCAGCTCTTCCGAAAGGCTACAGGATAGACTTGCCGACTATTCACGCAAAGCCGGCATCGCCGCATATTTTCGGCCTCGAAATGATGTACGAGGCTGTCGCCATCGCAATCAGCTTGCGGTTGGCAGCACACAGGAATGAGAGGCTCGGGTTACGACGTGCTTCGGACGGATCAAACCGCCTAATATCACTAGTGCAGGCGTACATGGAGACATACAGCGTTTCAGCAACCTGTCCAACTTTCGGAATGGCGTTGACGCTGAGCCTTCCGTCTGCTGATTCGAGGAAGAGTGCAGCTTGGACTCTCGAAGCTGATCCCGGAGTCAAACACAAACTACAGTCCTTTTCCAGTCATCTCGCGTCGGTATGGGTACATGATACAGGCTTTTCGCATGTTGGGTCGGAATCCACAATTGCACCAGTAGCTCTTCCGCAGAGCAATTCCTTTGCTAGGAGCCCTGTGGCACAGGGCATCCCTGGAGGTAATTTGCGAATAACCAACCTCATTGGCGATACCCGGCCTGTGAATCTTACGACACCGGACTCTTATCTCTCGCCAACCTGGATGAGGGCGTCAGCAACCGATGACAATGGAGTTTTGTCTCTGCCAACGCCAGCTTCGTCTCTGAACATTGGCTCTGGTATTGAGGCACCTAATCCTACCCAACATATTCCTAATCAACATCGCTCTTTATTATCTGGAAGGCCCAGCGGGCCAATCCTGCCTGATCTCCAAGCGCCGTTTCCTGCGACAGCCCAATATCAACAAACATACAACGATCCGAGCCTTAATTTCAATTCATTGGTTGATATCGATGGCTCTGGATCGCTCCGGCGGTCAAGAATTGCTCCTGATCTGGATGCCTTATTTGACGAGCTGGCGTCGCTGGACGGCACGGACAGGTGAGAATTTTTGACCCTACTATCTAGAAAGCCAACTAACAAACTCTCAGGATGGACAACCAGCCCGAGTTCATGCAGAATCTCGGATTTGTCCCGGAGGCCGGCATGCCTGAGCTGTATCCATACACTACGCAAGGAGACCCTTTCCTTCTTGCCTCGACACATCAAACTTTGACGTCGCCAGAAGCAAACCCCCTCCGGCGCGAATCGCAAATCACGAGCGAATCAATACTTAATCCTAGATGAACCCGAGTCTATTTACCAATCTAATACACGGCATTTGCTCTGTGGGAAATAATGAAATTATGACACTATTTACAAAGAGGCCTTCTCTAAAGGCTTGAAGTTTACAGCAACATGCTCCACGGCAACCTTGTATCCATAGGCCCCCAACCCGACGATAATGGCCGAGGCTTTGTCGCTCAAGTAGCTATGATGCCTGAATGGCTCCCGCGCGTGTGGGTTGCTCACATGAAGCTCGATGAAGGGGATTGACACTCCTAACAGAGCATCTCGGATGGCGACAGAGGTGTGAGTGTATGCACCCGGATTGATGATGATAGCGTCGGTATTGCCACGGGCAGCCTGGATGCGGTCCACAATGGCGCCTTCGTGGTTAGACTGATATGTTTCGAGGGTGGCGCCGAAAGAGGCGGCGTGTGCCTTGGAGGATTCTTCCACATCGGACAGAGTGGTTGCGCCGTAGATGTGCGGCTCGCGGGTGCCGAGGAGGTTGAGGTTAGGGCCGTTGATGAGGAGAATTGATTTGGCCATTGTTGTGGTATTTTCCAAGATAGCTGTGATAGAATCGAAAGTCGAGGGAGTAGCAATAATTATATTGGAACAGTATGGCGAATTGCGGGGATCTAGTAGAGGATCGGGAAAAGACAACCTGCCGTGGCAGAACGCTCTGCCGGATATCCTGTCGGTCATCTCTTGCCGTCAAGGTTAAGGCCACAGCATGGGGCAATTAGGACCTGGAGAAGATCTCCAGAGCTAGCAGCCCATCTGTTCCAGAATCATTATTGACCCGTTTGTCTTATTGTGTTGTGGCGCTGAATCTGCGCAGCTGTATACTCAATAGAGCCAGCCCGGTTACCAACGGTCTGATCTCCACTCCAGTCAGTCATCCTCTCTCTGTCTTTTCCCCCTCTCCTCGCCTCTTCCCCTCTTCAACCTCCAACACCAGAATCACTCACTCACTTACTCACTCACCATGGATTGCCCAATCCCCCAGGAGCAGCTCGACGAAATCTACACTTTCGCCATCGACATCGCCCGCAAGGCCGGTCAACTGCTGCTCGAGCGCATCGAGGAGCGCAACGCCGATCAAGTCTACGCAGAAAAAGAAAATGCAGTCGACCTCGTGACTCAGACAGACGAAGGTATCTCTTCCTTCCTACGCAAGGTGGGCGCTTCTAACAGTATAGATGCCGAACACCTCATCAAAACCGCCATCCAAACCAAATACCCGACGCACCGTTTCCTCGGCGAAGAAAGCTACGCAAAGGGCCAGTCCCGCGAATACCTCATCACCGAGGAGCCAACATGGTGTGTTGATCCTTTAGACGGTACGCTTCCTCTGTCTTCAGATTCCCATCTCGAACTAAACTCCCAGGGACCGTCAATTTCACCCATGCCTTCCCCATGTTCTGCGTCTCCATCGGCTTCATTGTAAACCACCAGCCGGTCATCGGTGTAATCTACGCCCCGCTTCTGGACCAGCTTTTCTCCTCTTGTCTTAATCGCGGCGCATGGCTGAATGAGAAGCGGCAGCTTCCGTTGCTGCGCAAGCCATTTGTCCCACCGATGCCGGCGAATGCGCCGTCAAAGTGTATCTTTGCGTGCGAGTGGGGGAAGGACCGGCGGGATATTCCGGATGGTAATCTGCAGAGGAAAATTGAGAGTTTTGTCAATATGGCCAGTGAACGTGGGAGTAGGGGTGGGAAGGGGGGGATGGTGCATGGGGTGAGGAGCTTGGGGAGTGCGACGATGGATTTGGCGTATACGGCCATGGGGAGTGTGGATATCTGGTGGGAGGGGGGATGCTGGGAGTGGTGAGTTTTCCTTTCCTATACAGTTCTGACAGGGTGGGTGCTAATTGATGGAAGGGATGTGGCGGCTGGTATTGCCATCCTGCTTGAAGCTGGGGGCTTGGTGACGACGGCGAATCCGCCGGAGGATATCGATGGACCGATTGAGCCGGTCAAGCTGGGGAGTCGGTTGTATTTGGCTATTCGGTATGTCTTTCTATTCTTTGACTGGTATATACTAATCATATTATAGGCCTGCTGGTCCCTCAGCAACAGAGACAGGCCGCGAGACGCAGGAACGAACAGTACGAGAGGTTTGGCGGCGGGTCCGACAACTAGACTACAACAGACCATCCCCATAGATATATATACAATGCATTTCTATATTCTATACTCAATAATATCATTACAAATTAGCCTTGGATCGTTCCGCCACAGTCCTGCTAACAAAGTCCTTAACCTGCTCCACCAACCCCGGGACAGCAACAACATCCTGCCCCGTCCACAGCTTCGCCTGCTCCAACCCCTGCCAGATAAGCGCTTCGGACCCAAGAACAACCTTCCATTTCGCATCCGACGCAATCTGCGCAATCTCCGTCCATGGCAGCGGATGATAACACATCTCCAGAATCACCCCCTGATCCTTCTCATGCGACTGCCTCCGCAACAACGTCGTCAGGGTCTCCCGCGCCCTGACCTCCTCCTCTGTCTTGGGCGGGTAATTCGGAATCCCCGAAACAACAGCCACAGGCGCCTCCACCGTCGCAGCAGTCTTCGCATCCGAGACAGGAATTAAGGGCGCAACACCCTCCTTCCCTGCATTCCGCGCCTTGTCCTCCGCCAGAATCGCCGCCACTTCCTCCGCATCCCGGTTCACGATGTAGATCTTGCTCACGCCGAGCCAGCGGCGGAGCACATACACTGCTGTCCGGGCCGTGCCACCGCCACCAACAATCAGCGCGGGTTTTCCCTGGAAATGCGCGGCGCCATTAGGTGACCCCTGCAGCAATGCCTCGCGAATGCCAATGCAGTCTGTGTTTGTGCCGACGTACCCGGTCTTCCCGTCTGTGTCTTTGCGCAGGAAGATGGTGTTGCAGGCACCGGCTTGTCTCGCGTCTTCGGTTAGGTCGTCGAGGTGCGGCATGATGGCTACCTTCCACGGCATGGTGACGGACGAGCCGACGAATTTCGGGTTTGCTTTGATGGAGGAGAGGAATGTGTCGATGGTGGGGGACTGTGTGTAGGAGGAGCCATTGGGGGATGGGCTCGAGAGAGGGATCTGGGTCCAGTTTAGGCCGAGAGCGTTGTAGACTGTTTGGTGGAGGGGTGGGGAGAGGGAGTTGCGCAACGGGTGGCCGTAGAGGTAGGCGACACCGTCGCGGTCGGAGGGGATGGTGATGGATTCCATGTTGAGGGAGAGTATGTTCTTCTTCTTGGCCTTTTCCAGTGATTGTCGAGCGGCGGCTATTGCAGGAAGGATTGGATGGGATATTTAATGCAGAGGGAGTGTTTAGCCGGCGTTGAGGGGACGGTGGAGACTCGGGTATACGCTTTGCCCACCAGACGTGGAAGAATCTGCACTCGCTTAATCAGACCCCCGTGGGGATTTTTTGCTCAATTTAATGTAATCTGGGATTAGGTTGTGGACTGAGAGATAAACGCTTTCCCCGCAATGCCGGACTAGGGGTCTGTTGGGATTTCTGCGAATTCATCCTTTATCCAGCCAAGGCTTGACTGTCCTTCCCGGCGTATATATACCTTAAATCCTTCGCCGGTTTTCTTCTCTCTTCCGCTCATCCACCTCTCTCCCTCCCTCCCTCCCTTCTTCCCTTTTGTTTGAGTCGAATACTCTATAGAGACTCACATCATGTCCATCCTCTCCCTGGTCGAGGATCGACCAACCCCCCGCGAGGTCTACAACTGGCGCGTGTATCTCCTGGCCGCCGTCGCCTCCTTCACATCATGCATGATCGGCTACGACAGTGCCTTTATCGGCACCACACTGTCTCTGCAGTCCTTCAGAGATGAGTTTGACTGGGAGAATCTCAACAGCGATCTCGTCTCCGCGAACATTGTCTCTCTCTACCAGGCCGGCGCCTTCTTTGGCGCTCTCTTCGCCTACCCCATCGGTCACTTCTGGGGCCGTCGCTGGGGTCTGATGTTTTCTGCCTTGATCTTCTTCCTCGGCGCGGGCATGATGCTCGGTGCTAATGGTGATCGCGGCCTCGGATTGATTCTTGGTGGCCGTGTGCTCGCCGGTATCGGAGTCGGTGCGGGCTCCAACATCTGCCCCATTTATATCTCTGAGATGGCGCCTCCTGCCATTCGAGGACGATTAGTCGGTGTGTATGAGCTTGGTTGGCAGCTCGGTGGTGTTGTTGGGTTCTGGATTAACGTATGTCCTGCAATATCTTTTTTTCTGCAACACATACTAACTACAACAGTACGGCGTCGACGAAACCCTCGCCCCAAGCCACAAGCAATGGCTGATCCCCTTCGCCGTGCAACTCATCCCCGCCGGCCTCCTCATCATCGGCGCCCTCTTCATCCGTGAATCTCCCCGTTGGCTGTTCCTCCGCGGCGACCGCGAGAAAGGAATCGAAACCCTCGCGTGGATCCGCAACCTCCCCGCAGACCACATCTACATGATGGAAGAAGTCAGCATGATCGACCAGTCCCTTGAGGCTCAGCGCGCAAAGATCGGCCTCGGCTTCTGGAAACCATTCAAAGCCGCCTGGACAAACAAGAGGATCCTCTACCGCCTGTTCCTCGGCAGCATGCTGTTCCTCTGGCAGAACGGCTCCGGCATCAACGCCATCAACTACTACTCCCCGCGCGTGTTCGCCAGCATCGGCGTCACCGGCGGAAACACCAGCCTGCTCACGACTGGTATCTTCGGCGTCGTCAAGGCCGTGATTACATTCGTCTGGCTCTTGTATCTGATTGATCACATGGGCCGCCGCCTCCTCCTCCTCGTCGGTGCCGCGGGCGGCTCCATCTGCCTCTGGTTCGTCGGCGCGTACATCAAAATCGCACAGCCCGAAAACAATCCCGAAGGAACCTCCCTCGACGGCGGCGGCATCGCCGCCATGTTCTTCTTCTACCTATGGACCGCCTTCTACACGCCGTCCTGGAACGGCACCCCCTGGGTGATCAACAGCGAGATGTTCGATCCGACCGTTCGATCGCTCGCGCAAGCCTGCGCCGCGGCGTCAAACTGGCTGTGGAACTTCCTGATCTCGCGCTTCACGCCGCAGATGTTCACGGAGATGGGATACGGGGTGTACTTTTTCTTCGCGAGCTTGATGATTCTGAGTATTTTCTTTGTTTACTTCTTAATTCCTGAGACGAAGGGGATTCCGTTGGAGAGTATGGAGACGCTGTTTGATAAGAAGCCTGTTTGGAAGGCGCATGCGATGCTGTTGCGGGAGATGAGGGCGGATGAGGAGCGGTTTCGGCATGATGTGGAGGAGTCGCAGTTGAAGGAGAGGACGAAGGGGGTGCATGTTGAGGAGGCTTAGGTTTCATAGCTACTGCGGAATTAATATGGTGGTGGGATGAAGGTGTATATATGACTGGTCTGATTGATTGAGTCTTGACATGGATATATATAGCAAGGTAGTCTAGTATATAAGTCACTCTTTGCAGTACCCTCCCTTCTATCTTTTCTAACAAGTATCTCTAGCAGTAATGCGTGGCTTTCTCTGCGCCCTCAGGCGTGTATCTGCCACATCATCACCCGTGTATTCGAATTAGTAGTTCCATGCTTGCTAGGGCGAGATCTGTCGGAATAGTATATGAATGTTCCACAACACCTACAGCACAACATCGTCTACAATAGGAGGTACAATCTATAATACGCAACCCAACAACCTCTCATTCTTACGCATCACCAACCTCAATCTCAACCGCCCTCCCACTCTCCAAGCTCTCCCTCACCCCCCTCACAACCCTCAACGCCCTAACCCCATCCCCAACACTACACTCCACCTCCTCCTCCCCCCTAACAACCCTCACAAAATGCTCCAACTGCGCATCAAACGGCTTCACCCCAGCCCCCAGCACAGGGACCTTCTCAACCCCAATCTCCCCCTCCCACCCCATAACTTCCTTCCCCTCATAACTCCACCTCGTCAAATCCGGCACGCTCAGACTCCCCCCCGTCCCAAAGATCCGGTAGCAATCACTCGCCGACTCCTCAGGATTAACACCGGGCAAGCGCGGATTCTCCCGCGTCCCCGTCTCGAAATTCAACGGCGACGGAACAACATCAGAGATCAGAAATGTTCCGACAACGCCGCTCGCGAAGCGGAACGTTATCGCGGCGCCTTCCTCCGCTGTATGGCGCGGATTCTGCTCCACGCGCTGTGGGGCCGTGCCTTCGGCGTAGACTCGCGTTATCGGACCGAGGAAGAACATGAGGAGGTCGACGTCGTGGATTAGGTTGATGCCCAGCACGCCGCCGGAGGATTTCTCGGCTCGCCAGGAGCCTATCGGGGGCGCGAAGTAGGAGTCTGGTTTCTGGGTTGTCCAGAGGCCGGAAACGGCGATGACAGTGCCTAGTTTGTTTTGGCTTAGGAGGGATTTCGTGGTGAGTGCGTAGGGGTTGAAGCGGCGGTGGTGGCCGACGAGGATTTTCAGGTTTTTGGATCTGGTTGAGGGGGAATTGAGGGATTTGAGGAGGTTGGCTGCGCTCTCGAGAGAGTCCGATACGGGTTTCTCGAGGAGGATGTGGATGGAGTTTTCTAGGAGCTGGTTGGCGATGGCGACGTGGGTGTGGTTTGGGGTGCAGACTATGGCGGCGTCCGGGTATGGGATTCTGTTGGCTTTTGAGTCGGCGAGGAGGGACTGTAGGGAGGGGTAGAGGGGGACGTTGAATTGGGATGCTTGGGGCGCGGCGGAGGGGGAGGGGTCGATGAAGGCGAGTAGGGTGGTTGCTGGGTTGGTGAGGACGGATTGGGCGTGGCGGGGGCCAATGAGGCCGGCGCCGATGATGATGATGTGGATTGGTAGGGAGCTCATTTTGTCTTTTGGTTGTTAGTCTAATAGGTGTGATTGAGGTGCAGACAGGTACAGCCAGGTACAGGGGTTGAGGACATGTGCGGGGGTTCTGTATATGACGGGTTGGAAAGTGATTTGACAGATGGAGCCCGGGTCTGTCGGATTCGAAGCGAGATCACAGTGCAGGGCAGGGGCCTCGGTGGACCCAGAGCCCGTGGGGATCATTTCCCCAGTGCCCTGCCCTGTGCATGAAATCTGAAGGATGGATGGGGATGTGGAGGAGCCCGCTGCCCTGGAGGCCGTAGGGTTGCGGGCAAAACGCTCTCCCGGCAGTCCCCCAAGATCATTTACCCGGTATACTGAGGTGATCATGATATCGCCGTCTTCAAGCGAAATGCCCTTGAACTGGTCATTTCCTCCAAATAAATCCTGTCAAACCCCCCTGCAGTTCTAGGCGCTCTAAAATCTGACATATACGATCTTCGTCTCTTCAGCTGCTCCCGTCAAGCCACAGCCAAAGCAAACATCAGGGTAGTCGAGAGAGTACATAACCCCCCCTCACCCAGAGCTCCCAAAGCACCACCCAACATCCATCCTTATCCCTCTAAAAATCTCTACACAATCTACTCAAAATGACAAACCTCAAAATCGGCATCCCCACCATGTCCCTCGGCCGCCCCGGCCTCCACCCCCTCGACAGCAAACTCCGCGACGCAGCCACCCAAGGCTTCGAAGGCATTGAGCTCTTCATCGACGACCTCACCCACCACGCAAACACCCAATTCGCTGGCTCCCTCCATTCAGCCGCAAAGCACATCTCCGCCCTCTGCAAGAACCTCAACCTCACAATCATCTGCCTGCAACCCTTCGCCTTCTACGAGGGCCTCCTCGACAGAACCCAAACCAACACCCTCCTAACCGAAAAGCTACCCCTCTGGTTCGACCTCGTCGACATCCTAGACACAGACATGATCCAGATCCCCGCGAATTTCCTCGCAAATGACCCTAACACAAACGAACCCCGCACAACGGGGAATCTAGACGTCATCGTCTCCGACCTGCAGACAATCGCGGATCTCGGCCGGAGCAGGAACAGGAACATCCGCTTCGTATACGAGGCGCTCTGCTGGTCGACGCACGTCGATACATGGGAGGCAGCGTGGAACGTCGTCTCGCTCGTGAACAGAGATAATTTCGGGCTGTGTCTCGACTCGTTTAACCTCGCGGGGCGAATCTACGCGGACCCGGAGGCCGTCAGTGGGAAGACACGAGACGCCGAGGAAGCAACCTCGAAATCCTTGCAGCTCCTCCTCGACAAGGCCCGAGATGGCACCCTAGACGTGAGCAAGATCTTCTACATCCAGCTCGTCGACGGCGAGCGCCTGTCCTCTCCCCTGACTGCAGACCACGAATTCTACGTCCCCGGCCAGCCGGCACGGATGAACTGGTCGCGGAACGCGAGGTTGTTTCCCTGTGAGGAGGAGAGGGGTGGGTATCTCCCTGTGCTGGAGTGTGCGCGGGCGTTTTTGGAGATTGGGTTTGAGGGGTGGGTTAGTTTGGAATTGTTTTCGAGGACGTGTAATGATGCTGATGTGGGTGTGCCGCGGGCGCATGCGGAGAGGGGGATGAGGAGTTGGGGGAGGGTGGTGGAGAGGTTAGGGTTGGATGTGGCTGTTCCGCCTGTGAGGAGGGAAGAGGAGAGGGGGCCGGGGGTGAGTAATTATGTAGAGAGTGGGGAGGGGGTTGTGATGCATCGGTTGTAGATTTGATATCTGCTGTTCATGGACTAGGGTTTTTTGATATTGGTTGTATACTGCGTAATGTGTATAGGGAGCATCTACATATATGATTTCGGGCGTATGAATATATTCCTTCCTAACCTAGACTAAGCGAACACATTTTTAAAGGAAATCCATTATTAAGAATAAATGCAATGCACGCTGTTGAAGACCCCGTTGCAAAGTGCGGCGCGTTGCGAATCTACCGTAGTCAAAAGAATGTTGAAACCCAATAACCTCGTAAAGTAAACCACTAAACCTCCTGGGCCCATCTCCTCTCCCTCAGCGATAACTCCTTCTCGCCCCTCGTCCCGTCCGTCTCTGCCCTCCACGCGTAGTACTCGTCCAGTCGTAGTTCGGCGTATGACGCGTAATCGAAATCAATCTGCGAGATTTGCGCTTGGATGAGCGCCCAGATGCCCCTATACCAGTCAGCATGTCCTGCATAAGATAGATATATGGAGAGAGGGGATATGACCCACCAATACAACCCCGGCAATCCCCTAAACCGATCCACATCCTCAAATAACCTCTCAACAATACCTTGTTGTTCCGTCTCGGAAATCCCCTGATGCTGCGCATAGCTCGCGACATACTCCGTCAAGAACTGCCGCCGCACACTCCGTGTCGGCATCATGTTATAGTCGCAGTCGAAACCACCCCATTCGGCAAAGTGGTTTGCAATATCGAAAGCGGCGGGTGACGGGGTGGCGTATTCGTAGTCGATAAAGTTGACTTCTTTAGGTTGAGGTTTGCTGGTTGTGGCGCCGTTTTGTTGTGAGGAGGGGAGGATGATCACGTTTCCGCAGAGGAGGTCGCAGTGGGCGAATACGAGCTATACAGTGTTAGTTTGTGTGTACACCAAATCAGTACAAAGGACGCACTCCGTCTTCGCCTAGTCCGGTATCGTTGTCAAACTCGCGCACGACACGCTCGAGCTCGGTCTGTAGACTCCGTCGGCGCTGGCGCTGGGCGTCTGTACTCGTCGGCAGCGCGAGGATCCATTTCTGAAGAACAGACCACAGATTCGGCTTTGGTCGCCGGGACTCAATGACCTTCAAGTCATCCGTTTTAACAGGCTGGCTGTCCGCGGACACTTCTACAGAGTCTAACAGGGAGGCCTCTTTTCGCGCGGGCGTCACTGCACTCGCCGCACTAATCGGGAGAACAGCATGCCACTGCCCAAGCCTCTTGGCAACACCGCGCCAGACGGGCTCAGTAACCAAATCCTCAGCGGTGGCCGGACGGCCCCGAATGAAGCGGTAGAGCAGGCCGTTTTTAAACCGCGCCAGGAGCGGAGGGGCTAGGCCATATCTAGCGAGAAGAGCGTGCGAGTTCGTTTCTCCTGTAGATGGACCATTCTACTTAGCACATGTCGCATTGGGCAGGATGGATGGGGGTGTCCGGTTCGGCATGCATACTTTCGCGGTCTATGAGGATCTCTGTGTGGTTACCGTACGCTCGCATCAGTACTGCATCCTTGTCTATTTCCTCCTCCGTCAGGCCTTCCTTTCGGTTTATGGCTTTGAAGAGCTGGTTCTGTTAGTCTTGGAGTATATCTGTGCTGTTGGGTACACACAGTGTTGGTGATTCCGTCTGTAAAGCGAACGAACTCGATTCTGTTTTCTGGGCCCTCCCAGTGGGGGTTCAGCGTGAGAATGAGTCGGAGGGCGGAGGCTGATGAGTCGGCATGGTTGTAGGATTTTGCGATGTACCGAGGGGCATGCGCGATGTCCGTTCCGTTCGAGCCCATTTTGAGAGCGACCGATCGCGAGGTGTAGAGGGAAAGACAAGTCTACATCAGAAAGTTAGCACGCGAGGCAACTGAGGCAATGGCAAATGGCAAATGGCACTGACAGTACCAGGGTACCCCACGGTTAGAGGCTGGCGCACGGGTCAGGTACGAGGAAGGCAAATAGGCACCAGAAATTCTCAACAAGCACAGCGGCCGGCGATTGAAACTGTTGACACAATTTGCTGTACGGAGAAGGTTGTTGCTAAGAAATGTCGAAAAGGGGGAAAAGAAAATAGGACGATTGAAAGGGGGGATCCAGACTTTCTTAGAGGAGAGGATGTCGTCAAGTCCTCGCCTTAACACTAAACGGTGAGTTGGTCTCGTGCCTGCTTGTCTGTGATTGGAGCACTTGCCCCCTCTTTGTAGTTGAGAACTTTAGCAATCATCCTTATTGATGCAGTCACGAGCAACCTGCGGGTGAGAACTTACTTCATAGTACTTTTAAACGCTGATACCTAGGTCCAGGCAAGATCTCCGGATGCCCCTCGCTTACTCCGTATGGTTGTGGGCGTGATGGCTGCATCATGGGGCTTGCAATGCCAGGAGAACGTCAGCCCAGAAGGGAATGGCCTCTCGCGCTAACCCACCAGGTAAAGAATTCACATGTGATTCTCCTCTTATTCTGCCAGCAGTTACCGCACTATCACCTGACCTTCCAGCCCTACCCTACTTCCCTTTCCAGCCATTTCCAAACTCCAACCCGTCAAACCGATCAAAATATCCGAAACTAACCCAAACCATGCTAGTCGCTCCGACGGCCTCACCTACAAAAAGCCTCCTCATCCCT
The DNA here is from genome assembly GCF_047715665.1 of Aspergillus karnatakaensis. Lineage (NCBI taxonomy): Eukaryota > Fungi > Ascomycota > Eurotiomycetes > Eurotiales > Aspergillaceae > Aspergillus > Aspergillus karnatakaensis. Next base: position 218,148 of record NW_027395715.1, on the reverse strand, counting down.
CCACCATTTCCCTCTTTTTTTTTTCTTCTTCATCTATCATCAGTAGCGGTTTACATACCATGTAAATTCGTTAAAACCGGAGCTCCGCTACGGCGGCTTGCTGAGGGTTATTCTGACCTTCTGGTCAATGGGTTTCCTTCCGTTCCCGGCTCTGTAGAGCAAACTCTGCGTCTCCCTTTTTCCCATTCATATTATGGCTGGGCTAGGTTGTCTTTTTTGACTCCCCATGCGCTTTGGCTGTGGAGGGGGCGGAACATTCTGAATTCGAATTCCATATTTGTAGAATTGGATCTTCGTCGTCTGACGGGATCTCAGATGATTGTAGTTGTATGTCCTGCTGTCATGCTGTGGCATGCAACGTGGACGAGGCTCTTGCTCTCATGTCTTGTGCCTGAGGCTGCAAGTTCTATAACTACGTATTTGATCGGTTCTACCTGAACGATACGATTGTCTATCTGCCGAACACTGATGAACGTGAACAAACTACATTAAACGTCTCTCATGTCTATCTCGATATCGAAGTCGAGTTATGCCCGCCCGGCACTGCCAATCTGGATCCTCTCTCCAGTCCACCGGTCATCTTTCTTCAGCACCGGCCAGCTCGTCCCATCGCCCTTGACGAGCGTCAACTCCAGCTTGGTGCCCAACACACGGAACTTGGACTTCTCCGGATCAATCGGCGCAAACAGCTCGTAGGTATCTTTGTACCGCTTGTTATCCGTAGTCGGGAGATCGAGCGCAATGGTGTCCGTCGTGAAGTCGACCTTGGCGTTATCCTTGTCAATCTTCTTCAGATACAGCGAGACGTTCACCGACGTCGCTGTCTGGTAAAAGTCATTCCTGCAGTTATTAGCTTAGTCCAGCCGAAATGCGAAATGCCAACAAACCTGACTGTATCAACCTTCTCCTCACCAGCCGGCTTGCCCTTGCCGACAAACAAATGCTTCTTCTTCTCCGTGCACCCTTCAATTTTCAAGAACGCATCAAATTCCAACACCCGCCGCTTACAGCATGACCACCCCTTACTCCCCTCATGGAACACAGGCACTCCAGGGTGGAACACACACTTCTCCTCCTCCCTCGACACATCCGGGTTGTACGACGCATTGCACCCCTTCCGCCGACACGTAGCATTCTCTGGGATCGCAAGGTCAGGATCATCCGATTCAGGCTCTTCAGGCACGGGCGTAGGCGCATTCGACGGCGGCGGGATAGCAGGCGAGTGGGTAGCGACTCTGGGATTCGCGCTCTCCACTGGGACAACAGGAGCAGGCGCGGGCGCAGAAACTTCCGGGGCGGCCTTCTTCTCAGGCTTCGGTGTATCGTCAACAGTAGAGTGCTTCCCGGTCGTGCAGGGCGGAATCTCCATAAACTCCTCAAAGGTAAGCACGCGGGGCTTGCAGCAGTTCCAGCCTAGTGCGCGAGGGGCAAGATTAGCGGTCGTTGCGACAGAGCGGACACGACACTAACTCTGAGGGTACTTGCGAGTGACGGACCCCGTGCACCAGGACGGCTAGGCTAGAACAACAGCTAGGTACTTACCTTTTTGTCCTTCGTGAAAGACTGGTGGGCCGGGGTGGTAGACGCAGGGCTCGTCCGGGTCGGTGAAGACCTTCCCGCAGCCTTTGTGGACGCACTTGGTGGCCATTGCGGTGAGGATCGAGCAGATGGATTGGTATGATAGGGAACGACTGGGCGAGTGACGAGGAGGAGGTGGGAGAGAAGGTGGGGGGGAGGGAGTCTTTCAGAAGGGCTGATGCTCGTCACAGCCTAAAACAGTTTAGTCTGGGGAAGCTCGAAGGTTCCATCGAGTCGGGTGAACCTCTCCATCAACATCCACGCCATTCCTCTATCTCCATTGTATCAATCATAACATCGCGTATTACCTCCAATGCTTCCAACAGCACGCCTCCTGGCCGCTCGGGTCACCCTCTTCACCCGTGTTGGCTGCGGGCTCTGTGACACCGCAAAGAACACTGTCACCAAACTGCACAAACGCCGGCCATTCGACTACTCGGAAGTTGATATTATGGTTCCTGGAAACAAGCAATGGAAAGATGTTTATGAATTCGACGTTCCTGTCCTACATGTACAGTCTGCCAGCAACGGGGCTCTTTCCGACCCGAAAAAGCTGTTCCATCGCTGGACAGAGCAGGAGGTGGAAACGCTGGTTGACGACGCTGAAAAGCAATAAACGTTCGGCTTCGGACATCTTCGTCCGATATTCCAAGATCAATACCCCTGAACAACTTGAACCTTCCAAAGCCCGTCTTTTAACGCCAAAGCCTCGAGTCCGTCGGATTCAGCTTTGGCAGCGGCAGGTCACTGTCACTGTTTCAACAAATCAAAATGAGCTCAGACCTTGATATCGGGATAGCAATTATATCGTATATCCGTCTTTTCCCATCCCACACCTTTATGAACTGTAAGCAGATTTGTCGGGTCTACTTCCTTTTTGATACGAAGCAGCCGGGCATAATTCTCCTCTCCCCAGAACGACCGAATGTGGTCTGGCTCGAAAGGATCTGCTTCGTTCTGGTACGCGCCACCAGTGGGTGTGATCTTGCGGAGCGGATCTAGCATATCGTGCGTTGACTGCCAAATTCTCTCAACTACTCCCGGATCGGTGGTTGTGCCCTCGAACTGCCGTATATAGAGCACATGCCATAGCGAGTTGCACCAAGCAGGAGTTACGGAGGGCGCACCAGGGCCGCCTGGCAAGTCGCTCTCCGGTAGTGTACGGGAGTACAAGCTGGGGGTGACGGCGTACATCATCAAACTGGACGATGCGGTCGCATCTTGCTGTTGTGCTGTGTCTAGGATTCTATGCAGAGTGAATGCGAGCTGCTGCTGGTTGTCCCCGATAAAGGTCTCTCGGGGAACGAGACGAGAGGTGAAAGTAAACCCTGAACTGGGAAGAATCGCCCCCGACGAACCCGCAATGACACCTTGCAGGATTGTATGATAATCGCCGGTGATTACACTAGCATTGCCCAGGGTCCCTGTCTCGATTGGTCTGTTGGCAAAATCGATGAGTGGCTGCAGCGATTTCTGAGCTTCAGCCAAATCCAGCAATGCCGTTCCAAACGTGACCGCTGAAAGCCCACCGACCCAAGCAGGGTTGATGTACCCTCCCCAGCCTTCGGCTGCCCATCTCTCTGAGTTCGCGACTACAATGGCGAAGAACTCAGCAACGATACCCTCATCACGACTGTTGATGGAAATTTGAGCAAACTGTATGGGCTTCTTGGGATGCACCAAATATCCCACCTCGGTGACAACTGCAAACGTTCCACCACCTCCGCCTCGAAGCGCAAAGAAAAGGTCTTGATTCTGGCACCGATTGGCAGTGAAATATGTCCCGTTCGGCAAAACTGCCTTAATCTGCTGCACATTGTCCACGCCTAGGCCGAGTTCATTAGAGAGCATACTATGCCCGCCTCCAGCCAGCCAGCCGCCCGCGACGCCAACACCATTAGATGTACCTCCAACAGCCCGATAACCGTGAGCATCAGCAAACTCATACACCCCTTTGAACTGCTGCCCAGCACCGAAGGTTATCACATCACCGACCGCGCCCGAACACCCGTCCGGGACGAATGCTCTAGTAAGCTCGATAGGAGGCTGAATATTATGCACCCTGAACAATTAGCACCAATGCTCCTACCACAAAACGGTCCCGATACATCGTAGTAAAACTTACCACAGCCCCAAACTCCCCGGAACCGAACTCCTCCCTAGATAATCATGCCCGGTATTCTTCACAACAAGGCGCAACCCCTGCTCCCTCGCGAATTGCAGCGTCTTCTGCACATCCTCCACACTCCTTGCTTCGACATACATCCACGGCACACTACCCTGTCTGCACTCTCTGGTGACAGGCGTAACCAAATCAGGAACCGTATACCGCATCGCACAATTCTCCCCCGTCGCCGCACACCCCGCCCAGTTCGACGTGGTATACCCGCCAAAATAATCCGAAACAAACAGCGGGTCGCCTCGGCCCTGTTGCAGAACGTCACACTCCTTTGTATTCACCGTCTGTATGGCCCAATTGTCTTAGCCAAGCGAATTTGGATTGAACGTTGGATAGTGCTGGAATTGTATGCAACGCGCCATCCATGATACGTACCTGCTCTTCTCCATTGTAGGTGGTATAGCAAGGCGCAAGCATGGGTATGCCATGCCTAAGCCTGCCAGAGACGGTCTCGTTGAATCTGTCCCAGTGTGTCTGTGGAACTGAGAGAATTGACGCATAGTCTGCCGTAGAGACGAGGTGACAGGCGGCTAGGGTGAGAAGCAGAGCTGCCATTGGAATGGATAGCTTGAGTAGTAATGACAACGATCAGTTGCAGATGGTTGTCTGCTCTAACCATCTGTCGATACTTATATCTGGGCAGAGAAGGAAGGACGAAAGGCGGGGAAGGGCGAAAGGAAGGAGGGGGGGGCTCGGCGATACTTCAGCGCTTCAGCTGGATTTTTTATTTGCAGCTGGGATCGCCGGACTACATGAACGCACTGATTTATCCTTTGTCGACATGCAGCTTCGAAGGAAAACCGGTTACGCATTGCGTGCGGAAGGAAAAGACGGTCAGACGAGCTATCTCCATGTGCAACAACAGACAGATGATCAACCATCACTCATAAACCGGCTTGAACAACCTCAACCCGCCCGCCCTAAGTCGAACCCTCATTCCATAAACAAACTCTCCAATCCGCCGCCCCTTACTACAGCTATCAAACAACTTCTCAATCTCCCTCTCCACCTTCGACCCCTCCCCATCCCACTCCTCATGATAGTCCAACACCACAATTGCCGGAAAGATCGCCCCATGCATTCCATACTCTCCCGTGTACGGATGCAGGAATGTCGGAAGAATCTCCATGATCCGCGCACAGCACCGCCGCGCATCAGTCTCGTACAAGCCCTCCTCAAGCCCAAGACCCAACTCTCGGGGCTCATTCTCATACCCGCAAACAACCTGGAAGACTCCATACACCAGCACCCCGATAGTCCAGTACCCGATCATCGCGTGCGCCGCGATGAAGTGCTCGAAGACCTGGCTGGGACTCACGCTCTCTGGATCTGGGATGATGGGATTACAGGCGGGCGCGTGCTCGAGGATCCAGTTGAGCCATTGTTTCTCCAACCGCCAGCAGTGTCGGATGAGGGTTTCGCGGTGTCTATAATCTTCGTCTGGTGAGCAGGACCGCAGGAGGTTGAGCTCGACGAAGAGCGTGGGTATTTCGGCGAAGATGTCGCCGAGGATATCTTTTGGGGTTTTGGGCGTGATGCTCCAGGGGATGGTTTTCCATTCGGGGGTGTTAAGAATGGAGTGTGTGCCGCTTACCAGGGCGGAGGCGATCTTTATAGGATTTCGATTAAAGGAGCAGGGGTGGGGGGTTGCTGTGTTAATAATGAACGTACCTGGGTGTTTCGATCGTCTGCGAATAACTGGTGAGCGAATCCAGAGGTATAGTTCTCTGGCCCGCGAGAGAGGAGAAAGCGCATGCCGCCTTTGATGTGGGTGTGCCATTTTCTCACCTGCCCTTGGTGGTCCTGCAGGTCATGACCGTGCAGGATCTACAGCTCAGCTCAGCCTACACCTCCTCCAAGCCAGAACCTTGGAACAACATGTGACATACCTCGTAAAGCCAGAGCAGCCGCACACTCGCCAGATTTAAATCACTCGACAACACATCCATCTCCCCCAGCTGCCCTGCCACAGCGGCCATGGCTTCCCCATGTAACTTCACACTCCCCTCCACCATCCACCGGTTTCGGCGGTCTCTCTTGCCTACACTCGCCAGCGCAATCGCCAACAGAACCTTCTTCAGCGGCGCCGCAGACTGTCCAATAACTTAAAAAACACATGCAGATCATTCATCCAGACTCCACCCGTGTACTTCTGCGAGTCAACCGGCAGCGCACGGCCGTTTGGCAGGTACTCATTCCAGAACAACCCGAGGTACTGCTCCTGATATGCCGTCCGGGCTAGCGTCTCTGCTAACGTGATCTCGCTTGGTTGCGGGGGTAGCGTGTACCGCTTATCCGGGCCCGTCTCACGCGTCATATTCACCCAGATCGTGGAGCGGTCATAGCCGTCGCAGACAAGGCTGGACTTGCGGCATTGCCCGCAGAAGGGGCGCGCAAGGTCGCACCACATTACGAATCCTAGTCAACACGTTTGGTCCCAGTACTGGCCTGTGCGTCGCATACGGGGTAGGGTTAGGGAGTATGATAGGGTAAACGCACGCCCTTCTTCCTGCGGCGGCAGGTATTGCAACCCTTGGACTTCCCAGGCACACCAACCATACCGTCAGTAAGGAGAGATTGAGTTCGTGGCTGCACACAAAATGAAGGGAGTGGCTGATTAGATGTCTGCAGTGTACGCAAGTTGCTTCCATTGGGGGTTTAGCTTGCTTTTTCTGTCCGACACTGCAGGAATACGAGTCTTATTTGTACTCCGGCAGTGGGTTCCCCTCAGCTGAGCCAAGGGTCTAGTCTCTGGGCTAGCAAGAAGCCAAGGAAATAAGGTGAGTCGGGCACTGTTGATCCTGCGCATCTTGCTTCTGTATAGGGTTTAGCGTGCCCTCAGCCCTATGCTCGTGCCTGCGGTTCTGTATACAGATCGATCAAAATACTTCGTGCTCGGCCTCCTCAAAACGTCTATTCAAGGTACGGCTGAGGCCCGGCCAAGAGGCTATGGGGAAATCTCAGCTCGGGGAGTATACCGTGTTGATCACTGCGCCTCGAAAGGGGAAGAGCTCCCATGCCACCGTGCTTTCCCTTGGAGTACTGTCTTTACTGTCTTAATGAATGGAGCACCAACAGCCTTCAACTTATCTTTCTATTCTCCTGCTCTCTATCCATCAAATCAAAGAGCTCCTCCACCGCAACAATGGCCCACGTAGCTTTCTTCCTCGCTTTCCTTGCCCCTTACTCCCTAGCAACTCCCGCCGGAACATGCAACCCACACTACCCCGAGATCAAGAACCTCGTTTCCTTCGGTGACAGCTATACCGACGAGTCCCGCCTCGACTACCTGTTCTCCAACAATTTCACCCCCCCTCCACCAGGCACCATCCTACCCGAGCGCAACGAGACCGCCAGCGGCGGCTTCGTCTGGCCGCGCTTCGTCGCGCAAAAGACCTCCGCACGCACCCTCAACTACGCAATTGGAGGATCAACCTGCTCGCCGGACGTCGTCGAGCGTCCAATCCCCATTCCAGACGCCGGTATGTTCGGCACTGTCCTCGGCACGCAAGTGCCGACTTACCTCGCGGATCTGGAATTCGAGAGCGAGCTGTATGGGCCTCAGGGCCGCAAAGCCGAAAATACAGTCTACACGCTGTGGATCGGGACGGCACGAACAGTGGGTTCTTGTACGGCGAGAACGTCCCCGGGTCGACTCTGTCGGAGCTTGTCGAGTGTAACTGGAAACTCTTTGACACCGTCTATGGAACCGGCGGCCGCCGTTTCGTTGTTTTTTCTACTGTCCCTCTTGAACAGGCGCCAGCCTACAATCCTGTAGAGCTTGGTGGTGCGGCGACACGCTCACTTGGATGGATAAGGTCTCTGGCGGACATAAACAGACGCGCTTTGCGAGGAAGATGGCCGAGTATAGCACCAGCGTCAACACAATGCTGCATCAGAGTATTCCCTTCCATGGGGGCATTGCGAAGCGCTGGCCCGGCGCGACGGTCACCTTCTTCGATGTGCATGCGCTCTCGCTGGATATTTTTGCTGATCCGGAGGTGTATTTGGAGTCTCCAGCGGAGTTGACGGAGTACTATCGACTATTTTGCCGGGATAACGAGAGGACGGACTGTGTATATAACGAGAAGGGAGGGCCGGCATCTCGGTACTTCTGGTTTGATGAGTTGCATCCGAGTGAGAGAGTTGGTATGTATCTTTTTTTCTTTTCCTTCTTTTTCTTGTCTCTATTGCTTGAATTCGTGCAATGTGCTGATGATGAACTATAGAAGAAATCATCGCGGATGAATTCATCAAGCTGCTAAAGGGGGAGACCAAGTATTCGAAGACATACAGGCTCTGAGAGTACGGACAAGTTCGGACTCCTGATCATGAAGATCCAGTCTTCAGGACTTGCAGTGACTGTATCCATCTACTTGATGTAATTGTATATTTACCTGCAGTGATGCATTGGGTGTGCACTGTGGAGGAGACACCTGATATACGGATCCACGTGAAGGGAACTCGGGCATCACTCCACTACGGTTCCACAACACCAGAGACTATAACTAAGTTAATCATTAAGAGAATATAGTTGACTTCTATCCAGCTCACATGAAAAGGTCATGAAACCCCTTTTGCCGTCAACATAAATATCAACATACATAACTGTACAAAAAGTATCTTTATTCATATCATATCATATCCAAGAAAATGTATCTGTATATCCATCATCATGATCATCAAAATCTACCCTTAAGGAAGACACACACAACAACCCGGAAGAATGCTCAAGGGTATAAGGAACAACAAGAAAGAAAATTAGACATCATGCTCTTTCATCGCACTCGTCACCTCCCCCTCCACCTCAACGTCTACCTCTACCTCCTCCTCAGTTTCGTCCTCATCGCCAACAACCTGCTCACCCCCCTCAACGCCATCATCAAGAATCATCTGCACCTCCTTAACGGGATGCAGCAGCATCGGCGGAAGACACATCCTTCCCTCACCAGCAAGCTCTTCCTGCTCGCCACCATCATTATCAACCTTATAGCCGAGCCAGCGGCGCCACAGATTCGGCGAGAACCCCGCGCTGTAGAACCAGGTTGTGCCGCGGAAATTGTGCTCGCGGTCGCCGAAGATGGAGGTCCTTGCGCCCCCCGAAGCGCCGTTGCGGCCGGCGTTGAAGACGCTCTCGAGGTACTCGGTTGGCCAGTGGCGGTCGATGTAGACGGAGTGCGGGACGTAGACGGCCTTGAAGCCGTGGTGCAGGGCGGTGGTTGCGGGCCACATTTCGGAGAACATGGTGTGGCGCTTGAAGACTGTTTCCTTGTGCATGGTTTGCAGGAGTTTGCGGGAGAGGCGGGACGCGGAGATGATTGCTGCGCGGCGGGGTGGGAGGCCGGTTTCGCGGTTGTAGCCTGTGACGTCGTCGCGGAGGAGCCAGGTTGTGCCTTCGGGGTCGAAGAGAGGGTTGAACACGATGAGGTCAGCTTCTTCGTTGACACCCCAGTCGTATTTGTCTTTTTCTATGGTGGTGTTGGGAATGCCCTCTTCGTCTACTTCGAGGATGTCTTGCTCGTCTGGGCGGATAGGGCCCCAGACGAACTTGTCGCCTTGTCGTTGGGGGGCTTTCTCGCCTTTTGCGAAGTCGTGGTTGGCGCCTGCGCTCCACATGTTGTTAGGGCTATTGGTGCCGATCTCGGTCTGGACACGGACCATCTGGCGGAAGTCATCCCAGGACCCGTGGACGGACGGGATGTAGAATCGAGAATTCCTCTCCCACAGCCCTCGTCGTGGCTGCTGTCGGGCCCAGTTGACGACCTTGTCGAAGAGGTGGTACCAATGGCCGGTGTATCTCGCATCCATTTCCCAGTTCCAGTAGTAGTCGTATTCAGGATGTCGGTATGCAAAGTATTGCATTGGCATGAAGGTGCTGCGGTACACTCCATGGACAGACAACCCACGAGCCCATGTCTCCTCCATTCCTGGGTACACAAGTGCCATTTGCTGTTCCGACCACAGCGTACCCATGCCATGAAATTCTTCCGGAAGAGCGTCCTTCAGCACTCGGTCGTATGTGTTATCATCCGCCCATATCTGCAGATTCGTATCCTTGACGTGGACCAAAAAGTGAATAGTGTACTCTCCACCGGAGAGCAATGACAGTTCGGCGATGATCGAACGCAAGTATAGAATATCCTCTTCGGTATATCGGTAGTTGTGCCAAGTTCGAATCACAACCGCTGTTCGAGGTAAGCGGGTTTGGCTGTCCTCTGGGCTGTCTGTTCGTTCCTCGAATTCCGGGATTTCTGTTGGTTCTTTCACCTCAGCATCATCAACCGGCATGGCATTGAATCGGTCAGGTTGTAGTTCCGGCAGAGCAGCGAACCGGTGGCTATTGGCAGCCATGCATCGACTCTGGGCAGCAGCCCAATTAACACGGCGAAAGTCCACTGGCGGATAGTCGTCCCAGATACCCTCTGAGCCTTCCCTGTGGCCCTCTAATCCTGCACCGATGCCACCTTTTCTCGCGCTATACCCTAGACCGTACGGTCCCAGACGTCCGAAGCGGTCGAAACATATGTCATCTTGAATTTCAAGCATCTCATTGGATCCCATCACGGCATCAGGAAAGCCACGAGGCACGCCAGGATAGGAATGAACCAGAGGAATCCGCACTGTGCCCTCTGCATCCAGAAAGCAATCGTGCTTCTCGCCGTATGTTGCGATGTATTCAGGCGATGTGTAATTGGGGTATGGATTGAATGCGGAACTGGTGAATGGTAGGGGCTCTTCGCGGACCTCGATGCTCATAGTGCTTGCATTGACATCCTTGTCCGACATCATCCCCTCCGGGCTATCGTTCGGGTACTCCGCCACATTGTCCTTGCGCGCAACCAGTGTCCGTATTCCCCCATGGTATCTCCTCAGAAACGGGAAACTCTCCCATGTCGGTGGTCTTGATGGTCCTTTCGGTATCTCCAGGGGTGCTGGTGTAGGCTGTGACGAGATGGTGAAACGGAAGAGGGTAAGGATAAAGAGGAGGAGAGCGGAGAAGAGTGCTAGGCAGAGCCACCTCATGATCCTGTGAGGCACCCGATAGAAACCAATTGTCGGTCGCCGGCGGCTTGTGGCGGCGGCTGCTGTGTTCAACATGGGGTAATAGGAGGCTGCAGAGGAGGAGGACGCTATCGAGTCGTCACCACTGTCGGTGTCAAATGAGCTGCTGCTGAGGCTCCGGTAATGGTATTCTTTTCGGGCATATTGTTTTTCGACGTCTATGGCGTCAATGCGACCGACGGGTCGACCGGGTCGTTTGGACCTCATGTTGTAAGGATTGTAGACCTCGGAGGCCCAACACAGATGTGGTATCAGGTGCCCGGGCTAAGTAGCAATCATCAACAGTTGTGTGTCGTCATAAAATTGCGAAGTCGTAGAAACTCGGGGACTGATGAAACGTTATGAAGATAAATTTGGAATGTTCACGATGCGGAGGAGACCAAGTGAGACAACAAAAAAGGCCCCGGCAACCGCAAGTATACTCCGAGGAGCCACTGTTTGTCGATCGGCGTTGCCAGAGGGATGTCCAGCGCTTGCGCACTAAAGCGGGCCAAGCCGTCTTGGCCAGGCCGATTGATCATGGTCAAGGTCTTAGTCTTACACGGTGACAACCCTCAATCATGGTAGTATCGGATATGGATAAACACAGCTGCTGCTGCGAAAAGCTAGAGTCTCTGAGTTCAAGCGAGATGAGAGGGAGGGAAACAAACCCAATGAGTTTGAGAATGAGGGAATTTCTCGTGACGTCCCAAAGAGTACTGGCGTATCAGCTTCACGCTAGTCCCGTTTTGGTCTGGCTGCTCCCGTGACTTGTATCTCGACTCATGCCTGAGGCTAACTACCTAACGAGCATCACTGTTGGACTTGATATTGGGCTGCTTGACCTGTTTCCTTCAAATCCTGCGCTCCCTTATCGTGTGCAAAGAGCCTATAGGAACCGGCCACAAATGTCTGCACTTGGCAAATGCTCACGAGGTCCATGACAAAAGCAATTCAAACTTTGGCATACTCTCACAACCGATCCCCTGCATTCTCACTGGCCTTGATTCACTGAACCCGTGCCTGAGCACAGCGCGAAGCCACGACTATCAGGCCTTATTTCAGTAGCTTCATGCGCCCCTAGGAGCCCATCCCGGTGCCTGCGGACAAAAGTCCTCCCCGCTCGCCAATCGTTGTGCGCGGGCTTCCAACTCCGCACCTGGTATCGAATCCCCCACAATCCTCCTACGTCAGCCATCAACCACACTCGACTTTTGTTGTCTGTCCGCAGTACCTCCGGAGCAAAGAGGTCTCACTTTGTCTTCAACATCGTGAGAACGATGCTGAGAATGTGGTTTCTGAGAGTCATAAAAGGAATGCTAACCATATCCACATACATCATACTGACGCCTCCCGAGCCTATCCGATGACCACACTCCAGAGATCCTCGTTTCCACGTCCACTTTCCCTCCAGATGGATACTAATGCCATGTTTCTAACTGGCCTGCACTGCCGACTTGCGGTGTGATGTAACAGTCTTAAGGTAATTCGCCTGGCAGTTTGCCTCAAGTCGAACCACGCTCTGCGAGACAGCTGGATCCGGATCTATAAAGACCTCTAACGAACATCACGACCAATGTTTTTGAGCGTCAGACAAGCTTCACATAGTCATCACAAGAACTAACAGACTCAGATACCAAGCTCATTTCCAAGGATGGTCCGTCACACCTCAAACTCTCCACTGGGGCTCCATCTAACTATACCAGGCAAGCAGCAACATCCTCCTCACGTCCCCAGACCACGGCGACTTCTCCTCCCTCGCTCTCTTCTCCGTCTTCCGCGTGCAGCTCGCCCTCCTCATCCTCATCCCCCTATCCTTCTATCTCATCCACACCATCCGCAAAGACTACCATGCCTTCCTCGCCCTCGGCCCCGGCGGCACCCCCTCCACACCCGCAGGCTACCTCCGCATCTGCATCCTCCGCCTCGTCACCCTCCGCGACCCCTTCGCACCCCCCTCAATCCCCGCAACCCTCCACCCCAAAACCGGCCTCCTAAACACCGCGACCCTCCCCACCCGCCCGGGCCCCCGTCCCACAGTCGCCGGAATCGCACCGCAGCGCCAGCTCACCCAGAAAGCCACACCAGCCATGTACGACGCCCTAGCCACGGAAATCCACCGCCTGGCGACCTCCCACCCGAAATCCCTCTACACCGCAACCTCCTGCTTCGAGAAACACAGCACGGGCATCTTCTACCGCCAACCCTCCATCCCAGCTCCTTCCTCTTCGTCCAAGACACCCAAACCAGCAAACACATCGCACAATCACCGCATCACCTGCAACGGCGAGGTCTGCCACTCGCACCCCTCCGACGGCTCCCTGCACCTGACCCTGCACCCGGCCGACGTGAAACTTGTCCTTGAGCGTGGCTGGGGCCAGAGACACCCGCTAGCACGGGATAGTTGGTGGTGGGTGACGAAGATCGTGCCGACGGGGTTCGTGATGATCTACGCGCCGAGAAACGAAGACGAGCTGAGGGTTGTGGCGGAAATTGTCAGGGCCGCGGGGGGGTGGGTTAGCGGAAAGGAGCTGCGGTAGGAATCATCATCCATCTATCTACTGAAAAGCTGTGGTGGTTGGAGTTGATTAGCGCCATCCATGTGCTGATGAAGGTAAAGGTCACGGTGACCAGGTACATATGGGTGACGATTGCTACGTAGATAAGAAGGTAATTTGAACGGGCACGACTATCTCCTTCTATTTAGTCTGATTTGGTTTATTATTGGGTTGTTTGTGATGACAAGGTAAATTGAGCGTGATTCTTTCTGTCTGTTTTCTGGTACTTGGGCCGTTCTTACGCTTTCTATGATTGATTTGGGAAATAATGAAGATGATATGTCTAATGCAATCTGTCTAACTCTGCTCTCGGGGATAAGGCATCATATGGAGGAGACACGTGCCTCGTTAATGAAGACGCCATGCGATGTCATGCAACGCTCTACCTCGGTCCAATTGCCTGCCTAATCATGGAAAGCCAGTGCCAAATGTATTCACACCAACGAGAGACCATAGGTCAAGAATGAGAATGAGAGCAGCATCACCGATTTTGTCTCGTCGATAAATGTAATCGTAAGGTAACGCAAGGCCGACGCCAAATTAAGAAGAGGGTGGAGATGAAGATGTAGAGTAGAGAGAGAGAAAAAGGAAAGCTAATAGCATACGAGAAAATAAAGAGCCGTTAGGAAACATACAAGCACCACCACGACGAATTTCGAATAGCAGCAGCACGGCACAGTCCCTTCCATGTTCCTAGTGTTCCTACCCTATTCCGATTGAAGGTGTTCTCTGTCGGCCCCCAGTTCCCCCTATCCATCATCACCCCAACTCCCAGTTCATTTGTCCATTGTCAAAAGTTCAGGTATCTATCCACACATCACGACTGGCGTCTCCGGGCGTCTAATCGCGGCCAGTCTTCCGCAGTGTCTCGGCGAGCCATTCGAGACCCTCGTATAGACCGTCACCGGTGGTGGCGCAGGTGGATTGAATGTACTAGACATCGTTAGTGGTTGTAGATAAATGGTCGAGGGATGACATACCCAGGGGCGGCGGGTGAGGCTTTGGAGACCGAGCTGCTGGGTGATCTCGGCAGGGCTCATGGCGTTCTATACTTGTTAGTATTCATATTCAATATGTTCGTCCAGGATACAGGCGGCATACAGGCAGATCTTGCTTGTTGGCAAAGACAAGGAGAAGAGCATCACGGAGCTCATCTTCATTCAGCATGCGCTGCAGTTCTTCCCGGGCCTCGACGATACGGTCACGATCGTTGCTGTCGACGACGAAGATGATACCCTGGGTGTTTTGGAAGTAGTGCCTCCACAGAGGACGGATCTTGTCCTGACCACCGACATCCCACACGGTGAATTGAATGTTCTTGTACTCGACAGTCTCGACGTTGAATCCTGCAGCAGGAAATAAAGGTTAGCGTCGCACGTTCTCTGGGCGCGCACAGACACAATTGACCGCCAGCAGGCCGACGGCCGGATGACATGCAAGGAGAGGGTGGGAGGTGGGAGACAACTGACCGATTGTGGGGATGGTGGTGACGATTTCACCGAGCTTCAGCTTGTAAAGGATGGTGGTCTTTCCGGCAGCGTCGAGACCGACCATGAGAATTCGCATCTCCTTCTTCCCCCACAGACGGTCAAACAACCTCGAAATGGCGATACCCATGTTGGCGGTGGCGAAGGCAGGTCCTCAAGGTCTAGAGAGAGGGCGGAGTTAGATCAAGGTTAAGGGTGAAGAAAGCGAAGGCAGTGGATTGCAAGACGAATGCGGCTGAATATCGGGAGATGAAGAAGAGGTCAAGGCAGGGTCGGCGCAGATGGAGAGGATGGGGGAATGGAAAAGGCGGACGGAGGGGCGTTAGGTGGTCACGCCGGGAGACCACCGTGTGGGAAGCGGGAGTCAGGGGTGAACTGATAGCCTTCCACCCTGAACGCGGTGGCGATGGACGACAAGCGAGAGAAAGACTCGAGCAAAGTGACAGGGATGGACTTACCAACAAGATAGGTGATGTCGGGAGACAGACGCTGAGGATGAAACGGTCGGACAGGTCAATAGTAGGACGCTGTTTTGTCGAGAGGTGGAATTTTTGGGTGGCCAGGAGTTGAATGCCAGGTCGAGAAATTCAGCCGCCGGCGTAGCTTCCGTCACTAACCAGCCTTCCTCTACTGATTGCAGCAAGCACCTGATGTGAAGTAAGTATATTGTTGTAGCAAAGAGTCAGAAAGTATTTCGTACGTATTTTTTGGTGTAAAACTACTATATCCATCCCCCTCCCCCCTCTCGCTGCAGTCCTATATAGCACCCAATGTCTCTGCCTACCTGAAGAGGACACGGTGTTTCCCGTCATGGCAGCGCTCGTCCACTCACTGGTTCCGACCACGAGTTGCGCCCATTGATCCCTCAATTCTGGGACTCGCTGCTCCAGAAAGGGCCCAGATTTAACTCGCTCTTTGTCTTCTGATAGGCTCCCATTCTATCCTTTGATCCCCAGTCGGTGGATCAGCCTCAACCTGGAGGTCTGGCTCAGGCTGATGCTCTGTCTCGTGCTCTCACATAATCGCTGCCGATTGCGTCAACCGGTCCACGCAGCTCGAAGGAGTAATGAGTATGAGGTCGGTTACAGTGCAAGTACGCTAAGTGGTACATCTATAGAAGGCTTTCGAGTACTCTGTACTATCACTAGGTTTGAGATATATAGTATTTGGCTCTAAGTTGCAGGGTCATGAAAATCATCCAGTCATGTGACCCGTGAGTGATGTGCTCCGAAATATATATCGCTTCCCTCTCCAAAGATCATTTCAAGTAACATCTTTATTGGGGCATACGATGTGAAATGACCCACAGTCATGATTGCCTTGAATCTAATAAAACCACTATATCTGGCGACTCAACAGCATACCCTAGCACATCAACCGCTATTTTATCCTGACCCTAAGCCTTGCTAATACACGAGCTCAAGACAAAGGATTCAGATCCCCATCCCCTCTCCGATCATACAATTTATTCTTACCCTTCCGGAAAAATGTCCTAAACATTGACCGATATACAGTCTTGCCCTCCACAGTATCACTAACATAGCCAAACAGCATGAGCACCATAACAGACAAAACGATGATCACCGCGAAAGCAACCCAATACTGAGCTTGCGTGTATATGCCCTTGACACCCGCAAGCTCGGTTGAGAAGTAACCAGTCATTAGACTGACTGGGAGGAACAGAATAGTAACCTTCGCTAGAAGGATCGTTATGCGCGTGAGTTTTTCGACGGCCTGAGAGTCTTTGAGGGCGATTAGGTTGAAGTTCTGTTTCACCATTAGCATTCATAATATTGGCAAGGAGGAGACGGGGAAGCGGCATACCAGGAATGTTAGCGACTCTTTCTCTGCCAGGCAGGTGTCAATCTCGGAAAGACAGTACAGCTTGATACGATCGAGTAACCTCTCGAATCGAGCCACGGCTGGTGGTCTTAAAGATACACCAACGTTCGTTTCCGGTGTCGTAGAGACACTCAGACTGCTGTGCATGGTCATTTGCCGGCGGTCGTGAACATCATTTTCCGAAAAGGTATGGCCGAATGGGAGTCTAGAGTGTGTTGAGCGGGCTTCGTCACGGAGCAAGCGCTGCCTCTGGAGGATGCGTGTCATGATAAGCTCGTAGCTCTGATATAAGCGCTTGAGGACCGCGAGTTGTCTGCCGAGCCAGTGGAGTTCGTCGATTAGGTCGACGACTGGTTTATTCAACATGTTGAGTCTCTGTACGGATGTTAGTATTCGAAAGGAAAGACGAGGGCAGGCTCCTACCAGACGATCAAGAGCAACGCCGTATTTGTGCTCTCGCCTCGCAACTAGCGCGTAGCTCGAAACCCAGTCATCGAAAATGTAGAAGAACAGGAGGCTCGGGCCGTCTTCTTGCTTGATACTGGCATTTTCTGGGCCCGAATCGTTGAACGGTCGGACTCGAATTGTGACTAGAGAGTCGCTCTCGGAAGATGCGGAGTGCTGTTTGGATACTCCGGCGAAGATTAGCTGTACGTTCCTTCGGCTGACCGCAGTGACGGCTTTCGATTCAGCCTCGGATGACGCTGTGAAGCCGGGATACGGATTCTCTTGAACAGAGAGTACAGTTCCTGGAAGGTCAGCGATAACCTTTAAAGGTGGGAGTTACATACCGTCATCAAATAGTATTAGCCATGTCCATAGCCGCCGGCCGTCTGGTAGTCCTTTTGCATTGGTCATGTCAAGATTGGGAACAACATAGAGAGAGTTATATCCTATACAGGTGTCTGCTGCTCCATTAGTGCCCAGGCTCGTTAAACGGAAAGCGACACATACACCTCGGGCCATAATCGGCCGAACAAAAGTGCCATATTTGATCCACGACATGTCCAAATGTGAGGCCCCTGAATGAGGCTGCGGCATGGACCTCTTTTGAACTTGGCATCTCCTTCATGGCATGTCCATCTTCGAGGTCTTCGTCAACTTCAACTCGGACAGGCTTAGAGCTGCTCCTTGACTGAAAGCTCTTTCTCGGAGCTAGAGCCGGAGTAGCGGGCTTAGATGGGCGGGCTACTGGGTTCGTACACATCATCCCCTGCAGTCGCTCGGAGACGCCATAGTAGTTGGTGATGGCCTATTTCTGTAAGCCCTGGCACATGAAGAAGCTCGGATCACGTACTCTGATTAGATCCTTTTGTTCTTCCGGAGCCCAAATGTTTCTAGATACCGATGTCAGCACTGGTGGGGCACTAGAGTTGTGTAACTCACATCCACCGTGTGCCAAAACATCTCGGCCTCTGAGAGATTGTTAGCACTTATTCAAAAATCATTTACCGCATGACACAGACATTATGGGTTAGCAAGGCAGTTATATCCGGCTGCTCCAAATTTACAGCACACCAGGCATCCTCGTTGCCGAAATCTAAGACAAAGTTTCGAGTCTGAACGTTGCGTAACAGCGACAAGTAATTTCGGAAATGTAACCCTTCATCAATGTTGTTGAATCTCGCAAGAATATTTGGATTGTCTGGGAAGCTGCCGTAGTATTCGTGAGCGGTCATCAAGCTTCGCACAGGGGGCGCCTTCGACATGGTGTTGCTGGTCAGCCTCCGTCGAGTCTGAGTCTTAATGCAAGTGAATTGACCCCTTCGATTTCAGCAGAGAGGCAATTTCAATCATCAGATAATGCAAAAATAATTCGAGGTTCTTTACAGTTGCACGATGTGGAAGGGATGATGCTGAATGCACGCGATCAGGTGTCGCTTGAAATGACCCAGGTCAGTTGAGCGCTTAGGCGCTGACCATCTTCAGCCTCCTAGGGGCATTTATTGCCGCCAGCCTAATGCTTGTTCACTCCATCACACGAGCCTTTCCTTTCGACATATTTTGAGTGTGGCGTTCCTCGCGATTCGAAGACAAAATCATGTCCACCGAGTCATCGCGCTTTCGAGATGTCCTCATCCTACCAAAGAGCGTAGGATGTCGGATGTCAAAATGTGGCTTCAGGACACGCCCACGGCCCAAGGAACGATGGCTCATCTAGCGAATCTCAATCGTGGCTTCCTAATGAAGGTACAGACATTTTCCATAGTGTTGATATGTTTTCCCAGGTTGTTGTTGTAAAAGAGAGCTATACATGGTCCACTGAAGCTAGTCACGTGCTGTGGCGTTAAAGCGGCGTGGTGACGCAGGGTCGCGGGGATGCCATCAATGAGCTGACAATCTTTCAGCAGGATTCACGGAGATCTTTTCTAGCATCTAAATGATTTTAAAATAGGTATCATGGCTGCCCCAAGTGGGCCCAAGAAGCCTCCCGTTCGTTCGGCAACAGCCTGTACTGAGTGCCAACGACGAAAGCAAAAGGCGAGTAAACAACCTCGTAGTATTGGCTAGAAAGTCTTGGCTAACACTGCTTTTCGTTGAATAGTGCAGTCGAGAATGGCCTTGCAATCACTGCCAGGCGAGAAAAATAGCCCATTTATGCAAATATGCACCGAAGAAGGCTGTGAGGGCAGCCAATGCTGCGGTTAGCGAGGCAAGGTCTGCATAGTTTCTTTCTAACACGATTTCATCAAACTGATATGTCTCTAGGGAGTCAAAGAGCGCTCAAAAGTCTAATACATATCCCACACCAGAGAGTGACCATGGTCTTGATACCGTCACCACGGAAGGTGATGACCGTCGGCTGCTGGGGTATCTTGCGCACCCCCAAAATGGGCTAGATGATGGTGCCAAAAGCGATGTATGTCCAGTCATACCCATAAGCCGCTGGAATCGCATGTACTTAACTCATTTTAAGTCCACTGCTGTTCCCTTCAATTCGTCACTTAATATACCAAGTGAGATGGAGCATGCTTTACGTGTGATTCCTCCGAAGCCGTACACAGGTAAGAATGTTCCACTCCATGGTGACGACCGTCTACTGGGCCTCGCTCACACAAAGACAGATATACTTGTCCAGCACTTTCTCGACAACATTAATCATCAATACAATGCCCTTTATCCGCCGGCATTCATGAATGACTTTGAGACCTGGTGGTCTGGCAAGGCAACCGGAGTACCACCCTCTCCCGAGTTTACTTGTCTTCTACTTCGCGTCTGTGCGTGCGCTGTGCCTTATACAGATGAAGAGACGCGGCAGAAACTTGAGTCGGAACTGGGAGAGAGTGCAGAGCATCTCTCTATGCTTTACCACAAGGCGGCAAAGCAGTTAAGCAGCACCATTGCGCCGGGTAAAGGAGGCTTGACGCAACTGCAACAGCTGTTCCTCACAGCGCAGTGGTTCAAGACGGAGGCGCTATTTGTGGACGCGTGGCATGCTCTAGGCGCAGCAATACACGAAGCGCAGGAACTAGGTATATCATGCGCCCATTTCATTCGGCCTTCCAATTGCTGACTAGACTGTAGGCATGCATAGAAGCTCGTCGAGTGCAAGATTCTCTGATTTTGACAGAGAGATGAGGAGGCGACTCTGGTGCATACTGTATACCTGGGACTGGTACGTTCTTTACACCTCATTCCGACGCTCGTTGACTCGTCTAGGCAAATGTCTCTGTTACTGTCCCGTCCATTTATTATAAACAGCAGTTGTTGCGACTTTGAATTCCCTGACCTGCGCTTGGAGGTTGGTGCTGAGCCTGATGCTCCCTCTCCAATCACGCATATGGTTCTGCAATGTCAACTAGGCTTAGCCCTGTCCAAAATTCCGGAAGTCATGGGCGGTGTTACATCTCCAACCCAAGCACTGACCATCCAACAAGAGACCGAAAAGTGGTTCGAGTCCTTTCCACCGGTCTATTCCATATCAAAACCGGATACAAGATGGGATGATACTCACTCTTTCGTCAAATTGCAACGCTTCCAACTCACCACAATAGGTTATATGATGATGCTAATGCCGCTGAAGCAATGTCTGACCAAACACTTCGATCCAGGGAGTTCTAGCATAGAGAAGGGTCTCCAGGTCACTGCCGTCGAGAATGCGCTGAGGTTACTGCGTGCTTCCGACGACCTGCTGAAGCACATTTTACCAGTGAACGCAAAGTTCCATTTTGCGCCTTTCCTTATGTTCGACACCGCGGCTTTGCTGTGCTCCGCTATAGTACATGACACGAATAAAACCATTCCACAGCGCGAGCAAATACTCGAAGCAATATCACAAACCCTTACTGGACTTAGTAGGCTATCAGGGCGTGCGAAAACTGGCTTGATATGCTACAGGGCACTGAAGAAGCTTGTCGTTTGTCTTCCCTTGCAGTCTAGAGAAGCAGCATCCGCGAACTTGGCAATACCTCAAAGCTCGGTTGGAGCGCCTCCAAGTTTACGGCCCTCAGAGCACCTTGCGTATCCTGAATATGTCTCTCTGCCATCAGAAATGCTTGGCAATGAGTTCTCTTTCCCGACGTCTCTAGATCTGCTGGCTCCAGATCCGATGAATGGGTATACCTCATTGTCAGATCTGCCTCAGTTTGATATGGGCGAGTTGAGTCAGATCTGGGATTGGGAGAGCCTAGATATGGACTTTACGAATAATTTGCTTTTTTAATGTGTCCGGCGATATACCCATGGAGGGCTTAGATACAGGGGATTAATCTCATCTTGGCACGAACCAACGTTACGAAACAAATATAAAGACTAGCTTTTGATTAAAGACCGATAAGCCTCATACATGTGAATCAATTCGAGAGGTATCCCTCATTTTCGATCACTTCATTCCTGAGGCTCCAAGGCAGTAGAAACGGCTGAGTCAGAATCGCTTAGGGCACCGCTAGACCGTAAGTGGCTAGCGGCCATTGCACCCACAAGCGGAGACGGCAATTCATCGGCACCATCTCACTCGCCGCCCCCGACAGACCTTTTTCTTTTCCATCAACATTCAGCGCAGAGCCACACCAAAAAAACTTTGAGAAAGGTTCTTTTGGAAGACTGTCAGCACCATGTCTAAGATCACAGTCGGTACGTTGCATTTCCCAGCATACTCCATGCTCTGTACCGTTCCGAACCGCCACTAACACCCTCTCCAGCCGGAGTGCGCCAGAATGTCGAGCAGCTGCTCGAGTACTCGACCAACGAGAAGAAGCGTAACTTCCTCGAGACCGTCGAGCTCCAGATCGGCCTCAAGAACTACGACCCCCAGCGTGACAAGCGTTTCTCCGGCACCATCAAGCTCCCCTCCGTGCCCCGCCCCAACATGAGCATCTGCGTTCTCGGTGACCAGCACGATCTCGACCGTGCCAAGCACCACGGCATCGACGCCATGTCCGCCGACGACCTCAAGAAGCTCAACAAGAACAAGAAGCTCATCAAGAAGCTTGCCCGCAAGTACGATGCTTTCCTTGCTTCCGACACCCTCATCAAGCAGATCCCCCGTCTGTTGGGTCCCGGTCTCTCCAAGGGTGAGTTTTCTCTATTTATTTCCCTGAAGTATCTGCGGAAAGAAAGGAAACATAAAATGCTGACAATTCGTGTAGCTGGTAAATTCCCCACCCCCGTCTCCCACAACGAGGACATGGCCGCCAAGGTCACCGACGTCAAGTCCACCATCAAGTTCCAGCTGAAGAAGGTTCTCTGCCTCGGTGTTGCCGTCGGCAACGTCGGCATGGCCCAGGAGGAGCTCGTCGCCAACATCATGTTGGCCATCAACTACCTTGTCTCTCTTCTCAAGAAGGGCTGGCAAAACGTTGGCTCCCTTGTCATTAAGGCCTCCATGTCTCCCCCCAAGCGCGTCTACTAGATGCTTTCTTTCTTCTTGACTGGAGATAAGATCGTTCGCGGGATAAATGAAACTATATAGGATGAGTGAGGTGTTGAGTATTTAGGCTTTTGCTAGCTGGAATGTGATATCTCGCTTTGTTCCTATTTTATATCCTCGTAGCAACGTAAAAGTAACAAAGTCCGGTGATAATGGTATATGGTTATATGATACAGTTTATGTCCGAGGCTGCCACGGACATGCTAAAATCTACAAACTCATACACTGCTACAAACTACTCCATCCCCTGCATCAAATCCGTCTTATCCAAGATCATCCCCCGCATACCGATAAACTCCCTCAAGCTCTCCCACTCCTCACCCTCCTCCTCACCCCGCATATAAACATCCTTAAAGCCCCAAGCAACGGCCACCCGATCCAGCGCCGCGCGCTCCTCCTCCCTCAACCAGCGATGCCGCAGCGGCACACCAGGAGCCCAAACAACACGGTCCATGTGGTCGTTTGCCGTCACAATCGCCAAAATACCAACGGAGGACGTCCCGCCGACGTAGGCCAGTGTAGCCGCGAAAGCGATGGCAGTCGCCGTAGCAGGCTCCATGGTATTCTGGAAGCTAGCGGCCCAGGAGGCCGCGATGTAGCAGCCAGCCGGAGTGAGGGAGAGGGCGCCGAGGGGCGCAGCGGCTTTCTTAAAGAATTTGGCGCGGTGGAAGGCCGGTGTGCAGAAGGTATTGTCGATTATGGAGAGGACGAGGCCGAGGTTTCGTTGTTCGATTGCGGTGTTCAAGGCCATGTCTGCCAACTCGACTGGGATGGCGCTGTTGATGCTCTTCGGCGCCGGCTTGAGGTATTTCACCGGTGAGCTGTTTTCCTCGGGGATGGGCTTGTTGGCGTAGAGGTGGAAGATCTGCGGGAAGTGGTCGGGGCGTTTGAGGAGGGTGTGGATCTTCACGTAGAGTTCGAGGACTTCGGGGGAGATGAAGATCTTCTCGTCTGTTAGGAGGGTGTGGATGAGGCGGGAGAGGGTTTCCACGGAGGGTGCTTGGAGGTTCGCATGCTTGGTTGGTTTGGAAGTCTGCTTTAGGTTCTTTTTCTCTTCGAGTGAGAGAAGGGAGGAGATGGCGTCTTCGTCTCGATCGGCAGTGCGCTTCGGCTGGGCGATGGATTCGGCGACGGCGAGGGCTTTTTGGAGGGTTTGGATCACGGCCTGGTTCGAGGGGACGGTTTGCGACTTTCGAAGATTTGCGGAGGTGCGTTCGATTTCGCGCAATGTGGTGCTGGGGTCGAGGACTGGTGCTTCAGAGGCGGTTGAGGCATATCGTCTAGGGGATAGTGGTGTTGTCGAGAGCGATTTCAGCGTCTTATTCGACAAGCATTGTTTGACTCGAGGTCCGCGAGTGACTGGAGTTGTGGACGCAAAAGACCGGGTGGTTTGAGGTCGGTATCGGACGGCTGGCGACGCGGTCGATTGGCATAGCTGGCATATCAGTGCTTCGGGATTCGAGGCCCTCTGACCTCTCAGTGTCATGCTCCTCATTGCGGCGATGTAGACTGCGATTCGAGTAAGTGGAGAAGACTTGGGCGCAAGAGTGACCCTGAAGGTGACAAGCCTGAGGCGGAAGATTACTGCCGCCTACAGTGAGCACCGCCACTTTACCCTCCTCATCGTCATCTCCTTATCCTCTCCTTTAACACTCGTGTCTTCTCTGTCTTCCTCTGTCACAAAGCAGTACAGCACCGTACTGGACATCTCTCGAGTTTGGTGAATTCAAATCACTATTCCACATGCTCGACTCCGTGGTATCCGTTGTTCAGTAACGTCCTAGCCTCAACACCACAGCACCCATCTCTACCCATCTACATCCGCTCCAACTGATGCCTCCACCACCACCACCACCTCCTCCCCCGCCTCCTCCTGGCGGGGGCGGCCCTCCTCCACCCCCGCCTCCAGCAGGAGGTCTGCCAGCGAGACCACCCGGCGGACAAGGCAGGGTAAGCTCATAGACCGTCTAGTCCTCGTCGACCAAGCCGCTGATGCCTAAGTAGGGCGCATTACTCTCAGATATCTCCAAGGGCAAACAATTGAAGAAGGCCGTTACCAATGATAGATCAGCACCACAATTAGCGGGCGGAGGAGTCAAATCGGCCGGTCCTCCGTTAGGGGCAGCGCCTCCCGTTCCTGGAATGGCAAAACCTCCTGGTGGTCTTGCTCCGCCGGTGCCCGGAGGCAATCGATTGCGAAGTAACAGTGATACAGGGCCTGCAAGTGATACGGCAGCAGCTGCGCCGGCCGCTCCTCAACTTGGCGGGCTCTTTGCAGGTGGAATGCCCAAGCTGAAGAGCCGAGGAGGCATTGATACTGGGGCCAACCGCGATTCCTCATACATGTCGGATTCAGAAACCGCACGCGCGCCTAAACCGCCTGTTGCATCAGCTCCTAAGATACCTGGATTCCGCCCTCCACCGCCGCCATCTACAGAAGCACCGCCTGCACCTCCCCTAAATTCGGCGGTTGCGAACCTAAGGAAACCCCCTCCTCGACCGAGCTCGCGGCCGTCTTCAACCATCTCGAATCTATCTATGAAATCCGCGCCTCCAATACCAGGCTCCAAACCTCCGGTGTCAGTAAGGAAGCCATCTTCTCCTGCTCCACCCCCACCACCACCTGTTTCCGCTAGTCCAGCTGCACCCCCGCCCCCTCCCCCTCCCCCGCCTGCAGCTGCCGCGCCTCCACCACCACCTCCTCCACCAGCGCCTACAAGGTCTACACCACCTCCTCCACCATCTGCTCCAGCGCCGCCGCCAGCGCCGCCGCCACCTGCGGCTCCACCATCTCTAGCAGTACAGGCTGCTCGAGATGCGCTCGGACATATCAACCAGACCCCTTCAACGCCCCCGCCTCCTCCACCCGCGGCTTCAGCACCGTTAGCGCCTCCTCCACCACCGCCATCAGCCCCTCCAAGTGCGCCGCCATCCCTTCCCCCGTCCGCTCCCCCAAGCGAACCCTCACCACGGCCGTACTCGTATGAACCTCCTACTAGCCATTTACCAGACCGGTCTAGTCTAGCTCCTAGCGCTTACACTCTGTCCAACGGCGGGCCGTCACCGGGGTCAGGCGCTTCAAGCCCAGGTTCACACCCGACTGCGCGTGTGGACGACTCTCGATTCAAGTTCCAGAATGAGGGGTTATTACCGAAGCCTCGACCGTTTGTGGGGGGTGTGAAACGTTATAGGGCTGGAAGAGGCAGTAGTGTGCCGTTGGACCTCAGGTCGTTGGGTGGTTAATGGATTGTTAGTTGTTGATAGTGTACTTGAATATTATAGCGCTCTGCGTGAGCAGCCGAATTTGTAAAAATACTCTAAAATCTAAACTTGCGCGGTTCAGCCCTGCGGCTGTGTCTAGGTAGACGTTTGACGCTGTTCCCCGTGAATCCTAATTTAGAAATGTGAGACAACAACAAACAGCGGAACAACAATGCCGGATCTCTACCGAGATGGCTGGTATTTTTAACCAAATTATGAGACATAAGCTCGGTAGTTTATAAGGCGAGTGGTGAAGAATTGAAGATCGACAAATGGCGTCACTGGGGCACCCAAGGTTGGCAGCCATGGCCCAAACAGGACTAGCGCGGCATTCCGGGTATCGTGGCCTGAACTGTGAAAGTCACGGGCCTCGGAGGCGGAGTTGAACAGACAACTATTCAACTTCTTCTTTATTCAATCCTCAATCACCTCCCATTCGTCTTTCCTTTCTTCTCCCATCCCTCTTCGCTTCGCTCCTCCTCCTTGCCCCCGCCTGGGAGACTGTTACTCTTGCCATCCAACTCCCCAATTGCGTGTCTGGACCCTTTGTTTGGGCCCTCCGACCTCGACTCGCCTCCCCTCCCTTCGAGACCATCCTCTGTTGATCTTGAACACCGCGTGTCACCAAGTTACCGCTACAATGGCGCAAATCCGTGGCACTGCAGGCTATAACCTTGGCCATCAAAATCCGTTTGGAGGTCCCGGCAGCGCTGCTGCGACAAACGACCCTAGCCCCTTGGATACCATCCGTGAACACACAAGCAAGATTGAGGACTGGCTAGACACTATTTCGGATCCTATCAAGCCGTAAGTGGATCACCCTGATTTGAGACATTTTTTTTTTGGCGCATCTATTTTGGATTGAAGGCTGTGATCAGCTCCATGGGGCAATACTCGAGCTATGCTGACTGCGTGTCTTTGTTTGCTAGGTATTTGCCAGCCGTGGGCCGATTTCTAATTGTCGTCACTTTCCTAGAGGACAGCTTGCGAATCCTCACACAATGGAGCGACCAGCTCCTTTACCTGCGCGATTACCGGAAAAGTGAGCTTTAATCCTACCCCTCGTTACTCCATGCGGAGACTGGTCCTCGGCTCTCCAACGCCACATGTCAGCAATAGGACCTGTTGAGCTTCGCTGACCTGCTCCCTTCACAGTCCCCTGGGGCCTCACGCACGGCTTTCTCATCCTTAATGTTATAACTATGACGATATGCTCCCTCCTGGTGATTGGCCGCAAGCACGCGGAGATCGCCGTCGCTGGTCTCCTCAGTGTTGTTGTTCTCCAGGGTGTTGGTTACGGACTCATTTTCGACCTTAACTTCTTCCTCCGCAATCTGAGTGTCGTCGGCGGTCTGCTCATGGTTCTCTCCGACTCCTGGGTTCGCAAGAAGTTTGTGCCTGCCGGTCTGCCTCAGCTGGATGAGAAGGATCGCAAGATGTACATCCAGTTCGCTGGACGTGTCTTGCTCATCTTCCTGTTCATTGGTTTCGTCTTCTCCGGCCAGTGGAGCTTGTGGAGAGTTGTTGTCAGCCTGTTTGGCTTCGTCGCCTGTGTCATGGTCATTGTTGGGTTCAAGGCCAAGTTCAGCGCCATCCTGCTCGTGCTGCTGTTGAGTGTTTTCAACATCCTTGTCAACAACTTCTGGACTGTATGCGCGACCTTTCCTTTTGGTTCTACAGGCATAGTGCTAACATCGCATCAGTTGCACCCCCACCACCCTCACAAGGACTTTGCCAAGTACGACTTCTTCCAGATTCTGTCCATTGTGTAAGTCATCCCGTAGTACAACACGGTTGAGATCCGAACTAATGGTGACCAGCGGAGGTCTGCTCCTTCTGGTGAACATGGGACCTGGTCAACTCAGCCTCGACGAGAAGAAGAAGGTCTACTAGATCGACAACCAGACCCTAAACCTGGTGGAAAAGAAAACAAGCGGACTCTCTGACCATATTCTGTGACCCGACTCGCACATGTGTATCCGCGCTATATGGAAAATCTTTATATGAAGGCAGCAAATATCTATACCTACGAAACGTGTTCTTGGAAAGTTGTTCTCATAAAAGCAGATTTATTGCTGATTTCAGACGAGTTTATTCCTGTTATATCTGGTCTCTGACCTAACAATGTTCGGCTGGAACGAGGTCACGATCTCACAACGAGACCATACATTACGTACCATAACTACAATAAAAGAACTTGTGGAATAATAGACAGCTGCATTCTTGTGTTGATCTTCTGCAGCGTGTCAATTCGCACTGTCTCAGATGCTACAACATCAAGCTTTAACCATCACGAGCTCCGCCTTTGCGCTACATCAGGCATGAAACTCCAGAAAGTGACTCGAACGCTGACCACAAGACTGCGAACTGCAGCGCGAACCAGGTCCAACGGGATGATCCAGCCTGACAGCTCCACCTGTTAAGCACTCCCGCTAGAATTAACTATCGAGATCAACTACCGCTGATTACTCTTGGTCTGGGCACCCATACTAGCCATGTATATTCTTTCACAACGCACAAAATCTCTATTAGGAGAGCCAACGCTGATTGCAATCCTACCCTTCAGACCTCTATACCACATCACCTCCTGTTCGCCCCCGGCAAGGCAAGAAGATCCCCATATTTCAGTGTATTTACCGTGGACGCAAACTGGCTCGCCTCAGGCGAGACGGTGAGTATCATTGCCGACTGCGTATCGCCCTCCGCCTCGAAATGCTCCCGCAGCACCATCGTCAACGGAGAAGAACGATAGGGGATACGCGACTTCCCAAGCGCCCGGGCCCGAATAACTTCCTTTAGCGCAAGAAGATCCGTGTTTATCTGTCTCCCTTGCTGCCTCTCCTGCGTTGATAGCGTTCGTTCAGCCACAGCGCTAGCACCACCAGAAGAAAAGTACTCGGCACCAGCCAGATCCACAAAGACCAACTTGCCGCCAATACAAGGGTGTCTAGCGGCCGTCGCATCAAGAACCGCAGATTCCTTCACAACAGCCGCTTGCACCCGGGCCTCAAACTCGACCTTTTTCGCCTCCGCAGCATCAATCCGGTCCTGGTCCACCTGGTACTCTGGATTCGGGACATACCCCCCGTCCTCAGTCCGGATGATCGCCCGCATCTGTTCCTCGATATATACATCCGTTGCATGTTTCCCAATAGGAACAAGCGCAGACTGGCACTCGACAATCTCATTCCTTGCAGCAAGGAGCTCCCGCGTAACAATCTCAATCTCGATCACCGCGTGCGTGCGCGAACTCAGATCATGAATCGTCGAGCTACCTGTCTCGCGCAGCGCCAATCCACCTATCAACTCACGCAGGAACTCCTCAAAGCCCCAACATGGTACGGTGGCAATCGGACGCACGCGCACTTTCCCGCCCTCTAGCATCTCCGTCTCACCGCGGATATAGACTTTCTTTTCCCCGCCCTCGCGCACGAAACACTCGTTTCGCTGGTTCAGCAGGTCAAAGGCGATGTTCTTGCGGAGTTCGAAGATTCGGAGGCCTAGGCCGAATTGCACTGTTGCATCTCGGGTGTTGAGTTCTTCTAGAGCGGTGGATAAGGAGCGGGCGGCGGCAAGGCAGAGACCAAATTGGGTGTCGTGTGTGAAGTCGTAGCCAATCATGGTGTGTGTCTTGCCGCTGCCGGAGTGGCCGTAGGCGAAGAAGTTGGCGGTTTTGCCGGCGAGAATGGTGGGGAGGATTGGGGGGAGGAGGTGTGTCGAGACGGTGTGGTTGGTATCGGTGGGGTGGAAGATTGTGTCGAATGAGAAGTTGCTTTTCCAGGATCCTTTGGCGATTGAGGATGGGGAAGTGATGGAGATGCGTGTTTTGGGTTCGTTGTTGTTGCTGCAGGTGTTGTATTCGTGTGTGATCTCGTGGCGTTGGGTTTCGTCTTCGTTGGGAGGGAGAGGGCGCCATCTGGCGTAGACTTTGAATGTGCTCATTGTGAATAAGGGAAGAGTAGGAGGCAGCAGGACAGTGGACTACAGGAGGAATACTTGAGGGATCTAAAAGGAAGATTCCATGAGGTTGGCGATTGATATAGTAGTGGACGAGAGAGGGTGGATCCATATGCATCTCGTATACACCCAAAAGGGGTCTAGCACGATCCTTGGACGGACCCACTTGTATAGAGGAAGAAATCTATAAGACAAGCTGGAGGACAGACATCACCATCTTCCTGGTTACACGTTTCCGTATGCACAATCATGGCTGTCCATGAAGGTGCCTTATCTGGCCCTAATACCACCACAGATCAAGAAGAAGACAGTGTCTCCTCTTCAACCTCTCTATGGACACTCATCCCCGTCACACTGGCATTGTGCTCAACGCTATTCTGCGTCTCACTGGTTGGTGGGCATAGTATCTGGCGCAAGATTTTGACTGATTACTCCGTGACTACCTAGGACGCAGCAATCCTCGCAACCACAATACCCAAAATCACCACGTACTTCAACGCCCCCGACGACATCGCGTGGTACGGTAGCTCCTATACCTTTGCCACATGCGCCGTACAGTTGGTATTCGGAAAGCTATACCAGTTTCACCCGTCCAAGCCTGTCTTCCTTTCCAGCTTGCTCGTCTTCGAAGTCGGATCCCTACTCTGCGGCGTCGTAACAACCTCGGACATGCTTATTGTAGGACGAACTATCGCTGGCCTGGGAGCCACAGGACTCTTCTCGGGATGTCTCATTATAATCGCAAAAGCCGTCCCGCTGCGCGTACGTCCAGCACATATGGGGCTGGTATCGAGTATGCATGCTGTTGCGAGCGTTGCTGGACCAATGTGCGTGACCCTGAACCACCCACGATCGTCGAGGGCCAGCTAATAAAGGAATTAGCATGGGAGGAGCTTTGACAGACCACTTGTCATGGCGCTGGTGCTTTTATATCAACCTCCCATTTGGCGGCCTAGCAGTTCTCTTTCTTCTCGTGTTCCTCCCAATGAACATACCACCAATGCCTGATTTCAGCTGGCCAGACAAAGTCAAGCAATTCGACCTCCCGGGATTGATGTTCCTGATTCCATCCATCATATGTCTGATCTTTGCGCTCCAATGGGGCGGAGTCCAATGGCCATGGGCCGACGGCCGAA
This sequence comes from Aspergillus karnatakaensis, assembly GCF_047715665.1. Classification (NCBI taxonomy): domain Eukaryota; kingdom Fungi; phylum Ascomycota; class Eurotiomycetes; order Eurotiales; family Aspergillaceae; genus Aspergillus; species Aspergillus karnatakaensis. Next base: position 187,240 of record NW_027395715.1, on the reverse strand, counting down.
TCATTGCTCTTTTCACCGTATCCGGAGCAACGTTCATGATCTTCGTTGCCATCCAGGTACACCAGGGTGACAGAGCAACCATACCGTTGCGGTTACTGAAGAACCTAGACATCTGGGGCGCAGTCTGGTACGGGGTCTGTCTCTCTGCCGCAATGTTCATCTTCACCTACTACGTGAGTACCCCGGCCTTGCTCCTCCCACCCCTCCCCTGGAGCACCAAGCCCAAACAACCCAACCTGACCCCACGCAGCTACCAATCTACTTCCAAACCATCAAACACACAACCGTTTGCCGGGTGATTAAAGTATCTGGTAGGTGCAGCTACAGATATATCCACAGGTGGGAGGTCTTAAAGTGTATCTTGTTTATAGATGAGCCGACCGCAAACGCTGAAATGATACCCAACGAAATGGATGGTCGGGACCGAAGTGTGGGGGCTCCCCCCTTGCTTTGTCCGCTTGCGCTTTGTGCCGATTCCAAATGGCAGATCAGACCTCCAGCTGAAGCTGTTCTTGCTTTACAGTACCTCCTTTCTGAGCAAGAGCTATCTCATTGGAACGCACTCTAAGTCCTCGACGGGCCTTGCTTATGAAGCACGACAAGAAATAATCCTTCAACTCTAGTCTTGTTGTAGCAATGTGAGCAACCTCTGCATATACCCTTGGACTTTCTGACCGATTTTTCAGGTTCAAGAACAAGAAGAGAACTGGCGCAGTTGCATTATCCCTGGTAAGGCCCTCTCAACGTTAGTGCCCAGATAGTCAGACAACAGACTGACTGCAGCCCTAGTTGATCCTACACAACTCTACCTCCATACTGGTACATTCATCGCTCTCAGCACCTCTATTCACTTACACTGATCAAATACCAAGCTTCAACACCGAGTCCAATCCTTCACGGAAAAGGGCTACGAAAGGCCCGACCCTCTGGCAACCATCATGTTCTCAGAGGCGATCAAGCTCGCCATTTCTACGCTTCTGGTGGCACGAACCAACACCTTGACATCAGATCCAGATCTCCCTTCAATAAAGCCGAACTCTCCAGATTCATTCTGGACGATCCTCAAGACCAACCATCTAAGTGCCGCAATCCCAGCAGCCTTGTATACCCTAGCAACCTACCTTCAAAGCGTCGGAGCATTAAACCTCGACCTCCTCCCATACCTCATGCTCTCCCAAGCCAAAGTCCTCATCACCCCTGTCCTCGGAATCTTCCTCCTCAACCAGAAATTCACACTCCGACACTGGGCCTGTTTCGCTATGATCTCCACTGGGGTCATCCTCGCGCAGACAGCACCCACCACCGCGTATTCGGCTTCCGCCTCGGTCGCGACACCAAACTCACAAACCCAGATCCTCGGCATAACCGCCATGCTCCTCTCCGGCCTCTTCGTCTCGCTCGCAAGCATCCAAATCGAAAAGATGCTGCAGACGCGAAAAGCATTCATGGCGCGCAACGCGCAGCTCGCCGCATACAGCTTGCTCTCCGCGACCGTGGTCTATTTTTGGCACTCACTACGGGTTCCAGCGGGTTCGATGGGCTTTCTCCGCGCATACACCCACTTTCACGTTTGGGTGTTTATTTTTCTGCAGGTGACGGGTGGGTTCCTGGTTGCTTGGTGTGTGGCGTTGAGTGGGACGGTAGTCAAGAACCATGCGCAGGTTGTTGGGTTCTTGGCTGCGTTGACGGTGCCGATGGTAGTGCAGGGTAATGTCAATCTACAGGTCAGTTTACCTTGGTTGGGAAATAGGTTTACAGGATTGACTGGTGGCAGCATTGGTGTGGTGTGATACTGGCAGTGGGTGCGGTGTTGGCGTATGCCCGCCAAGGGCCAAGTGAAACCCCTTAACAAGTGAATTTTCAGTGATGCAGTGGAAGAGGCTACGAGCAAGTATAAAGGCTTTATGCCAGATCCTTGTTGACCCACCTAGAGTCGGCCCTATTGCTGGTTTTAGAGTAAGGTGGGGATTCTCTCGACTCTTGGCCAGTGGCGCAGTTCAAGATGTGAGACAACGTCAGAAGAAATAATAGCTATTGACTCTCTTGCCTTTCGGCCTGAATAATCTTATTGAACGTGCAGTCCGATGCTGCTCTCCGCAAAACGAGCAGTGATCGCAACGTCCGCGATAGCGGCGTGCGTGCTGCTGTTCGCTCTCCATCATCTCTGGCGATCTGGAGGCAACCATGGTTCAAAATCGACAGAGGCATTCGGCGGGTTGAATCCTCATTGGACTACAGAGCAGGAGGTGCCTCGCTTTGCGTATGTGCAATATGCGACGGACTTCGAGTACTTGTGCAACTCAGTATGGAATCTAGCCATGGCTTAAAGAAATCACCCTGGCTAACAAGCATAGATTATCAACTTCGCCCGTCTCGACCGCTTCGGATCACATTTTGATCGAGTGCTCATTCATCCAAAGGAATGGAATGAGGTGTGTTCCCCTTCCTACCCTTTCTTGTTCTCATAGATCATATTCTCCGTATACCTCACTCCTCGCCCTAGACCCCCTTCCGTCTCCAACTCTTAAGAGAGAGATGGCAAACAGCACTAACCAACAATATCCAGCCCGGCACAACACGCGAGAAAACCGCCCTCCTCAAAATCCGCAAAAAGTACCCAAACGTCAACCTCCACCCCGTCGACATCCTCTCAACAACCCAAGGCGACCCAACCTGGCACCAAAGCCTCACCAAATTCCATGCCTTCGCCCTAACAAACTACACGCGCGTGCTCATCTTCGACTCCGACTCGCAAGTCCTCAACAACATGGACCACTACTTCCTCTCCCCACTGGCCCCCGTCGCCGTCCCGCGCGCCTACTGGCTCACCAAAGAAGACAGCAAACAAGCAAGCATCAAAGACCAAATCCTCGGCTCGCACATCATGCTCCTCGAGCCGAATGAGGGAAACTTTGCGCGAATCATGGCCGAAGCGGAGGTTTCGGGTGATTTCGACATGGAGATCCTTAACCACCTCTTTGCTGACAGCGCGATGATCCTCCCGCATCGGCGGTATGCGCTGCTCACTGGTGAATTCCGGAATAAAGATCACAGGCTGTATCTGAGTGAGGATCGGGATGCGGAGTGGAATGCGATGGCGGAGGCGTCGAGGGCGTATCTGGTGCATTTTAGTGATTGGCCGTTGCCGAAGCCGTGGTTGCCGCATTCCAAACAGGAGTGGGAGGCGGTCATGCCGGGGTGTGGGGATGGCGAGGAGGATAAGGAAAGGGAGGACCGGCCCCGGTGTGCGGATAGGGTGATTTGGACGGGCTTTTATGAGGAGTTTTGGGCGGATCGGGCGAGGGTTTGTGCGCTGTTGGGGGCGTGATACTCCTGCAGGTCATGATGATAATACCCTTAGACAATTGTGACCTTCACGATAGCCCAGAACAAATGGACAATACAATATGGTGGGTAATACGCTCAGCTTTAAGACAGCAAGCCCTACATAGTTCATAATACAGCAGGTCGGCTCCGGCTCCAGGCCTAATGATTGTATTGATCCAAAGCCCTCAACACAGCGTCCTTAAAGTGCGTTATATACAGCTCTTTTCAGCCTAAACCCTAACTGGTGCATCGAACTTTCGTCCCTTTGAAGGGCCGACTCGAATACCACCCCCATTGCCACCGCACACAAGATTCAGTATCTAAGTCTCCACACCGGATAAACTAGCAGTAGTCCCTAATACAGCTCGCCGTCTTAATGCGAGTGCATTCAATCCTGCAAGTACCGTTGGACCCGCAGCTCGCATTGCAGGAGCGCGTGGCTATGGAGCGGCAATCAGATGCGCAGTCGCCTGTGCATGCGCAAGTCAGTATCTCTGGCTCTATATTATGCGGTGATAGCAAAGGTCTGTTGTTTGTTGTGCTATACGTACGCTTCACGAGCTCCGGCTCAGCAGCGGGGGCTGCGATGGCCACGGCGGCAAGGGCGAGGGCGATGAGAGCAGTGAATTTCATTTTGACGAAGTTGTGGCTAGGAGTTGATAATTGAGTGTGGCGGTTGTTGTGGAGGTACTCGAGTTCTGTGGGCTTTTTGGTTGACCGAGATGGATGTTGGCATGTTCCAGAGCAGTATTTATACCTCTCCGTCTACGTCCTCTCCAATTCCATCCCAGTCTCTTTGCGGGGTTACGGTCCGTACCGCGACGGGTAAACATAAGCGAGTATATCATAGGAGGAGCTATCATATTCCAAGATAGATGGTAAACCCCCTACTGAGCACCGGCGGTCTGAGGTGTATAAGCAAACTCGATTCTAGACACGCCGAAACAGAAAGTATAGACCTCGTATTGTGCAAGAAGGCGGATGCCAAGTACATCTATACCACATCAAGAGCGGACGGGGCCTGTACAAGCTCGTATCGCGGGGAAGACTCGAGTAGCATAAGACTTGCTTCGTATAGCATCATCATCAGGGGTAGCTATCTGACTGGTGAATGTTGCAAGGATTCTACGAACTGCAGAAGTTGGAGTGGCGGGGAAGCTATAGATTGGGGTTCTAAACGGGGCATGTGCCTTGCTGGATTTGGGAGCATTCTGCTAAATGCAGCTGGTTAAATCTGGTAGATAGTCATTCTATGCAGCTGCGTGCGGTTGGTGCGGGTATACGACTTCTTTTCGTTGGGTATAGCGGCTTTCTGGACTGCATTATTGATGAGCCCTCCTGCATGGATTACCTGGAGTCCACAGTAGGAATAATCACCAAGGATGCAGAACAGTTATCTTGGAACCCTTAACACTACTAGATGCTTTTGGCCAGCTAGGGTTGGTCATGAGCACATGTGGGCGCCGGAATCAACGGCTGGTTAGATGGATAAATGAGAACCTCTACCTTCTTTGCCATGTTTATCGGCTGCACGGCCCGCTGTTTTACCATTTGGATGCATAGGGCTTTTCGAAATACCTCAGCGCACTTGAGGGTATGTTATTGTTCAGCCAGACTCGCGAGTCTTGCCTGCATCTGCCCTTTTTGGTACAAAGCACTGCAATAGCTAGACGAAGAGCGCCTGCTTCAGATCTTCCCTAAAGATGCCATGGTTAAGGTCACCTTCCAGAAGGGTGCTGAAAGCGCAAATTATCGGTTGCTAGAAAATTGGATATCACACCTGTTCAGTACCCTAGTACTGCCCGGTGGACGATGAGAATGGGCTCGAGAAAGAGGATTTTGTAATATCCACTACCGAGGAAGTCCATTGATCCCATTCAATTGATGCATTCGCCGATGCATGAAAGAGCTTTACTGCACTCCGGGCAGCAAAAACATAGCAGACAAGGTTGTACGAACAACAAAAGAAAACAATCTGGTGTGTCAAAAATATTTAGACCACGAGCAACCCGCCGCGAGAAAGTCTTCCCTCCTCTCTGCACATTGTACTTCCATGTTCACTTAGGTAACTTGGCGAGGCTTCACCGGCTCCTGGTGCGGTGGAGAATCAATATGAGCGGACAAGGTGGTGAACCAGACATCAGATGCCGTCTTGTCCAGACCATACTGTGCGCCAAAGATATAGGTATGTGGATACCCAGCATCAAAGGGAACTGCACCATCAATTTCGCTCATCTCGTCCTTCGAAAGCTCCACCGACAGCGCATTGATGTTCGCCATGAGGTGTTCGACCTTCCGACCCCCTACAATCGGGAAGACGTAGGGTGTTCTGTGGAGAATGTATGCAAGGGCCTATCCTCTCTCAGTCATCGTGTAATAGATAGAGGGTGAAAGAAAAAGTAAAGAACAGCGTACCACAGCATACAACGTCGTGCCTTTACGCTCGGCAACAGTTTCTAAGACCTCCGATACCTTGTTCTCCACGTCTGAAGCCTGCGCACCCCTCCCAGACCCCATATGAGCAGCAACACGAGCCGCCACAGACCTGAATTTCCCCTGCCCGAGGACTCCAAACGGTGCAATCCCCATTCCCTGGTCGCGACACATGGGGACAATCTCCCGCTCCATGTCCCGTAGTGAAGCACTCCACTGGCCTTGGTATAGGGAGAACGGCCGGAGTCCATTCGCGCGGGCGTACTCGTTAGCCTTTACAACGACCCAGGCCGGGGTATCTGAGACCCCGAGATAGAGCACTTTCCGTTCTTTAATAAGGATGTTCAGACCTTGCATGATTTCTTCAACTCCAGTGGTTAGATCCCACCAGTGGAGGTAGAAGATATCGATGTAGTCGGTTTGCAGCTTCTTGAGACTGGCGTCGACAGAGAGATACAGTGATTTGAGGGAGTTGCCGACGTAGTTTGACTGTAGGGGTTGTTTGTCGAAATGTGCTGCGCGGTAGCCGACGCCGTATTTTGTGGAGATACTGATCATGGTCAGTCTGTGAAGTAGTTGGTTGGCTGGTACAATGAGAGTAAACGTACACCATTTGATCACGGTTCCCCCGGGTTTTCATCCACTCTCCGATCCATTGTTCGGATTGCTCCTCTTGATAGCAATTCGCGCTTTGGACAAATAAGAGAGTTAGTTAGTTCCTGCAAAGAGCTGGCGGCAAGAGCTTACGTGTCAATGAAGTTCCCTCCGTTATCATAGAATGCGTCCATGATGGCAAACGCGTCGGCTTTCTCACACTTTCCCATGAAGCTTTCCCTGCTGACCGTTAGTCATGCTTACCACAGACAGAAAGCCGTAGAGATATTATTGCGTATACCAGGTCGTTCCAAAATTCATGGTTCCCAGGCACAGAGGGGAGACCTTCACACCGGCAGAGGGTGCAAGAACGCGGTGGTACCCGAGAACGCTCTTTGGTTTAGGGGCAATGTCAAAAAACCCCATTTTGTGAATAAACTACTTAGAGGGAGAGAGAAAGAGTATGAAGGCGGTCATCAAGGGTGCCTACTTTGAGTAAAGCCAAAGCTTGGGTTGATGGACGGATTCGAGCTGGACCTGTCTACTATATGCTCATCGAGGCTGGGATGATTCATTGTTACACCATGACCTAGCTTGCAAAAAAAAAAAAAAAAAAAAAAAAAACAGGATTAAAAGACAATTGTAAACTTTAATCAGACTAGAGAAAAGTAAGTAAAACAGAATGGGTCCAAAAGCTAGGTGCTGATAGGGTTGATTTTGCTGAACATGCCGTGCGGATCGTACTTTCGCTTGAGCTCAATCAGCCTGCCGGCATTGACTCCAAACATATCGCCGACTGTTCTACGAGTGGATGCTATAGGACGGTGAAGTTAACGCTATAGATCTTCCAAGCGATGTGGATTTCGTGGACTTACGCTCCGTGTAGTACGTGAAATTGGATACAAGCATATTCGGCTCATGCCCAGATCGCCTGAACTCATCTTCAAACCAGCTCTTGAGCTTCATCGCCCACTGTAAGTACTCATCGTCCTTGGATGCATCCGTATAATCAAGAGCTATACTCCCCTTCTGGGTATCCGTTCGATTCGGGTACGCCATTGCCGTCGTTGGTATTTTGGACATCTTGGACATGTGCCAGAATTCGATGTCAATGTAGGAGCGCATCATATTCGGCTCAGCGTCGAACTGGGTCTGAAGCTCCTGGCAGAGCTTTTGGACGAATTGCAGTCTGAGCGGGGCGGCAAAGTCGAATCCGACAAGTCGCTTTCGGCTGCCGGGAGGGCTGAACGAGTCGAGCATGGCGTTTGCCTCTTCGTACTGCATTTGCTTCACATCCATGCTAACGGCGTTGAGGCTAAAGATGTTGGCGAGCCTCTCTCTACACTCTTCCTCAGGTCCATTGTGGACCAGAGCGACGTTCAGCAGGACTTCTGGGGCATCTGGGGGCTGGTAGACCACACACTGCGCCGCAGTTTTCCCATCCTTGTACCGGAGAGAGTCATGTAGTGTCGCTAGAACCGTGTCAAGCTTATCAAGAGTGTAAACAAGAGAACCCGCAAAGACATTTCCCTGCTCGTGGGCTCGGAAAGTAAACTCGACCACAACTCCAAAGTTTTGACCCGCACCTCGAACCGCCCAGAAGAGGTCAGAATTCTCACTCTCCGAAGCGGTTTGGAGCTTGCCGTCTGGTGTCACAATCTGTACAGATTGCAAATTGTCGATGATCAAACAATGAGAGCCTATCAGATACCCAAATCCTCCTTGCACTGTCACTCCACCAACCCCGGTGGTGCCGATTGAACTACTTACAACGGCGAGGCCACTTCCAGCGGTTGCACGGTTGACATCTCGCCAGAGCGCACCTCCTTCCGCAGTTAGGGTCTTGGTGTCAGAGTGGAGAGTCACCTTATTCAGCCGCCCAAGGTCAAGAACAATTCCTCCGTCGCTGGAGTTTCCTCCATCGGCAGTATGGCCGCCTCCCTTAACCGCCAAGTCGAGTTTATTCTCCTGAGCAAAGAGAATAGTCTTCGGTACATCCTCGGCAGACTGGGGATAGACGATAGCGCCCTGGCATATTTAGTTTTATGCAGTTATTAAAGCAAGAGTAGAAATGATTGACATACCGCAGGCTGAGACGCAAGGTCAGACCAGCGTTGCAAAGCTTTGTCATAACTCGGGCTATCACGAGTAACGACCTGATCATTGCCAGGGAAGAGTGCTTTCAACTTCTCGATAAGCTCGGGAGGGATAGCAGGAGTCATTGTTGCCGTTCCCTGATGCTGTGCAATGTTTGTGAAAGGAGGCGATGCTTTCCTGGAGCAAGAAGCGGAGGTCTGAGCCAATTCAAATAGTTGCAGTAAGGAATTCTTTCCAGCGTCACTTATGGCTTTGACCCTCGCTTGCAAGGATGTCAATCCAACAGCCGGTAAAGCTTATAGCAGAGTTTTTCCAATCAGGCAGAGAAATGCAAGTAAAGTGCTCAGCTCAGACCTTCAGCGGGATCTTGGTTTGACAGCGTAGCTGAAAGCTTCTGACGAAGTCGTAGGTTGTGGCGAATAGAGTGGTGCCACGTAGTTCGTGCAACAGCTGTCTATGCCGTTGACAAACTATAGTAAAGGTTGACAGGATGCTCGAGGAAAGATGCGGGGTATTAAGGTTATCTGCAGTTGCACAATCTGCTCGGTGCTATGGCAGAATCCGAATCATAGCGTGAGTTCGCGTCAACCTAGGGGGCCGAGAGACCATCTTCCGGTTGGTGGATGGTCCTACCGGGGTTTTTGAGCTGTTTATATGGTCGCACAATATAAATCATGAGTGTTTATGCGAAGACTACATATCTTAAATGTGATGTTCGCGGAGATGATGGTCGTTCAAAGACATCTGTCTCATTCGTGGGTGTTTGACCCAGACGTATTACACAGAAGGATTCAGAGCCTGGCAGAATCTAATGTATCAATGGCACGATTTCCAAATGGTATAAGCTACGTATAGGAGTTATCGGAAGACTGATCCATAGATCGTGGTGTTACGGCAGGATTGACCAGTCCAGGGTTCTATCTATCGACGATTAACCCCAGGTGGAAAGCTTGACATAGTGCGACTTGGCTTACCTACAAGTTCTACTTGGCAACTGGGTAAAGCAATTTATCCTCCTATATCTCCTGTTAAATGCTCCGACTTGCGGGTCAGGGTTACAAGGTTCTCACTTCCTAGGGCAAGCTTCCCGGCAGCGAGGCAACCGAGCCGACTGTTCTGTATAGATCATTTTCGACGCAGAGAGCAGCCCATTCAGACATACTCTGTGCAATACACTGTATGACAGTAGGCGTAGCTTGTTGTGAGCAGGTTTTATCACCTCGAGTTGATCAATGTAGCCAAGGTATATATTGGCGGCTGGAGTAGAATATGGATTAAATCTATTCTAAACAAGCAAGCAAATCTTTTCTCACATACTCAATCTCTGCAATCTCTGCGACTAAAGTCACAATGGAGTCACTACTCTGCCAAAAAGCCACCTTCTTCCCCAACGCTCTTGCGGTGATCGACGGCGAGCTGAGCTTAACCTACGCACAGCTCCTCGCGCGCGCCGACCATCTCACCCGGGCCCTTAACAACAAACACATTCTCCTCCAAGAACCCGTCTGCATCTTCCTCGAAACAGGCCATAGACAAATAATTGCGCAGGTGGCCGTTTTGCGAGCAGGCGGCAGCTGTGTCCCAGTCGACCCGTCCATGCCCGAAAAACGTCTCAACGACATGCTCAGCGATATCAATGCTAGACTTGTCATCACAGCCCACGAACTACGTGACAGAGTCCCTGGCTACAACTTAGTGCTTTTCGACGATACCATGGCAGACAGTGCGGGAGTCTCTCAAAACGGGCACATTATACAAGTGCTTGTGGATCGGCCAGCGGATCATCGAAGCCACATTCTCTTTACCTCCGGGTCTACCGGCAGACCGAAGGCCGTTCAGATATCCGCTCGAAGCATCCTACACCTGGCTAGCTCTACACCTATCACGCCCCTCCTCCCAACCGACAGAGTGGCTGAGGTCAATAACCCGGGCTTTGACTTGTCGCTCTTCGAGATCTGGGTCACTCTGCTCTCCGGCGCAACAGTTGTGGTTATACCCAAGTATACCGCCACAGACCCATTCGGGTTCCGCGACTTCGTGCAGAAGCACAAGGTTTCCGCAATGATACTACCCACTGCGCTCTTTACCATTGTGGCTACTACCTGCCCTTCCGCATTCAAGGGAGTCAGACATGTAATTGCCTGTGGTGAGGCTCTGAACGTAAGATCCGTCCGGCACGTTCTCACTGAAGGTGCACCGGAGCATCTCTGGAACGGCTATGGGCCGACCGAGTGCACAACGTTTGTGTCCTTGCAGCTGATTGACCTGAAAGAGACAATGCGTGAGACGATCAGTATTGGGAAAGCGGTCGGGCATACCAAAATCTACCTGCTGGACGAGGAAATGAAGCTGATCAAAGACGCTGACCGGGAAGGGGAGATCTATCTCGCTGGACCCGGTCTGTCGTGCGGATATCTGAATCAACCCGAGGCCAATGCAAAACACTTTCTGGAGCTGAGTGCGTCTGCACTCGGTGAGAGCTCTTCGGAGTCGGTCCGGGTGTTCCGGACTGGCGATCTCGCTAGGTGGAGAATTCCGTTGGAAGTGCTGGATTTTAGAGGGCGATTCGATATGCAGGTTAAGCAGGACGGCTTCCGGGTCGAACTTGGCGACGTCGAGAGAACGCTTGAGAAAATGGACGGTATCAGGCAGGCTGTGGTTCTCCAAGTACGACCATTCGGCGAGAAGGTGCTTTCAGCCTTCGTTGCACTTTCTGACGATGGTCAAAAATTGGAGTCGAAGGCGATTAGAGACTATGCCAAAGAGAGTTTGCCACCATACATGGTACCTAGCAGGATCACCATCGTTTCGAGGTTCCCACTCCATCCCTATGGTAAGGTTGACCGGGAGGCCCTGGCTGCAGCTAGCGAGAGCTCCGAGAATGGGCACAATGGAATGCCAGACTCGAATGGTCATTGGGCAGTCCCAGAGAGTGAAGTCTACGATACGTTGAAACGCATGGTTCGGGGGCTTATTGACGTACCTGACCTGGGAGAAGATGAAGATTTCTTCGCAATGGGCATGTCATCTTTGGAGTCTGCCAGATTCATCGGTTACCTGATGCAGAAGTTTGCCAAAAAGGTTACTATGGATATGCTCCTGGACAATCCGACCGTGGTCAAGATTGCGGCGGTGCTGAAGGAGAGCAAGGAGACTCGACCCGCACTGGTCAGCATTGCGGTCATGGAGGCAGACACACTACTCGCCGACGATATCGCGGTTGTACCGGATTGGCAAGCCGAGGAAGAAGGTCGTGTCTTCATCACGGGCGTGACTGGGTTCGTTGGGGTCCATCTAATGGCGCAGCTCCTTGCCCTACCGACTGTCAAGCAAGTGGCATGCCTGGCCCGGAGCAGGAAGAGTCTGTCAGCCAGAACGCGCATCGAGAATACTCTCAAGAGATACGATATCTGGGAATCCTCCCAGCCGCATTTGGACAAGATCATCGTTCTAGACGGCGAGATGGCAGATGAAACACTTGGTCTCGGAGACGAAAAGTTCACATGGCTGTCCAACTGGGCCAGCGTGATCTTCCACGTCGGAGCCAAAGTCAATTTCTGCGAGCCGTACCAGAACCATTTCCCATCTAATGTCCTCGGAACGAAGAATGTCCTCCGGCTGGGTGCGGTGGGTCGCCGCAAGGCCTTTCACTACATGTCCAGCATTGACACCTGGGGTCCGACGGCACTGGTCCTCGGCACGAAGGAGCTGCGAGAGGATGAGGGTTTACTGGGGCACCTCACCTCTCTACCATACGACACCGGCTACGCCCATAGCCAGTGGGTAGCCGAGGAAATGGTACGCAGGATGCGAGCCCGCGGCCTCCCAGTCACGATCTATCGACCGGGCTTCACCATCGGAGACCGCCACACCGCGATCGGGAACCCAGATGATTTCTTCGCACGGATAATCGTCGGTAGTATCCGGATCGGTTACTGGCCGTACCTCCCCGATCAGCGTATGGAGTATGTCACGGTGGACTATGTCTGTTCCGCCCTGCTCCATATTGCCTCTTCGAACCAGAACCTCGGTCGATCCTACAGTCTCGTCGCTTCAGACCACTCCCAGTCGGTTAACTTTGAGGAGACTGGAGTCATGATTAATGAAGCTGGATACCATGTGAAGGAGATTCCATACGACGACTGGGTGGCTAAGCTTCGGGCTTCGGACATCGACCAGAACCCACTCTCGCCTCTGATGCCTTTGCTCGAGGAACCAGTTTTGAGAGAGCTAAGTCGCTTGCAGACGAGTAAATATACGCCCGTGTATGAAACGCCGAACACTGTCAAGGCTCTTGCTGATCGGCCTGATATCCGGTACACGCCACTGAGTAGTGAGCTGCTCAAGCGGTATCTTGAGAACTGGCAAAGGAAAGGCATGTATGAGATTTATTACAATGGTAAGGAGTAGTTTTCCGATTTGAGAACATTTTATTTTCAGTGTTTGAACTAGTACTATGAGTTGGGCCAAATTGTTACCAAGAGGTTTTCTATCCTGAGAATCACCCATAGCCACATTGAGTACTATTCTGGTAGTAGCGTAAGAGTCACGCTCGTGCCATGGATGCCTCCATGCTGCAGGATGGCACTAAGCACAGAGACAACCTCAGACCGCGGAACCTATTCTTACCCAGCTTGTCTTCAAGAACGTCTATCTTCAGCAGAGAGTCAGGCCAGAGAGGGTATTTGTACGGGAGCTTAAGTGTGTACTCTCCTGCTATTGCCATTTGCATCATTCACTGCAAGACAACCCCAGTCAGTGGGAGTCAACTGTACGACTTCAATCCAGGTGATGCATTAACTCAAGCCGGGCAATGGTGATTCTTGCTTTTGACAGAGGCAAATTCTGTGCCATCTGAAACTCGCCTACCCGTGGATCGTCCATTAACCCGCGTGGACGCGCAATACCGCGGTGCTACCTCAGGATGTCTCAAGCACGGACAACAGCATGTCAAGTGGGCGATGATTTGCATTTGATAGAATTCAGCCCACTTAGAAATCTAGATCTGATATGTCAATATAGACAGTGGGGTTGAGAAGAGCTAGGTATTCGATCTAGCCTTGGTGTAAAATATCCGAGGATAGCACGAGTTCAAGCAGGGAGAGAGCTACAACCGACAACGTGCCCTGAGAAGCTACGGACCTGATTACAGCTCATAGTGCCAGGTGACGATCTTGAGACTTTCACCTTCAAAGCCGAGACCACCATTGTCTCGACTCGACTATAAAAAGCTGCAACACGATCTGACTGGCCGTGACCCACTATCACAGAGCTCTCCTGCATGTGCTCGAGGTTCGAACGCTTGGCTTCTCTAGGTCGCTTAACAGAATGTGGATGTTGAGATCAACGCTAGCAGAATGTGCATGACTCGTAACTGACTTAGGTAGCTCGTGCGAGTCGCGCGAGTCGCGCTTGTGCCTACCTGTCCATGGCCGTCCGCGTGCTAGCCAATATAGCGAGTTGATCTGGAAGATTCGACAGTCGAGACCAAAGTTCTAGACCTAGCCCCTATTCCATATGGCCAAAAATTTGGTGTCTGGTCTGAAGGCATGTTATTTCTGTATCACTGGGGTTGTTCCGTTGTACGGTGGAAACCGCCATTGCAGGGCCCTTGGTCTATCGCTACACAGAATCAGGGTTGTCGGTCTGTTTACCCTGTTTACCTAGCTCACAAACTGCAGAGATCTATAATTGGCGACGTTTGAAACGACAGGGGAAACGTCGAATTCGAGTGGAGCTTGGGTGGAGCTGACCGAGTTAGGGTTATTGCAGAGCCCTCGGATGCTCGCCCGAGTTCTCGCCCCCATGAACGACGGGCCTGGCTGGAGAATCTTGTCTCTTTTTCGTATTTAGGATTGGATTGACTGGTATAAGTGTATACAGGGCAGTTTCGCATTCGACATAATGCCAACAGTGCTGTCAACTCCCTGACTCGGATTATCCGGCAGCTGTCACGGAGGCAGGGAGGTCAAGATGAGACTGGCAAAAACTTGGAACTGTTCCTGCATCTGCTGTCAGAAGCCGGTGGGCCGGGAGTCAGGAGTCTTCAGGATAGTCTAGTCATGAACCATCGGTCGTCCGTATCTGTGATCTCAAACTAGCGGCGATCGGACCTTCTTTAGGGTTGGTGCTAAGCACTCTGAAGCAGCTAACGAGTCACACCATGGCCCCGACCAAACCTGCAGCTTCCATTGCACTAGCGCGATGCTTGGTACAAGGGAAAGTGTAGATTGCAGGGACTTCAGTCCCACTGCTCCGTGCCAGCATACCTCCACACGTCGAAACATGCCACTGCGTGAACTCTCCTCCCCCGGCAAGTCCCTGGTAAACTCGTGCTATTCTTGGTAGCAATGGAGACAGAGCTAGAGAGTTCATCGGTTTCCTGTATATTGCACCAAGCTGAGTCGTGAATCGTGATCCATGCACTGTACCCCCCCACAGCGAAACAAGCTACCACCACCAAGCGAAGTCGGCCATCCAATTTTCAAGATCTAGCTATTCCACCTCCTTTCCCTCTACTCAGATGGACTGTATATAATGTAGCCAGAACACCCACCCTTCTCTGCAGTCCAGCACGCCCCATCCCTTTCTCTCTTTCTCTCTTTCCGCCAGCTATCTCCTTCTCTCGCTTTCGCTTTCGTTATCTCTTTTCTTTTCTGTTACTTCCTTCGTTACATCTGAGCTGCGCTCACATTCAAACAAACCAAAAACTCTCGTTCTATTTCTTATATCTTACCTCACTTCATCTATCAAAAGTCCAAGATGAAGGTCCCCGTGGCACTCACCCTCCTCGCCACAACCGCGCTCAGCGCACCCACCCCGGCCCGCGAGGCATCCAAAACCGTCAACAAGCCGCGCACCTTTGGGCTCTTGAGTGGCGGCGCCAACGCCGGCGGCTCGGGCTCCCTCAGCGGCGGATTCGGCCTCTCTGCGCTGGCGGATCTTTTCGGGGCGGGCTCTGCGGGCGCTGGCGCCTGGGGGTCTGGCTCGGGTTCTGGGTCTGCTGGTGCGAGTGCCTCTGGTAGTGTGGATGGGTCTGCTGGTGCGAGTGCCGGTGCGTCCGGTAGTGCGGAAGGCTCTGCTGATGCCGAGGCGTCGGGTAGTGCTGGTCTTGGTGGCAGTGGCCATGCTGGTCTAGGCGGTCATGCCGGGCTTGGAGGATCTCTGGGTCTTGGTGGCCATGCTGGGCTTGGTGGTTCCGCTGGTCTAGGTGGATCGGCTAGTGGTGAGGCTGGAGCTGAGGGCTCCGCGGGTGGTGAGGCTGGTGTTAGCGGATCTGCTGGTCTCGGTGGTCATGCTGGACTGGGTGGTTCCGCTGGTCTTGGTGGCTCAGCAGGCCTCGGCGGCTCAGCAGGTCTTGGTGGATCGGCTGGTCTTGAGGGATCTGCTGGTGGTTCCGCTGGCCTTGGCGCTTCTGGTAGCGCTGAAGGTTCCGCTGAAGGTTCCGCCGAGGGTTCCGCTGAAGGCGAAGCTAGCGGCTCCGCTGGCCTGGGAGGATCGGCCGGTCTAGGCGGATCTATTGGAGGCTCCGCCGGACTTGGAGGATCTGCTGGCCTTGGTGGCTCTGCCGAGGGTTCCGCTGAAGGCGGTGCTAGTGGCTCCGCTGGAATTGGAGGATCGGCCGGCCTAGGAGGATCTATTGGTGGCTCCGCCGGTGTTGGAGCATCTGGAAGCGCTGAAGGTTCTGCCGAAGGCTCCGCTGAGGGTGGTGCTAGTGGTTCCGCTGGCCTTGGAGGATCGGCCGGTCTGGGAGGAAGTATTGGTGGCTCAGCTGGCCTCGGCGGATCAGCTGGCATTGGAGGATCTGGCAGTGCTGGCGCATCAGGCGGTCTCGAGGGGTCCGCTGGTGGCTCCGCCGGAATTGGAGGATCTGCTGGTGCTTCTGGTGAACTTGAAGGCTCTGGAAACGTCAATGGTACCGCAGGAATTGGCGGATCCGCTGGAGGCTCAGCTGGCCTCGGCGGATCTGCAGGCGCTGGTGTTTCCGGTAGTGCTGGAGGTTCTGCTGGCGTTGAAGGTTCCGGTAGCGCTGGCCTCGGAGGATCTGCCGGCTTAGGAGGATCTATTGGTGGCTCCGCTGGTCTTGGCGGTTCCGCTGGCGCTAGCGGCTCAGGATCTATCGGTGGCTCTGCCGGTGGTTCTGCAGGCGTTGGTGGCTCTGGACATGTTAATGGAACTGCTGGCCTCGGCGCCTCTGGTAGTGCTGAAGGTTCCGCTGGCCTCGGTGGCTCTGCAGGTGTTGGCGCCTCTGGTAGCGCTGGAGGTTCTGCTGGCCTTGAGGGATCTGGCAGCGCTGGCATTGGAGGATCCGGAAGTGTTGGTGGCTCAGCTGGCCTTGAAGGTTCCGGCAGTGCTGGCGTTGGAGCATCTGGAAGCGCTGGAATCGGTGGGTCAGCTGGTGGATCCGCAGGCATTGGAGGATCTGGACACGTCAATGGAACTGCTGGCCTGGGAGGCTCTGCCGGCATCGGCGGCTCAGGCTCTGCAGGAATTGGTGGCTCGGCTGGCCTTGAAGGGTCTGGAAGCGCTGGAATCGGAGGATCTGCTGGTGGCTCTGCCGGCGTTGGTGCATCTGGAAGTGCAGGCGGATCGGCTGGCCTCGAAGGATCTGGTAACGTTAATGGAACTGCCGGCATCGGTGGCTCCGCCAGTGGTGCAGGATCAGGATCAGTCGGTGCTGGCGCCTCCGGTGATGTTTCAGGATCTGGCAGTGCTTCAGGTTCAGGCAACGTCTCAGGAGCTGGCAGTGCAGGTGCCTCTGGCTCGGGTGATGTCTCAGGATCTGGCAGCGCTGAAGGCTCTGGTAGCGGATCAGCGGGAACTGGTGTTTCTGCTGAGGGATCCGGTGATGTGTCAGGATCCGGCAGTACTGAAGGTTCAGGAGAAGCTTCCGGCTCTGGTAGCGCAACTAGTTCAGCTGGCGTTGGAGGTTCTGCCGGTGCGTCCGGCGATGTGGAAGGCTCTGCTTCAGGTGATGTGGAAGGTTCCGCTGGAGCCTCTGGCTCTGGTGATGTCTCAGGCTCTGCGGGGGGTGAGGCATCAGGGGAGGCTTCTGGCTCTGGCAGCGCTTCGGGGTCCGCAGGGGCTTCAGGGTCTGGTAGTGCTGGTGCTTTTGACGATGCTTCTGGCGATGCTTCAGGCTCCACTGGCGCTGAGGGGTCTGCTCATGGTGACGGTTGCACCTGTGAGGAGGCCGAGGGCGAGTCTCTGGATGAATGGCTCTCCGACCTCATTGCTTCGTCAACGACCTCTGCCTCAGCTTCCTTCTCTACTAGCTGGAGCTGGCCTTAGAGGTTGTACTAGACCCATCTAAATGGGTATTTCATGTTTCTGCCCTCTCGACTGTGTGAGACGGCCACGCTCCTTATCATGTATCAATGCTGTTTGTTCTGTCTTTCAGGCTGGGCTGCCATCGATTTAATCATCTGTACCTCTGTCTATGGCATGCTGCTCGCAAAATGTTACCTCATGTATACATAGCCTCCAAATATAATGTTAGCTATGCTATTACCTCTTTAAGTTGCGCCTGATCAAGTCTAAAGTAATGACTCAAGCCCAAGTCTGCGCACTGAGCTCTACCACTCCTTCCTACTTAATCACGCCTTCCTATTGTCGAAATCCTATAAGACCTACGTTGATCCAATGCGGTTGCGTGCATGATTGAGGAAGGCAGCCAGCAGACAGACCTGCCTGGACTGCATCTTTGAGGCAACCATGTCGGCCACCTGCATCTGCAAGGTGATATCCAATAACAGGAGGCATCGCTGTGACTGGCTTGCATGCCAAGCGAGCTAATCCAACAGACATCTCCAGCTAACCTCCTCCGTAGCTTCCTTCTCTCGACCTCTTCCCGACCTCCTCTCCCTATCCCTTTTACCCTCCCCTACCTGGCCTTTTTAGTTTACTTCATTCCCTCTCTCCATATTGGATAGCATGGCAAATTGCCCATTCTGCAAGAACCCTCTCACAAAAACCCATCACGAGCGGCACTACAGACGATGTGAGCGCGCAGATGAAGAGTACTCGTGTGATAAGTGCAAGGAAACAGTCCTTGTTCGTGACTACCTGCAATATGTCAGGTTGTGTGGTGTACGTAATCGGCAGGAATGTGATCTTTGCGGAAGACTTGTTACTAGGCAGAATATGGGGCGGCATGTAAAGACGTGCCAGACACGAGCTAATCGTGGAGGGAGTATGTTTGTTACCCTTGAAGCGCAAGGGACTCTGCTGATTATCCTGACTATGGAAGATACAGGCCCTGGTACACGAGGTCCTGACACACAAGGCGCTGACACACAAGGCCCTGGGCTGCCATTTCGGCTTGCACACAGCCAAAACGAGAGAACCCAGAAAATGCAAAAGTTTCTTGATAATATTGATGGGATGTCCAAGGTTGATCAAAGCAGCATTATCAGCGTAAAATGTGCTAGTGAGTTTGAGGATGCTTTGAAGGATCCAGACAGCATAGATTCAAACAAGATGACTCCAATTCTATGGCGAGGATACACGCACCACTCCTCTCTTAGTGGTCTACCTTCTTCGATCCCCGACCTCCTCAAGGGGCTACGTTCGCGACAGATAGACACATTAGACGCTCATAACTACACGGCAGAGAAGGAGAATGACTCCCAGTCACTCGATGATCTAAAGTTTACTTCGACGGCTTTATTAAAATTGAGCTCCAGCCAGGAGATCTTCTGTATGTGCCTCCGCCTGAAGTTTACACACTATACTAAGCTAATCGCTAGGTTTATACCACCCTGTTGTCCACACGCGGTCTTCACCCCAGAGCACACGCTCTCTTTCGGAGGTTCCTTCTACACCATTCCATTTCTCTACTTGACCAGTCGATCGTTGGTGGTCCAAGAGAGTTTCGATGGTGTCAGCAATGATGATCTCACTGATGGGGACTTTGAGAATCTTATCAAGATGCTGAACACCTGTATTGGCTTACTGTCCCAGGACCTTGCGAATCGAACGCACTTGGCGTCTGCTGCAGCGAGTGGAGTTTACTGGGCTGCCTTGAAAGACAGGCTGAGCGTCACCATACGGATGAGACTGCACGAGATGAACCAGATCATAATGAAGAAGATCCTGGAAGACCGAGAGAGGAGAGCAAAGGAAACAAATGTATACATCAAACCCTAGAGGCCTTCCTAGAGGCTAACAAACACTCAACAGCCATCTCCCTATAAGCCTCCAACGGCGGCGTCACAGCCCCAGACTCCTTAGCAAGATCATCCCACCGGCGAACCGCAACCTTCTCCTTCAGCCAGGGGTCCGCTTCAGCCTGTCGCACCTCATCGTCACTAAACTTGCCGCCCTAGCCAAATCGTACCCTTAGTGCATGATACCAGAAATAAAGAATAGGAAACAAAGTTATACCTGATACTCCAACGTCCGCTTACTAGTCTTACTCAACCCCTCCCAGTACCCCTCCTCCGTCGCACAAAGATACCGCTTCGCAACAACATGGCTCCCCACCAGCTGGCACACCTTTTCACTAAACCCGACCTCGCGCAGGAATCGCTCACCGAGGATATCGTGGCTTGCGCGGCCGAGATACTTGCCATTCTCGATGAATTGCGCTACCTTTTGCGCGGCCGGGATGAACCGCCCGATGTCGTGCAGTAGAGACGCGATGATCGTTTCCGTGTCTGCGGAAGCAGCTTGTGCTAGTGCGGCGCTTTGGAGACAGTGTTCAAGTTGCGAGACGGGCTCGCCCATGTAGTCTGCTGCGCCTTGGGCGTGGAGCATGGCGAAGATCTCGTCGATTGTGCTGCGGGCGTCGCTTTCTTGGACGGAGGGGGACATTTTGGATTTTTTAGATGTGGCTTGATCGGGTGGGTGTTCTGGGATTGTTTTTTACTTGGAAGTGTATAAAAGGTGCTGATGAGAGGGGTATATCCTACCGATCGTGGATACAGACCTTACTGTACCTCCCATATCTGGCGCTACGGCCGCTACGGGCATGCTCCGGCCGCGCTACGGTGTACACCGAGACGCAGTTAGCCACTGAATTGCAGTGTAGATGGAGGCTGGCCCGCACAACAGTCCTTTTTATTGGAGACAAAGACCGGTCACAAACTTGGCGACTGAAGTGGGTTGTAAATGGTACAAGGCGATTGCCGAAGGCCTGGTTCACAGCTTATGCTCTGCTCTGCTGAAAGAAGCGCATGTAGTCTTTTGTGTCTTGGTGACTAGAGACAGATCAAGCGCCAATACGCTTGCATATGTAGTGACTCATTATATGATATAGAGCTTACTTTCTCCGTATCTCCTTTCTTGTGGTGGAATTAGTTGTAATCATGGTGGTGCCACAACATTAACGCTGGTGCCCTTAGGGCTTGAAATACGAAATTAGAAAGTTTGATTACTGAACAGAAGCAAAAAACACAACTTGTTCCTTTTTACGTCGCCTCCTTTCTCTAAGAGCTACCTGCTAACCCCTTGAACCTCTAACTAGACCCAGGTTTCCGCTGCTCAACCGTATAACTCCAGGCCTTCTCACCATCCACAATGAGCTCAAACTCCATCGTCCATACTTTGGAGTCTGAAGTATCAAACGTAAAGGATCCAAACTTGGACAGGCCCTCGTGATGATAGTAAATGGCTCGGTCGGACTCATCCACCTGGCTATAGTCTTTAACGAAAGGATTGACAAACTGACTCAATGGCGAAGTCGAGAACTCAATAACGCGCGTGTCATTTGTGCCGGGAGCAGGAAAAGCTGTCGTGGCGTGTTCGTGGCGATCCTGCACCGAGGGGTGTTAATTGGTTAGAGGGAGGAATTAGGGCTACCTAGGTACTTACTCCCGTGATGATCAGAACACCCTCAGTCTCCCACATAACCTCAAGAATCTCCCTCCTCTCAGTCAGATACCCAGCCCAATAGTCCTCTTCATCTGCCGCCTGGAAGTTTCTGGTAAACGGCACGCTACTCAAAACGACTTTCCAGCCCGGCGCAGTTCGTAGCCACGTCTTGAGCAGTGACAGCTGTTCAGCACCAAGCATAGTCTTGCTCTCATCATCGGGTAATGAAGATAACGAACGGTACCGTCGCGTATCCAAGACGAAGAACGAGACATTGCCTTTCGAGAAGGTGTAATATGTTGCGCCCTCCTTCACTGGGTCTGGGTTTCCTTGGTGTTGATAGGCTAGAAATGGGCGGATCGCCTTCTGATACAGTCCTGTTTCGTTGGAGGACCAATTATTCGTCAACTCGTGGTCATCGTAAGCGTGGATCCAGGGGAGGGCTCGTAATTCTGGGGTCCATGTCGGCGAGGCGTAGACTTGGCGGTAAGCCTTTTGGTAGTCCTCCACCGCGAAGCCGAATCTTCTGGGTAGGTCGATGTAAATAAAATCTCCTAGGAATAGCATCATGTCCACTTTTGTGCTTTGGAGGAATGTCGTCAGGTGAGTGAGCCCGCCGACGTGGAGAGGATGCCCAACAGGGTTGTATGGGAAGCCCGGTTTGATGCAGCTGCTCGAGACTATGGTGAATCGCTTGGGGTCAAATGATGGTGTAGAGAAAGTGCCAACATGGCTAGTGTTTGTACGGTACTGATACTCCGTTGCGGGTTCGAGGTGCTCTAATTTAAACGTGCCGACGTAGTCATCGGCGGGAATGGTGGATATAACATCGCCTGTAAGCCACGCTTTGGAGGTGAGTGGCCGATACTCAATCTGAATCACGGTGGCCTCGGGGTATCGCACAATAACATTCGCAGTGTTGTCACTTACGTAGCCCATGCGCGAGAACGCAAGCTCGGGGCTACTATGCAGTATCTGGGCGCGGTAAACAAAGTCCAAGGCCATGATTGGAAATAGTGTTGTCGCAGCGAGCGAGGCAAATGCCAGAGATTGCAGACGTCGGTCAAACCTGCCAGACGTGATGGAAACGCAAAGGCCCCATGCTGATCTTCGTAAGGATGATTTCTCTAGCTTGACGGACTGTCTATCTGATCCGAGCCACTGTATGACCCAGAGCACGCAGTAGGTAAGCCAGAGAAGAACAATTTCCTCTAGCAGCATTTCTCCCCATGGTTGCTATATTGGGTTAGTCAATCCGGTGCCTACCAGTAAATCTGCACTCACATGTCTCACGAAGAGTACAGCTTTATAACGGATCCAGAGACTGAAAGCGATTGTGAGGCCGTCCAACAGCCATAGGAAAGGCCGTGACACCTGCATTGTCAATTTTGGAGGAAGCAATTACCGAGGAGCGAATCATCGACAGCTGAGTCCACAGGCCCTTGGTCTTGCACAGGGGAACAGAAGGATATACCACTTGTAGTGGTGCATCATCGAGGTTGACACACATTCATCGGCGATATGCCGCAATGGCCGCTGTCTCGGTGGCCCCCGATATCAAACACCGATCGGCACCGACCCGGCAAAGCCTTGACACCCACATGGGAAATCGTCTTTCGTCTTGCACTACGAAGTAAAGCAAGTAATAGATAGGGCCAAATGCCCAAGCGCATCTCTCGGGTGAGCACGAACCATCTACTTTCACCATGGCAGGTCCTCTCTCTGAGGCACAAGTCGAATTATTCAGAACAAACGGATATCTAATCCTTCGAAACAGCGAGCACAGGCTCGCTACCCCAACTGATCTGCAGAAATGGACGGATGAAGTCCGCACTTGGCCCCTTGAGAAGGGCAAGTGGATGCCCTACAATGAAACCAACGCAGACGGCAACCCACAGCTCATGCGAACCGAGTACTTTGTCGACTTCCATCGGCTCTTTCACAGCCTCCTCTACGGAAGAAAACTAGGAGACATTTTGGCGCAGCTGTCAGGGAGTGTACGCAAGCCCTAACCCACTATGAACACCACATGGCATACTGACGATAAATAACAAGGAGATGCGCCTCTTCAAAGACAAAATCAACTATAAGTCCCCTCGAGCCAGCGGTTTCAAGCCACACATTGATGCGCCGGGATATGACCACATTGGCAACATCGAGCACCTGACTGCTAACTTCGCCGTCGACCCTGCAACAATAGAGAATGGCTGTCTAGAGGTAGTAGCGGGCTCTCATCGCGCTGAATTCGACCTCGTACAAGGGGCTGAGCTCTCTGCCGCCTGGGAAGCAGCTCATGAATGGACACCTGTGCTATTGGACGCTGGTGATCTGTTGATCTTCGGAAGCCATCTTGCTCATCGGTCTGCGCCGAATCTGTCAACTCGGCCCCGGGCGAGCATTTACGCGACGTACCATGGTAGCGAGGATGGTGCTGATCTGAGGGAGAAGTACTACGCGCACCGGAGGGTGGCTTTTCCGCCAGATCATGGTAAGGCATTTTCAGTCACTTCTATGACTCCCAGCTAATTGGTGTCAGAGCGTGAAGATGGTAAGGACTATGAAGAAGGTAGGAAGCGGTACGGCTCGGCTGCGCATTTTGCGGTTCCAAAGGTTTCTCAATCGATAGCTTCTGTAGCCATTTAGATTGAATGCTTTTGGACGAAGGGCATGCCAATAGGACTGTGATTTATGACCTAGATGGGTGGATAGCAGCAATGTGCACAGCTGTAATCTTCGGTATATTATCCTATACCAAGGCGTATTCTATTAGTGACTGCATTTGGAATTATGTAGACTGTTGCTTTTGAGATTCAGCGGAATACGGAGCTGGAGTACCTTGTACCTCTGGACACTTAGTGCGCGCTCAAGCATATTCTTAGAAGGAATATGTCGCTCTCACTACACTAGTTATCAGTATACAAGCAGTCAACGATTCTACAAGATTCCACTCTGTGTATGTACATAACAAGTATCACGGCTCGCCATCCCAAACCCTATCCGCCAACTTCCTCACTAGGCTCAGCTTAGACAGCATGCCGTCTCTAGATATCTGATTGCCAATGTTGGCGCTTGCAAACCCGCACTGCGGACTCACGCTGATTCGCTGGAGACAACTGGCTTCAGACTCGCCAGACCCCTCTGCCATGTATTTGGCTGCCTCGTGAACCCGCTTCTGCAGTTGCTCTAGGTCCTCGGCCTGTCCAGTTTTGGTCGTGATGAGCCCAAGCACGACTCGCTTATCCACCGGGAGCTCCTTAAGGGGTGCAAAGCCTCCTGAGCGCTCAGTGTCGAATTCCAGGAAGAATGTCTTGACGTTGCATTTCCTGAATAGAGTGGACGCAATCAAGTCGTAACCGCCACTTGCCCAGTGGCCACTTTTGAAGTTTCCCTTACATAGGTGCAAGGCAACGTGTAGATCGTCGGGAAGACCAGAAATAGAGTCATTGATCAATTTGACATATTGCTTCACTTGCTCGATGCTTGTTCGGTGGTTAAGGCTGTCGGCTGCCCATCCTTGGTGAACTTGCGGGTCACAAAAGTCTGCCATGGTCAGTTAGGGCTACAGCCAGCAATAGCAAAATACGTACACCCCAAGTTTGGATCATCGATTTGGATATTCCTGAGCCCTGCATCGTAGAGGACATGAACCTCCGCTCGGAAAGCAGCCGCAATGTCCGCAAAGTATTCGTCGTCGGACTCATACACCGAAGCCGGGTACGCAAAACCTTGTTTGTACATGAGATGATACATCTCAAGCGAGCTGGCAGTGATTTTAATATCTTTCACTCTTTCCGGATTGACAAGCGTCTTCAAATACTCAAACTCATGCAGGAAACTGCTCTTGACGTGTCTGATTTTGCCGGTGCACACGACCACCGTGCCCCCTCCACCTTCTTTTCCTGAATCGGTGAACAGCTTCGTGTGCTTCAGGTATGGACGGAAGATGCTGAGATCTGTCACCTGTATCTCTGTCATTCCTTCGAGGTCGGTGAAGAATGTACCCCAGTAGAGTCGTCGTCGGATTTCCCCGTCTGTGATGGTGCGAAAGCCGAGGGACTGTTGCAGGTCGACAGCTTCCTTGATGTCATGGTCTTCTTGCTTCTTTCGGTCTGCGGCTTTGGATCCTTCATCGCGGTGGTCGTTGTACCATAGGTCTAGCAGCTCCTTGGATCTCAGGAGGGAACCGACGTGCTCTGCGCGGTAAGGTGGTGGGTTGGACATGATGACGGGGTGGTGGACACATCAATGCCTCAGTACGTACCTTCGATACTTATGGGCTTTCTGATTCAATGGTCACAAGTGCAAGCTTACAGCAAACAGCACCTCTGGCACTGACAGACCGGCACAACCCCGAAATGCCGATTGTGGATCCAGACCCGCAATTAGCAATCTGCTTTCTCCAACTCAGGCGAGGCATGCGAGGCTGAGCGAGCCTTATTGGCCTAGAGGCCTGCACTTTGTTAGTGGTTTGGAAACCCTCCTGAGCGATACCAATAAAGCTCTGCTTAGAGCCACGTTGTCCAGCCGCATTGTGGATCACCACTGAAGGGCCATGTATTGCCAATGTTCAGTCGGTCAATATTCGCAACTCTCTGTTTCCTCCTCGGCCATCTTTTTGATGGCCTGCGAGAACTCACTTTGTGCCCACGATGGCAGCCAATGCTTTGGAGTCGGGCTCTCCCAGGCTCCGCGATGTTACCCGCAAGGGGGCTGCATGCCTTGGGTGTCGCAGGCAAAAGGTGCTACGCTCTTTAGATGATTATCCTAGCGATCATGCTCATATGTCCTAGATACGATGTACGATGCCGGAGACCGGGCCTCCGTGCACTCGCTGTTCGAGACGGAGCATGACATGTGAGGTCGAAAGGTGGTCTCAGGTCATCACCGAAAGTGACAATGCGTGGGTCGCCCTGAGTTAGAGCTGGCCAACAATATTAATTCATGCTCTGCAGATGGCGACGGAAAATGGAGCAAGAGATTGCCTCTCTGCGGGCAGAGATCAAAGCAATGTCAGAGCAATGCTATCGCCATTCGGAAGCCCCCAGAACACCTGCTGCAAGCGACACCTACGTCAACACCCGTCCGGCCATCAGCCAAACGGATGGTACGGAGCAGCACTGGCAGGTCGTCATGGGCCCGGAGTCACACCTGGGAGATATCCCCGGCTCGTGCGTTTCCCAGATATCAACTGTTCCAGCCGTACCGACCCTCAATTACGACCCAGGCGACATTGTGCTTTCCGGAATCATCTCGCTTGAGCAGCTGGAAATATATATGGATCTTTATCTCACTCGATTTGATCACTTTCTGTATCGCATTCTGGGCGGTCGGTACACAAGCCTCCATGATACTCGGGTGTCATCGCCATTATTGGTAGCCTCAATTTGCGCGGTCAGTGCGCTGCACAGTAACTCAGTCAATTTCACCGCGATTTATCACCATTTTACTGCGCTGGTAAGCAAGAAAGCGATTACCAAGATTACGTCTATCGACGACGTTCTAGCACTCGTTATAGGGGCCTATTGGCTCAATGATATCTCGTGGCAACTTTCAGCCGCTGCAGTGCGCATGGCGCTAGATTGCCAGCTTCACAGTAGCCTTGGAAAAGCCCTTGAGGGAGACCAGCTACATTATCAGCGAACAAGACTATACTATCTCGTCTTCGTTTGTGATCATCACTACTCAATCGTCTACGGTCGACCGTCGCTCACTAAACAATGCGGAGCGATACGATCTGCTGCCCTTCTTAGCAAGTCCCCCTGTGCCACTTCAGACGACCTCCGCATCACATTCCAGATTGAGTTCTGGTCAGTTATGGAGGACATCTGGGATGCCTTTGGGGTCGACGTCGAGAAGCCCTTGGATCAGGCACAGATGCAGCGCCTAGCCCAGTTCAATATTCGGTTGGATACCCTCCGCGCACAATGGGCAGACGGCTTCGAAAGTAACGCTTTCGTGGGCAACTATCCTTCCAAGGGCAGCGCTTTGTATTATCACTTTGCGAGACTGTACCTTTTCACCCACGCACTACGCGGCGTCAGTGGCCCTGCAGGCGGGGCTAACATTGCAGGCTCTATCGACCGCGAGCACGCCGCGAACTCTGCAGTATTCGCTGCGACAGCTATTCTGCGCACTGTTATAGACGACACTGAAGTCCAGTCCTGGCTAAACGGGTTTCACTCGTACTTCCACGTTATGGTTGCCTTTTCGACAGTGTTTCTGCTGAAGATATGCAAGAATTTCTGCGGGCTTGTTTACTACGATATAGGGCAAATACGTGCTCTCGTAGAGACACTCACCACATTACTCACGGCAGCGGCAGAGCACGTTCATCGAGAGCACTGGTTGAGGGGCCTCACTACGGGCATTACAAAACTGTATGCACATGTCTTCCCTAGTATCCACTCCGCCCGATGCCCTTCCGCCGAATTCCATGCCGGGCAGACAGAGCAAGAGCTGGCAAATCCAGATGTTGGTGTTGAGGCTTGGTGGACTGGGGTTGATATGCGGGGGTTCGATTTTCTGAGCACTGAGCTAGCACCTGATTTCTTCCCTACCAGCAATTGATGTTAACTCTAATTCTTCCTGAATAAAAGTGGCGTGCTTGTCAGCTGTGCTCTCTGGCCGTATTGAGTGTGTAGCCAGCATTGATCGACCTTGAGCCGTGATAGCTATAGTTAGCATAGATGCTATTGCACGGACCCCAATTATTGGAGTACAGGTCTTCAAGCTTGGTGGCGTGGCACTCTAAAACAACAAGTCTCCACTATGAATCCAGAGAAAGGCCAGTCCCAGGTGAATTTGGGCCCACATGTTGAGTTGATAGGCGTATCGTTCATATCCCATCAAATCTTCAGCAACCGCGCTGAGGCACTGAACCAATATATCTGTGCAGCTCAAATATACCAGCGTCCCGCAGGAGCTCAACTATATCTCGGTCTCTACCGCCGTGTTCGGGGCTTTTACGGGCCAAGCCCGAGAGTCTCGATGCTGCTAACATGCCTACATCCACGTGGGTTCCGGGTCCACACAAGACGATGCATATGCATGCTCCTGGAACAGTGTATATAAACCCGGTTGCTCGAGCTACCTGCGTATCAACAGACGAACAACCA
This sequence comes from Aspergillus karnatakaensis, assembly GCF_047715665.1. Lineage (NCBI taxonomy): Eukaryota > Fungi > Ascomycota > Eurotiomycetes > Eurotiales > Aspergillaceae > Aspergillus > Aspergillus karnatakaensis. The sequence goes on along the minus strand of NW_027395715.1, from coordinate 158,861 downwards.
CCTCAGCAATCTTCATCATAATTATATTCTCTAGATCTCTTCAAAATGGGCTCGTTAGCCGCCACACATGTTCCAGGCACAGTGCACTTGGTCGACCTTGACGGCACTGTCGCCGCTCAGCACTCCGGCGACGACAAGATCGTTCTGATCCCGCCCCCGTCGGCTGACCTGGAGGATCCCCTCAACTGGAGCAAAAGGCGCAAACTTCTCTCAACCTTCTGCTGCATGCTCTACACCTGCTGGGTTGCGGCGGGCGTGGGAGCTACACCGACTATCCTGCCTCAGATCACGGAGGCTACAGGATTGACCACTGCACAGCTTGTGGAGGGTGTTGGATACATGTTTCTGACGTTTGGATGGGGATGTGAGTTTCTTGACTCGTACCACAATCAGCTCATCTTCTAACTCACACATTCGATAGGCCTTGTATTCCAGCCCCTTGCGCAACAGTATGGAAAGCGGCCGATCTACCTCATTAGTATTGCGGGCACGGCAGCTGTCATGGTTTGGCACGCCTATGTCCGCACGAACCAGGAATTTATTGCCATCAAGCTAGCCCAGGGGTTTCTCGGAGCACCCGTTGAAAGCCTTTCGGAGGTTAGTATGACAGATATTTACTTTCAGCATGAGCGTGGACAGTACATCGCGCTGTACGGCCTGGTACTGTATGTTGGAATCTATGTTATGACTATCATCGCCGGTTTCATCAACGATGGGCAGGGCTGGCAATGGGTTTTGGTCAGTAATATCCTCCTTTTACCGGTTCAGATGTTGAGCCCGCCCTAACTTACTCATAATTCAGTTCTGGTGCGCAATCTTCAACGCTCTCTCGTTCGTCTTCCTCTTCTTCTTCATGGAAGAGACCAACTACACCCGCAAAACAACCAGCGAAGCCATCGAAGAAGTCCACACAACCACTATTCGCGCCCAAGAAAGCCACAACCCCTCAAAGAATATTACGACCACCGAAGCCCCGGCCTCAGAAACAAGCGAATACCCCCGCACAAGCTTCCGTCAAAAACTCGCCCTCATACGCAGGTCGGACCTGCAGAAGCCCAACCGCCTCCTCAGCATGATCTGGCGCCCGCTCGAATTTTTCACCTACCCCTGCATCCTCTACTCCGGCATCGCCTACGGCTGCATCGTCGTCTGGTGGACCGTCCTCATCAACACCGTCTCCCCCATCCTCTCTGTAGCTCCCTACCACTTCTCCGCAACCTCCATCGGCCTAACATACTTCTCCGTTTTAATCGGCACAGTCATCGGCTGGGTTGCAATTGGCTGGTACGGCGACCGCTTCCTCCTCTTCATGGCCGTGCGCAACGGCGGGATCTCCGAGCCCGAGCACCGCCAGTGGCTGAACGCAGTCAACCTCTTTCTCCTGCCCGCCAGCCTCCTCCTCTTCGGTCTCGGCGCCGCCTACGAGCTGCACTGGTTTACCGTCGTCTTTGCAATGGGCCTCATGGGCCTCGCTATTATGATCGGTTTGCAACTGAGCATTGCGTATTGCCTCGACAGCTATAAGGATTTCGGCGCGGACGCGCTGGTCACGGTGATTATTGTGCGGAATATGATCAATTTCGGTGTCTCGTATGGTATTACGCCGTGGATTGAGAATATGGGGTTAAGGGATGCGTTTGTTGTTGCTGCGGTTGCCGGGTTCGTGCAGGTTGCGACGTTTGGGTTGGCGGTTCGGTATGGGAAGGGCTTTCGTAGGAGTAGTGTGCCTAGGTATGAGAGGCATATGAAGGATCTGAGGAGGGATGGGGCGGTTCATTGAGCTTGGGCTCCCTTCTTCTTGCTTTGAGAAGATGCGTACGCCGGCTTGGCTGAGTGGAGAGAAAGTTTGTATTATAGAGAGGGAATATAGAATGTTAGTCTAATTACTCGATCGATTACGAATCGACACAGCAGGTGGGAGATGTTACTAGATGCTCGAATATATCTTCAGATCGGTGACACAAAGTAACTCGTAGTTAACCCTAACTCGCGATCGGACCACATGACGCGACGCAAGACATGAAGACCCTACACACAACGCCGAGGTTAGCAAGCCGAGTTCCGTACGCATTTTCTTGGCCCATAGTGAAGGATTTCTGTTAGGGCGATATTCTAGGATTGGCCCTTGGTGGCGCAATACGAGGGGCATCTTGAAAAGTAAGCTGACAAGAACATCACCCCAGCTCGGCGGATTGAGAAGCTATCACATCTACTACCTACTACACCTACTGCTGTCCAAGATGGCGTTTGCCATGAGACAGGCAGAGCCATCCGACCTGGATACCGTCCTTTCCCTCCTCGAAAACCGAGTCACCTGGCTCCACGAAAAGGGTACCGCACAATGGCAAACAAGCATATTCCACCAACGACTCGCGAGTATCATCTCGCGTGGCGAGACATGGCTGCTACTAGACGAGGCCCAAACGCCAGTACAGGCAGTTGGCACAGTCACAGTTCAAACAGAAGGCGACCCCGGCTTTTGGTATACTCACGAGCTTCAAACGCCCGCACTCTATATCTCGAAAATGGCAACTCGCGTTGACCGACGGGGTGAAGGATTAGGGAGGCTCATCGTATCGTGGTGCTCTGATTTTGCTGCACGGCGCGGGATGGTGGCTGTGAGGTGGGATGCGTGGAGGACGAATTCCAAGCTGCATGATTATTATGTTGGCATTGGGGCGAGATTTCTTAGGATGGCTGGCGACGGGGATGGCAATTTGCTGCACCCACTTCCTGCTAGGGCTTCCAGCTATGTTGTGTCAGGGGCGCTGTTTGAGGTGTCGCCAGTGATTACTGATGATCTGCCTGTGTCGACGCGTTTCAGGAGCGAAGACACTCCACAGCCACGTAGAGTTAGTATCTGTACGCTAGAGGAGGGGCGAATATATTTGGCAGAAGGGAGGTGCTCAGCAGGGCTAGAATCACGAAGAAGAGATGAGATGTCTGCTTAGCTGGAAGTGCCAATAGGATAGACGTTGTGTGCCCAATATGCCATCGTCAGTTAGCAATTGTTCCAGGTCAAGCGTCAGTAGCCATCTTCTGAGAGCACCAAACGAAGGAATATTAGGTTACGACCGCCGGCATACAGTAAGCTCTGAACGGAGGCCGCCTGTTGGGAAGGTTGCATCATGTCCCGAACTGTCATAGCAAAGTGACCTGGACAACGGCTGAAGAAGGACGTATCAAGTGATCGGGAGACTTTAAAATCACTAAGGAAGATACAAGGCAATCTCTGTGGAAGGTAAAGCACAGCAGTGTACACGTCACGCTCCTCAACAAGCCCTATTTTAGGACCTCATGTCTCTGCTTCCCCGGAGCTCCGTGGTATACTCCATGAGCAGCACAGCCGCATGCCGATCAGTGGAACCGCGTTAGAGCAAAACTCTGGATCTTGCAATAGTTCCACTGTGGACTACGGAGTAGGCTTGCTCAACGGGCGTTGGTGCCTTGGCTGAGATTTGTCTAAGGGCGCTGTTAAGCTCAAGCAGTATCTCAGCGGCTACGATCGCCCAGACAATATGGGGCAGTCTCAGTTCAGCCCCGAAGAGCCCGCCTATGACGGCCCTGAAGACACTGTAAAGCTTCTGATCGACAGGTGTAACCCGGGGTTCCGATCTTAGGGCAACAGCTGGGCCGAGATCGGCGAGATTTCAGACATCGAAACAGTAGTCAATGGGAGCGTATAGGGAATCCCTTGGTAGGACCTGTACGGTGTAGACAGTGATCTGGACGCCTCTTGCCTATATAAAGCTGTCTGACCAGCCCAGGCTCAGGACAATCATCTTAACTATCCAACGAACCAAAGCAGAACTCATCAGTACTGAACAATCCATACCTCTTGACTCTCACTATCAATCTATCACCTACAATAATGAAGTCCTTCGCTGCCATCTCCGCCATCTTTCTTGCCGCCGCCTCGACGGCCGCCGCCCAGACCAGCGGTCTCAAACTCGTCCCTCTTACCGTCAAGCACCTCTCCAACACCAAAAAGACCAGCATCAATTTCACCGTGCAAGATCTCAACGGCGCTGCCTACACTACCTGCCAGCACGAGTGGTGCGTAAAGCCTGTATCCCCTCTGTATGACTGCAATACTAACTTGTACCATACAGGAACCTTGAAGAGGTCATCGACTCCAACAAGCAGTGGGCTTGCACAGACCCCAACTTCACCTTCAGCTTCCCCGAGCCGATTACCGACGTCGAGAGCTTTAATTTCATCGTGAGCCACAATGCGGTCGACTACCAGGCCATACTGAACTCCCACGCCGGAACCCCAGTCTACGTGTGCAAGACTCTTGCTGTTCAGATTGGCACCGAGACGACCTGCAGGATTCCCCAGGGATCTGATATTATTGCTCAGGATATTTAGATCTAGTGTATTTACGGCGCTTATGGTGGCTTTGGGCTGGTAGATGTGGGATGGAGCACGGTGCTAGGGGTGGGGGGGGCGAGTGTATATGCAGGAGAATCGGGGGTATAGCATTGTGAATCATCCCGCTTTATAATATCAATCATAGAAACCTACCGTAAGTATACTACCTAGTTTGACGTCAGGCGGGAGTTGTGATTTGATGCTGTAGGCGCTGCAATGATTCAGATCCGATGAAGGGGGCAGGGACACACGAACCCGTTCGTTTCAGCTCGCGCCACATGTAGGTGCCGGATCTTGATATTTCTGGAGCAGATATGAAACCGACAGGCCGTACCGCTGGTTTTATGACTTGCATACTATTCATAGTCGCAGCCAGAAAGCAAGCGTCAAAATTAGGTGGCAGACAATGCTTTACCTAGGGATATAGATAGATCGAGCCATGAGTGAACAAAATCTGCCAAGCTCCCGTTGGAAGGAGTAGATCCAAATATTGTAGCAAGAAGTTCATGACTCAAGACAGCCCCTGCAGCACCTATTTTTGGTATCTTGAGTGACAGACCAGGAGACGGGGTATTACTACTTACAGTTAATGCACCAGGGAACTAGACGATGACTGGGGAGTATATATGACCCGATAGGCCACGTCACGGGAGAACCAGTTCATGCCTATCTATTATCTCCAGCAAATACTACAATCATCCCCTCTTTTCTCGGTGTCGGGAGTACCAACGGGCGACTACCCCTGCTAGTGCAACAAATCAGATCAGTCGTTCATCTCCCATCACATTGCCGCAGCCACTAAACAGCCAATAACAAGTCAAGCAGAACCAACACATCTGTGAGATTGCCATCGGACGGCAGGATCCGCCAAAGAGGGGTATTGAATCGATGCCCACCTCGTGTGGGTGACTCGTGGGATAATATCTACGGTTGATCATAAATAACGAACTGGCCAAATACCTACTTCCGCTCCGTACATGGGCAATCGGCAATCGGCAATCTCACTAGTATAGATCCTACAGATATTTATAGGAAGGTGCAAGATCGCAGGATCGTGCTTCTCATATCTAAAAATACAACAAGACCAGGGGTTGAAACCGGGAAATGCACGTTCCAAGTCTCAAACACAACTAGTACCCTGGCGGCTATGCCGGCCCTCGTGGGATAGAGTGTGATTTGCTTGAACAGACAAGGAATGCAATCCCCCGTGGTAGCGGCATTACAAACACTCGCTGCCGTATGGTGCTGCGGTGATCGTCCGGTTGGAGAAGAGTTCACGATGGCTGTGAGCGCTACGGTGGGTTATAAATCTCTCTCCTTCTCTCAATTGCAAGACCCAGCATAATTTTAGACACACAATCCTCACCAAACCCTCAAAATGAGCCAACGAATCCGACACTTCCGGGGCGTGGAAAGCTCCGAGCAGCTCAAGTTTATCGATGAGCTTCACGCCCTCGGCCTCAGCAGCACCATCGATTTGCCAGAGGTATGGCTAGTCGCAGTCACCCAAGCATCGTTTGTTACTGACATCGGCAGCTCATCGTTGTTGGTGACCAAAATACAGGGAAAAGCTCGGTGCTTCAGGCAATCACCGAGGTCTCTTTCCCAGTGCAGGACCGCACATGTACTCGCTTCCCTATACAGATCTCGTTCAGACAGACAGCCACAAATAAGAACCCCGGAGTCAAGGCCACCATAAATCCAGGTAAAATTACCAAGGAGGATGAAGCCTTCCTCGAGAGGGTGAGAGGCTTCAGGGTCGAGAAGGAAGACCTATCGCAGGAGTCGTTGAAGGATATCATAGAGAAGGTACGTCGAGGGCACTCTCAACTTTCTTTCGATTGTCGAGCCCTCTAACGCATGCAGGCTACCGAGTCGATGTTCGGAAAGGACCATGTCAAAGGAGATACCCTTTGCGATGCAACATTACGAATAGAACGGTCGGGTCCGGATGAGATGCACTGGTCCATTATTGACCTTCCTGGTCTGATTCGAAATAGCCATACGGCGAATAAGGCAGCGCATTTGGCTAATGGGACAACTCCCAACGGCACGTCCCCGACAAGCAAGGCGACTATCGCCGAGAGCATAGTGCGGGAATACCTCCAGAATGAGCGAAATATTGTTCTGTGAGTTCAATGAGAGTAGAAGATTGTCAGCGTAATAACCACTAGGTAGACTTATCCTGGGTGACTCTGATGTGGAGCTGTCGAAAAGCTTGGAGATTGTCGAAACGGTACCGGGCATCAAAAGTCGTGCGATTGGAGTCCTAAACAAATGTGATAAGAGAGAAGAAGGAGCGGGTGACTGGGTAAGATATGTCCGAGTAAATGTATCTCATTCTCTAACACACTACAGATGGTCTCTCTACTACAAAACAAGCTGTCGACTGCTCTCCGCCTGGATCACGGCTGGTTTGGACTTCGCAACAGAAAGCCCAACGAGCCTCACTTCACCGATTTGGAGCGGGACGAGGCTGAGGAGCGCGAGTTTGCACAACCTGCATGGCAGGATGTTCCCAAAGACCGCTTTGGGGTTAAGGCACTCATGGATTATGTCGACCGGGAACGTCGTACGCAGTTACAGAAAGGGATTCCAAGTATCATCACCGAGATTCGTCAAAAGCTACGTAACTGTGAGGATGAGCTGAGGAAGCTAGGAGAGGCAAGGACTAGTGCTCGTTCGCAGCGGTTCTTCGTCCACCAGTTCTGCACCGAGATGCAGCGCATGGCCGATGCTTGTCTCAGGGGGCAGTACCAGGGCATCTCGTCGGATGATCCAAAGATTCGGCTACCATATCTTCTCCAACAACGCTTAGACGACTTCACTGTCGATGTCTACCCTACCCAAGAGGCACAGATACGCTTTGGTGCTTACGAGGAAGAGCTCACTCAGCTGCGCTCTCTGGGAACCAATGGAGCGACTTGGACAGAGCAAATCAAGAACGCCTCTGGAATCTACTCAGCCATCTATGAAGAAGCCATTATCAGCAGGGGAAAAAGCTTGCCCGGAAGCGTACATCCCGATGTTGAAGAAAAGGTCTTTCGAAAACTGTCAGCACATTGGGAGCGCTATGCGAGGGAAGTAGTTGAAGCTGCAAAGACCCGCGTGCGCGAAACATACGATATCCTTCTAAGACTAGCAGTTCCAAACAACCGAATTCGACTGGAGGTCAGTCGCGTAATCGGCGGCCGTCTCGAGTCCTGGAACAGAGACTCAGATAATGCCCTCCAGGAACTCGTCGACGATAACAGAACCCGTCCATTGTTCACCAAGAACCCGGTCTTTGAGAGACAGAACGCGATAGCAGAGAGGCAACGGAACAGAATCTTCAATAGGGCACCGTCCCCCGTCAACGGGACCAGCCACGAGGGCAGTCAGGATATCTACCTGCCGACGTTGTTGAACAACATCTTGCAGACAAGGGCAAGGCTTGAGACATATTACTGCATCGCCGTCCACCGCTTCATTGACAATGTGGCGACTCAGGTCATTGAGAGGCATGTCCTAGGGCCCAAATGCCCCCTGCGAGCTGTCTCCGCCGAGACCTTTACCCAGCTTGGCGATGATGAGCTTAATCGGGTTGCTGGAGAGGACAAAGCAGATGTCTCCCTGCGTAAGAGATTGGAAACTACGAGGGACAGCTATCAAAGGGCGCTTGAGCGGTGGGACCAATTGAGTGTGCTTTAGTGGGGTTTACTTTTTGATGTCTGTTATGTACGCAAGCTTTAGTTCAATTTGATACAGCGCAACATTGTCACGGTAGTGTAAGGTTTGACGTGGTCTTAGGACAAACCACCCATCTCAAGTCCTACACTGCACCCCTTCTAGCTCTCTCGCCAGAATTCTGCTTCGAAATCACACTTCCAGTCACTGCGGCACAAAGCTAAGAACCACCGGCGCCTCTGTAGCAAAATCACCCGTCCAAATACCAACATGATTCGTCCCAGGAATATGATTCCAAGTAGGTCCGTACAGGGGCTCTTCCTCAGCCGCGGCGAAATACGAAAGCAACTCGGTCGAGCCCTCCTATAGATTCCCGTCAGCTGATCCTTCGCATTCTGGAATTTCTGGAAATCATACTCCGATTGCTTTGAGGGATCCTTCCCAGTGGAAGGCCGGTACATCGCTAGACACAATCTCTATCTCGTGAGACTCTTCATTGACGTGGAGCCAACCGCCTGATGCGGTTTCGAATCCGCCAGCTCCGTCGGAAGTGAAGATGGTGCAGTCAGGAGACGCGTCCAGTCTGCCGTCGTCGATGATGCAGTAAATTCTCGATGGGTCGGTAATCGTTCCGGATTGTCCAGCTGGAGGGATGGACCAGTTCTCAACTAGGGCCAGCACGGGTGGCGCTAGAGTGGTAGCAGCATATACCAGTGCGGAGAGACGCATGTTGGGAAAGATAAGCAGCAAGAATTCAAAAGCAGGACGACGCGGAGCAGGAGAAAATGATGGCGATACAGGAAGCTTTGACTCTGTACCTGCTTCTTATACGTCTTTTGTTGTGGATGATCTACACGGAGTTCGGTATCTGCTAATTGTCCGGAGATTGAAAAAGTCAATTTGTATACTACATACAGACAGGAGATGGATTACATTATGTAAATTATTGGTCGATCAGCATCAAATATGGCGAGTCTGTCCGAAGAAATGCCCCTTTCTGGCAGCATCACAAACCCGCATCGGCGACACCATGAATGGAACATCGAAGGCACGTGAAGGACTGAAGATACTTTCATATATAGTTGCGAGACCGATAAAGTGGGTTGAAAATGTATTCTCTCCTGTTTTGCTTGCCACAGTATAAATCTGGAGTAGTAGAACTTTGTCGTTCCTCATAGACTCGAAATATGGAACGCTGGAACTGCATATCGCAAGGTATCTGCGCATAGTTTGACCTCCCCTAGAAGTCGTCGTCCCCGGAAGGCGGATCAGTCTCAGATTCCTCTTCTACACAAAAACACTCAATAAAGCTCGTCCCCTTTGGAAGCCTATACCGCCAGTCCCGGGGGCAGGGATACTGCAAGTATGTCTCAGGGTAGAATTTAGAATCCGTCGTTCCTTTCTCCTCCTGCTTCAACGAGATATATGACCAGACATCCATCTTTTCCGGTACATCCTCGTACGAGAACTGTGACAATAAATTCACCGCTTCCGTATTTCCCTTATCGACAGCCCATGCGAAATCCTGTGCGTCAGGACGAACGCCCTCCTTGACAAGGAGTTCCAGAATTTCAAATCGCCGTTTGGCAACCGCGATCCACACTGTACTGTAGACTGGCTCGCGAGGATTTATCCCACAGTTACAACCGTTACCACATGTGAGACGTAATCCGCATCGCAGGTGTGGACTTGCCCCCTTTTTAATGAGATCCTTGACCAGCTCCAGGTGTCCGTCCCTCACAGCCACAAACAGTGCCATGTGCCCGTATATTTCGAGCAACGCCTGTAATTATCTCTAGTACCTCCCTGTTATCTTCAGCAGCTAAATCACATATGAGCTGGTCTGATGTGGGCTGTCGACCATGCTTGAGAAATATTTTCAGTAACTCTGCCCCGGGGGTTTTCGCGGCCTCCGCCCACAAGAACTCTTCATCGTCTTCGACAATCGGCGCTCCTGCCTCAAGAAGACGTTCAATAATGGTGTATCCTGCATTTGAAGAAACCGCGGTGTTAAGGGCACTGTCTTGTGTCAAGGTGGCTCTCTCATCGAGGGGCACGCCTTTCGACAGGAGGAGCTCGAGAAACTCGGTATCTCGAGCACGAATAGCCCAATGAAGAGCCGGGCGCAACTGTTCCTTTGTGGCTGCTTGGGCTGGTCGCGACTCGAGGACTAGGAGTTTGAGGATCTCCGTCTGGCCTCCTGCGATCGCGTAGACGATCGGACTTGCTGGGGGCTTGCTGTCTTGACCATTGTCATCGTCACCATCATCGTTCTTATCGTCATTGTCGAAGGATGCAATACTTGCCCCGAGATCTAGTAGTTTTCTGATAAGATCTATGTATCCGTTCTTGGCTGCAAATGGGAGCGCTGAGGCGTGGTGGTGGTGGATGTTGAGTTTGTAGAGGAAGCGCTGGAGGATGTTGTATAGTCTCCAGCTGCAGCGCATAAAAGAGCTGATGTCTTTCTGGGCGGGTAGGAAATGGGCGATGATGGGGATGAGCTCATTCGGTAGGTGTGTCAAGGTGGCCATGATGGCTGTGTTGTTGAGGCTGAGTTTGCCGACTGATCGGTACCTTTGCCCTCCCGCCGGGCCGCACCAGTGGGGCCGCCCCGGGGGCCAATGAGATTCATCATTCAGTACTCATGGATGTCTTACCGTACCAGGTCAAGGACTGAAGTGTACAGTACCCCAGTTAGGTACCCATGCAGGGCGGATGCTTTTCCTTTGCCAATTCACAGATTGAGTGGTACACATGAAGTAGCGTCGCCGGCCCAGCCATCGGCTCAGTATGCCCTCCATTACATTCTTTGCAAGCCCAGCTAACGCATTAGCAATCTGGGGCAACAATATACTCTGCCCTCTGTTCGGACTCAAAAACAACCACCTGCGACATCTCCAGCGGCGTAATTCTCGTTGTGGTTTTGTCCGCGGCCTCCCTGATTGCTAGTGTAGACGAGCAGTAAGCCAGCCTCCTCCCGACAGCAGTCTTCCACAACCCCTCAAGCGCAATTGACTTATAGACACTCTTTTCTATAGCTCCGGCATCGCCGCCTGCACGCACGACAACAAGATTGCAACCTTCACAATGTCCAGAGAAGGCACGCTGTACGCCACGTGGACTGAAGATGTTGTCTCTTACCTATTTACTGTTCTTGCGGCGGAAACAGGATTGACAGTCTCCAGTCGGGCGTCGGAATCTGCCTCTCCTACCTCGATAGCTTCGGCAAGTACTACCACTACTAACGCGACGCGCAGTCAACTACGGACACCACATCTGGTGCTGATGCGCAAATTACCGAGGACCCTGGCAATGGAGCTATGGGGCGGCTTGCTGGGATCTCATTCGGAGCTACTAACTTAGGCTTGGTCAGCGTTGCTGTTGCTACGTTTTGATTGGGCTCAGCCTGTATCAGAGGTGGTGGCTTTAAGAAATATTTTCTTGGGTTATGTGTTCAGCTGAATGATCGACGGCTAGATAATGCGTCGGTAAAGGTCTGAAAAGAGTGCTGTGAATGGATGGTTCTTTCTTTGAATTGCTACGGGGGTTCTGATTCATGAGCTATAAACAAATTTTATCTTTTTTTTTCGCTACTTGATTTGCTATTTGTCTAGACTGTGCACGGCTCCCAAAGACTCCCTCTCCGTTGGCAGTACCACACAGTGGCATATGCAGTCGAGTGCTTGAGCGCATGAAGCGACCTGGAAATGACCACTATGATTGAGATTTTAGACAGTCTCAGGAGGCCTACAATCCAAGGTGCCTTGAGCACCAGCCCAGGAGAATAACATCCCATTGCTTTACTTGTTCACAAACAACACAAGGAAAGAGCCGCATCTAAATGAGAAAACCCGAGGAAGAAAATGGATTCAAAACCCAAAAGCTAGTGATGACCATACTACCCCTGCCTCAACTTCTTTCCCATCGCTCCTCTAAGAGAGGCTCCTCTGCGACACACTTCTGCAATACAGAAGATTTAGTAATGCTTTTCCGCAGATCCTGCACCAGGGTTCAAATTGTGATCAGTCAGCGTACCTTTTCCTTGCCCAAAGACTTTGTGTAATCAAGGTCTTCCGTATCCCCCGTCCCCAGGCGGGTTCTTGGCTAGCCAAGCATTTGCTTTAGCGACTCCGCTGCCAGCAAGCGGCAAACATCCTCTTCGATGCTCTTATCTAGAATCTCAGCCGTGTCTAGGCTTCATTGCCAATCAAATCATCCAAAGCATCATTGTGGTTTTTTCTCATTGCCGCGACCATGTCTGCAACAAATTTTCCATCTAGATCAGCCGCAAGCTGCGGCAGTGCCTTTTTTGTGTTGTTGTATTCAAGATAGCGTTCTATTGTGTGCTCACCAAAGAGAACCCTTACCTTTTGCTTGTTGGTTTGGCCAAGTCGATGCACACGGCCAATTGCCGGCAGCAACGTATTAAGATTTGGAGGAGTTTTGAGTAAAATTGTCCGCGAGCAGGACTCACGAAGATTCAGACCCAGGGCACACATGAGTAAAGTTGTCAGCAAAAGCTGACAATGCGAATTCGGGTCGGTAAAGTAGCGCATTGATTCCGCCCTTGTGTCAACGTCCATACCACCGAGTATGGTGGTATAGACTAGCCCCAGCGAGTCCACGAACATCTGCACAAACCAAGCCACAAGTGGCCAACGAATCAAAAATGATGAAGCGGGCCGGCGTGCGAGTAGGCTTTGCAGATGTGGGCTCAAGCAGGCCTTCATCCCGGAGGATTTTGGCAAGATATCGAAATTTCGGGCAGTCGCCCGCTAGATAGAATGCCGCGGTCTTCGTTGCGGGAACTGTCATAAGAGGGTGAGGCAAGTTCTGCCCCAATGTAAGCTGAAGCCTAAATCTTGGCGGCCGCCATCGATTCCTGCGACGTCCTTAGACAATGACTTCTTGCGCATTCTCACGATAAATGTGTGCGCAGGGTTGCGACCACAGGTCGCAATTATGACATCGTTCTCATCCCCTGGCCACCACCGGAAGTCCGCACCATCTAGACTGGAACTCGTTTGCCGCGAGTGCTTGTTCAAACTGAGTGTTCGAACTTTGTGTGCCTACTGTCGTCAGTAATCTCGAATACCATGAGCCAGAGGAAGAATCAGATGCTCACATGTGTGCCCCGATCTTTCCTTGACACCGCCGATATCTGCTCGCTACTACTAGCTAGCAGCTCCTAATGACAAACAAAAAAGAGAAAAACGAAACGGTCTTGCGTATACGCACAAAGGCGCAGCCCTACGGCCATACAGCCAGGAAGGTAATGTTCTGGTAGATGGAGGAATGGAAAGAAGAAAAGATGGTTGAGAGAGATGTAGGAAAGATGGTTCTCAGCGGGAAAGGAGGGGGTTTATATAGACGTCCCCGGCAAACAAGGGGGTGGTAATTCACTCGCATGGTTAAGGAGGAGGTTACTAGAATCGTGAAGACGGGGTTCCTTTGTGAGCCCTAACCCGGGATGCTGGTGAAGGTCATGGCAAAAAGTCATCACTTTTGTCTAGTTTCAAGTTACCAGTTACCTAGAAATGCTTCGTGATGTGACTACTCGCTACGTAGCCTAGGGTTTCGTCCCTGCCTGCTTCCAAGAGAACTTACAGTTTACTCCCAGAGTGAAGAATCCAGCACCTAGGGCACAGGTCTCGAAGCCCCATGGCTAAGTATCATATTTACCACCAACCTCCAGCCCTCGTTTACCCAAGCAGAGACCGCCAGTCAGGCAGGACTTTCTCGACACCTGAGGCTCTCAATCCCGGATCCATGGGCATCCACCTATACCAGCAGTGTTCGAGTGGTTTCAGGAAGGTGTGATGGGCACTCGACAGTACTCCAGGGGAAGGAGCGACCCTACTACTCCGAAGCTCATGGTGGAAGGAGCCACTGTATGCCCGTTATTCCGCCCAGGTGGGTTTCTATCGGAATGATGCGAGGGCTGGAGTGCCGGTGCCGTCTCCATCCCGATCTAGAGGATTGCGAAGAGTAGCAGGATGTTTCAGTGCTGATAGACCGCTACGGAGGGTGGAACTGGGAAAGCGTTCGGATCTCCTGGAGAAGGGATATGCCATACAATGACCATGTACTACTGCCTAGAGCGTAAAAGATAAGGATCACCTGTGTAAGCAAGACGATGAGGATAGCAAATATTATTAAGGGTTAGTGCAACAAATTATCAAGCTAAGAACAACTCTAAAAGCAGGGGTATTCTAAAACTCCAAGCACCTCGCTAGCCAAGAAGGAACCAACAGAAAAGCAAAGGGTATCTATCGTGCGCGCAGAAGAGCAAAAGTTTCCGGTGACAAAAAGAGAATTTAGGCCGTCAGGCAGATGAGGTCATATCGACTCGCAGCAAGAGAGCACAGAAAAGAAAACTATCCGACAGATGACGGACGGTGCGACAGTTCAGTCAGAGTTGACCAGGGTATCCTGGTGAAGCGAAAGGGTCGCGATGAACTGCCACGGCGGACATCTTGCGAGAGCTTGGGAATGTCCTTCGCGACGATGACCATGAACTTGTTAGCCTAACGTGGCGAAGCTCGGGCGATACTCGTCGGGCAGGAGGAGGATTCGTCATGGTGGTGATGGTTATGGCGGCAGGCTGCAGGCGTGGGTGGCATGCATGCTTGGCAACGCTGCAGCCAAGAGAGGATTCGCAAGCGGACGATGCAGCAGCGGAGGTGCAAACTCTGTCCCAGCTGCCCAATGTCCCAAACAGATCGGCCGGGGTATATGCGACCGTACGCAGTCTCTCGTTGGTTGTCGCATCGCCGTCGAATCGGTACAGTCGGTCGGTCGGGTTGTCAACGTCCATCCCAAGTCGCAAAGCAAGCATGCGACCATATCAATAAACCCTCTCCAACCAAGCGACGACATTAACCTCGGTGCTATACCGCTCGGGATAACAGGCATCGTTGAACTCCTGGTGTGTGACAAAGTTGTCCATGTTCCGCTGTGTCAGGGGCACCTTGTACAGATTCTTCTGGCGCAGCAGTTCCCTCTCGGCGCGGGCAGCGGGGCTCAATTTGGCAAAGGTATTTCGGATTCTTCGAATCCCGCCGGGGACATGCAGGTGGGTGATGCGCGGGGGGCCAAAGGGGGTGTCGACTCGCCAGGGGTCTTCGGAGGCGATGGAGCGGGCGGACTTTTTGCGCTGGTGGGTGCGGAAGCGGGCCATGGTGGCTGTTTCTAGTGTCAATCAAGTTGTCTCAAAGAGATGGAGAAGGGAGTTCATGATGGAGATCAGAAGAGATGAGAACAGGAGGGGAGAGAGCGGAGGAGAAGAGGGAGGTTAAGTACCTGGAGCGGGGCTGTCAGGACCGTCACAATGTGCCGAGAATAGCTTCATCACTGGGAGGTGCACCACCATCTTGGCGCTCCTTTCTGCCTTGTAGTACGTACGACGCAGTCTGTTAATACGGTGCGCAGTCCGCAGAGAAAAGACTCCCTTAAGTCTCGTTTTTCCTCTTCCCCCCCTCGGAAATGTCCAGAAAGCACGACCCACCATTGACATCATCACCTAACCGTCTTATCCGGCTCTACACGTTAACTCCAACTGAACTGAACTGAAATCTGAACTCTCCCGGAACAGAGAACGCTCACATTGGCAAACGACAAGAACTCGCATCAGTGGAGCCCCTCTGCTTGGCTGCAGATCAACTGTCCCTGGAATTCCCGCCAAGTCACACATCCCTGAATTTGCTTCCCATTCCCGCGATGACCGCGCTATATTTGAAATACCTTTGACCTACAACTCGAGTCCAGCCTCAGGTCCAGGCTTGGCTGCTGGCTTTGGGTTGACTCAGGATGATCGTCACGGGGTGGAATGGTTTAGCTGACTGAGGGTTTGTCTTGAATTGTGTCTTCTTTACAACGTACGATGGCGGTGGCAAAGATGGAATACTACCGGGTATGTAGGGAGAGGCGAAGGTCTAGATGTACATTTGCACGACCTTGTATCTACCTCTTCCGACTCTGAGGTCTGGAAGGTGCAGGAGGCTGATGCCCCGGTCTCCGGCTAGGTGCGCACAGACGTTCCATCCCACAGCCATCCTGCATCCTGTCACATCCACATCCACCTCCACCAGCACGACCTTTCAGCGCCAATATTACTCCGAAATGTCCGTGGGGTGCGAGAAGGATCCAGGCTGTCTCGATTGCGGGGTATAGCTGGCTATTTCTTTGCCGAGAGTGTCAGTGTCAGTGCACATGAACCCTTCACATTCTAGATCTCTGTCCGAGAAAACCCCGAGGATTTCCTCCGATCTGAGTTCGGATTACTCGAAAATACGAAAGAGCTGCTATTGGGTAGGAATGGCCCTTTCAACCTTATACGGAGGAGGGGTTGGTCAGGATATATATCTCAGGGACTAAGATTAAGGTTATGGTTAGCGAATCAGTACACTGAGAAGTCGGAAAAATAAGTGTCGGTATAAGAAGGCGATAGGGTTAGGAGCGAAGTCTACTGAGGAGAGATTCCGTACCTATCGTGCCTTAACTCGAGATGCTCGGGTCTCTCGATGTACTCACTACTGTATCGGGGCACTACACTGTACACCATGCTTACAATCTACGGTCAAGAGTCAAGAAAGACATATAATGACGTCCAATATATATATGCATATTAACCCAGCTACCACTCCCAACACCACCTCATTACTCATATCATATAAAGCCGACCCAACCAGGACCAGGCCAAATAGCTAGAACAGAAAGAATGAACAGAAAAGCCGCCAACGCCTCCCCCTTTAAACACCAACCCAGATAAAAGTATATACCGCAGCCAACCACTCAACCCGACTACGAAATCAACAAGTCCATCACGCTCATCCTCTTCCTCTGCTGCTCCGGCACCTTATACCTCTCCTCATCCCTCACCGACCCCGCCCCCGCAGACCCATCATACCCCGAGTCCGTCGAGCCCCTCGGATCCCGATTCAGCATGAGCAGCGCAGCCGACGCCTCATGATCGACATCCGCCGAAGACGCATTCGAGAACCGAGTCTGAGGCTGAATAGCCGGCGACGTGCGTGACGGCGGCAGCGCCCACGAGTTCAGCGACGCGCTCATGCTAATGCTCATGTTTCTGTCGTTCGGGCGGATAGGGCCCAGTGCGGGACTGGGGAGGATAGACGGCGGGATTTCGGACATGGAGCCTGAAGGGATGCGGGTGCGCGGGGAGTACATGGGGGAGGTGCTGGCGATGCTCATGTTGGCGCTGAGGTCCATGCTTTGGGGGGCGACGTCGGGTGACACGGAGGCGGAGTACGTGCTGCCTTGCATTTCTGCGAGGAATTCGGGCGATGTGGGGGAGAGGGGGGCGGGAGGGAGCGATGGGGGTAAGGGTTGTTTGTGGTCGCCGGGGGTTTTGAGGTCTTGGATGCATTTCTCGAGGTAGTTGACGTAGTCGATGCTTGCCTGTGGTTGTTAGAGAGGTTTCTACCGATGAGTGATGGGAAAGGTAGGACGAACCTGGAGAATGGCGAGCTTGTGCATTTCCTGGCCCTGGCAGGCTGGAATCATGTTCTTTAGGGTTGCAAACTCCTCGTTCATCTTGGACCGGCGTCGCCGCTCAATCAGGCTGTGTGCAGTCTTCCGGGCGATCTTCCGTCCAGCGGCACTGGTCGCACTGGGCTGCTTCTTCTTCGCTGCTGCTGGGGCGGTGCCACTGGTAGCCTTTGTGTTCCCCTTCGCAGCGGGCTTTGTGGTAGTTGCGGCGGGTTTGGGAGAGGTCTGCGTCTTGGGTTTCATCTGGATGATCTTGCGGGTGCGGGTTGGGGGCGGCGGGAGGTCTAGATCCTCGAGGGGTCGCTTGAATCCCGTTTGAGATGCATTGCGGCTGGGCTCGAGGCGTGGTGAGGTTGGAGAGGCGGGATAGAATGCTGAGGGGTCGGACTTGGAGGTTCTGCGGCTGGCGGCTTCGACTTTGGACGGGCTCAGCGCTGCCGGAGGTAGAGCAAACGAGTCTGCACCCTCGACCACTGGCTGGTCTTTGATGATAAGCTCTCCGGACATGGAGGGCGTTGGGGGATAACGAGAACGTGACATGATCTGAATATGTCTGCAAGTGATAGACAATATCTCAGGCTCCTTTAATGAGGAAAGCTGCTGGGTAGACAGTCCACAGAGGTGATGTAGGACAAGAATTGCCTAGTTTGGTCGGGTGTAGCACAGTCTTGCCTTGTAGAGGGACACTTTAACAGGCCTAGTAAGGAGTGATCGAGGGGGGATTGGCGGTAAGAAGACAAGAGGAGAGAACTTTCCTTCCACCCGAAGGCTATGGAACAGCGAAAGGTACAGTTCTATACTGGCAGTAACGAAAACAACATGGTGGCAAGGTCGCGAGAAATCGGCGCAGCAGCCATGGTACAGTACTGATAATAAAGGAAGATCGGAGAGATGGAGGTGCGTGATCGTCGAAGGAGGGAAGCATGGACAAGCAGAGAATGGCAATTGGTCTCATGCCAGTTACGGTGGTTTCGAAAAGCTGTTGCATAAAGCAGGATTGCTAGCCATTCATTTGGCGTCTCAGACCCTCGTGGTGGTTCTGCAAATCAGTAGTGGAACTTCCGCAGTGCCCCAGTGTTAATGCTAATCTGGGGCACGTGTCCATCGGCCATCCCTTTCCCTGATAAAGCACGTGCCGCTGTCTACCTACCTCCATGGATAACTCCTTCAGGCTTCTGTCCATTGTCCAGGAGTTTTGGTGGGTATATGCTGCAGTTGGAGGTTGAAGCGGGAGGGAGTCGATATCAAGTTAGGGTTGCCGCATTGCAAATGGCTGTAGCTATGGCTCCCATACCGTCACGATCGTTCCTCCCCGTCCTGTTGCGCCAAGCCCCGCGTCCACCTCCGCGAGTCAGAGTTAGAGTTGCAGTGTGCACAATGCAAGGTCTTTCGTCTTCAGGATAATCCGATAAGGGCCAAGAGCGCCCACAGGTTTTTTAATCCAGAACATTATTATTACTCGTGCTCATTATTCAAGGTTCAGACGCAGCGGCTGTTGTTGCTCCCCGGATTGAAGAGGCTACGGAGTATCCCGGAGTATACCCGCAGTAGTTCCACTCTGAGTATGGAGTTCCGAGTAACAATCGAATCAAAGACAGATAGTCATAAAGCTTCATTATTGATCTTGCTGGAGCTGTTGAACCGTTCTGTTTCTAGTGCACACTCTGAACTCGCATCTGAAGATACTCTGTACTGGGTCAAAGATTTCAAGGGCACGTGACACTGTCTCAATATGAGGAGTCGCGCTTTTAAGGAGCTTGGGCCAGCTCAATCTTAATCAGAATCCTGTCGGACTCACGATCCCAGCTCAGCTGTTTCTATGACTGTATCATCCCGTTTATATGACCCTATATACGTCTATAATTTATCATCCAACCAGATCACGAGACCTCAAGAAAACAGCTTCTCCAGAAGAACCTCTCCGAAATTCCCCTCCGCTGGAGACTGATCCATCCGCCAAATCCGGTTTCCAGCTCTCGAGCTCAACCAGAGACCATGGTCACTCGAACTCTCCTCCTCTCCCTCAACGGGGTGTCGATCCCGCTTGTCGATAATGCACGCGCCCCTTGTCCACTGACCCGTCGTCTCGATCCGGATATCCTCCGGCGATTGCGGCGATGGCTTCCATCCCTGATCCTCCGCCGTGAGCGCGTACCACACACAGACAGGGTCGTGAAGACTAAGCTCCGCGGCGTCTCCGACTTGGTTTTCGTGGAGTCGCTCGACAGTCGCGAAGGTGTGCGCCATGAATGCGGACATCCATTCGGCGAGGGGAGAGCCGGCTTCAACGAGGGGCGTGGTTGCTTTGCGGAATTGGCCGCGGTTGATACCATGGCGGGAGGTGATGTCCAACGGGAAAAGGCGGAGGGTGAGCTGTTTGCCGAGACTGGGTGGGAGGTCTGGGAGACTCTTGCAGAAGGGCAGAGTGCTCTTGGGGGTGGGAGAGGTGAGAGCGTAGACCCGGGCGGCGGCAAACGCGTCGGCATACGCGTTGAACTCGGCGACGGGGGTGACCTTGGTTGTCAGCAAGAGATAAGCTTTCTGCAGAAGAGGTCAGCTTACATTGCCAGGCTCGTGCACGGCTCCGCCCATGACTACAACCTCCTTTGTTCGGAGGAAGGCTTCCGGATCGGCGGCAGATGCCAATGCCAGGTTGGTGAGGGGGCCGACGGCAACGATCGTGACGGTGTCCGGGTCATTCTCACGGAGGACACGCAGAATCTCCTCGTGTGCTGCACGCTTTGACGGAATGAAAGACTGATGGGCGGTGCCGGTAGGTACGGGCTTGAGTTCAACCGGCTCGTGAGTGGGGTCAAACAGGTGCTCCCACGCGTCTTGAGGGGTCAAATGCGGGTGCTGTAGTTCATCAGCTCAAGGCCAGCAGATTGTGTTGGTCGTACTCACAGTGCCATGGATTCCACCGAGGCCGTCGATACCATCTACAATCGTTAGCTATACGGTGAGAACTGTAGGTCGGAAAGCTACTAACGGAAGTAGTCTGCCAGCATCTTCTGGTCGTCTAGAGGACCATCTGCTCCGAGAGCGACGAGCGGCGGATGGGCCCGTAGTGTCTCGAAGCCCTCGGGCCGGCCCTGTTCGCGACGCCACTGCATCTCTCTTTCAAGGATGTGGAACAGAGAGACCACATTGCGGAGACAGCTAGATACAATTAGACTTGAACAAGATATAGAGTTGATGTCACTCACCTGCTAACCTCGACATTACCAAAAGTGAGAGAAACTAGGAGGATCTCGACATCTTCGGACTTGGCCGCGAATGCCAATAGCAGAGCGAGGATATCGTCAATGCCCTGGAGGTCTTAGCGTGCGTCCACGAAAGGAGGTGTGGCAAGACATACAGGGTCAGTGTCGATGATAATCTTCTTCTTAATACCCATTTTGAAGATTCAGATTGATTTTTCGAGGGAGAAAATGAGAGAGGAGTGTTTGGATAAAAGTTGGAGGGGAAAGGTGGGATGTCTTGGCATCGTTATCTCAGCGATCCACCAGGCCCGGGACATGATCACCTTCTCTGAAGGGATTAGGTGGACATTCTCTCATAGAGATTACGGTAATTGTTAGGACTCATAGTGTTATTATCTACCTTACTTGCTCGCGGGTGGCCTCAGTCTTTGGTTGTACTTCACATATAAAATCATAGTCTTCGGGCTAATCGGACCCGGATATATATAAACACTCCGGAGCGTTCCCCTAGAAATCTAACCAGAGAGGCAATTTCTTGTGCTCTTCGAAGATTCAAGATCATGGAGAGAAAATCGTTTCTAGCGGAATAGACCATGATACTACGCATTACGGATACTCCTACGGAGTAATGAAGATGATCGAGATGGTTGAACATGCTACTCCGAGTACAGAGCTGACAGGACTGTAGCGAATGAGAGATGCTTCCCCGCAAATTCAAGTCATTTTATAATTCCATCCCACCGGAGAAATCACGCTGTCATTGGTAGAGGTTGTGTGTTTGATTCTATGAGGGTGTACAGCATTGGATGTTTTGCGCAATATTGTACGAGGCTAGACTATTTGCTACAATCAAAGAAGAGCTCGCTCCAATTGAACGGGCGAATGGACATTGAATCGAAGTCCGTGCATAGAATAATGGCCAGTTGGAGTTGAAAAGCGAGAGCAGGCAGGGGGTTGTGTATGGAGTCGACTGCGAGGGAACGGGAGCTCGCCCAGATCGCACCGTGTCCTCTTCTTTTCTTTCCTTCCCCCCTCTCCTTTTCTTCTCGCCTCCCTCCCGGAATCTCAACCTCAATTCCAACCATCTCTCTCCATCAGTTGTTCCTCTCTTTTCGCCTCCTCCACAGTCCCATCCGACGATCCATCCCGATTGTGCTAGCTCCGCCGATGCTCCTGCGGTGACGCGCCGGCCAGCTTTTTGCCGCAACGTGTTGCCTAGAACCACCGCTTGAGATCGCTTTTCGGTCGTACCAACAACCGGCTCGATTTTGAGCTCCGATCTACGGTTTGACAGCATAGCTTTGGTTGTGTCAATACTCAATCTTGGAGAAGAGCTCCCGCGTCGCCTCCGTCTCTGACCTCAGTGTGGCAATCTGGCCTTTAACGCGATTAGCCGCCTTTACCCCTTTGTCCTCCACCCGCCTTCTCCCACACTCCAACCTTCGATGGTTGAAGCTTGAACCACACGATACTTATACTCACTGCGCCCGCTTCGACTCGTCGCATCTCTAGCCCCTCTCCCGCAGCGTGCTACCGCAAGCTGTGCTACTCCGGCAGAAGCTTTCCGAACCCCAATAAACCACCTGTCACAAACCGATAACACCGACTCCGGTCAATTGTATGCTTCCTGCAGTAAACCTTCCAAATTTATAGCTGACAATCTTACTCATAGATACAAAGATGAGTCCGTATATCAGCTGGGCCATTGTGCTCGTCGTCGCAGGTGGTCTAGGATGGTACTACAGCGAGTCCAACACCAAAGTCAAGAACACCGTCAAGCCCATTCTCGAAAAAGTCGAGCCGGCCCTCCCCGCGAAGAAACAAAAGCGCAAGGCAAAGAAGTCCCCAGAACCCACTCCCGCTCCGGTTAGCGAGAAGCCTGCCCCCGAAGTCACCGTCCAGGAGGATGATGTTCCAGATGAGGAGATTGACCACAAGGAGATGGCCAAGCGTCTTGCCGCCTTGAAGAACGGTACATCTGCCTCTCAATTCGCCAGCGGCGATAGCAAGAGCCAGAAGAAGAAGAAGAACAAGGCCGCCACAAAGCAGCTCGAACCCACCAACGAGCGCTCGGACTCTCGCGTCTCCAACAGGACCGCGTCCACTGCCGGAGCTGATGCTGATGACGATCTCTCCTCCGCCGGCTCGCCTCAGGTCAACCCGACTTCCGCTGGTTACGTTTCCGACATGCTTGAAGCCCCCGCTCCCGCCGCCTCCGTCCTCCGCGTGACCGGTACTGTTGACTCCAACGCTCAGAAGAAGAAGGCCAAGACCCAGAAGTTCAACGAGGTCGAGACCAAGAAGCAGCGCCAACAGCGCCTGAAGAATGAAGCCCGCAAGGAGCAAGTTCAGGCAGCCGAGGCTGAGCGACGCAAGCTCCTCGAGAAGCAGCTCCACACCGCCCGCGAGTCTGAGCGTCGCGAGGCTGCTCGATCGGCGGCCGCTGCCCCTCAGACCAACGCCTGGCAGACCAAGGAAGCTGCCAAGCCTAACGGCACTTCTCCTGCTCCCCAAGCACCCAAGGTCGAGCTCCTAGACACATTCGAGCCTGCTACCAAGCCAGCTGCTCAAGAACTCCCCTCCGAGGAGGAGCAGCTGCGTCTTCTTGGCGCCAGCAACGTTGAGGATGCGTGGACCACAGTGGGTATCAAGAAGCCCAAGAAGAAGGGAGGCAAGGCAGACGAGAGCGAAGCCAGTGCGTCTGAGAACCAGCCCACCCCCGCTGCTCCCACTCCGGCCCCCGTGCCTGAGCGTAAGGTAGTCGTGACCCCGACCTACCTCCCTGATGTTCTTCGATCCAACAAGAAGGGCCACCCCCTCGACTCCGACTGGGCCGCTTAAATCCGTTTCTGAGATGAAATCTATTTCTATCTAGGGACATGACTCCGTTTGGAGTATTCTCACCAGGGACTGTACTTATTACTTTGGTTCCGGCGTTCGGGTGCATTTTATACCAAAAGCCACAGCGATTGGCGACATGGTTTGCTTCAGCGACAGCTTCCGATAGCAACAAAGCTCACAAAAAAAAGACACAGAAGCACCAGAACAAAGAGCGAAAAATTCCACCTTACATTAGACCCATGTATTCATTCTCCATTGTTGTTAACCTTTGCCTCTTCTTTTTCGCTGCACACATTTTCTGATTGATGTGTTTCTGGTTTCAGCTTGTATCTTATTTGCCATGCACCATGCACCTATGAGCTTCTTTCTGGCTACGGTACCTTGAGGAAAGGGAAAGGCAGGCTTTTCGTTATGTATTCTACGTTTGTACTGCTAGTTCAGACATTGCATTAGGCTTGGAGAGTGTATGATCCGATCGATTATTTGACATGTCATATCTATTTTGATTCCTCGTAGTCTGTAGCCTTGTGGTCTCTCTTGATCGGTAAAGCGGCAGTGGTGGTCGTGATCACATGACCACGAATCTTTTGGAGCTTTGATCCGCGGAGAGCTCCCATGATCAACATCACCAACATTCCTCGCTATCTTTTCCGTCTCAGCTACGTATAACTTACGCTTTACTGCTACCTTGTCGATATCGCGTCCACGTATAACACGAGCCTAACTTTGTCTCGGAAACTCCCTCCCGAACGCTCCACCGCATCGCAAGGAGCCGGCGACCAGACTCGTCTTGAATTCGCTAGAACGAATACCCATTCTGTCGAGCACTCGAGTGCCTCGTCTACAGAGTCGGAGTCTACACTGTCTATACACTCTACTCTAGTATATCCTTCTTGCCAGCAACCTCTTACTCCTTACCCCGAACTTCACTCCCTCACGTCACAATGTCGATCAACGCCTACATTAATAGTGAGTCAAGAATGCGTATCCATCGGACACAATAGAGACTGACTCAGCTGCTATCCACTACAGAGAAAGTCCTAATCCTAACCGTCGATGGCCGAACACTCCTCGGAACACTCCTCTCGACAGATCAACTCACAAACCTCGTACTTGTGGACACAATAGAGCGAATCATCCGCACGCCAGACGATCCCGAACCAAGCTCGCAAGTCGAGCACGGCTTATATCTAATTCGAGGAGATAACGTGGTAGTCTGCGGCGAGGTGGACGAGGCAATCGACAGGGATATCGACTGGACGAAAGTCAAGGGAGAAGTTGTGCGAGGGACGAAGAACGCGTGATCAAGATACCCATCATATGGCAACAGGCTTCAATGCGACGCAAACGCGCCCTCTCCATGCTGTGTGGCCAATTCAAGAACGGAAGCGGGCATCGTGGGCGACCGGCTTCTTCCACCTGTGCTTATCACCCATTCCGCGGCGCGCTGGCTGTACTTGGTCTCGTGAGGAAAAGATGCGCGCTCGGCCGTTTGTTTCTGGCCAGAGATGGACTGTCGGGCGCTGACATTTGAATCGGGCCTGCAACTGGACAGTGCATGTGCATATTCCTATGGTAGCACTGGATGGGCTCTACACCAGACACCTGCATGCATTTGACTTCTGCTGAGAGGGTAGGGACATATACGACAGGTAATGGGAGACAGACACTACAACTGTATCATTTTCTTGGCCGACGGTGATGCGTGGGGGCATGATGAATAGAAAATCTGGTTGAGAATTGCAAACTGCAGGAAAGGGTCCAATGGCGCGCACTATGTTTTAGGAATGGCATTCGTTTGACTGAAAGTAAGCAATCTGTATGGCCGAGAGGGGCTGGAGACGGAGTAACGCGGGATCATAGACAGAATGACAGCAGCCAAGGCTTGTCTCAGTGCACTGCTGAGTTGGCGTTGCATTCCGCCCAACAGAGAGAGATCAGAGCTGTTGTGCTTGTGTATTCAGTATGGATACAACAGAAGCGATCAGGAAGTAGATGATCAACAAGTGACAGCTGTAGCAGTGTAGGTACTCCGTAAAGCGGGAGAGAATCTGCGGGCCCCGCTCTGTAGTCAAGTAATAAGTATAGACAGGAGGCAGCCAGAATAATAATTGGGCCGCTTCCCCTGACCGTCCATCCATCCATCCTTCCAACGTTCCTCTCCAACCTTCTTTCCTTTGCATCCAACCCCCACGACACTCGTTTGTCTTCTTGCCTTCTTTTTCTTGTCCTGCAGCTGCCACCACTCCCTTCCTTATTCTTCTTTAACCCCCTCGTTCCTTCAATTGACTACTTTACTACTGCTGCAAGGTCGCTGGCCGATCGTTGACTGCTCTCAATAAACCCCCCTCAATTCCTATTATTCCCCTCCTTGGTCCCTGCCACAGAATATAGCTTGCATATCCTAATCCAGATGCCCTTCATGTGGTTCTCGCCAACCTTGACCACCGATTCTCGCCTTTGCTCAACGGCACTTCTGGGTCAATTCTACTCTGAAACATCCTCCTACTAATTTGTCTCGGAATCCACCTCCGCTTGATCGCATCGCCGCTACTCCTCGCCAACATGTGGCTCGTTCGAGGCGCCCAGTCGGCCGTCTTCTACTACGTCACCTGCACCCCCTGCGACGAAGCGCTGAATCGCCGAAAGATCAGGAACGATGCCGTCCGCTCGCGACAGCGAGAGAAACAGCACAGCGAAGCCGTCGTTACCGACCAGCCACGACCATTCCCACAACCAATGCCCTTTAGCACCAATCCAGGATGGATGGAAGAACTCGCCTTAGGACCAGGGCCGCCGAAGAGAAGAGGTGGCCGGGCCACGGCGCATCATCGCGTGGAGAGCTGGGATACGGGTGCCCTTTCGACTGGTTCTTTCCAAGACCTTGACATCTCGCCCACGCCCTCACAGCGGATGAGCAAGCTGGGCCCGAAACAGCTGGGCGACCGCTTCAATCGCATGCTTCGCTATCAGCGCGAAGACGAGCCGCTGTGGGGAGAAGAAGTCGAGGTGAAGGGGTCGTCAGTTGGCATGCCTGGCCAGGGCAAGGTAGATGCGCGCGCTCCTAGCAAATACTATATTCCTCGTGTACCCCCGGTCAACGACCTGCATCCGCCTATTGTTAGCGGACCGAAAAGTAGAGCCGAAACGCGATGGATGCTCCAGCCTCCGCCGAGTGCTCGGGTTATGTCTGGGAAAGAGAAGAGTCCTATGACGGCTCGACCGGGGGCTGTGCGAATGGAAAGCGACAGATCGACGTCGCGACGCAGCGTGCGAACGCATGTTTTACCTCCGTTGAGCACGGTGATTATGGAGTCATCCCCAATGCCTTCGCCTGCGGTTGACTTCCGTTCTCCTCTAACGCCTAGTACACCCGATTCATCACAAGACCTTGCTCGGCCGCCATCACCTGCCTACTCTGCCTATGGAAAAGATGAAGCGCACTTTGTGATCTCGTCGTCAGTCTATTCGCGATCCGATTCTTGCTCGACGCTGTCTTCCGTGGATTCAGACATGGACTCTCCGGCGGACTCACTGCACTCGCCCAACACTCCTATATCACGACCGGTTTCCAAAGGATTCGGCAATTTTGAACCACGCCCTGCTATATCAAGGGCTTTGACTACAGTGCACCAAGACAAACATAAGAGGGTCCAGATGCTGCAATTCGAACTCGATGAAACCCATGATCTCCAACTAGGTCAAGTCGAGAAGATACGGCCCTTCCGATGGAGTATGGACTTCTAGTAAAAGAAGGTATACATCATTGTTTCTGTTGGAAAACCTTTGTTTGTGTCTTGGTAGGAGCGTCATAATTGGGCATGCTCGTATCCTGGTAGATACCCCTACCACGTTGCAATCTTACGTACCTTGCATTAGCGCGGCGCACTGCATCGTTCGAGAAGTATACGGCTGGACCAGTATAATCGAACAAAAGAAAAGCATGCTCAAATTGGCTACACCATTTCTCTTCTTGCATATTTCCGCAATCCTGCGCAGAGTACCCTAAACCTCCTGTTATCACCGCACTCGATCCTTCTCCTTCTCCTATCTTCTACTATTGCCATCGTGTTGATCAGCTACTGCTCTAAAAGCCATCTTCCATTGTTTGTTCGTCATTGAAAGCGTCTCGCATACAGCCCGTCTACATAGCACACACCACCACAATAAGATCAGTATCGCAATCCTCTACATCCTCCTCTCACACACCAGCCTCATCCTCGGATGCGTAATCCAACTCCCCAAATCTCTCTCCCACCCTTTCTCGCCTGCCCCCTCCCCCTCCAAAAACCCAACCTCCCACCCCTTAACCAACTCCACCAGAAACACCCGAATGATCAGATCCGCCACATACCGCCCAAGACACTGCCGCGGCCCAAACCCAAACCTCCACAAATGATACCGGATCTCCGACGCCGTCAAGCCCTGAAACCTCGACGGCCGGTAAACATATCTGTCCGCCCCCCAGAACGGATCCTCGATGTTCAGCGCGTAGGAATCAACAATGTAGCTCGTCCCGCTAGGGATCAAATACCCATCAAGAACTCGAGACGTAGGCGCAGATTGCGGGACCGAGAACGCAGCGAGCGGTTTCAGCCGTGAGGATTCGAGGACACAGTGGTGGAGGAGCGTGGTGCTGCTTTGGAGGTATTTCTCCATTGATTCTTGCTCTGCTTGCTTGATATCCCTGTAAAGAGTCTCCTGAACATCCACATTCGCAGCCAAGAAGACCGGATTCCACGACAGCGCGCCCATCGTCACGTCCAGATTCGCAAAGAGCATCTCATCTAGCGTCTGCGTTGCATTCTCTATGCTGATCTTGCCGTCTTCGACGGCGCTGAAGAGGTGGTAGACTGGTGTGTCGACCCAGTTCTTCGCGCGGGCGCGATTGTATGCGTCGTGGTTGAATCTTGCCCAGCGGGTTTGGAAGTTGGAAAGGAGGGTGTTTGATGCACTGGGGAGGAAGCGAGACCAGGAATGCCGGGTGACGCCACCAGAGATAACGTGTTTGAAGAGCTCTTCGCGCAGCGGGGAGAGGGTCGTTAGGGTTTCTTCCATCTCTGGTGATAGGGGGCCGTATAGAATGTCGGCGGTTATGAGGAAGGGGAGGAATTTGAAGTCGGAGACGGGGTCGATGAGATAATTTTCTTTCTCTGATCTCTCCGCAGGTCCGGATTTGGTTGTACTGGCGGGGTTGAGAGAGGGGCATTGTGATAGGTATTGGGTTACGCGCTGCTGGATGAGCGGGAGGTAGGTCGTTGCCGTGCTGTGTCTGAATGCGGGCTCGCTGATACTTCGCAGAGTGCGGTATTGCGTTCCACTAATCAGTCCGAGACACTTTCCGAGGACTTCGCCCATTAGCCAGCCGGAGTCGTTGTTGACGGCTTTGGAGTGCTGGTCTGAGTCGCGGAAGACGAGCTTGACGTGTTCTGGTTTCTGGAGGACGCTGTTCGCAGAATGGTTCTTAGCGTAAAGCCCTACTCTACTTTCTCAAGAGGAGTAAGGGCAAAACAAGGATGGCATGGACATACATCTCGGGTTTCATGCCGGCCCAAATCCGATATATCGAGCCATGTTGCTTCGCCCATTGGGCGCGGTTCTCGATCCCTCCGATGAATTTGTCGAGGTCGCCTTGGCCGTTAGGCCAGATGTAGGGGAGAGTTGGGAGGGGTATACCCGTGGAGAGGTTGTGGATTGGGTAGCGATGAAGGGGATGAAACTGATATTTATTAGATATTGATTAGTTCTGGAGAGGAAGTAGGGCTGATATGTGTGAG
Source organism: Aspergillus karnatakaensis (assembly GCF_047715665.1). NCBI lineage: Eukaryota > Fungi > Ascomycota > Eurotiomycetes > Eurotiales > Aspergillaceae > Aspergillus > Aspergillus karnatakaensis. Next base: position 129,490 of record NW_027395715.1, on the reverse strand, counting down.
ACTCAATGTAAGGGGGCCTACGTTGAGAATCCTCGACATAAAATTGTTGACTGATTTCCTTAGTCCTTTAGCTGGCAAGAAGTACATCCAGAAGAGCAAGACTGGAAAGACCGAGAAGAGTGATATGAGTCCATAGCTAGATTTTAGGGTAGGGATCTGCTGGAGGTTGGGCAAGAACGGCGGCATGTAGCCACTGATGTTTTGTGTTGTTTCTTCCATTTTGGTGATAAAATGCTGACCTGAATCTACGAAAGGCTCATGTCTAGAGTCCATACATATTCTACTCTGAGTAGAGAGTATATACACAGGTTTGACGCTCTCCCACGGCCCGCAAACCGGCCCGTAAGGTCAGCAGAGTGGGGGTATTTTGGTCCGGCATTGCATTATCACATATCCACAAGCAGGGTCTAACATGGGTGAACAGATGTATTCATAGCCGTTAAGGCTAGCATGTTGCTGTAACTCCTGTCTAATAGGCTATATCATTTGTTATCTAGATGTTGGAAGCCTAATCAAATGGTCAGCTTCTGGGCACCACAACCAGCCAGAAGTGAGGGAGTTTGGCTTGATAGAGATATTTACGTCTGAACAAGGCCCCTCTGGCTCCCCTGCTCATGAAGAATCTGTTTCTGCTCCTCCGTCCACACATCCCCAACCGCATCACAGAGCACGTCCTGAACCCCCATTCTCTGCTCTCTCAAAGCAAACTCTTCTACTTCACTCAGCACCCTAAGCACATTCAGTCCCAAGACCTTGACAATGTTCTCCTCCTCCACACCTCTCTCTAACAGCCCTACAACCAACTTCGGGAAACAAGATACATCATCCAACCCCTCCGGCCCCTTCAGCATCCCATCAAAATCCGACCCAATCCCAACATGGTCGAATCCGATTGTCTCCCCGGCGTAGATAATATGGTCAATCACTTGTGAGATTGTAGCGTTCTGTCCGCCGGCGGGATCGACCAGCTCGCGGAGAAAGCAGATCATTATTACTCCGTTATTCTGCTTCAGGAGATGAAGGGTTGAGGTGGGAGTGTTTCGGGGGGATGGGACGAGTGCATGGCTATTGATCTCGTAAGCATGAGTTGTAACAGCTAGAGAAGGATATTCGTAGCGATGCTGTGGGTGTGAAGGGTTCGTACCATGCGGAATGAGAGAATATCACAGGTGCCTTTGAAATCGCTAAGACGTCCTCTTGGGTCTTGTGGCTTGTGTGCGAGAGGTCGATGATCCTATCCCAGCACAGAAGTATAAGTAAGCGTACGCATAGAGATGATACAGGGGTAGGATATGTCGTCACATTCCAATCCGGTTCATCTCGTTAACCATCGTCTTCCCATCCTCACTTAACCCATGGTGTACCGCTTCATCTGTCTGCAACGGCCAATCAGTTTATAGATTTGGCATTTATTTCTAGCAAGGACGAACCGCAGAATCGCAATATCGATTTGCCCGCGTATGCACTAGAGTCGCATACCGCACTCCAAGCCGATGCAGGATCCTGAGTACACTCGGGCTGTCATCGATCTGATGTAGACCCTCGATACCAATCAGGCTGGCGATGCGGCCTGAGCGAAAGACATTCCAGACATCTGAAGCGGATGTAGCGAGGCCGAATGTTGACGGACAGGCGTCAATCATGTGGTGGATTACGTCGATTTGTTGGAGGGTTTGGAGGAGAGGGGTTAGGACTTTGTCTTGCTCGGAGGCTGTGTCGGATGGCTTTGGACTAGAAGTTATAGGAATTAGTTAGTAAATACTTTTTCTATGCTATGATCGAGACAAGTGAGAGGATGCTAACCATGGCACGTAAGCACTCCAGAACTGCCCACCCACCATGCCCCGTCGCAGGCGGGAGATGTCTGTTTGGCCGATTGGGAAATCCTGTAGCGTGTTATTGCCGAGTTGATTGGAGTACAACCCTCGGATCATGTATGGGAAGTCGTTGTGGCCATCTAGAGGACGTCAATTAGGGCTTTCTGTCGGGATGTGAGGAAATTTCACCGATCAATGGCACTCGCCGGAGTATGCGCTGAGCTTGCAGGAGCAGCTGCCCAGCGCCATTTTCCCCGTGAATCTGAGAGTTACTCATATTGTTTAGCATAAATTTCGTTGTTTTGCCTGAAACCTTCTAGTTACAATCTTGTATACACTCCAGTACCCCCGGACATGCCATCATTTCGGCCCGATAGCCAACCCATCGCCCCGACCCCAAATCACCGAATGGACGTAGTCGTGCCAGGCCCACATACAGCGATATACGCCTACTATAACGATTCCCAGCCATCGTGGACAATGTCCTTGTTCATTCGTATTCACCTTTGTCAGCCGCGCCAGTACCCTGATTGCCTTTCTCCAGAACACCAGAAAGCACCAAGCGCCAAGCCGGCCCCTGTACGTTTTTCGGGGAATATAGACCGGCAGGGATTTTAAATAGGCCTGGTAGTTCTCGGGGAGTTTGAACTCTCCAGCCCCGTCAATAATCAGGCCCTGGTTTGGTTAGCAGTTATGATAAACCTGTGATTTCGGACCTACGTACCATATATCGAGCACTAGGCGCCCGGTTCGGCCGGAAAGGATATTTCGCCTGCAGTGTATGCACTAGAATCTCCTCCTGCTGCAAATATAGATCCGATGAATCTTGCTTTAGGATCCTCGCATACACGGTAATCTCATTATAGCCCACTCCTGCACCCTCACTAAGTACCAGCCGCCGGTAATCTTCGGGCGTAAGTAAGTATGCTACACCGTGAACTGGAGGAATATTATCGTTTGCGCTGGCTTCGGCTCTCGATGTGATACTAGCAAAAGCGGGCTCGGCGTATGGAATGCCGAAGATGTCGAATGTGAGGATGTATGAGGGGACGACGACGGGCTGCGCGGCGAGAGGCGTTATACCCCGGCCTTTCATGACCGAGGACCGGATGTTGGAGCCGTAGGCGAAGTACCAGATTCCTTTGTTGGTGTCTGGTGGGCATTCATTGTCAGAATTGGACATATTCTTGGTGGCTAGGTGTTGTGTGTGAAGACGACTAGTGTATCTTCTCGAATATATAGAGGGACGAACGATTGATATTACTGGTCCGATGGAGGCCGAAGGCTTTGAGCCGGCGTGTATGACCACTTTCCTCAGCTTTGAGCTTTCAAAAGTAGTATGAACCAGGATCTGGGTTTTCACGCAAGCAATAACCATGAAGGAACAAGGAGGTTTATCCAACAGAGGTAACGCGGCCCTCGACACGCTGAAAGGGTTCGGTTTCAAGCCCGAGGATAATGTCAGACGCAAAGAGCCACGACCCAGCCCTGGCGAGCCTCCAATCGACCAGTCCGTCGCTGAAAATTGGTGTATTCGGCCCGAACTCATAGCTTTATTTCAGGATGCGTTCAAGACAGCGCTGACATCTGAGGTAAGAAGCCTGCTCCCTGTTGCAAAATACACTACCGACTATCAAAGCATCTATCCTACAGCGACAGCCACCTCGGGGACACAAGAGTGATGAAGGGGCTCTCCCAGTTCATTAATCAGTACTTCAACCCGCTTTATCCTGTCGAGTCGTCACATATTGCTCTTGCACCAGGCTCATCGAACTGCCTGGCTGGCTTGCTGCGCCAGATCTGCGACCCGGGAGATGGCGTTCTCATTCCCGCGCCGTTTTGGAGTATGTCTATATTTTCTGCGTTGGTAAAGCTTGCTAATCATAAGCTTTAGATGGCTTCGATTTCCACTTCACAGTAAATGCACAAGTTCATCCCGTTGTTGCGCCGGTACAGGATATACGCGACTCTCTCAACGCAGACGCCATGATCGCCTCCCTAACAAACGCATACAACGATACACCCCTTCAGACCCGCGCTCTAATTCTCACAAACCCAGGAAACCCAATCGGACAGTGCTATACAAAAGATTTGTTGGAACGCTGTGTGAGATTTTGCCAGGAACGAAATATCCACCTCATCTGCGATGAGGTCTACGCGCTCACGTGTTTTGGAGCGTCTACGAGGTCATCCGCAAGCTTTCAGTCTATTCTGTCACTGAATTTAGATGCTCTGGGATGTGATCGGTCGCGTGTACACGTGGTATGGAGTCTAAGTAAAGATTTCGGGTGTAGTGGGATTCGATTAGTATGTGCTTTTCTTCAAGTCTCTTCACATGCTAACAGAAGTGTTCTACCTAGGGCTGCGTCGTATCTCAATCAAACCCAGAACTCATACTCGCTCTTCGCCTACCCACAGCCACCGAGGTCTCCTCGTTATCAACGCTCTGCACAACCGCCCTGCTAACATCGTCCAAACTACCAGAGCTCATCAAGTTGAATACCAAACGACTGAATGAGTCTTACAGATCTATCATCAATGTTTTGACGAAGCATGATCGGGACTACATACCGGCCACGGCAGGACTATTCGTCTTTGCACTCCTACAGCCTCAGGCGAAGACGGCAGATGATGAAGCCGAGTTTCAGCAGAGACTTAAGGAAGAGGGTATAATCGTTAGCCCGGGGAGAGCTTATCATCTTGGATCGGAAACCAGAGGGTGGTATAGGTTGACGTTTGCGCTGGAGCCAGGGCAGCTGAACAAGGCAATGGGAGTGTTGGATAGAGTGTTGCAGGGGAATAAACGGCGGAGATTGACAAGGATAGCTCGGTGAATCAATATGCGATTAAGTACGGATCGATATCAAAAATGGATGCGCAACACCTACGCATTGGATAGGCTTAGGGTTGAATAGGTTGGACTGGAGGCGAGCCGGCCGGCCGGTTGTAGCAGCGGGCCGATGAGCAGCGAGTATATAGACTCTGTACCTAAAATAGTGCCTTGAACCATACGAATTATCCAGCAGACACAGACACACAAAGATGGAAGCAACCCTCTCAATTCTTAACGCTTCGCTACAGGAAGCTGTAGCCCAGCTTAAAGGCCCCTTGAACGCAGAGCGGCTCGCAGCCCTGCACGACCACGACGAAGGAAAGCTCCCCGACGCAGCACTTAGCGACCTAGCAGCACGAACAGTCGACCTCCTGCATGAAGCCGAGCAACTCCTGGAACCGTCATCCCTTGTCCTCGCGGACCACTTCTTAGGTGAGAGGGCAACAAACATCCATACCCAACTACAAACTAACATTACGCCCCAGGCTACCTCAGCACCAAATGCCTCTGCGCAGCGGTCGAGTTCCACATCCCGGACCTCCTCGCCTCCGGGCCCCTGACCCTCTCTGAGCTATCCGAAAAATCCAAAACCCGCAAAAATCGTCTCCGGCAGGTCCTCCGCCTCCTCCACAACAACGGCATCTTCACCTACGATAGCAGAACCGACACATACAGCAACAACGCCACCTCTTCGATGCTGAAGACTACCCACTGGACACAATGGCACAACTGGGTTGACCTCTACGGGAATGAATTCTATAATATGGCGCGTGGCATACCAGCCTCCCTGCACCAGGGGATAACGCGGACACCCGCGCAGATTAATTTCGATACGGACGAGAACATGTTTGATTATTTTACCGCGCAGGGATGGTTGCCGAGATTGCATCGGACGCTGGGTGGTGGAGCGACAGCTCAAGCGCCGGGGATTCTGGCGGATTATCCGTGGGAGGAGTTTGCGGGAAGGACGTTTCTGGATATTGGGGGTGGAGAGGGGGCGTTGATTGCGTTGGTGCTGAGGAAGCATGAGGCTGTGAGAGGGGCGCTGCTTGATACGAGCAAGGTGATTGAGCATGCGCGAGGGCTGTTCAGAGGGGAAGGGAAGTATTCGGATGTAGGGGAGAGGGTGGCAGAGGAGGATCTGATTGAGGGAGACTTCTTAAAGAGTATCCCTGCCTTTGAGATGTATACTATGAAGTGGTGCTTGCATGACTGGGATGATGAGAAGAGTGCGATTGTATTGGGGAACATACGGAAGGCGATCAAGGTTACCGATGACAGCCGGCTAGTCGTGCTGGAGTCGATTCTGGGTGACGGACGTTCGAGCAGGCTGTCTCGTTATGCAGATCTGACTATGATGGTAAGCGCTGATGGCCAGGAGCGGACTGAAGCGCAGTGGAGGGGTCTTGCGGGCCGGACTGGGTGGGAGATTCGGTCAAATCGAAAGTTACGAGGGGCCTGGCCTTGTGCTATCGAGATGAGGCCGGTCTAGATATACTGGTATATAGACCTATTATAAAACGTATTGTTGTCATGATAAGTCCCTTTCCTCAATCAGCATGGAGCCTAGTACCGAAGTTGAGTCAGTCCCGGTTATCCAGGGCGACGTGGAATACGATGGCCGAGTCATCTTATACGTGATTAAAGGTCTGCATATAAATTCCAAAAGTACCAGCCGTGCTAACCAGTGCATGCAGCCGACGAAACCTCATACATCAACTACATCAAGCCGCTGATTCTTGCGCGGGAGATGAAAATCCCGCATCTTCTATCCGTGATAGACACCAAAGACGAATGGTTTTATCGCATCCACCCTGAACGGATGGTCCCATCGTTGAAGGACCAAGACCCAGAGACGAAGCAGGAGGTGATTGTGTTTGAGAGCACGGCTTGTCTTCAGTATCTTACTGCGCGGTTCGATGATGGCACCTGGTCAGGAAGAAATGCTGTGGAGCGAGGGGCAATCCTATCGTGGACTGCTTATCAAACTGCGGCGTTGGGGTATGAGCCTTGCCCATTGTGCTGTTTATCTTCTAACTAAAAGCCAGTCCTACGGCCAAGTACTGGCTGTACTTCCTTCGCGGATATCCTAACCGCCAGGAACCCGTGCAGCTACCAAGAACGATTGAAAAGTAAGATCTCTGCGACTCTTGAGGAATATAGTACTAACAGCATAGATTGCACTCGAACTGCCTGAGGCAGTGGGATATTCTAGATAAGAGACTATCTCTATCTGGCCAGGACTACATTGCCCTCCCAGACCGTCCAACCTTAGCCGACCTGTCGTACTTCCCCTTTGCAATGCCGTGGATGTTCAAATTTCTCGGCGTGGACATCAAAGACTGGCCTCATATCGAAAGCTGGAGTAAGAAAATGCTCGACCGTCCCGCAATCAAAGCCGTACTCGAAACAGCCCCCAAGATCGGCCACTGAGGACCTTGTTAGGCCCGGTGTGCTCGGTGGTGGCTGGCGATTTAGGGCTAGCGTCGGACCGTACGGAGTCTTATAGTCACAGCGAATAAAACCATGCTTATTCACTACCATAGTAATGAACTGTAGTACTCTGCAAGGTCGAAAATGTCGTTCCAGCTACTCTCTGTAGATTGGCACTCTCTATGGACGCAGAACCAGTCCCTTGCGCCCGTCTTGCTTGGGCTTGGAACTGCCTTGTTCCTACTTGCTCGTTTTCGGAGGCAGTCTTTGAACTTGCCCAGGTTTGAAGTTACATCTAGTGTCTTAGAGACGATCGAGGAGGCGCATGCGCAGTACCCCGATGACCCGTTCATCCTGTCTATGGTGGGCATGGAGCTCGTCATTCTCCCGCGCTCAGGGATTGATGTGATCAAAGCCTTACCGGAGGAACAGGTCTCAATTAAGTGCGTGTTTAACTTATGATGAAGGGAATGTGTGCTAACTCCTGTCAGAAAGCACCACCACGACGTCTTCCTCGGCGAATACACATACATGGGCACCAAAGCCCCCGAGTTCGACGAAGCGATGCGCTACGACCTCACCCGAAACACCCCAACAGTTCTGAGCTCATTCGTCGCCGAAGTCCAGTACGCTGTGGAGGGCAGTTTCGGCCGACCCCACGAATGGAAAGCATTCCAGCCCCGTGCATCCATGTCTCGCATTGCATCGCTAATGTCCGGTCGAGCATTCGTCGGCCTCCCGCTGAGCCGCGATGAGACCTGGGTGCAGTCAACAGTCACATACACGCAAGATGTTACGCGCGCGTGGCTTGTTTTGAGAATGATTCCCTGGTTGATCCGTCCTTTTGTTGCGCCGTTCCTGCCGCAGGTCCGATCGCTGAAGAACCAGCGGCGGATGACGGAAGAGCGACTAAAGCCGCTGCTTAACGGTCCTCAGGACAAGGCTGAAGGGGGTGAGCTGGGAGGAGATATGCTGCGGTGGTTTAGGCAGCGGTATCCCAAGAATCCTACTCCGAAGCAGCTGGCGCGCGATCAGCTCCTTGCTACTTTCGCGTCAATCTACAACCTCTCTAACGCACTCACGTATCTTGTCTTCGATCTCGCTAGCTACCCAGAGCATATCGAGCCGTTGCGGAAGGAACTAGAGGAAGTGCTCAAGGGCGAGAAGATTAACAAGGAAAACATCCAGAAGTTGAAGAAACTGGACAGTTTCATCCGCGAGTCGCAACGGCTCAGTCCGCCATCTCTAGGTATAACCTCTCTCCTATCAGACTGTTACTCTCGCTAACCCAGCTGCAGCAAACATGCCCCGAATCGTCACCAGCCCCTCCGGCCTCAAACTCCCATCAGGCCACACAATCCCGCAAGGAATGCGCGTGATGGTCCGCGCACACACCCTGAACCACGATCCGAAACTGTGGGAAAACCCCTCCGTCTTTGACGGCTTCCGATTTTCCAAACTCCGCGAGCTCCCTGGCAACACATTCAAGTACCAGCATGCCACTACGGGAACGGACAATATCAACTTCGGGCATGGATTGTGGGCCTGTCCAGGACGGCACTTTGCGAGTAGCCAGATGAAGGTTGTTCTCGCGCATTTGCTGCTGAATTATGATATTTGCTTGCCGGAGGGGGTGGAGAAGCCGCAGCAGAGGCATTTTGGGTTGGCGATTGTGCCGGATGAGGAGAAGGTTGTTTTGCTGAGGGTTAGGGGTCAGGAGTAGACGGTAGAAAGTTGGTGCTGGTAGTTCTGGTAGTTCTGGTAGTTGCTGCTGATGCTTGCTGGGGATCCCTTTTGAAGATATATGCTGTTGATGTAACTTGCGAGAATAAACGCCAATAAAATTGCTTATACTAACCTCAAGGAAGAGCCACCCCAGTATATCAACGTGCATAGGGCGTGTGTAGCTTGACATCGATTAGCTTTTATCTGCCGCGTAAGGTATAGCATGCATGTGGTAGTGTTAACTACTTAGAAAGAAGCTATAGATAGAGAGTACCGGCAGAGGGGGCAGGTCGAAAAAGGCGAAAATCACGATAGGATACTAGAGACGTTCAAAAGCCATCGAGATACATCACGACGGCTCACCTCTCCGAGCAGCAAGTGGCCCTTTGCTCGAGAAACTATCCTAATTATGCACATTCTACAGTTGCGACTTCAACATCAATTGCGGAGAGAATCATTCGGTATTAACCGAAGAAAATCAGAGTAAAAGAACAAGAAAGAAGCTAAGCACAGTTAGCCAAGACCTAAAATTCAGTTGATAGGTAAAGTTCTCTTACTTGTTTATCTCGGGAGGATACTTTCGCAATATCAACCCCTACCGGCTTAAGAGGGAGGCGTCTATTCAAGGGGAGGTACAATACTACGCATGATATTTATTACTGAGGCATTGTAAACGACTGGGTACTACCTATAAACCCAGCAAAGAGACCGTCGCCCGGAGCAAAGCTAGGTGGGATCAGTGACTGAATCTCACCGGACCGCAGTCATAACAGTAGCCCGGAGTTGCAATGACTCTCTTAGTACTGACGTCTCGGATCGGAGCTGATTGCCGGTGACAATCCTGAAACGATCACAAGCCTACCTATATAGACTCGCCCGGTGTCTCTTTCAATCACGCCATTACTCACACAATTGCCACTACTCACAATCACAACCATGCAGACCAATGTTCTTGCTGCGTTTGCGCGCCAATTACGATTTCCAGTCACACAGCTTGATTGCTCTCTCAGCTTCACAACCCTCGGAGGCCATTCCCTAACGGCGCTTCGACTGGTGGCGGATCTGAAAAAGTTTGGGCTTGCTGTAACCGTCCGCGAGCTGCTAGAGAACCGTCCCATTTCAGATTTTCTTTCCCGAGCCCTTGAAGCCCCGACTACTCCTCTGAGCCATGGGAATGACAACACCGTTGACATCCTCAAGAACTCCTTCATTGAGATCACGATCGATACCGCGGCTTTCAAACCACCCACGAGTCCACCGACACGCTCAATCACATCAGAAGATGACAGTGATCATGTCCCTATCCCAGAGATGCAATTATCCCTTATCCGTGGCAGTTACGCAAGCCCAGGTACCAACATCTTGGCATACCATCAGCCCTGCAAGGTCGATGAGCTTCCGGCGATCAAAGCAGCTTGGAAACAGATACTCCTGACGGAAGAGATCTTCACAAAGGCTTTCAGAGTCGAGGATGGTATAGGATATATGGTTGACTCTGATTGCACCTCTATTCCCTGGAGCCATGTTACTGTCTCCGATCAAAGTGCCCTTGATATGGAGCTCATGAGCTCACCAAGCTTTACAGATGTTGGCTTTGAGTTTCGAACAATTACAATTGATGGACAGGGCAACGGCGCTCACCTTCTATGGCATGTGCACCATGCATTCATCGATGGCTTCTCGATGAGTCTTCTGGCGGAGAAGGTTGCACGTGTGGTTAGTGGACGACCTGTGCAGCCCGGGCCTTGCTTTACGACTGTGATCCACGAGAGAAAGATGTTCATGGAGCGGAAGGAAGACCAGGCAAAGGCTTACTGGAAGTCCCAAGAGTCAGCCCTGGACAAGGCCATCAGTGATGTACAACTCCCTTGCGGCGACGAGGCAAAAGAGGAGGACTTCTGGAATGGCCTTGTCACATGTGCTCCCAACGTTTCGTCGGCTGAGATGACAGGATATGCACACAAGCACAATGTTACGGTAGCGGCTATCCACTACGCAGCGTGGGCGCTAGTCCTGTCGGTTGTTTGTGACTCGGATCTCGTTCAGTTTGGGGCAGTCATGTCTGGTAGATCACTGCCTGTTGCTGGGATACTGGAGGTTGTTGGGAGCCTGGTCAACACTTTGCCTATCGCAATCTCTGTTGACGGACAGCAAGACACCACGGTATTCCTACGAGAGGTATTTGAACAGCTAATGCGTCTCTCGGAATTTGACTGGAGCGAGCCTGAACACGGTTACTCTCGTCGATTTTCATCTGTGCTGGCCATGCAATTCGACACGACAAACCGATCCACATCGTCTTCCGAGCCCTTGAGTACACCGTCTTCGAGGATGAATAGTGAGATCCCACTAAGCGTTACGATTGAGATCGAGGGCACAATCCATATCCAGTACTCACGCAAGTACGAACGGCAACATATCGAGCTCGTTGGTACCTACTTTGCCAGGGCTATAGAGTCGCTTCTGCAGCAACATCATACAATTTCGATGTGCCTCGAGCAGATGCTGTCAGTGACTGACAGAAAGACACTGTTCAACTACGGCAACTGTCTCTCTGGCCTGACCACAAAAGCCTCAGTACACGACGATCTCGTCAGCCTAATGCAACGCGCTGCTACTCAGAACCCAACCATGTACGCTGCAAAAATAGGTACAAGCACGATGATCTACCAAGATCTCAGCCGGTGGAGCAGCTGCGTGTCGAAACACTTAGAAATGTATGTGAAACCAGGTGATATTGTCTGTGTACATGCAGAGCCTTCTCTGTACTGGCTCGTGGCCGTCTACGGTATTCTCAAAGCAGGTGCAGTCTACTGTCCGTTGAACGCCAAACTCAGCTCCGAGCTGCGAGCATCCATGTTCGAATGCGCTGGAGCGAGCATCTATTTGACAGCATCGGCGAACGAAGTGAAGCAGCGTCCAAAGAGCAGCAAATACTGCTGGGCTGTAGAGGACCTCCTACAACGACAGGCGGAATCCGAGCATTATCACTACTTCCACACCCCACATCCTGAGACAAACGCCTATCTCTGCTTTACATCTGGATCTAGTGGAAAACCCAAAGGCGTTTTGTGTAAACACCAGGGACTTATCGCCTTCCAGCGAGACCGCGAGGTGCGATTGTTTGCCCAGCCAGGTACAAAAGTCGCTCAGATCATGTCTGTCTCGTTTGATGGCAGTATACATGAGGTATTCTCTGCCTTGAGCTATGGAGCGACACTGGTTCTTCCGACCCCCAGTGATCCGTTTGCGCACCTGCACGAAGTCGACACCTGCATTCTGACTCCTTCACTGGCCGCGACGCTGGACCCGGCGGAATATCCAAACCTACAAGCAGTATGTAAACCTATACTGGGCTAGTAATCTTCTAATGAGCTGTTTCCAGGTCTACCTCGTCGGAGAGCAAGTCTCTCAACCCCTGAACGACAAGTGGGCGGCCAAAACCGCGCTATATAACATGTACGGCCCAACAGAAGCAACCTGCGGAGCGACCATCAAACGACTCCTCCCTGGAGTGAAGGTCACTATCGGACGTCCGAACCCCACAACTCGCATTTACATACTCAATCGATATCGCCATCTTGCGCCACCAGGTGTAATAGGTCAGATATATCTCGCTGGCGTACAAGTGTCGAATGGATACCTGAATCAACCACAACTCACAGCAGAACGCTTCTTTCCAGATACCGTGTGCCGTGGTCTAGGGGAGCAGATGTATGCAACCGGAGACTTAGGCTACTGGACCGAGAACGGAGAACTAGTTTGCCTCGGACGGAATGACCGACAGGTCAAGCTCCGCGGCTTTCGTCTGGACTTGGACGATATTGAGGCACGGCTCGCAAAGCTACCAAGTATCACCTCAGTTGCTGTTACCCGCTACGAGGATGATCTGGTTGCTATGGTTCAGCCGAAGAGTCTCTCCACTGCAGAATGCAGAAGAAGTATGGCGAGCATCCTGCCTGTACATGCTGTCCCTCGCTACGTTGTCCCAGTGGACCAGTTTCCTATGACAGGTGCAGGGAAGCTGGACTATAAAGCCATTGTTCGAAGTGTTGAACAAGGGTACCAAGCTGGCTTTGTGCCGACCATGACGGCTACAGAGTGCCAGGTTGCCACTATCTGGTCAGACGTTCTAGGTCTCAAGGCGTCTGAGATTACAGCCGACGCCAACTTTATAGCCATCGGCGGGAACTCGCTACTGCAGCTTAGACTGGCAAGTCGGTTGTCGAAGGCCTTTGGTTGCGCTGTGCCGCTTACAGCAGTCATTAAGTCTCACACTCTCCATGATTTGTCTACAAAGGTAGATAAGCTCAAAGCCTGTGAGATTGAGAAGGTAGCACCTGTGACCACCCAGCTTCGGGAGGATAGTCTGTCGAGAATGGAACTTGAATGGAGTGCTAAATACGCCATTGGCCCTCATACATCTGCATTTAATGTGTCGTTTGTATGTCAATTGGGCGCGTCGATTGACTCTAACAAGCTCGCCCAGAGTTGGGACACCGTCATGGCCCATCATCCGATTCTGAGATCAAGGTATATGACCTCTAACGCCCGGTGTGGGCGGTACTACGGGGAACGACCGCCAGAAGTCAGATACGCTGCTGAATGTGACGTATCGAGAGAGATCAATAAGCCGTTCAACATTGCTGAAGACGATCCTATCCGGGTGACCATTACTTCGACGCAGATGATCGTCACAGCAAGCCACATCATCTGTGATCTTACAACTATGCAGACTCTGCTCAACAGCGTGAAGGAAGTATACCAAGGAGGGGCTCTGCTTCCGCCATCTCCCTCATACATAGCAGCTGACGCATGGGGCCGAACGACCTCAGCAACCGACTTATCCTTCTGGACCACCTATCTCGAGAACATCACCTTCCCTACAACAGCAAGAACCGGCTATAATGGACGCTCGCATGCTTTTATACTCCCTCAGGTTACCTCACATGCAATCAACGCATTCACTAAAAGAACCCAGTACTCACAACACCAGCTCGCCCTCGCAGCCGTTGCACTAGCCCTACAGGCTCAAGCCATTCCCACTAACAATGACGAAAAGTTAGACCTTCTCCTCGGCGGTCCATTCCTCAACCGGTGGTCCGAAGCAGACATGCAAACAGTCGGACTCTTCCTCGAGCCGATCCCCTTTCGAGTCAGCTTCGATCCAAAGAGCGAAAGTACGCCTGACGCTAATGCTTTCCTGCACGCCGTCCAGTGTTCTAGTCAAATGGCTATCGCGCACGCCGTACCCTGGCAGGACCTTTTGGAGCATCTCGGTGTTGAGTGCAGCTTTCCGAATCACCCGTTGTTTGAGGTTATGGTTACATTCCACACGCAAGAACATGCACTACGGTTGGGGATTGAAGGTGTCGAGGAGATGTATACTTGGTCCGAGGGTGCGAAGTTTGGACTTATGTGTGAGTTTACGGAATTTTCTGATGGAAGAATACTCCTGAGGATGGAGTACGACAACCTGCTCTGGAGTCAGGAAGACATATCGCGAGTACGCATTGCAATCACCTTGGCTCTGGATATGTTGGTGCGCTACGAATCATTTCCACAGATGATCAAGACTCTACACAGTTTGGAAACAGTGGAGCAGGAGCAAGAAGATCTGTTCATGTTCCCTCTTAAACAAACCTAGAGATACACTTTTATAGTCTAGCAGAAATGGATATCATGACCAACTCTGCTCACTACTCTCCAACCCCGAAATCAGCGTCCGTAACCGGCCATTTAGATCCTGTAACCACCCATCGACGGCCATCGGCGCCAGCTCCGGCGCAAAGCACCCCGTCTGCATCGGACTCGACAGCGCCTGCACCATCTTCAATGTCCGATGCAGCTCCGTACAAATAATCCTCGCCCCCAGCGCAATCTGATCTTGCGGGTCTAACAAGAAAGACCCAAACCCTATCCCCGGCGGATGTAGTGCACCTTGGATCTTAAGTTTCAACCCCCTGTTCAATGTTCCTCCCCGGTTTCGATATAGAGCATGGTGATTATCATGACAGGGCGAGGCATATAGATCCTCGCAGGCGACTTCGAAGAGGGAGACGACGTGGTGGGCTGCCGCAACGACGACCATGAGGCTGCCCATGCTGCGGGTGTAGTCGGCTCGCTTAAGGAGTTGGTTGATCTTCTGCGTGGCTTCCTTGTTTATGCGGAGGACTTCGTCGATGGCGGAGAGGCCCGCGGAGATCTTTTCTTCGAGGTGTTCGAGGATTTCGGCCGCGAGGAGGACGGCGCTCTTGGTGTTGGGCTGGATGAGGCCTGAACATGGGGGATATCTGGAGGTTGAATTAGAAGGCTGGGAGAATCGGGTGGGAAAGGTGGTTCCGGTGTGTCTGCTTGGTTTGACTATATGATCATCGACTTTCCAAGGCGACTGCCGTGCGGTAGATGAGGGGGCTGTGCCGTCGTCAGAAGACAGTCCAATTGCTGAGTCGAGTCTTTGTTTGCGGGGTTCGATTCTGTGCTCTTCTGCGTCTTCCCAAGTGGTATTCTCGTTCGAGAACTGCTGTAGGAACTGCATGCCTGATAGGTCTGTATCCAGCATCGCCGCGTCAGCGATTGGGTTTGAGAGGTCCCAGAGCTCGTTGTTTAGAAAGTCCGCCTCTAGATCCTCGTCGCCTTCATCTAGACTACTTGCGGGCGACTGCTCCTGTCTGGTAGAAGACTCGCCCGATGGCCCGTTCTCTGCATTAGCGGTTGCAGGCCTGTTCTCAAGGGCAGATATCGCCGTCATGCACTGTGCGGCAGCACCAGGGCTAAGCAGGTGTCGCTTTCGGCGGCCGCGCGTTTTCCCTACCCGGGACTCGAGGTAGACACATTCGTGACCTAGTGTTTTGCAGCGAGTACAGCCCGTCTTCTCGCCGCTACATCGGACTTTTGCTGAATGACAGGCGGTACATGCAGCGCGGAGTCGTCCTGGCTTCACACCCTCTCGATGCTCGCTCGGGGGTCTAAAGAGTCAAACTTTAGGATCATCTGCACATCTGTCGATCGATCGGAGAATTTATGCAGGGCACCCACCTTGAGAATGCGCTGCACTGGCCTGGATCCATTTTATACACTGCGGCAAGCAGCAACAATGTAATATAGTCTGCGATTATAATTTCGTCAACTCTTCAAGCGATGGCGACTTTCAGATAATGGCGAAGAGAAAGAAAGCTTAAGCATATTACTTCTCCTCCCTGTGGACGATAGCAATTCTTCAGGGCCTTATTATCTGGGTACCTTGGAGCTCTGGCTGAAGCTCTTCTGCAGCCACCCCAACATGGTGGAAAACGGCCCCCAATTTGTTCTTGAGAAGCGAGATAGCCACCGGAAAATAGATATGGGCCTTGGTGAGACAGTTGACGTAAGGTAATGCTGATCTAAGCCTGGCTGTTTTCTTGTTGTAGATTTCTAGGGGCAACAAAATCACCGTATTTCTATACAACTGAAGCACCAGGACCCTACTCTACAGAAACGCCCCCCGCTGGTTCTCGGAAGGTCAAGTAGAAGCTCGTATACGCCCCTCATCCCGCATTGACCTAATCGCCGGCAACGAGATCGGCTCAGTGCTGTTGGGTTAGCCCTAGCCTACCTTGCGAGGGGTCTGCAAATTAGGGCTACAAGGTCCTCACAACACCGCAGCCACCGACGAATCAAAAAGTTGATTTAGGATTCTGATTACTCTAACTCCCTCAAGCCAAGGAATCTTAGGCAATGAAGGCGCTTTCAAAAGATTTCCATGACTCGAACTGGTCCAACGGTATGCAAGTGGAGTTGCTCGTACATTTAGGCCTCCTAAACTAGATATGCCAAACGAGCAACCTTGAGATCCAAGCCACTATCTCCACACGTCTGACTCGTCCCATCAGATTACAACGCAAGCTATGGCTTTTCAAGCCCTCCTTCGACCTTCCACTTTCGAATAGTAGCCACCACCGTCCGTGCCGCTCCCTGAGCCAGCTTCGTGTAGTCCCGCTCAATCTCCTTGGCTCTCTCACTCCCCGGCTCAACATCCGGAACGCTCAGCTCGTAGACCGCATTCAGATACAACACCTCCGGCCCGTCGGACTCCTGACCCCCACGAGAGACCATCATGGTACTCTTCGCCCCTGACCCAACAGTCACCGCCTCAGTCTGTGTAGTCTTCGTAAGCTAGGCGCCCAGGAAAGCCACAAAGCGGGCCGTGCCAACTCACCAAGAGATTATCAGCATTCCGCACATCCTGGATCAACTCCACTCCCTTGGCCGTATGGACGGCCCCATCGGCCATGTACAGTCTCCGCTGGAACTCATTCTCGGACTTTCGGTTGGGCAAGATCTCGGTGTCCGCGACGTACTCGGCGAAGAGGTGTGGCTTTTCGCCGCCGCGGGCGAGGCCGCGCCAGAATTCTTCAAGGGTGATGATGGGTTCCGACGGGTTGGGGTTTACGGGGACCGTGAAGGCCACGTTGAAGACGAAGTTTGTGGATGAGGTCATTATGTTGGTTGGTATGTGGTTGGTGCGATGGAGCTATAGTGTTGGAGGTATAGTGTTTTCGAAGATGTCGTTCATTTATATTGCTGATCTGCGTCATTTACTTTAGACAACGGACCGGTTGTAGAATGTGCTTTATGTATCGGATGCCGAGAGGTACATTGTAATTAGACTTAATCCCTAGATATTGCACTGTTCTGGTGAGACTTTATTGTGTGGCTTGGGTATTGGCAGTGCGCAGCGATGAGCGAACAAAGTGACTTGGAATTCGGCCTTGCGAGGCAACTGCTTGCTCAGGCTACTGAGCAATGGCAGGCGACTTCAATGGTGGTCGCTGCTCAGTGGGCTGCATCCATCCTATCACTATACGTAAGTTGCTCACAAGCAGATCGAAAGTAATACAGCTGATAAAACTTCAGATTGTGTGGACAATTGTCTACAGGCTGTTCTTTCACCCCCTCGCTAGTTATCCTGGACCCCTTCTATGGCGCATCAGCATCCTTCCCAGTCTATACTATGCCTGGACAGGCGATCGTCATCTTGTGGTTGATAAACTGCACAAGAAATATGGTACAGACATCTGCTTATGGTCTGTTCTACTGCGCAATCACTGATATCATGCAGGAAAGGCGTTGCGGCTAGAGCCAAACCTGGTGTCGATATGTACACCGAATGCTATCAAGAGTAGGCAGCATATCCTATTCTGTCGAATCTGGCTCATAATTTTACAGCTATGTATGGCGTCGGAACCAAGTTCGAAAAGGCCATGTTTTACACCCGCGGTCCCAAGGAGAAGCAATTGCTCTTGGTACGTACGTCCCATGCCCGTCGGTCACTGAAACATATTCTAACATGTGCAGAATCTAGCAAGTACAACAGACAAGACGGTCCACGCGCGCAAACGCCGCATTATCTCGCACGCCATGAGCGAGTCCGCAATTCGATCCTACGAGCCCACTATCCTAAATAAGATTGCGCTCTTCAGCAAAGGACTCAGCGACCCAAACTCATTCGGTGGCGAGTACAAGAACATGGCACGCTGGTTCTCGTATCTCACCTACGACATCATGGGCCAACTTACATTCTCTCAGAGTTATGATATGCTCACCAAGGACGACCATCACTTTATTCAGCCTTTGATTGACTCTTATCAGCACAGTCAGGTTATTGTACGTGTATTTTAGGGCAGCTGCGGGCACAAACTGACATCGCGTAGCTAGGGACTGAGCCCAAGCTCGACCAATGGGGCCTTGCACCACTCTTTCTGCTCCAGATTATGGCCGAGAACAAGAAGTTCCGCAAGTACGTGGACGACCAGGTGAACCACCGCATCGCCGAGGAAAAAGCCGGCAGAGGACCGCCCGATATCTTCAAGCTACTGCTAGAGCACAAGGACAAGGAGACTGGCGAGAGTATGGGCTTCAAGGAACTTTCTGACGAAGCAGTTGTCTTGATCATTGCTGGTACGACTCACCACAGCCATGTTAGGCAAAAACTTCACTAACCCATCCAACAGCTAGCGACACCACCGGCACCGCCCTCTCCGGCCTCTTCTTCTACCTCTCCCGCTACCCAGAATGCTACAAGAAACTCCAACAAGAAATCCTCTGGCAATTCCCCACCCTCGACTCCATCGTCGGCGGCCCCAAGCTCCTCGCCTGCAAATACATGCGTGCCGCCGTCGAAGAAGCTCTGCGCATGTCCCCCGGCGTCCCAGGCTTCCTTACCCGCGAAGCACCCCAAGGCGCCTCAATCGACGGCTACTACTTCGCACCTCAAGTCCAAGTCGCTATTCCCACGTGGACGATGCATCGAAATCCCGAAGTATACCCGGACCCACAGGTGTTCAAGCCAGAGCGGTGGATGGTTGAGTCGGAGGAGGAATTACAGAGGTTGCGGTCTTCTTATTACCCGTTTAGTATGGGGACGAGAGGGTGCATTGGCAAGAATATGGCGTATCATACGATCTATCTGACGATTGCGCGGCTGGTCTTCCAGTTTGATATTGAAAATCGGGATAAGAACCCGCCTCTGGAGTATCATGTCAAGGATCACTTTGCGGCTGGGAGTAAGGATGGGCCGTATCTGAAGTTTACGAAGAGGAAGGTCTGAATTGACCATTTGTTAATGGGGGGGTGGGAGTTGTCATCTGGCCAAGGGGTCGAGGAACGCTATCAAGATATCGGGAGATCGATCGCATGATGACCACTGCCACCACGGCCGCTACTTTGAAAAGGGGTTCTCAGGGAATGGACTTAAGAGAGGATGCTGACATTGGTGGCGCTGACACTACTGCTATCAAAGGTGGAGCGAAAGTGCGAGGCACAGGGTCGCTGACACGTACAGTACAGGGACTACTACCAGCACATAGGAAACAATAGAGATGCTACAGATAGTTTACAAGTTCAAGCTGAATGGCTGCAGCGTCCCTCAATCCTTCGGAAATCAGTATTCCGTCTTCTGCGGCGCAGAGCCAGGACCCACTGCTTGAATCATGCCCTGATAACCCAATCGTTTAGATCTAGATCACCCCCAAGGTGTCAAAGCCGGCCCGTGACCGATTACCACCGGTCCGTGTACTCTTAGCCTGCTCCCAGGGTTCTAGCTGCAAACGGACCGCATTGGCTCATGACTCGTGCAGCGAAGATCCTGCCGTATATGACCAGATCTCAGCACTCTGTACCTGTCTCTCCGACCAGACCCTTAGTGCCACCGCGAGCATCACCATGTCACT
Organism: Aspergillus karnatakaensis; assembly: GCF_047715665.1. Classification (NCBI taxonomy): domain Eukaryota; kingdom Fungi; phylum Ascomycota; class Eurotiomycetes; order Eurotiales; family Aspergillaceae; genus Aspergillus; species Aspergillus karnatakaensis. The sequence continues at coordinate 109,472 of NW_027395715.1, read as the reverse complement.
CCCCTCTCCCTCCGAGAAGCATCCAGATGCGACGGCTGAAGCCAATGCTGATCATGCTGATACAGGCAACTTCAAGCTGGCGGAGAAATCTCCTGGAGTGGTCCGAATCGAGGCGATTGCTGCCAGTCTCACCCCCCTGACAAGAACTGTTCTCTTCGTGGGCCTCTTTCTATTGGGATACTCATTCGGCTTGGATGCAATCCTTCGCAATGTTTATCAGACCTATGCCACTGCGAGCTACGGCAACCACTCCCTCCTGACGACCGTCAATGTGATCCGCACCGTCTTCGCCGCCGCTGCTCAACCGACAACCGGAAAACTCGCAGATGCTTTTGGTCGTATTGAGACGCTTGGTCTGTCAGTGGTGTTTTACTTGGTGGGCACAATTGTCGAAGCCAGCTCCGACAGCCTTGCTGCATTTTGCGCTGGTGCGGTCCTCTACACGCTGGGCTTTACAATTGTGCAGACACTGGTTGAGATTATTATTGCCGATGTCACTTCGACACGTTCTCGCCTGGTTGCCAGCTATGTTCCCAACTTCCACTTTGTCATTACAACCTGGGTGTCTGGCAATATATCGTCTGCGGTGTTGGCCAATACCACTTGGAGATGGGGAATGGGCATGTGGTGCATTATCTTCACAGTAATGGCTGGCCTGGTGATTGGAACCCTCACCTTCCTCCACCTCCGAGCACGCAATAGTACCGCAGCCCCGAAAGCGTCGAGGTGGATTCCCTTAGACAAGGTCTTCTGGCAGCTCGATGTCCCAGGCATCATCCTCCTGATTGCCTCGCTAGCCCTCCTCCTCACGCCCCTCACCATCGCCGGCGGAGAAAGCCCCAAGTGGAAAACCGCCCATGTCATTGCGCCACTAGTGATCGGCTTCCTTTGCATCCCAGTCTTCATCTTCTGGCAAATGCGCGCACCACACCCGCTGGTTCCATTCCAATTCCTCAAAGACCGTGGCGTCTGGGGTCCCCTCGGAATCGCCCTATTCATGAACTTTGCCAACTCAATGCAAGCAAGCTACCTGTACACGGTACTCATTGTCTCCTTCGACTTCTCCGTGACAACCGCAACCCGCATTGCAACCCTCTTCAGTTTCACCTCGTTCCTAGTCGGCCCCATCGCAGGTCTCCTCGTCTACCGCATCCGCCGTCTAAAATACTTCGTCATCTCCGGAACAATCCTCTTCCTCGTTGGCTTCGGCCTCCTAATCCGCTACCGCAGCGGCACCGCAACATCCGACCGCGCAGGCGTAGTCGCCGCAGAAGTCGTCCTCGGTATTGCCGGCGGCCTGACACCCTACGCCTCGCTAGCCTCTCTTCAAGCCTCGCTCAAGCATGAGAATCTAGGTGTAATGACCGGTCTCTTCCTCGCATTCCACAGCATCGGAAATGCCTTTGGCAGTACCATCGCCGGCGCAATCTGGACGCAGCTCCTTCCGTCAGCATTGAACAATAATCTAGCTTCTCAACCTGGTGGTCTGCAACTTGCTGCGTTGGCGTATGCGAACCCGTTTGCGATTACCGCGCAGTATCCGGTTGGCTCGGCGGTTAGGGATGCGGTGGTACAGGGGTACCAGCATGTGACGAGGTATCTTTGCATCACGGGGTTGTGCTTGAGTCTTCCGATGATTGGGTTTGCATTCTGCCTTAGGAATCCGGTGCTGGGGGGCGAGCAGAATCTTGTTGAGAAGAGGGATGTGCCTCCTAGGGATGAGGATGGTGAGAGGGTGTAAATATGGGAAAGTATGACAGTCTAATCATCTGTGGCTCGAGGAGCAAGGGTTGTGAGGGAAGGAAAACGGATTAGGATAGATGGACTGCCAGGAGGATAGAGGTTTACGTGCAGTGGCCTTAATCTCGCCGTTATATATAGTATTTTAATATTGACCTGATGATTCTATTCTCCTTCTATCATCGTACCAGTTATTTCCTCAAAGCGTGATGGCCTGACTACCAGTATCTAAGGATTCAGATCAACCATGTCAAGTTGCTTTAACCCTTGGGGACCTCTGTAGCACTGACATCTCGAGGATGTATCAGTATTTGTAGCTATTTTGTGCTCTTGAAACAGGCACTCGACTTCCTCCAGGGTCGACCCGCCATCGTGCCTTCCGATTTCATAAATTCACTGCCCAGGGCAGGCGCGATGAGCATTATCCATTGATATACTTCCGCATATTATAGATGCCCCATGATCGGCTTCGCAGAATACAACTCTTCCAAGAACCTCTCCTCATCCGCAGTCAGCTCCTTCCCCCGTGCCGACAGCGCCTCGTCGACACGAGCCTTGCTTGTAAACCCTAGCACGGGCGCAGCAACCCGTTTGTTCAGCCATGCTAACGAGACATCGGTCATGCTCCACCCCTTATCCTTAGCGACGACAGCAACTCGGCTGATGATCTCGCGGTCTTGTGCGGATTGCAGGTACTTGAACCGTGGATTCTGAGACTCGGAGGCTGTTCGTTTGGTTTGGCCGTAGTCTTCCACCCGGCAGGCCAGGAGGCCTGATGCTAGAGGTGCCCACTGAGATTGTTAGTAACTATTCCTCAAGATACTAGAGGGCACAGAGGAAACGAACCGGTATGACTCCAATACCAGTAGCTCTGCAAAACCTTAGCATTTCTCTTTCCTCTTCTCGATATAGCAGGTTATAGTGATTCTGCATGACAACGATCTTGGTCCAGTTGTTCTTTTCCGCCACGAATTGGAGCTGGGCTAGCTCGTGCGCCCACATTGAGCTTGCACCCAAGTAGTGCACCTTTCCTGTCGTCACAAGGTCATGTAGCGCTTTCATCGTCTCCTCTGGCGGCACATCAGGGTCGAACCGGTGGATCTGGAGAACGTCGATGTAGGCTGTTCCCAGTCGGCGGAGGGAAGCATCAACGGCGCCGAAAATGGCTTTTCGTGAGAGGCCTAGCAGTGAAGGCCATAAGTATAGAAATAAAACAGGAACATTGGCCCATCAGGAAATTACACACCTCCTTGGTTAACGTAATCCTTGCACTCGGTCGTGAGGTTCCCCATGAACGCAACGACATCATCTCTGTGCTTTTCGTCCGCCATTATTCGACCGACCTTTGTCATTAACACTAGTTTCTCTCGTGGGATCTGGTATTTCTGTATGGCTTTGCCGATTGTCTCCTCCGACCGGCCGTTTGAGTAGACGTTCGCTGTGTCCCACTGCAAACTTCTGCGTTAGCGTCAATCAATGCTTCCCCCCCATTTGAGTAATAGGTTGTATAATACCGTGTTGATACCCTTGCTGTACGCATACCCGAGCAGTTCCAATGCCTACTCGCTCAAATTGAGTCCATTAGCCTGTATCCCATACACCTCAAAGGACTAGAAATGGAAAGATACATACCGGCTCTTCTTCCAATACCCAATCCCACCATTTCGAGCTCCCAATCCCCATGCAGCCCATAATGGGATTGGAGATGATAAGCCCGCCCACTCGCCGGTATGTGGCTTTTGTGTCTCTGATAGCCTGCTGGACATGGTCGGGGACTGTCTCGAAGGGTGCCATTGTCTTGTTGAAGCCTTCGGCATAAGGTTCTGGGTGCGACTGGGCTCAAAAATAAGTAGTCTCCACTCTAGTGCTTCTGGAAAGAGTGATACGACTTAGGAAGCCTGGCTGAACCGCCTAGGTGCGATCTTGGAATTGCTGCCTGAGGCCTCAACTCCGAGTAGCCCTAAGCGGACCGTTCGGCGTCCGCCAAACGTCGGCAAGACTGAGTATACATAACAACCACGCGGATTCGTGATGGAACTCAGGAGCTAACAAAAGAATAGCCGCAATCATGGGCAATATACTTTGCACATTGTTTGAGCGGGCACCTGCATCCTCGTCAACATTGGCGGCTGAGAGCTGGGGCTCGACAAAAGTACGAATGTAACCAAGCCTAAAACCAGAAATAATCTGCTAACATTCCTATCCTTCTAGACACCTTTACTACATCATACCGTCACTCAGTACCTTGCCGAGATAGTTGCGAAATACCCCTACCGAGCTGCGATCATCACGAGCTCGCGCCAGGTTACCTACCAAGAGCTGGACGACTTGAGCGACGCCCTAGCACAGGGCCTACTCTCTCTTGGAGTCCAAAGGTCGGATAGAGTGGCTGTCAGCCTCGGCAACTGCATCGAATATGGCGTGGTACGTGGTCCGGTATCCAACGAGTGAGCATACCTGACGCTGCTAGATCCTCTACGCATGTCTTAAGATAGGCGCTATCGTGGTCCCTCTCAACCCAGCTTTTACCATCACCCAGCTTGTATCCGCGCTGGACCACATATCAGCTCGGGTTATTGTCCTGGGTACGGAGGTCACGCTGCCGTATCGTGCCCCGCAGACAACAGCTGCAATTGTTGACCAGTTGACAACGCATATAACGAGGTCATCAAGTCTACAGCATTTGTTATTGATCAACAACACGCAAGGAAAGATCGACGCCAGCTCAGCCATTTCAACCGTGGACTATGCATCACTAGTAGAGCAGAACCTAGGCGGAGAGCTCCCACCACAGAAGAATCTCAGCGCAAATGACATCGCCACCATCCAGTTTACCTCAGGGACGACCTCAAAGCCGAAGGCTGTTTGCTTGACGCATCGGAATATTCTCAGTAACGCCTATTTTGTCGGTCAGGGAATGGAACTCACCGAAGAAGATGTGATTTGTTGTCCGCCGCCGCTGTACCATTGTTTTGGTCTTGTGTTGGGATTACTCACGTCTATGACACATGGTAAGTGCCTGTGATAATAAGTTCTGGGCTGGTGTAGCTAATACTGAAAGGTGCAACACTACTATTCCCAGCGGAGAGTTTTAATGCAGAGGCAACATTAGCCTCAATCGTCAAATACCGCGCAACAGCTCTATACGGCGTGCCGACAATGTTCCTCGCAGAGCTGGACCTGATTGACAAAGGGTAAATTTCTCTCCTCTGAGTACCGTGCGGAAAGGACTAACAAAAAACATCTATAGCGCCTTCACACCATCAGATCTCTCTACCCTCCGCACGGGCATTGTTGGAGGAAGTCCCATTCCGCCAGCCCTCCGGTTACAGCTCCACGAGAAAATGAACCTCTCGGGGTTGACCAACTGTTACGGGTTGACCGAGTCATCGCCGATCGTTGTTCAGACTGCCGTGCGCGATGGTCTCGACACGAAATTGAAGTCCGTTGGTCGAGTGCTCCCTCATACCGGGATTAGAATCACAGCGCGGGATGACCCTCGGCGTACCTTACGGCGTGGACAGAAAGGCGAAATGCAGATCTCCGGCTATGCTGTTATGCAGGGGTACTGGGAATCAAAAGACGAGACTGATAAAGTGTTTGTACCTGTGAAGGGGAAGAAGAATGCAGAGCCGACAGTCTGGCTGCGGACGGGGGATGAGGCGCTCATGGAAGAGCATGGGACGGTCCAGATCACCGGGCGTATTAAAGACATCATTATTCGAGGGGGAGAGAATATTTACCCGGCTGAGATTGAGGATTGCTTGCTGAAGCACAAGGAGATTTTGAGTGTCGCGGTTGTGGGTCTGCCTGATGCTCGGTATGGGGAGACTGTTGCGGCGTTTGTACAGCTGAGAGATGGGGTGGATGTGATTGAAGAGGTTGGAGAGAGCTTCAGCGGCAATCTACGTGTCAACTTCCCGTCAGTTGAATCGTACTTGGACTCTAAGGCTGGATTGACAGCAGACCAGATCAGGTCATGGGTCCGAGATAGACTCGGTAAGAGTCTAGGGCCGAAGTATGTTTTCTGGGTGTCGGGCATGCCTCTGACTACGAGTGGCAAGATTGAGAAGTTTACGCTTCGGAGGATGGGAGAGCAGTGGCTGAATGGAACTTCAACAGGTAAATCATCTGAATAGATCCAATGTCTTGTTCGGCCTCGGAAATCAATGTAGACACCGGCCCGATAAACGATGCCGCAGCCCAAGGACCGAGTAGTTATAAGGAACCCTAGCCTTGGAGCTTTCTGATCACAGCATCCCACTCCCATGAGAAGATGACCCTCTCTGCTCTTCTCCCGCCCATCGCGGCACACATTGTGCTTGTGTCGTCCGTCATCTGCCTTACCCCAAGGCAATCGCTCTTCCGGTTCGCAGCACTACCGGTGCTCGCATGGCTAACACTCCAAGCATGCAATGCCCTCGACTTCTTCAACCACAATCAACTCGTCAATCCGATGACAGCCGGCTACTTCATCGTCTTCGCAATTCACCACGCCCAGCTCCTATTCGTAACGCCTATCGACAAAACCGATATCGACCGAGAGATCTCGGCAAAAGCAAAGCGGAACACTGGCATTGTCCCCCGAGTGAAGAAAGCGCTCTACCTCCTCTCGACACCTCGCGGCGTAGAGACCTCATTCGAGATCAAAGGCTTGCAGTATTCCGCTTCAGCCCTAAGCTCCTCGCGAGTACGCTTTCTCGCATGGAACATCTTAATTATTGCAATCCAATACATCCTGATTGATCTCATTACCCACCAGCCTTCGTCGCCAGAGGACATCGAGCGCTTCTTCAGTCCGGGCAAGGAATATCTCCTCTTTCGCCCCAGCAACCTACCACCACCTACTCTCACCGAAGTGGGCGTCCATCTCGGTGTCGCATTGATGGCCTGGGGCCCAATGGGGTCGGTCTTCATCAACATTTTCTACCGCGTGGTAGCAGTTCTTTCAGTCGGACTGGGCATCTCACGGCCTGATCAGTGGCCGTCATTATTTGGCTCCATAACTGAAGCCTATACTGTACGCAGATTCTGGGGGTAAGTAGTAGTTATTGGTTTCTCCTCCTTCTAGACCCCTTACTGACATGATGACATCTATAGCCGCTACTGGCACCAACTCCTCCGCAACCCCTTCCAAAGCATCACAAAATTCATAACCCAGACCATCCTCCGCCTCCCCCAAACCGGCTTTACCGCAACATTTAACCGCTACCTGAACGTCCTCCTCGTCTTCTCGTGCTCAGCATTAATGCACGCCTCTATCGACGCCAAAGGCGGGATTGGATTTGATCGGACCGGTGCTTGGGCGTGTTTCCTCCTGCAGCCAGTCGGGATCGTCCTCGAGGATCTAGTCTGTGGATTCTACACAAAGCTTTTCGGGGCAACGCAGGGAAAGACGCCGATCTGGATCCGGATTATTGGGTATATCTGGGTGTGGACATTTTTGACGCTTGTTGCACCACTGTACAATTTTCCGTTGATGCGGTATCAGAGTCCCGAGAGGAATGGGGTTCCTTTCTCTATTGTTAAGCTGTTGAGAGGAGCCGTCGAGGGCTGATGGCTGTTGAGGAAAGGAACACTGCGCGCAATTGTACTGGCCTTACGAGGTTTCTGTAGGCTGTATATTGAAGCCTAAACCTCAGCTAGCTGTCCATTTGCTATAGCAATTTTCTACCTAGGAGCGGTAATTGACCTAATTAGGCATGCAAATGGTTGTTCCATTCCAAGGTTCCTACTCGGTATGGCTCTGCCGCTGAGGCGCTTTTGCTCGGATACAAGATTTACAAGAGAGCCATAATGCAACAACACTACTGTAACTATATCTATCGCTCTAGAGATTGAGAAGACAAGAAGCCTCGTGTATGTAGCATGTTCTAAGGAGAGTCGTAGTACCGGACCGTTCGGTGTATTGCTGCCTCCAGCTCACCCTCAGGGTCCTCGACTCTTCCCATGCCTCCAATTCGCTCTATAATTTACCGTGACAATACCAGAATGCTAGTAGTCACTTATTACCTAGGTGCGATACTCTTGGTATAAGCATGTTATACCCGAATCACCGCGACATAAACCTGATTTTCAAACGACTCCAGCGACCATGTCCGAAACGTACGGCGACTACCAGAAGACCATCTACACCAATGGGATGCATGATGGGATGCGGCCTGTGGTCACCACAGATCCCGAGAAATTGGAAGCACAAGCCCGTGAAGTTATGGAGAAAAAGGCGTTCGAATATGTCGCTGGAGGGGCAGGTAGTAAGGCCACGATGGCGAGGAACAGGGCCGCCTTTGATAATTGGAAACTGTATGCACGCAATAGAGATACATGTGCTCTTAACTCACCCAAGAGCTTGAGTGGAACTTCCGACTGACTGGCTTTAGAATCCCGAGAATGCTTGCCGCTGTTAGTATATCCAGCTCTCACATCATCGGTACCTAACATGACAGCACAAACTAGACAACTATTGATACATCAACAAACATTTTCGGCCAAAGCTATCCCTCACCGATCCTCATGGCACCCATTGGCGTGCAATCCCTCGCGCACCTGGACAAAGAGCCAGGGCTAGCGAGTGTTTGCTCTTCACTCGGTATACCGTACATTATGAGCAGTGCGGCGAACAGTTCGTTCGAGTCTGTAGCTGCAGCCAGCGGGGCAGGAAAGAGGTGGTTTCAGCTCTACTGGCCTCAGGATAACGAGATCACGCTATCTTTGCTGAATCGTGCAAAGGAGAATGGATTCGAGGTACTGGTTGTTACGTTGGATACGTGGTCTCTCGCTTGGTAAAGATTTCCCGTAAGTAATTGAACAACGTGTGAGCTTATATGAAAGTGCAGGCGCCCTGCGGATCTCGATAACGGGTTTCTTCCCTTTCTTACAGGGAATGGGACGGAGTTTGGTCTGTCAGATCCTGTCTTTCAAGCCAAGTACAAGGAAAAGACCGGCATCTCAGTGCAGGAAGACATTGTTGGTGCGTCGAAAGAGTGGCTCAGTCAGATAGTTGGACAGAACCATACGTGGGAAGAGGTTGCGTTTCTGCGTAAGGCGTGGAGCGGACCCTTGGTTTTGAAAGGGATACAGCATGTTCAGGATGGGGAGAAGGCACTTGCTTCTGGGTGTGATGGGATTGTTGTTTCGAATCATGGAGGTAAGACAGTCCCTCCGTTTTCATTTGCATAGAATCTAACAGTATCTCTGTCAGGGAGGCAACTGGATGGAGCAATCGGTTCTCTGGATGTGCTGCCAGAAATAGTGGATGCCGTTGGGTCTAAGATGACGGTCCTCTTCGATTCTGGAATTCGTACCGGCTCGGATATCGTCAAGGCTTTGGCTCTCGGGGCTCGCGGGGTCTTTGTAGGGCGTCCTGTTATGTACGGGTATGCTATCAATGGCCAGGCTGGTGCCGAGGCTGTATTGAGGGGGTTGTTGGCAGATCTGCATTTGAGTATGGCTACCGCGGGCGTAATGTCTGTTAGAGCCTGTAGGAGGGATATTATTCGGAGATTACCAGATGTGAAGCTATAGGATATTCTTAAGAACAAAGAATAGCTTTCGTGTATCTCTCTAGCTTAAAGCTCTTTCACTAAATCAGGTTAATTACACCTATATACGCGCTGGACGAGGAAGAGATATCCGAGCAGGCACAAGTCATTTATTCTCAGCCATCAACAGTTCCATATCCTCCATCAGGATCTGCTGGACTATGCCCGCGGCGGCTGTGGACCCTAGAATACAGTCAGCAAAAGTTACAATGGAGCAGCGTCAAACAGCGAGGACAAACCGCTACTCATCGCATTAGCAGCAGCCTTCAACGGCGTCGCCGCATCCCCAGCCACGAACACTCCTTTAACAGTAGTCGAGAACGTCGGGTCGACAACCTTGAGATTCGGCCCGAGCATTGGGTTCTCCTCAATCTCCACCCCAAGCTTCGTCAACAATTCCCTGCCAGCCAACACTGTTGCCGGTTTGTGGCCCAAGTATCCCATCTTCACCTCTTTGCCTCCTTCGAGGACAACTGTGACACCCACATCTGGTGCTTGCGCGGCGACCAGCTTGACGACCTTGCCGGTCTCGATAGTGCAGTTCAACGCTTTGATCTGGCTGAGTGCCTTCTGCATCGCCTCAACTTCGGGAACTGGGCCGTCTGTAAAGACTGTGACGGGGCCGGAAGTGGGTGTCGCGATGAGAGTCATCATTTGAGCCATGTGGGTGTACATAGGGTTAGGGAAGGTCAGGATACCACCTGGGAGGTTAGACCTTTCGTGGCCGTCGCAGAAGAGGCATTGGAAGCTAGTTACAAGCATCAGTTCCGTAATTCATCTCATCTCAACGTGAAGGTGACCTACATATTATGCGGCCAATTCTCCTTATATCCTTCAATATCCGGAAGTGTCTCGATTGACCCCATTGCGAGCGCTAGTTTGCGACCTTTCCAGACATTTCCGTCGTGGGACTTGACGGTGAAATATGAAGGAGTACCAGGCGCGGCGTCTGCCTTCTCGACATCGACGATATCAGCCTCGATGAAGTCGGTTGTTCCATACTTCTCAATCTGCTCCCTTGCTATGCGGCGAAACTCATCCGGGGCGAATCCGTCGCGGGTGATCACGTTGTGAATCTCATGAGCACCCTCATTTCGGAAGCCAGCGCCATTGGGCTTGGTGAAGACGGCGGCGCGGCGATGCGTGCGGCTTAGACCTAGGGCTACCGACAGACCAGCGGGGCCGGAGCCGATGATCAGGGCGTCGTAGAGGGTTTCGGGGGCAGACATGCTGATATTGCTGAAGAAAAAAATGTGTTTAAAGCAGTCGAGAAACCAAATTACTTAGCATTATATTAATACCAAGGGACTTAATCCAGCTGAACTCCTCAGCCCGGGTGGCACGGACATGAACAACCCGAACGGACCGAGAGCTCCTTCGCAGGACCAAGAGCCCTATCACCACCAATCAAGCTCTGCCATTCCAGCGCAAGCTGAACAGTGCCCCTATCCCGGATTCGAAACATCCAGGGAAGCCAAGCCAAGCTCTTCAGCCTTGCTGGGCGCGGGCGACACGAAGAATGACAGCCAACAGTATTAGCGCCCGTCAGCGTCTTAACAGAACAATTAAAAGCCGTCTCACGACTGCATGCCAAGGGATGTAGACAGCCAGTGCTAATTTGGGGTGGCTCGTATCCAACTCTCTCTGTTTTGGCAGGATCGCTGGCGGCGCTTATAGATGCTATATAGCAACCCTCGAAACGAGCATGTTGGCGAGATTTCCTTTCGCAATGAATGACTGCTTTCATATCTTACAAGCACAACTGCGTCGACATTCTACTATCGTATACACAAGATGACCGACTTCAGTTCACCATACGGCTACCCACTCCGCCGGAATGGTTCGTGCATAGCAGGCGAAATCGAGTATGCTTCTTCTCAGCGCCACTAATATGAAATCGCTAACCAGCCAAAGGTGCGCCAATCCCTGGGGCGACTGGCACTCTTGCTGTCCTGACACCACGACATGCGCAAACTACAGCAGCAGAGGAATGTGCTGTCCCACCGACGCCGACTGCTCCCGCCAGATCAATGAAGATCCGCACTGCTCCAACAACAAGACCTGGGATCTCTACTACTCAAATGGCTACTTTTGCTGTCTCAGCACCTCGGTTGGTTACAATGCAAGCAACCTCTACTCCGGCGGCAAGCAAGTCGGCGGAGTTGCATGTGGTGACCATGTACCGTCTGGAAGCCAATATTCCATCCTGACTCCAGAATCGCGCGGTTAGTACTTTGTTTTCTCCTGAAACCTGCATGGATTGTCTGACTTATGCGTTTATTGGCTCGCTTAGGCACCGATTACATCGACTCAGGGCCGTCTACTCCCGTGATTGTTGGTGCTGTCTTCGCCGCCGTGCTTGGGTTCGCACTTATCGCAACTAGTGTATGGTTTCTACTACACCGACGGCAGCGAAGACAGGAATACCAAGATGGCGAATACTCGTCGAAGCTCGAGTTGGTCGAGTCGACTAGACGGCCGGATGAGCTCGATTCGAGCTCTGTCCGAGCGGAGTTAGGGGCGGGAAGGTATCCTGCGCACGAGTTGTCGGCACACACTCCAAGGCTTGTATCGCGGTTGGCCTGAAGAGTACACACTGCTACTGGTGCGGAGGGGGTCGAATGGCTCTTGTCGATGACTTATGACGGGCGTTGGGGTGATTGTTTTCTTATTGTGGTTAGCCTGCTGTACTCGCTTCTTGTCTATTACTTGCCTGTGTATTTTAAGCTCTATGGATATTATTCCAATTGATAAGCGAATGGCATGCCTAGCATTAGTGACATGTCGGTGTTATCCATGTATCGAATCCATCCATGACCGTTTCGGACGCCCGAAGGCACCGAGCGGGCCGGTCCCTAACCCACCACCATGGTCCCCATCCCCCATCCCAGCCCTAACAAACTCTTACAGACAATGCGGGTGAATACCTAGGTATACGTGGGTGCGGATGCTTTCGTGAAGTTCAAAAGTGGCCTGTAGGTCTCGCACACCTCACTACCTGCCGCTCGATACACACAGGACACATCCTATCGCTGATTTCGATGGCCGCATCAGGCCTCATCATACCCACCATCGTGGTGGGCGTGCTGGTAATAATTCTCTTCACGCGAAAGCTGCAGAACACTAGCAAAGACCCCATTACTATCCCTGGCCATCCACTGTTCGGCCATCTGCCTGGAATCCTCCGCCATGGAACGACTCTACCACTCCTCCTTGCGTGAGCCCCCAGACCCGCACGTATCAGGCTACCTCGCTCTTGGCAAATACTTACAATTTGTAGACAGCAGAACAACTACCCACCAATCTACGCAATAACAATGTTCGGCCAGCGAGCATATACAATCAGCTCCCCTGAGCTTGCATCCCTAGTCACGCGAAAGCAAAAGCACCTGGATACAGAAACACAGTTTCTTATCACGGTGTTCAAGAATATGCTCGGTGTTGATAAGGCGGCTATGAAGCTCCTCCTCGAGTCAACTAAGCCTGCAGCGAGGAAAGCACGCACGCCGTTCAGAGAAGAGATGAGAGCGGTAGAGCATAAGCTTTTGGCGTCGGGAGAACATGTCGAAAAGCTCTACGGGGGGATGATGGGGGAGGTGAGCCGCATGGTCGGAGCTTTAGGGTCGAAGAACAAGAACAAGATATCCTTGTTGAGGTTCCTCGAACAAGTCATGATTACTGCGGCCGGGACGGGGCTTTATGGGAGGGACAACCCATTTGTGGAGAAGCCGAGTTTGGGGAGAGATTATTGGTATGATTAATTCACTTTCTACCTCCTCTCGGAGGAAACACTAATCTATTATCAGGATATACGACTCCCAAATGTCTCTGTTCCTCCTAAACCTCCTCCCCGAGTACACCGTCCCGGAAGCGTACAGAGCCCGCGAAAGACTCGTCAATGCATTAAGCGACTACCACGTCAGCGGCGGTCAACCAGATATGTCAGAGATTATCCGACGACGAAGTGAGATTGCTCGCAGATATGGCTGCTCGAACGACTATCTCGGGCGGTCCGAAGTCGAGTTACTAAATGGTCTACTAAGCAACATGGTCCCGACCATATTCTGGATGCTCGTGCACATAATGCTAGATCCCTCTCTAGCCCAGCGAGTGATGAACGAGGTCAATGATCTTATTGATACCGAAAGACCAGCCACAGCATCTCTCAACCCAGCCGAAATCCGCACAAAATGCCCCGTCCTCGTCGCTACATACCAGGAAGCGCTCCGTCTCTATGCCTCCTCTGCCCGCGCATACCAAGTTATGGAAGACTTTGAATTGACCGATGACATCCTTCTCCGGAAAGGAAGTCTCGTCACGATTCCCGCGGAGAATATCCATCGGAACCCGAGGAACTGGGGTGCTGATGCGTTGAAGTTCCATGTCGACCGTTGGTTGAAAGCAGACAAGCCGGCGAATTCTTCGGCGTGGGTGCCGTTTGGGGGCGGCTCTTCGATCTGCCCTGGGCGGTTCTTTGTTTTTGATATGATTCTGAGCACGGTTGTTGTGGTTTTGCATGGGAATGAGCTTGGTTTCGCGGAGAGGACGGCAGAGGCGCCGGGGAGGAAGACGAAGATCATGTCTGGGATTCGGATTCCAGTGGAGGATGTTGATATTGTTGTGAGTAAAAGGGAGGGGAGTGGTGGAAGTTGGGTCTTTGAGAGAAAGAGTCTGTAAGCTGCTTGCAGATGAATGCATGGGTTTGCCAGAAATTGATCCATTCATTATAAGACCTCCATTTCGACCATGACTGGCTCAACAAATAAGATAGAGTTTACTATAAGACTCCGTCAAACAACCTCCCCCCTCGTCAAGAACCCTGTAGTCCCAAACTGATTCCCAAACATGGTAAACCGAAACGGCTCCTCGATAACTACATACTCAAACCCTTTCCCCATGCCCGCCTGCTCATACAGACCCCTCATCTCCTCCTCGGTAAATCCGTGCTTGGCAATTGTCTTCATGACGCTCAACTGCTCAGCCTCAAGGACTTCCTCTAGCCCCGGCTCGGTATCTCGACCCGGCACTCGCTCAAGCACCACACACACACCACCCGGCTTCAACAGCGAGGCAAATCGACGTAGGAGGGCAGCGGGGTCAGAAACATGGTGAAGAGCCATGCCGATAGCTATGACGTCGAACTTCCCAGCAAGAGCGCCATCAGGGAGGGTTGAGTTGGTGTTTGTGTCGGCAAGAAGGTCATACTGATATCCCTGCATGCGCGAGGAATCAAGACCCAGCTCTTCTACCGCGTTATTGTATTCCGTGATCATGTTCGCCGAGAGGTCCAGACCGGCTGTTTGCGTGGTGTAGGGGGCTAATGCCTGCGTCGTTGCTGTAAGCTCTGCGCATTGCGGGACTTGAAGGGGGAATCTCAAGATGAAGGTACCTTTGACACAGTGCCAGCGCCACAGGCATAATCGAGTAGGCGGATCTCTGCGTCAGGCGCCGTATCGGTCCATTTAGGGCTGATCCAGAGACGGCGGGCTTGCAGCTCTTTAATTGCTTGTTGGATCAGAGTTCCGAAATCAGATTGGTGGTTTGATGCGACCTTACTGTTGTACGGTTAGTTTTCTAATTTTGATTCATTCGTAGTAATGAATGTGGCAGGTAATGTTGGGAGTTATACTCAAAGTGCTTGCGATTGTTCTCTGTCAGGTCGGCGGCCATTCTTGCAAAACGAGGCGTGGAGTCAGGGAATACTTGCGCAGGGTAGAAGAATCGACTGTCTCCTGACATCTACAGAGGGGTCTTTAATATTATCCCGGGGTGGCAGTGAGTACCTTGAGATTCCGGAGACTTCGGAGACTTTCGATCGCTACCAAGATCTTATAGGTCGTAGATGTTCAGCCTACCAGCGCAGGTGAAGTGTAGTCCATCTTAGATCTGGGGAATCCATTTGAGTATGGATATCATCTAGACCAATCGCTATCCTTTGCTATGCAGGGATGCCCGTGCAGACGCCGATTCAACCCCCGCTTCTCTTAATACCAACTCTGTTAACATCAGGTCGACCTTTCTCGTAGCTTGGAGGCGTTCTTGACCATTGCATCTACATCATGGCTACCGACTCGTGCTCATGGTCTACTGTCCAGACGTTTCTGGACAAATGTGATGACCAAACCTCTCGCTGCTTCCATCAAACTCAGTGGGACAAACTCTGCCAGATTGCTTCAGGTCTCGCTGGGCACTCGGAATGCATAGCCTTGGGTCGAGTTGCGAGCGGACTTAACAATGTCGCTCGTTTGCTGGAATTTCCCAACAAGAGCTGTTGGGTCGCTCGGGCTCATATCAGAAGGAACGAGTGCCCTCGACTCAGCAGCACCAAGCTTGCAGCTGAAGTTGCGACAATGCAATATATCAAGGAACACTCCAACCTACCACTGCCTCGGGTTTTTGCTTATGAAGCTGATGAGGACAACCTGGTCGGAGTCTCTTTTATCTTGATGGAGCTGCTACCTGGTATCGTGGCTATGGATGCGCTGGGAGGCTATGAGGTCCATCGCGGTGTCATTCCTAGAGAGTACCGCCAGAACTTCTACCGCTCTGTCGCGAAGTGTCATGTCTGTCCCTCACTGATCTACATACTAGCTGCTAATCCCCTCCGTAGGTTCAGTTGACATCGATACGTCTCCCACAAATTGGGACGATTGTCCGAACCCGCGAGGGTGGATACGAATGTGGCCCTATACCTGGCATTGGGGGACCGTTTGACACAGCAACCGCGTTCTTCGAAACATGGGCGAAGAAGGTCAAGTTCCAGTGGGATAGAGAAACAATCATACGCATGATGCGGATGCAGAATGCTCCAATCTCGGCTGAGCAGATGGTTGAGATGATCGAGGAGTTCCCATTGCAAATTCAAGCAATCGCTAGCCGGCTCTCGCTCTACGATACAGGACCATTTCCTCTAGCCCACGTTGATTTTTTCCATAGTAACATCATGGTGGATGGGAACTTTGATGTAACGGGGATCATAGACTGGGAACGAGCCTGTACCGTTCCTTGGGAGCTCATTGCATTTCCGGCTTTTCTTAGAGCCATGCCTGTGTCTTTTGATCTGCCTGAGCACTATGATCACCATGGACAGCCGCTGGATAATGATTTGCGAGAAGTCTGGCGCGGGCGGAAAGACTATGTCGACATGGTACGGTCAATGGAGTGTGCGGATAGCCTGCTCTCGACTTGCCTTAGCAGCAAGAGGGGCCAGGCTATAGCTTATGTGTACGAGGCGTATTCTCACAATGGGAAGTTTGGTTTTTATGATCGCGTCATGGAAGAACTAGAGAGTCTGGTATAAGGCTTCATAAGGTCAACTCTGCCTGACATTTTTTACGGACAAGATATTTTCGGAGCCCTTGGTCTGTAGCATAGGCCTTAATATAGCTATATCACTCCGCTTGTTGTTCAGATGATTCGAGCCAATTGTGTAGTTAGTAAAACGACACAAACCAACCCTGGTGGGGGTGCACAATATATATTTCTTCCCCCGGGGTCACGATAGCCCATAACTCCCTTGAGTACGGCTGGATAAGCTTTATGAATAGACTAGAGTCCTTTCAAGGTACGTGTAATCCCCCCACTAGGCTTTCAGAGACTGTAGACTATCCATAATTTCCTCGTCGCGTGTGAAAGCGTTGCTCCGGGTCTCCTGCTGATACTAGAATAGCTGAGCATTGTTGTTAGGAATATAATATGTAAGTACTGAACGAATTATAACAACTAGGTGCTATAGTCTAGTGGTTATGACATCACGTTGTGGTTAATTCGATACCGTGATAGCCTCGGTTCGATTCCGGGTAGCGCCATTTTTTTTCTTCTTCTCCCTTCCCACATCAATCTTCACTTCTACGGATTTCATGGTGGTTTTTTTCTTTTTTTTTCTCTTTTTTTTTTTTTTTTTTTTTTTTTTTTTTTTTTTTTTTTTTTTTTTTTTTTTTTTTTTTTTTTTTTGGTGTTACTACATCTTGCAGAAAGAGCTGTGGCACTGCATCGGTCCTTAGCGTTCGGTAATAATGCCAATTCATATCTGCTGTAGGATGCACTCCCTCTTCATTTCCGACGGATTCCGGTACGAGAGTCAGTCTTCACTTTTTGGAATGGAAGGATTCTCCAGTTTGGAGTGCCTTGGCCAGGGGAAATCTTCGTTTACCAACCAAATGATGCCGGTTCTTCATGGTAGGTGCTATCTACCTCAGCCCTCCCAGCCGAGTATCGGCAACTCACGAAAGAAAGGGGCACGTAATGGAGACAGCTCTGAGAGAACGAGGTAAACGAACACGAGTGTAACCGGCGATCTTAATCCTACCTCGTGTTGTGAGAGCAAGGTCAATCAACTGAACTATAAAAGGGCTGCGCACGCAGTATCCAGGTACTTATCGAGAGAATATCTCCTCAGACAACCTGTCAGCCGTAACCCTCAGAGGCAATTTCTGGTGCGTATATCAAGTCAGTTCCAGTCCTCATCCCATTGTCAACTCTAATCCACCGTATACAGCCACCCAATATCAACAAAATGAGACTCTCTCTCGCCGCAACAGCCCTGAGCCTCCTCGCTCTCCCGCTCCAATCCCTCGCCGCAACCGGCTACTGCTGCCAGAGCAAAGGTGGAACGAAATGCGTCGCCCCGACCTACGACTGCGGCGTCTCCTGTGGTCTGAGCGGGTATAACACTGATCTACCCGGCCACCACTACTGGGTAGACGGCTTCGGGGCTGGAAGATGCTACAAGACGTGCTGCGCACGGAAGGGGAAGGTTGTCGTGCAGTACCATAACGTTTAGGGAGGGGTTCATACCTGCTGAAGATTCGTCTGGATGTGGTTTAAGGGTAATGGATTGGGCTGTAGTGTATTCAAGTTACAGATATACTGTCGTCTTGACATGAAGCTTGTTTTGTTGTACTGTGTATATCGAACCGCTCCTGATTCTCTGCCACCTCACCCCCTCTCTCTCCTGCGAAGCATTCCCCAATCAACACTCGGTCCCTCAAACCGCCTCCTCCCAGTCATAAACCACAGAGCATTGATAACCCCAAACAACCCCACCACAATCACACAGACATAATTCATCGACCCCAGCGTAACCGGCAACCCCGGCGGCATGCACACCAACACCCCCAGCACCACAATCCAGCCAACCGAGAAGATATTACACACGTACCCAACCCAGCCCAGATCCATGTACCGTGCCGGAAGGCTCTTCCGGCCGCGCGTAAGCAGAATCCCCTGCGGGATGGCATAGGTGATATTCATGAACAGCACGGCGGAGGTGATGATCGAGTTGAAGGCTGTGGTCGAGGCGAGGTAGAGGAGGCCGTAGATGCAGCTGAAGATGAAGGCGACGATGGTCGTGTGTACGGGGAAGTTGTATTTCGGGCTGATGCGGGAGAAGAAGGCTGGGAAGGGGGTTCCGTTCTGGTTCATGTGAGTTTTGTTAACACTGACAGTGTCTGGGAGGATTAAAGCTTACGTCGCGTGCGAACGCCCATGCTAGGCGGCCGGAGGTTATCCATTGAGCTGGAAGAGCCGCTGTGATTCGGTTCATTAACTTCGGTTAACGTTGTTGAATCTGTACAGGAATTCTTACAGACGTAGATGGCCCAGAGGACGACGACGAGTCCCAGGGTAACATTCTTGCTTCCCGTGCTGTATTCACTTAGCATCATGTCATGAAGTAGAAATGGACAGCAGACGACGAACATCTGATACATCAGCTCCAGACTCGGCAGCGGAGCTCGTCGCACGGCATCCATATCCTCAATAAAGAACATGAATGGGATAAACAAGGACAGGGTCGTGAAAAGACCGATGATCATAGTCAAGATCATTACCTGCGGCACTCGCCGGCCGGGTCTTGGAAGCTCCTCGGAGATGTGTATCGCTTAGAATGTCAGCTTCTTAGCCCTTCCAATTACAAATGATGATACAAACCTCCATCAGTACCACCAAACGAATACATCGCGTTGGAAATCGCCAGCATCCACGCTGTGCCCTCGTTCCACCCGCTGGCGCTATCATGGCGTTCTAGTATGAAAGACTCTGGCTGTACGTTCTCGTGCATGACGAGGGTGACGATGAAAAAGACGAGAAACCCGGCGAGCGAGAGGTACAGCGTACATTGGGTGACCACCGACATTTTGTTTGGCACCGCGAAGTTGGGGATAACTAAATGGAGAGAGTGTACCCATGAGCACCCGGCACATCGAACAAGAAACTAACTTACTAGACACTAAAGAAACAGCAACATAGGTGAGGTAGATCTGCCATTGGGTGGCCACAAATTCAGGGACGCAGAAGTTCGCAATCCCTGTCATGACGACGGCGGCCAGAGATATGCCCGAGCAGCTGTTACCCGAGTTAGCCACGATTCGGTGTTATACTTCCTGGACATACGTTGCAATCCACCATGACAGGATCGAAAGCCAGCCTACGATGTAGGCGCTATATCGTCGGGTGTATTTCGGGCTGAGAATGTAACAGTAGTGATACTGACCTCCGCTGGACTATCAGGCACATCAGTACTGACATGGGGACTGCATCGGGTACTAGAACATACTGGGAAGGCAGACGCGAGCTCTGAGAGACCAGTCGTAACGGTCAATTGAAAAACGAAAGCTATGACAAGACTGAAGATACAGACTCGGGGACCTCCATAGATGAGGTTTTGGCCGAAGCAGCTCTTTAGAATTGTATCAGTATGTCAGTGTTCACAGGTGGGCGACAGTCTCTAATTACCAAATAGCCAACCCAAGAATTAGTGATGGAGAACCCTAATCCCAGCGCCGAGATCCAAGAGAACTGCCTCGGCATAGCCTGCACGTGGCCATTGGCCCGAAGAATCGCATCGTCTTCATCCTTAACTTCAATATCTTCCAGAACACCAGGAGACAGGTCAGAAGCAGGCGCCGAAGCAATTTCTTTCACAGAAGCAGTCTCCCCAGAAACGTCTGAAATCATGGCCGAGATACGGAGACAAGGCCGCAATTGCTAAATCAACGGTGCGCAGCTACCTGCCTCGTCCTACAGTGGGCTTTTAATACCACCGACCAGAACATCTGGAACATCTGCGCGATGACCGTGGCCACTGGAATGTTGCATCCCTTGCGTCCCGGATGGATGCTGCAGACACATGCTTTTCCTATCTGGGGTGCGCTGATAGGTGGCTCTCGCTATACAACCGTTCCACACGGCCTCAGACCCCGCGTGATATCGAATCTTGTGCGACGCAAACTGGTAAATCAGCGTCGAATTGGAGCGAAAGCCCGCGGGGGGCTAGTCTGGGCTGGTGTCATCAGGGGCGATCGAGAGATGTTCTCCGTGGAGGAGAAGCGTGTTAGACTAGCATCCCCTGCATATTCTGATTGAAACTAGTTTGCATACATCCCTGTGCTGAGCCCACTGCCTCGTTGGGAAGTTCCCCCCGCGGCAGCCCTATTTTGAGACGGAAACGGGGAATAATGGGACAAGTTTGTCGATCCTGAGACCTGAATACTCGTCAGCCAGGATTTAAGCTTATTTTACATTAAGAGTTGGGCTAAGATTCTCGGCTGACGCGGTGATATCGGGGTCTTTGTTCTTCTGACGTAATTTGTTCTACGACGGCCGTTCAGTCAGGGTTCTAATCCTGTTCTATCCTTCAAGGTGCTACCTTAGACAATGACATTCTATGCGTTCAGCGAGAAAAAGGCCGTTGGGAGCACTTCTAATGGATACTGCTTCATGAAGCCTTCCCAATCGACTGGTGCTACCTCGGGGTATTTGGTGTTGTCTAGCTCCGTACCGAGGAGCGTCTGCCCGTTGATCCAGTAGTAGTAAAAGAACCTGTAAAAGGAGATAACAGTCAGGCGTGGGCTCAAGTGGTCCAAGAGAGAATGAGACGGAAAGCCTACAGTGACACATAGCTGTATATGTTCGCGGGGTCTTTTTGTCGGAGCTCATGCATAAGATTGTATAGCTCATCCAGGGAGCCGCGCCGTTTAAGGGTGGCTTTCACACCGTAGACTTTCTCGAACGACTCGGCAATCTCGCGGATAGTAGCCCGACCACCGAGGACTGTCTCAGAATTAGCTCTGTGCCTAGTCCATACTGTAAGGACTTACATTGTATGACACCACTCGCACTCGCATCAACAGCAACAGCAGCCGTAAACTCCGCCGCATTATCATAAGTTGTCCCCTCCATAACCTCATCGCCCTCGCCCCAATAGGCAAACGTATTCGTCTTCGGATCAAAGATGTTGAAGAACGGGCTGAAGATCGGCTCCATGAACCCTCCAACGAGGATATGCACGCCGCGCACACTTTTCGTCTCTAGATAAGCCTTGACATGGAGCATGGCGTCCTTTACGAAAAGCTGGCCGAGCTCAAGCTTGGTGTAGTCCAACGCCCAGTCACTGGCAATGTATCGCGGGACGTTGCATTCGTCGCATGCATCGATGAGGAGCTTTTGACCGTCGACCATGAGCTTGTCGTCGCCGAGGTAGCAGCAGATGACGACGTTGCAGGATTGGGTAAAGGCGTGGATGGCGTCTTTGTCGAAGGCTTCGCCTTTGAATAGGGAGACGTCAGGAGAAGAGGAGATGGTCTCGGGGACTTTGCTGGGGTCGCGGCAGTAGCCACGGATCGAGACATCAGGACGCTTTAGGAGGTGTGAGACGAGGAGTTTGGCGAATTTGCCTGTGATGCCGGCGATGCCGATGGTAATTGTCATGGCTGGAAGCTGGGTGAAATGGGTGGGGAGAGGAGGGCTCGACTGGTCATGACAAGAATGTATGCCTGCTGGTAGACAACATAATCAATATATAGAAGAGATGAGCCCTTCTAGAGGGAATTATGGACAGCATTCATAATCAAAAGCATATAGATTGGGACAATGAGGGTATGGGATTACTAAGGGTTCAGTCTCGGGTCTTATTTAATCCCCGACGGCGCCACCCCATCGTCTGCCTGATCCATCCTTGTCCACCACTTACAGTCCTCTAGAAACCTCTTTTGATTGCTCCACAGACCACTATGCCAGAGACCTTACCACCCAATCACACTGGCATGCAAACCCGCAGTTGCCTAAAGTGTAATCAACGCAAAACGCGATGCAGCAGGTCCCAACCGTGCGCTAGCTGCGTCAAGCTCGGCATAGACTGTGTCTTTCCTCCGCCGGGTCCTGTTCCACGTCGCAGGAAACGTGCTTTAAAAGCAGAGCTAGTATCGCGGGTGAAGGTCCTAGAGCAGAAACTAGAGGAAGCTAGTGGAAATGAGCTTGCTGCACAGACGGTCTTGAAACAATCGGATGCGTATTCAGGCCCAAATACGCCTACACAAGTGAAGTATATTACAAGAAGTAGCCTAGATGACCAACACGTCAATCATGAGGCTTATGAGGTAGGCGAAAGTCTCTCCTTTTGCAGTAAATTGCTAACGCACATCAAGGGCCCGAATCATAATGTTCGGCTGAACTTGGTCGCACCTTCTAGTGAAAGTGATGAACATCCGTCGGATTATTATAGCTCTGCTGGGTTTCTTTTCGGGTACAGAGCACTGGCACGTCCTCTCGATGAGCTACACCCCTCTCCAGACTTGAGTCGGCGCTTATGGGATGTCTATGAGCAAAATGTTGCGCCCCTGGTCCCAATACTGCATAAGCCAACTGTCCATGCCATCATAAACCAAGCAGCAAATAAAGGCGCACAACTAGACAAGACATCTGAGGCACTAGTATTCGCTGTATACTTTATGGCTGTCATCAGCATGAAGCCTGGAGAGTGCAGCGCAGAGTTTGAGGAAGATCATAAGGTTCTTATCCAGCGCTACCGATTTGCTACCGAGCAGGCTCTAGCTCGAGCAAACTTCCTTCACGCCAGCTCACTGGAAGTACTACAGGCCCTAGTCCTATTCCTGATCGGTGTCTGGCGGACGGGCGATGCTTGCTTCATGTGGACGATGACGGCATTAGCCTACAGGCTCGCGCAGTGTCTGGGTCTACATCGTGACGGCACGAAGCTTGGACTGGGCTCTTTCCAGATCGAAATGCGTCGTCGCCTTTGGTGGTATATCTACCTCTTGGACGTCCAGTCGTGTGAGCATCAGCCAAGCAGTTCTCAGATCTACGAAGGGACATACGATACCGCGCTGCCGTTGAACATCAACGACAGTGATATCTCCCCTGAGATGACGGGGTCCACTGCGGAGAATACAGGCTATACCGAAATGACCTTTCTCTTGATCCGCTGTGAGATAAACACCAGACATCGCCGGATGAGTCAAGCAGGATTCAATCTCGATAGCGGGCAGCCCGCGCTAGAACATACCATCGAGGCACTGATCGAGATCAACACCGTCGTCGAGGATAAATACCTTCGCTATTGCAACCTGAATGATCCAATCCAGTGGGTCGCAGCAACAGTAACCCGACTTGCTCTGGCGCGATCCTGGCTCGTCGCGCATTTCTCTCTCCTAGAGAACAAAGCCATGGATGTGACTATCTGGAAAGAACACAGAGAGGCACTCTTTCTCACCGCAATTGAAGTAGTCGAGTTCAGCTATCTCCTTGAAAACAGCGAACAGACAGCGCACTGGGCCTGGATGTTTGAGATGTATCGGCAATGGTACGCCCTTGCGTTTGTTCTCTCTGAGCTCTGCGTGCGACCTGAGTCTGCAGTAGTAGATCGTGCATGGAGAATAGCGAAGACACTGTATCAGTCCTGGCAGGAGAAGGGGCCGTCTGGGGGGGTTTTCTGGGAGCCAGTAACGCGGCTTATGCGACGGGTTGAAGCGAAGCGGACCACCTTGAGACCAAATCTCGGGCCAACAGCTGTTTTACTTAACAGAGATTCTGCAGATTTAACTCTAGCAAACTCATACCGAATCCCATCGATCTGGGCGTATCCTCACGCGGACCCACCGGGCGGAGATGGAAGCCCCAAGGTTAACGCCGACGCCGACATGGATATGAGATCGCTGGAGATCTACAGCGAGGCTATGAAAGGGATCAACGGGGTATGTAATACGGAACCGATCTAGATAGCGAATTCAAGTCCGTTTAGAACAATTTCTAGGTTGAATGGTGAAACTCCACTTGTTGGCAGTTTGGTTATCAAGCATCGGCGGGTACGAAATGCCGAGGGCGCGAGAGGCCGACATCACTAAGCAGCGCCTGCATAACCCCCGACCCCGAGAGGTTCACTGTAGTTTGTCATTCTCAATATCAATAATGAAATCGGATTCCATGGAATTCTTGAAATTATCCTCATAGCACCATTTTTGTATAAAGGATCCACCCCGTAGGGTCAAGTACCTACACATTCATACCAATTCCTAGTCCCACAGTATACGAGACGCATCTACACTTCCACTATCACCAATAGCATCGCCACATCACATACAACCATGGCTTCAATCCTCGTCACTGGCGCAACAGGCAAACAAGGCGGCGCCCTCATCAGAAGCCTCGTGAGCAAGAACGCCCCCTTCCAGATCCTCGCCGTCACCCGCAACACGCAATCCGCATCGGCGCAGCGCCTGTCGAAACTATCAGCGAGAATCAGCCTCGTCCAAGGTGACTTGGACCGACCAGCGGAGTTGTTCCAGGCCGCGAAAGCACTATCTTCAAGCCCGATATGGGGCGTGTTTAGTGTTCAGGTAGTTACCTACCTACCGGGTCTGCTGGCTACACTATAGTTAGAGATAATTCGCTAACGCAGTATCTACTTACAGACAGTACTCGGCAACACCACATCTGAAGAGGTTCAAGGAAA
The DNA here is from genome assembly GCF_047715665.1 of Aspergillus karnatakaensis. NCBI lineage: Eukaryota > Fungi > Ascomycota > Eurotiomycetes > Eurotiales > Aspergillaceae > Aspergillus > Aspergillus karnatakaensis. The sequence goes on along the minus strand of NW_027395715.1, from coordinate 84,443 downwards.
AGCACTGGTTGACGAAGCGGTCAAGAATAACGTAAAACACTTCGTCTACTCCTCCGTCGACCGCGGCGGCGACAACTCAGTCAACAACCCCACGCCCGTCCCGCACTTTATCCACAAGCATAATATTGAGAAGCATCTGATCGAGAAGACCAAGGGTACTGGCATGCAGTACACGATCCTCCGCCCCGTGGCGTTCTACGAGAACCTCACCCCGGACTTTTTCGGGAAGGTGTTTACTACCTCTTTCAAGAGTGCGTTGAAAGGGGCACCGCTGCAGTTGATTGGGGTTAGTGATATCGGTGCTGTGGCAGCGGAGGTTTTTACCAATCCTGAAGAGTGGAGTGGTCGGGCGATCTCGCTGGCTGGGGATGAGTTGACGTATACGCAGTTTGCGGAGACTTTTCGGAGGAAAACCGGGGAGGAGCTAACAGGGACGTTTAGGATTGCGGCTTCGCTGTTGATGGCCATGATGAAGGACTTTGGGTATATGTTTCGGTGGTTTCATGATGAAGGGTATAAGGCGGATGTTGAGGAGGTGAGGAGGGTGCTGCCGGGGGTGAAGGATTTTGGGAGTTGGTTGGAGAGCGATAGTGCGTGGGCGAAGAAATAAGAGGAGTTGAATGGAATGTATGATATTTAGAAGTAGTTACATAGTATCTATTTATTGGATTTGGCCCAGGTATACTTCAGACACCCAATGTGGATAATTGGACAGGGCCATAAGTAGTGAGGGGTAAATAGAAGCTTTGCTCCACATCCAACACGCAACATCAGCCTCATTCTCCCTTGAACAACTACAATACAACCTACATGGAAAAGGCCAAGCGAGTTGCCATAATTGGTCTGTCTTGCCCCAAGCATACATAATGAACCTGTCATCACTAACAATCCCAGGCGCCGGCCCCTCCGGCCTGGTGATGGCCAAAACGCTCACCCACCACTTCCCACCAGGAACCTTTGAGCCGGTCATTTTCGAAAAGAAAGACAGGATTGGCGGCATTTGGGCTGTAGATTACCCACCCGAGTCATCTCTCCCGAATCCGACGTCTACTCAAAGAAAAGCCTTTGTGAGCCCGCACATGCGGACAAACCTGAGCCGCTTCTCTGTTGCCTTTTCCGACCTGTCGTGGGAGACTGCACTTGGTACGAAGAATGTTCCTGTTTTTCCACGTGCGTGGGAGGTGCGGAGGTACCTCGAGAGGTATGCCGACGTTTATGGGCTGGAAAAGTACCTGAGGTTGGGGACGAGGGTGCTGAGAACGGGTAGGCGAAAGGATGGTGACGGCCATATGGGGTGGGGGGTAGAGTGGGCAGCAGATCAAGCACCTACTTCTGATGACTTGAAGGTCAAGAAAAAAGAGTTTGATTTCCTCGTCGTGGCGTCCGGCCATTTCGGGACACCAAGCGTCCCTCATATAGATGGACTCGGGGACTTTCCGAACAGAGTCCACAGCTCGGAACTCCAGAATCCAGACGATATTCAACGGTTGCTTAAAAGGTCACCGAACGGAGGCAAGTTAGTCGTCATCGGCGGAAGTATGTCTGGAGTTGAGGCCGCAACATCGCTGGCGCTGCATCTCTCCTCTCTCAACTTCACGCCAGGCACCGAGGAACAAGCTGGTAAGACTTATGAAGTGTGGCATATTGGCCCTGGGCCGTTCTGGGTCCTACCGACAAACCTTCCACATAAATTTGGGGACGAGGAGGCTCGAAAGAGCATGATTCCTTTTGTGCCACTGGATTTGTTTCTGTATGACCTTGATCGCCGACCGCCGGGTACAAGGGGGCTAGCATTTGGTCCTATCTCAGCAGACCAAATACCCAAGAGACATCAGTTCTTCCAGGATACGCTGGGAAAGGAGTACGCGAAGGCTGGGGCGGTATATCCCAGGGAAACCGAGCCACTCGAGGATCAACGACCGCCGTGGGTGGGTATAGCAGACTACTACGCCGAGTATGTGCGCTCCGGCGAGATTAATACACTGACGGGGAAAGTTACCTCCGTGTCCGGTTCGATGGGGGGGAATGGGGCTCTTATTTTGCAGACACCATCTGGCCATGTCATTCCGCTTCCTGGTGTTGCTGCTATCGTTATGGCGACCGGTTTCAAGCCGTCAGAATCTCTTTCGTTTCTTCCTGGTGACGTCCTCTCCAAGCTGGAGTACGACGGAGAAGATGATTTTCTCCCTCTGGTCCTAGACAAGTGGAGTAGTGCGCATGGCGAGGTCCCGGATCTGGGATTTGTTGGATTCTACAGGGGAGCGTTCTGGGGTCCGGCCGAGATGCAAGCGCAGAGTCTGGCGAATACCTGGGCTGGTGTTGACACAAAACAAAAAGGCCCACCGTCGTTATCAGTGGAGGAACTTAATTTAAGAGCTGAGGAGCGACAGAAGGTTCGCGAGTATAGGGACTTCCAACCAAAGCGACTCCGTGGGCAATTCCCGCTAGGTGATTATGTTGGGTTGATGGAGACAACTGCAAGTCACCTGGATCGAACTCGAGTATCACTGAACAAGGATCTCGACGACTATGCGCAACCTCTGGGGCCGGTTGTACCTGCTTGTTATGCACCCAGTACCATCAATACTCTATCCACAGAATATTCATTGGGGAGAGAAGTTGATACAACCTTGGCTGGGCTGAGAAAAACACTATTTGCCGAGGGGAAATATGGCGATGCTGCCACAACAGCTGCCATATTCAGAGCCCTGCACGGTACATGGAGTTTCACCAGAGAAGAATGGGACTGGCGTTGTGCCGACGAGGTCACCATCAAGTCTTCCGGCCAGGCTACATTCCACCCTCGCTATCCATCCGCTGAGGGTTATGAGGCGGAGTATCTCCGAGTGGATGAGTCCGTCGATGAGAATGGCCGCACCAGCACGCAAAACCTGGTCTACAGACACCGCGACCTGTCTCGTTTCCCGGAGCACGCGGGCATTGAGGTATGGTCTGCTGAGCAGGACAACTCAGCATCCAAGCTTGTATATCAAGTACCAGTCAGCACCCCGAAGGTCAATGATAAGGGGATAACTCGTGCTGTTGCTCTTGAGGGCAGGGATGTAGACGCTGACCGGCAATTACATGTTTTTGATTTGGACCAGGTAGCGATCACGAAGTGGGTTCATCTTTTCAAACGGAGTCATGCAGAAGGGGATTGCAAGACGGAGTATAGCAGATTCTGACAACGCGGGGGATCGGAATTGAAATGCGCACCCTGTGCTTGGCGTGGAGTAGCTGGTGGAATTCCTCCGCACTGCAGAGTCCGGGGTATTCCCCAGTTTTCTAGAGAAAATAATTATCCTTGATCGTATGATCTGATGGCATGAGACCCGATATTACAAGAGATATAAGACCACGTCTGTCCTTTACATGGCGCGGAAGGAGTAGAACGCAGGGAATAGACAAGTCCACGCCTGGCCTCTCAACAACTACCACAGGGGTACTATAATGCCTTCCTCTTCCTTGCATTTAGTGTTAGTCCTCACTTGGCTTCAGCAAGTCACAGTTCGTACCGGCTTGCCATGGGCCTTCTACTGCCCATTCGCCAGTTCTGAGCGGATGTACCTAGACACCCAACAACCATCCTTTGTCCATTCCGCGCCGCAGTCGAGTCATGATACTCTCTCTCTGATCAATCGCTTGGCATGTCTATCATCCTGTCAAGTGCGGAATCCGGCTATGCTATGACAGCGGAACCGCCGATCCGCAACCCAGCGATCCAGCCCCTGCTCCATCTTGCATCCGGGGCCCGAGTTACTTTGGGATATACAGCTATATAGCAGTGACGGCAGGCAGATAAACACTTGTTGCTCACGGTCAACACACTCTGCTCTGCAACCATTGCCTTGACCATTGACAATGACTCTCACCGAGAAAGACGACCCCCCTGCACACATGGAGACAATCTCCGACCTGAAATCCGGCTCAACCACCACCCTCGCCCCCATCGATCGTGAAATCGAACGCCGCGTTGTCAGAAAATGCGATATCCATGTCGTTCCCATCCTAACAGCGCTCTTCCTCTTCGCCTTCCTCGACCGGATCAACATCGGCAATGCACGACTCCTCGGCCTCGAAGAAGAACTCAACATGAAGGGTCACCAGTACAATATCGCCTTATTCGTCTTCTTCATCCCATACATTCTCTTCGAAGTACCCAGTAACATGCTGCTGAAACATATCAAGCCGAGCTGGTGGTTGAGCGGGATCATGGCTGCTTGGGGGGTGGTGACTGTCTGCCAGGGGGTTACGGAGAGTTTTACTGGCTTGGTGGTCTGTCGAGTGCTCATCGGAGCGTTAGAGGCTGGTTTCATGCCTGGTTTGTTGATCTTCTCTCCAGTTTTTGTGGAGTGATGCTAATTGCGATCTGGGTAGGGAGCGTCTACCTGATCAACATGTACTACCAGCGCCACGAGCTCCAGTGGCGGCTGAACTTCTTTTTCAGCGCGAGTATCTTCGCTGGTGCTGTTAGCGGGGTATGTCTTTTCTTTTCTTCTCCAGTCATGCTACCTCTGAACCTCGAGTACTGATAATCACAGTTTCTCGCGTACGCAATTGCCAAAATGGACGATGTGGCCGGATACAAGGCCTGGCGCTGGATCTTCATCCTCGAGGGGATTGCCACTGTGGTAATGGCCGTGATCGCGAAATTCATCATCGTCGACTGGCCCGAGTCCGCTACATTCCTCACAGACGAAGAACGCGAGGTCCTCCTCCGCCGTTTAAAAGAAGACCAAGGCGAAGCGCAGATGAACAGGTTCGACAAACCGGCTATGAAGAGGACGTTTTCCGATCCGAAGATCTACCTAGGGTATATCCTCCCTTTCTTTCTTTCCATACCCCCCGCAACCTTCCGATCAGTATCCTGACTTGTACAGACCAATCATGTACTTCGGCATCGTCAACACCGGCTACGCCGTCTCCTTCTTCACCCCGACCATCCTCGAGCAACTCGGCTGGACCGCCCTGCGCGCCCAAGTCATGTCCATCCCCATCTACGCCGTCGCAATGGTCACAACCCTCTCGACAGCCTGGGTCTCCGACAAACTCAAGCACCGCTACGCATTCACGCTAGCCGGCTGCCTAATCGCCACAATCGGATACACGCTCCTGCTTAACCAGACCTCGATCCCCGTGTCGGCGCGGTACTTTGCTCTGTTCGCGATCACGGCCGGTGGATTCCTCACGCAGCCGATCTTGATGGGCTGGTTGAGTAATAACATGGCGGGGCACTACAAGCAGAGCATTGCGAGTGGGATGCAGATTGGGTTTGGGAATTGCGGGGGGCTCGTGGCGAGTAATGTGTTTTTTGATAGTGAGAAGCCCGGGTTTCGCACGGGGTATGGGGTTAGTTTGGGGATGACGTGGGTTTGTGGGGTTGCTTGTGCGGTGTTTTTGGTGTATCTGGTTAGGGAGAATAAGGTGCGAGAGCGAGGGGGCAGGGATTGGAGGTTGGAGTTGCCGGAGGAGGAGAGGATGAATTTGGGGGATGGCCATCCGGGGTTTCGGTTTACTTATTAGAGCTGGAGGTCTTCTTCACCTGCACCTGCACCTGCAAGGCTTCTTCCTGATCTGGGAACGAACTGCAATATAAGACTCTCATGGACTGGCCTCACGTGCTAGGAATCGTAGCTGGTTATATTATTACTGGTTTGCTACTTGATCTATCTCGACTATTTGATCAAGTAGCCGCTGCGCTAATGCAATACCAGAATTCTCGACAATGTCTCCCAGTCGTCGGATAATCCATTTCCGGGCCTTGTCTCCGGTAGCTGGGGATTTTCCTACCATATACAACCCCCAGACCAGCATATATCCACCTGCAACCCCGGCACTAACAGGAGGGTCGACCGCGAGGCCGTTTCCTGGCGACTGTGTAGATACGACTCCTAGAATCTGCGGGACTGAGGCGAGGATGCCATCACTCAGCGTCGACATAATGCATAGTGTCTCCTGCAGGGTCGCTTTTATTTGAGCCCGAACAGCGATTGAAAGATCGGGAACGACAAGGAACACTTTATTTGTGAGGTAGCAGATGATCTCGCAGACTATCATCTGCAGATTGCGCGAGTTGTTCCAGAGGCGGATCGCCCAGGGTGTTCGGTACAGGTCATAGCGATTATTGTATATCAGATCTGGGTCCAACGAATCCCCACAATTCGTCATATAAGGCTCCTGAATGGCGAGAATGCCGAGAGCGAGTTGAAAATCTTCCTGCAGCCGCACTGCTTGGTCGAAAAGGTCAAGCCAAGGAACTTTCTCCTCGTTTTTGTCAACATGCCACAGCAGCTTCACGCATCGGGTAGCCAGTACTCCCATGGTCCACGATGCGCTGGACGTATCTATGTGCCTTGATACCTCCTCCTGGAGGGCCTCGATCCCTGGTGGAAGCTGTTGCGAAGTGTGCATACACACGATTGAAAGGTCTGTACGGACTTGGTGGAACATGAGGATGGCGGCCGGGCTGCGAAACTGGCTTTTGCCGCGGACGACCATCAGTGCAGCTGCTCCCCGGACATGGCGAACCCAGGACTGAAAGTCGGAAAAGTGCTCAAACACGCCCAGTGAGATGATGGACATGAGTGTGCTGTCCTTGATTGACTCTGTAGGAGAAGCCAAGGCGGCGTTTACATTGCGGATTGCCTCAGTGTACTTCAGACGGGCGTGGCTGGCTAGCTCAGCTTGTTTCGTGGAGTTTGCCAATGCCATGAGGCCCACAGCAGCCATACTGGCCAGCAGGGTCGGATGTTCGCCATCGTTACTGTAGACAGCGGGAATGTAGTTGAGGTATCCCCGGGAGGAAGACTGGTCGCCAGTGACAAAGTGGTGGAGGAAATAGTTGGCGCCAATCTCGTTCATGTGGGGACCCATGCACAGCCGTGGGGGCGGAAACCTGTCAGCTTTCGAGACTTGCTTTTTCTGCGATCGCTGAATGGTCTCGCTGGTTTGGTTGCGGAAGACGAGGTCCCAGTTGTCACGGTATCCGGGACATTTCTCCCGTTGGCGAAGACACTGTCCGCAGTGCGGAACTTGCTTATCGCACTGTTGTTGAGTACCGTATTAGGGTGAGTGAGTGAGTGAGCAGGAGAACGAGGTAGAGGGACACTAACGCGTCGTTTGACAGCCCGACAGTTGGCGCAATTCTTAGAGGCCCTGGCTCGGGACATCGGCATGATGACCCTGGCCCTTTGTGAGCATGGTAGGAGAAGCGACTCAGCGAGGGAAGAGAAATGCTTAAGATCAGCCTTAGCAGCTTAAGCCTTTCAGCCCCAGGAGCACATTGCGTGTCTGCTCCACAGCTCTAGTCCCCTTGCGGCAGGCGAGATGCTGCACCAATGACAGTAGTGCTGATCTGTAGAGTACTTGGGCTATGTCGCTGTTCAGCTGAGTTGGAGTACCGCGCTTGATAGATTTTTCTATACATAAAAGACTCCCTACCCTCCCTCGCTGTTGAGATGGAATCGCAAGAAACATCCCCATCCAAATCATCCTCTCCCTCAAACATGGCCACAATCACCTACCGCGATGGCATTGCCATCTTGCAACTCATTGTCTTCCCGTTTGTCTTTATTACTTCGCTCTTCATCTGGAAACGCACGGGGTGGAGAGTCGGGGCTAAGATATGGCGCTATGCCGCAACGCTCTCGCTCATTCGAATCGCCGGCAGCATCTCGTCGCTGCTGACTATCAGCCATGACTCGCGCGATGTCGAGGTCGCTGTCGCCGTGTGTGAGCTTATTGGGCTTGCGCCACTGCTATTAACTTATATTGGAATCCTGAGACAAATGTAAGGTTGAAGATTACTCCTTATTTCGACCACCAACGCTAACTTATACTAGCGACATGGACCAAAAGATGCACCCTCGCTTCCTCAACCTACTAGCCCTCGCCTGTTTCATCGGTCTAATCCTCGGTATTGCAGGCGTTAGCAGCGCCGGCGATAATGAAGGCGGGTACCAGCCCGGCATCATCGTCAAAGCCTCCATGGGCATCTTCATCGCCGTCTTCGTCATCACCATGGTCCTCGCAGTCTGGCTATTCATTCAGCTTTCTTTCTCCATGAGAGTCTTCCAACGAAGACTGTTCCTCGCCGTTGTTCTTTGTTCTCCGCTGCTTTTGATCCGAATTATTTACTCCGCTATTAGCGACTACGCCCACAATTCTCGTTTTGCTGTTCTGTCCGGTGACCCTACGGTCTATCTGTGCATGAGTGTGCTTGAGGAGATTGTGGCTATGGGGGTTACGATGGCGCTTGGGGTTGCCGCGGTGCGTGCGGAGGATTTTGTTCAGGTTGTTGCAGCTGGGGAAGGGAAGCCTGAGGTTGCGTATCAACCGTGCTCGGTATAACTGGGTGTTCAGTAGGCGGCGATCTGAGGAGGTAGCAGCGTGTCTGTCGACTAAATATAGAGCCAGTATTGAATGACATGATATGATCTTGATTGAGTATTCTGCGACATCAAGAAGACAGAGCAGTACTAATCGTACTCTGTATACCTCCACGCATGCGATTGCCCTGCGATATGGCGGGAATGGAAATCTGCCTCGCGGCTCACTCCTTATCCTTTTAACAACTTCTCTTTTCCTCCTCCTTGGGCTCCAGTGAGTCGGACCGCAAAACTCTTTAACTCCTCCTCCGCTCACGGCTAGAACAGCCAGAACAGCACAATGACAATAAAGCATTATCAAAGAGCCGAGTATGTCCAGGGCCAGAAATTATACAGTCCCGGCGTAAACCATGGTACCGACACATAACTCTTACACCAGACACACGCAGAGCCAACTATAAGCGTTTAGGAGGGGCGATACAGTACGACAAGGGAGACAGAAGGGAAGGGGAGTGATATTAATAATACAACTTCCTATATCACTAGAAGCGAAACCATCCAATGGTCCAGAAGCAACTTTTTGGAACTTGGCGACGATGAACAGCGTTTCTCCAAAAGCCACAAAGGGTAACTCTTACAATCCTATTGCGTGAGCAGTCCCTGTATGCAGAGAAAGACTGAAGCATTTCTCGAGTGAAACTGCCCCTTCCAGAGCGACAAAAATACCAGTCAAGCCATACCCCCCATAGCTTCCATCTTCGAAGAATGTCAGCGCCTACGCGGTGGTACTTAAAGTATCAAACAAAGATCTTACCCTCACCCTCTAGCTCATAGTCCCTAGCTAACTAGCACCCTAACCACAAGGGGTATAGCTCTCCGAGGACGAACACGAATCTCTCGGTCCATAGCGACAGCAGCCACCACCGGAATTGCACTGGAATACATCCGACCATGAGCCGCCTGTGCCTACGGCTGTAACGGCATAGCACCAGCCGCAGTATACCCCTTCTGCTGTTCCGGGGCGACAGGCACAGCCGTTGGCAGTGCAGTCTGCGGAGACGGTTCCGAGAAAGATAGCGCTGAGAAGAATGATTCGCCAGATTCTCTGCATGATTTGTTGCAGGTGTCGTAGATCGAACGACTTGATGTTTGTAGCGTTGCAGGCTTTTAGAGATGTTTCTGACTCTGGTGGTGAGGAGAGTCAGGTAGGTTTATATCCTGCCCCTCAGTATCATGTCCATGATGTTCCGGGACTCACAAGCGATGTAGCACGGCATGATGTGCCACGTCAGATGATCTGATCATCTTGTAGGTCCAATCCAGCTCTTGAGCCAGTATTTATGCCGTCTCACTGCAGTAGTTCGCTTACGGCTATTTGTTAGGTTATCCATGAATAGCCCTTTGAACCCCTTGAGCACTAGTCGCTACACCGCAGGCTGGCAAGAACCCAGATTACATGAACAGCACGCTGTCTGAGGGTCTTGGTCTACGTGCTTCCAATCCGTGCAGGGTGACGCCTAGCCCTCTGCTCTGTCCTGCACCCATCGCTTCTTCCTTGCGAGTCTGCAGGGCTTACACCCCAGGGAGAGTACAATGCGGGTATCTGGATCTGGAGAGGGCGTGAGTGGACCACGTCAGGCACCTCACCTCGTCTTCAGAGTCGATCGTATCAAGAGCTCGTACTCCTGCATCTCTTTCCGCATGCCTCCACCCCAAAACCGGCGCTTATACTGTACGTCAGAGTCTGGCCTTTTGCTCACGACGAATCGAGTCGATGGGAAAAAGCAAGTCTGTGCAGCGAAATCCTGGAAGCCTTGCTGGAACCATGGTCCATCATGAACACCCTCAGTCCACAACTCGGATAGGGGCCATTATTACAGTTATCACACCTTTTGAACTACGTGTTGCGAGCTTGATGTGACCTCTGGAGTTGTACAGTGCGATTGTGGAAAACTCGAGGCTGGAGCTCAGTGAGGAGCACACGTACAGGCTATTTGTGCCCGCCATGGATCGTGCTCCTGAACACCTATCGAAGATTCAGTCATCTAGAAAGATTACCAGGGCTCGCATCTTAGCCCGCCCTTCTCTCACGGCTGCTATTGTTCAAAAACCGACGTCGGACACCCTGTATGAGTCTGGTTAAGTGTGAAGGCTACGATTCTACTAAGCTAAGGCAACGAAAAAATCATACTCAAGTACCATAGATCCATTCTGTTTAATGGCTTTCATGGCTTTGAGCTAATCAGTGATTACATCTCTAGGACCATGTTGCATGATATAATATGCTAGATAGTCAAACCAAGAAGACTTTCAACAGCGTCAATCAGCATCGCCTCTCACACGATTCCAATCTACTCCTTGTGGGTAACCTCGTGCTTCTCAGAAGTGACGAGTTCCTCTCCGCGGGTGACGTGGTTGGCCCCGCCAAACAGAGCGTCAATTTCCTCAAGAGGCACCTGTTTGGTCTCGGGAATGAAAAAGTAGACAAACACTGCCAAGAGGAAGTTTATACCCGCAAACATGTAAAACGCGTAGAAACCTTCGTTGTCAAGGAAGGTAGGGAAAAACTGCTGGACAATGGCGTTGGCGACGTTTTGGGTCTGGGATGCCATGCCGACAGCTTGCGCTCGAACGTTCATGGAGAAGACTTCGGACGTCCAAATCCATACTGTCGCACCCCAAGAGGGTTTGTCTGGGAAAGGTTAGTCACATGTATGGAGAACTAGACGGAATCCTGAACTCACAGAACAATATGAACAAGAACAGTAGGAAGACGATAGATATTCCGACTGGTTGAGATTTTGTTCCACCAGGCGATGGCGTCTCGGTTTCGACAGCAGCAACAATGATCATGCAAATGCCCATGCCGATACCTCCGACAATCAGTAGCAATTTACGACCGAAGCGATCGATGATCCAAACGGCGTTAAGAGTAAAGATAATGCCAAAAGTCGCATTGAGAGCGTTGATCAGAGCAATCTGGCTGTCGCTGGGAAAGACGTTCTTGTAGATCTTCGTGGAATAAGAGTTCAAACTTCCCTGACCAGTAATCTGCTGGCCCGCGTTGAGTATGAGAGCGAGTAACATGCGCTTCCGAAGCGACTTGTCCTTCCAGAGTGCAGAATAGTTGCTAGAGATTGCCTCCTTCTCATATTCGAGAGCTTCACGAATCTTCAGAAGTTCATCCTCGACTTCTTCGTCAGTCTCTCGCACCAGTTTGAGGGCAGCCCTAGCCTTCTCAATCTGGTTTCCGCGTTGGATGTACCTGATTGTGTTAGTCGGGCAGTAAAAATAAGAGACAGCACACTCACCATCGGGGACTACCAGGAATGGTTGGCAACAGTGCAAGGATGATGACCGGAACAAGAAGCTGGAAAATCACGACCATCTTCCAGTCCCACTCACCGAGGTTCTCCTTGTGGTTTGTGCAGCCATAGTTCACCCAGAAGCAAATGAATGAGCCTACTGAGTAGAACATTTGCCAGAACGTCATGATTATACCACGAATCTCTGGAGGGGCGAGTTCACCAATATAAATAGGTCCGGCGGCTGCGACGGCTTGTCAGCTCTAATCTCGATACAACTCAGTGGCTCGGGATCACATACTCAATGCAATACCTTGACCCACACCAATAATGCATCGTCCAGCAATGAAACACCCAATGTTGTGGCGGGGGGACCAGGTCTGCATGAAGGTCGATACAATAACAAGAATACACCCGATAGCCATGCCAAATTTACGACCCAAGAAATCGGCGATAGGGCCACCCAGGAAGAAACCACCGAAAATGGCACCCACGGTGTAGGCTGTGTTCACGGCGCCAATGAGGTTGGCATCGGGCTCGTCAAAGTAGGCGACCCAGTTCGCTGAGCCTTGGACCGAGTTGTAGACCGAGGCATCGTATCCGTAGAGCACCATGCATGCCGCTGCGACGAGCGACAGGTACCTTCAAACATTCTGTTAGCCATGTTCGTGAAGCTGCGCCTCCATAACCAACCAGTTGTAGGCTCTCTTGGAGCCAAGGAAGTTAATCGCCATCATTCTGCTTGTTCCCAGCCCTTGGCTGCTTGGCCAGCGAATACAGAATGAAGAAAAAATGTGGCCGAGTGCTTGACTGTTTGCCCAGACCAGCCCAGGAAGACCAAGAGATGAAGAGCGCTCGGGTGGTTCGAAGGCTTCGGTGGGCGTTCGCTGGGGTATATATAGGAGCTCGCAGAGACACGGGAACAGAAAGCCCAGCAGTAGGATCCAACATTTATATTAAAGACCTGGCCCCCATCGCACCAGCTTCCTCCCCAGACAGCGATAACAAGGCGAGGAAACTCCCATGGGGAACGACTCCTTGTGGGACTGGTGTCTGGCAAACAAGCCTCTCACAAGACAATTCCAAGAATCCACATTTCTTAGCGGCGTGCTACGCAGTCACTGGCCAACCGAGCGCTGGTTGTCCTGATAGCCTGGTCCGGGGCAGGAATAATCTGGGGTTCGCATTCGAGGAATTTCTCCGCCGACGCTATGTGGTGCAGGTGTATTTCCACGAATCACGAGCCAACATTCGGGTGAAAGGGAACATAATGGTCCACCAATCCAACTTGTAGAGGCATGATGAGTGATCTCTGACATTAGGCTGAATTGAGCTGGAATTGAAAGTGGGGATGAGGAGAACGGCGTGGACGGTGGAGGTGAGGAGGTGAGGAGGTGAGGAGAGACCGACCTTAGGTTGGGGAAATGGCCTGATGTGGTCACGAGACGAGCCTCGGCCCCCCTTCTTGCCTATCCCCGAGTCTTTTCATCCGACTTCCATCTGGAAGAAGTCTTAAAAATTATGCTGCAACTAACAAATATCGGTATAGCTTCCATCACTGACCTCACAGTTCTGACTGCTAACCCTGAACAAAGATGCTGCCACGCCAGCAGTGCCTGCCTGTGCTTGGACCTTATCAATACCCGGGTCCTTGACTGATATGCACGACACTTTGCGCTCTCTAGGGCTCTCATAAGCCAGGAAGAATATCTCTCTTTGATCTTGGTCAAATGCCTGAACAATTGTCCACCATGTGAGACGTTGACAGTTGCGACCCTTCCAGGGCCGCCCTCGGATCTCCTCCTCCACATCTATTCCCCCGAGATGCCGAATCAGCTCACCTTCTTCAAGTGAAGAGATACAGCAAAACCTAGATTGCCACACTCAATAGCCGGTTACCCCCCTCGGCCTCGTGAATTGGAGCCCTGCTTGGTGGAAGATGCGGGGATCCCTGGTGGTCACATCCAGACCATATACTAAAAAGCTACCATAGGACTCAGCAGCAAGCTCTTCACTCTGTCAGTGGCGGAATTGCTGCAGAAAGTTCCTAGCTTAATATACTACGCCAGGGATAGGTAACTGAATTGCTCTTGAAATCTTGATATTATGCCGAAATATGAGAGCTACCAGTTGCGATGCACGCCTATAAAGGCCGCCTTCTGACAGCGAAGAGGGCATCTCAGGAACCACACAAAGTTTCTCGTCACCGACAAGCACCTCGCAAATATGAAGTGGCACCTTGGCTTGCTTTCCCTTTCATTCCTGACGGTTTCTGTCCAAGCCCGTGAGAAGTACAATTTCAACCAGAACTGGAAAGTTCACGTCGGTGACCTCGAGGGTGCAGAAGCATCTGCGTTTGACGACAATGGCTGGAAAGAGGTCACTACGCCTTATGCCTGGAACGAAGATGATGCCTTTCGTTTGAGCATTGCAAACCTATCCACCGGTATTGCGTGGTACCGGAAGCAGTTCGAATTGCCAAAAGAAGCCGAAAGAAAGAAGGTCTTTCTTGAATTCGAAGGCATTCGTCATGCTGGCGAGTTCTACGTTAATGGCAAGTGGATCGGTCGCAGTCAGAACGGAGTGATGGCATTTGGATTTGACATCAGTGACTTTCTGACCGATAGAGGTTCGAATGTCCTAGCGGCACGAATCAACAACGACTGGGCTTATCGTGAGGTTGAGACGGACACTCCGTATCAGTGGAGTGATAGAAACTTCTATGCCAATTATGGTGGGATCAACAAGAACGTTTGGCTGCACATCACAGACCGTGTCTATCAGACTCTTCCTCTGTACTCGAACCTGAAAACAACTGGAGTTTACGTCTATGCAACGGACATTGACGTCTCTGCCAAATCTGCTTCGTTTACAGCAGAGACACAAGTTAGAAATGAGCTGAAGTCGTCTACAACATTCAACTTCCAAGTCGAAATTTCTGATCTCAAGGGAAAACGTATCAAATCGATTAGAGGGGGCCGCCACACCCTTCACGCAAATGAGACTAAGATCATCAGTGCTTCAGCTGCTATTGAAGGGCTCGAGTTCTGGAGCTGGGGCTACGGCTACCTGTACAATGTCGAAACTTCCCTTGTCTCAGGGAACAGAGTCATTGACAGCGTAACGACTACCACAGGATTCCGAAAAACTAACTTCAACGATGGCGCCTTTAAACTCAATGACCGCACCCTCCACCTTAAAGGTTACGCGCAGCGAAGCACGAATGAGTGGCCTGCACTCGGCTCTGCCGTTCCGCCATGGCTCTCGGAATTTTCCAATGAATTAGTGCTCTCCAGTAACGGCAACCTGATTCGATGGATGCATGTTACACCGTGGAAGCAAGACGTTGAATCGCTGGACCGTCTTGGTATTATCCAGGCTTTGCCAGCAGGGGACTCGGAGGCAGATACAACAGGGAGACGCTGGGAGATGCGCGTTGAGCTGATGCGCGATGCAATCATTTATAACCGCAACAACCCGAGTGTCATTTTCTACGAGTCTGGAAACTTCGAAATTTCAGAACAGCATATGGCGGAAATGAAGGAGCTACGGGATGTCTATGATCCTCATGGTGGACGGGCTGCGGGTTCACGCGAGATGCTAGACAGCAAGGTTGCCGAGTTTGGAGGAGAAATGCTTTACATCAACAAAGGTGCGCGCATTCCGTTCTGGCAAATGGAGTACAGTCGAGACGAGGGCCTGCGCAAGTACTGGGACGAGCATTCTCCCCCTTATCATCCAAATGGGGAGGGTCCACCCTATAATAATGCACCAGCCCCTAGCTACAATCACAATCAGGACTCCCATGCGATTGAGAATGTGGAAAGGTGGTTCGACTATTACGAGCAGAGACCCGGCACGGGTACTCGAGTCAACGCTGGTGGTGTGAACATCATCTTCTCAGACTCGAACACCCACTATCGGGGTGCTGAAAACTACCGTCGCTCTGGAGAAGTTGATGCTCTTCGATTGCCGAAGGACGGATGGCATGCCCATCGTGTCATGTGGGATAACTGGGTTGATGTCGACAAGGTTGCCGGTCATATCATTGGACACTGGAACTACAATGATACGACGGTCAAAGATATTTATGTTATTTCTACTGCTGATGCGGTTGAGCTGACTCTCAACGGCGAATCTTTGGGCTGGGGCGAGCAGAGCTATCAATTCCTCTTCACATTCTCAAACATCACCTGGTCCGCTGGGGAGCTCAAAGCCTTTGGATCGTCCGCTGGCAAGGAGAAAATCTTGCTCGACCAGAAGATGACTACCGGCAATCCTACTACCATTCGACTAACCCCCCGAACATCCCCTGGAGGCTTCGTCGCCAACGGAGCAGACATTGCAGTCGTGGACGTTGAAGTAGTCGACAAGGACAACCAACGAGTCCCAGTTGCTCTCAACGAGATCGACTTCGACCTGACCGGCGAAACCACCTGGCGCGGAGGCCTTGCACAAGGCCCTGGCAATTACATTCTCTCAAAGACGCTTCCTGTGGAAAACGGAGTGAACCGTGTCTTGCTACGCTCGACCACAAGAGCAGGCAAGATCACACTCAGCGCAAAGTCTGCTGGCCTCAAATCAGCCTCGGTCATCCTCTCGACCAAGCCCATCTCTGTAAAAAATGGCCTGACCACATTCATACCAGGAAAAGACCTGAAGCCCAACTTATCGCGAGGGCCAACGCCGGCAGGGGAGTCCTATACTGTCTCGCGGCGTGCAATCAAGGTCAGCAATATGACAGCCGGCTCGAATCAAGGCAACGCCACGGCCTCTTTAGACGACAATGAATATACAACCTGGCGCAGCGATGCAGTCAAGGAGAACGCCTGGATCGAATATTCTTGGGACAACCCCGTCAATGTCTCGCAGCTGGTGCTAAAGCTGCGAGACTTCAGAAATACACGGTACCCAATCAAGGTCAGTATAGATGACAATGTTGTCTTCGCGGGTACGACTCCAACGTCGCTTGGGTATGTCACGCTCAATTTGAATGCGACGGTGGGAACAAGTTTGAGGATTGCGATGGATGAGAATGATGATCTTGGGATCATTGAGGCGGAGATCTATACACCAGCCTAGGGGTGTTTTCAGTGCCATGATGGTCTGGCCTTGTTTTTGATAGTAGGGGCAGGTACCTTAGCTGGACTATTGGTTAGGGTACTTAGTACCTAGAGTCTAAATTCGGACGGTCAAAGGTAGATCCTCATGCATCTCTCAAGGCACTCTGATTGTAGAACCACAGTGTATTTAGAGACAAGACCCTTCAAGATGTTGCTATCACCTGTCCACTCAACAAATTCCACTGCTCAATCCACCAACTATACTCACTCGCACAGGGCGAACAAAATTGCTCGCAATATGCCTTACAATAAATCACATCACGTGCTCTCGCGACAACCCGACGCGGTCCATCGCGCCTCATCTCCAAAAAGTCCCTCATCATCTTATTCCCCTCACATACCATTAACACATTATCCTTCCCACTCACATACCTACCTATCTCCCTTCAGCATTCCGTTGCTCCGACATTATATTTCACGATCTCTATCCCTATCACCCATCAAACTCCACACTCATGCCCCGCACCTACGGCAAATCGAAAGGCAAAGCGAAGCAAGCGAGGCTTTCTTTTGTCCCGCCGGCATTCGGATCGGACGATAAAGATGAGGAGCCGAGTCGCAATGCGAATCTGCGGTATTCGCATCCGTCGAAGTCGACGGTGCGGCGGGAGAGATCGGCTGCTGAGGGAAGTTTGAAGTCTGCGCCGGAGAGATCGCCGTCTGTGAGGGTTGAGCCGGAGGTGGAGCCTGTAGAGAAGCGAAAGTCTAGGAAGAAGGATAAAAAGAGCAAGAAAGGTAAGTGGACTTTTCCCTGCAATTTTGATGTATATGGGTGCTGACTAGTGTAATCAGGGTCGTTGCAAATATCAAGCTCGAAGAAAGCCTCTCCATCAACACCTCTCTCATCCCCTCCGTCCCTCAAAGATAGCGAAAGCGAAAGTGATATCGAGGTTGTACACAGCGTGCGCAAGCACAATCGGGTCATAACCCGCAAAAAAGACGAAATCTCAGAGCCCGAAGATGCGCAAGCTGAAGAGGATAGTGACTTGGAGATCACACACAGCGCGCGAAAGCCTACGAGAAATAGGAACATGAAACGCGAAAGAGGGACTCTAGAGACCCCAGAGACTCAAGATCCAGAGGTCGAGGAAGAAAGTGAAAGTGACGTGGAGACCCTACCCAGCGCACGCAAGAGCAGCAGGCACATGAACATGAAACGCGAGAGAGAGGATACTCCAGAGACTGAAATTCCACAAGCCGAGGACGAAAGTGACGTGGAGATTATGCAGAGCGCGCGGAAGAAAACCAGGGCTCTGAAACGCAAGAGAGAGGCTTCAGAATCCGAGGATCAACAGGCAGTGGCGGAAAGTGATGCAGATGAGGTAGTTTCTCGACCCCGACGGAAACTCAGGCGCGGCGGAGCGCCACAGCCCATCGTGGTTGATGATGATTTGGATGAGGAAGGGGAAGATCGCATTACTCCTTCGAAGTCGCCGAACCTACCTCACACTCCGCGCCGCGATTCAGCCCAAGATAGGATTGATCTAGATGAGGATCTGGAGGATTTGCAAGATTCGGGTGAGTCCCTTGACAATCAAAATCTAGGGCTCTATACTGATATCTACACAGTTGTCAAAACATCACGCACGCGAGGCAACGTCCCCAATTCGGCGAGAGCAAAGCGGCAACAACACCTAGAAGCCCTACGCCGCCGAAGAGCCGGCCAGCGAGAGGAGAGTGATGAAGACAACCAGCTATCTCCCACAGTCGAGGATGAGCAGGAGAACAGCGAAGATGAGGACGAAGACGAAAATAGAGAAGAAGAGGAAGCCCCAGTGCGTCAACCACAGTTCCGCAACTGGGCAGACGAAAGCGAAGGTAGCGACGTCGAGTCGACAATCGGCGCAAATGAAGATCTCGATCGGTACGAAGACGACTTTGTCGACGAAGACGAAGATGAACAGCTTGGAGCCCCGGCCGGCCTCGAGGACATCCCGATCGAATTCTCCCGACACGCCTATAAGCAAATGAAAGACTATTTCCAGGACGCAGTCGAGTGGATGGTCCACAATCAGCTTAATCCGGCCTTCCCTCGCTCAGATCCAGTTTACAAAGTTGCCTTTGATAAACTTGAGGCTGAAGTCCGCGGACGAACAGGGTCACAGCTCGTCTCATCAGTCTGGAACACCAACTTCCGGAGATCTCTCCTTGCAAGACCACAGATCGAGGTCACAGCCTATCCTACAGACTTTAATCACCCCTGTGACGCGTGTAACCGCTCCGGACACCCTGCCTCCTTCGACGTTAAACTGCACGGCAAAGCCTACGCGCTCGATACCCTGGAGCCCCTCGCAGACGCAGACAGCGACGACGAGCAATCCTCCAACGAAGACGAGAGCGATGAGCAGGATAGAGATCGCGAAGGCTACACCCTACCGGATGAAGACACGCATTTCTACCTCGGACGGTTCGTCCCCAATCCCTAGTCCTTCGCCCTTTCAGTGTGCTTCATTCTAACAAAGATTGCATAGACACTGCATGAAAAACGCCTCCATGGCACACACCCTAACACACTGGCGTGTGCACCTAAACGAATGGGTAGTCGAACACCTCCGCATCAAGGGCCAATTCTCAGACAAGAAGATCCTCAAACGGAGCCAGTACAGCCAGCGGAAGAAGAACAAGTCTGCGGCTAAGGCGTTTAACAAGATGGTTGAGGAGGAAGAGGTGAAGAAGCTTTGGCGCGACTTCCATATCAATCTGAGGAATGCGAGGGAAGCGGTATGTATGCTTTTTTCTTTGTAACCCCAGTTGAAGTATTGTTCTGACAAATTGTTAGGCTGTTTGAGTGTGTCTCTGGGCAAAGGACACTCGAGCCGAGCTTGAGCCTGAGCTTCAAGTGCTCAGTCCGCTGCTGTAATTATCTGGACTGCTTTCTCGGTATATCAACTCATGGTCATCTCTTGGCAAGCGCGATGTACTCTGCTTGCTTGGTTCATGTGCTTGATTCTTGATATATCTCCCGCTTTGGGGCTTGATATTCGCGACAAGTACGGCGTTGGATCGATATTTCTGGCGCAGGTCGATTTTATTTTGATACCCTATTAGCTATTTACCTTGCTTGCGTCCTTTTGTTTCTCCCCCTCGATACAGAGGGAGAACCTGAGCCAACGAAGTTCTGATTTCAGGGATTCCTTCTCGAAAGCAGATCTCTAAAGTCATTCACATTCCATTATCTAGAAGCGTAAGTCGAAAAGACAACCAAGAATGGACATGAAAATACATGAGATGGGAAAAATTACAGAGGTAAAAAAAAAGGTAGAAAAAGAGAAAACAGCTTATACAAATACACATATTCCTGAAGCCAAAAGAACTCCACGAAACAGAGGGATGGGAGAGAGATATAAAGCAGTCCGCAGCGGTTTGCAAAGACAATAAGCCACACTCGCTATACCGATCCTAAGCCATGTAGCTGTGTCGCCTCACAAATTGTTTTTGGTATCACGCGACACGGTTTGATGATTTTTTTTGATGACCAAATTTTCTGATTCGTACATAACAGCCTCGTCATGGTGTCGTTATCTCTGCCCCAGGCAGATCAATTGACAATATCCAGAGATCCTTTCAAAAGCATCGGTAACCGATCGCGATGCTGAGCGATTGTCAAGCGGGCATTATCTGGTTCCTTCAATTCGCATTCACTGCGGGCTCGATTGGATGAATTTGTCTATAGTGTAGGTTGAGCCTTCTGCTCCTCGGTGGAGGGAACGCCAGGGGCAAGCATCTGCAGTTAAAAAAGGAAAGTTAGTGATTGCGGTCTCTCGTTGCAGCTCCAAAATCAAGCAAGACATAGACGATGACGATGACGATGCTTTTTAGCTTCTTGGCGCCTCCGACGCGACGTAAAAGAGTTTTCAGCACCTCATCGGTCGCGAGATGCCGAAACGAACTCGTAGTAGGTAGGATAATACGAAAAAGCGGAATTCAACGGGTTATGTAAGAAGATCGCGCGCGACATACCTCGTTAGCACCCTTGATCATGCCCTGCTCACGCTCCATCTGAATGTATTGCTCCTCCTCGGCATAGGCAAGAGCCCACGGGACACCAAGCAGGAAAGCGCTAGTGCTAAGAATCCAAAGCGCCTTGCCACTGAAGGCGATGCTGCTTTTTGCGAGAGAAGTAACGTAGGAAACGGAGCTGTTGACTTGGAGACGGGCGGAGGGAGGAACAATGTCTTTCAGGGCGTAGAGGCGGTCGTACAGGGTCTCGCTCTCGAGGTCGTACTCGGACTCGACGGAAATTTCGGACTCTGTATCATCAGGGGATGTTAGAGGGATGTGACTTTGGTGTTAGGATTGGAGGTGTGGTGATGGACGAACCGGTGTCGGTGTAATCCTCGTCCTCGTCATCGGAGACTAGGAGGACGTTGTGCTTGGAGGGTTGGGGCTTCTCGTGAGCAAAGTGCTCGTCCTCAACCTCAGTGAGCTTGACCATTTTGAATCGTGTGTTTGATTGGAGGGGGTGATTAGGAGAAGTGAGGTTGTCGTTGTGAGGCGATGGAAAGTTGGATGAAGTTCGGAGTTCCTACCTGGCAAGCTCGGATCCAACTTTTTTCCCGAGCACCAAAGGCGGTGGCTCACGCTCGGCAGGCAAACAACCAACGTTTCTCAGCTCCTTGAACGTCGATTTAGGAACTATGTGTTGAATCTATCTACAGGCTCAGGGGCTGTGACCATTATGTTACTCACTGTGAGTCTAGTTGTGGCAGTTCGTCTGGTATGGCCTGCAGAAAATACGCCCAAGCTCTGCTATACTGCCGCAGCCATAGACGGGAGCACGCGACCTCTTAGAATCAAGTATATTGTACAATAGTTCATAACCAGCTAGTTAAATACATTGAGTGAAGAAGATAGCATCCTTCTATACCCTAGATCGACCGAAAAGGGATATCTTCTCTATAAGCTCTTCCGCGCCAGCACTCTAGTGAATCCTCCCCAACTTCCACCTGGCTATCCGCTCCTGAATCTCACCCCATGCGAAAGGACGCAGTGTATGGCCCTCCAATTCGCCTTCCTGCAGAAC
The DNA here is from genome assembly GCF_047715665.1 of Aspergillus karnatakaensis. Lineage (NCBI taxonomy): Eukaryota > Fungi > Ascomycota > Eurotiomycetes > Eurotiales > Aspergillaceae > Aspergillus > Aspergillus karnatakaensis. Next base: position 62,665 of record NW_027395715.1, on the reverse strand, counting down.
AACGGTAGGCTCGCCCGTACCCTGGCCCTTGTTGACTACATTGCCCGTCAAGACCTTCCTTGCGACGCGTCGCAGATCTTCAACGGTCAGAGACTCGATGTGCTTGCACATCTCCTTGACTCCGATCTTGCGGCCGTGCACCTGGACCTGACGGCCAAGATCCTCGAGCTCGACCATGCGGGACTCAAGGTTCATGAGCAGCGATGAGCGCAACTGGTTCTTTGCGCGGTTGACCTCGTGGGCTTGGAGAGATGTATAGCCGGTGTCAAGGGTGAGGGCTTGGAGTTCACGGCACATGACCTCTAGCATTTGAGTGGTGCGTGTGGGACTGCAAGAAGCGGAAATACCGAAGAGACCGCTATCAGTGTAGCTGTGGTTGAAGGCAATGCAGCTTTCCACCCAGCCGTATTGGTTGAGGACGTTGGTGTAGAGTCTGGAGTACATGCCCTTTCCAGGGCCACCAGCGGAGAACGATCCGCCTCCTCCGAGGAGGGTCTGAAGGGTGGCAAGAGCATAGATATCGGGATCGGAGATAGGGAGGGCTTCAAATGCGAGGTGAATATAGCTCAGCCGAGGAAGCATGGGATTAGCGGGCGGGGCGATAGGAGGGAGGGTAAGAAAGCCGCCGGTATAGTGAGAAGGTCGGTATAGGTCCAGTTCTGAAGACGAAGACTCAGCTTCGGAGCCAATGTTCTTCAGGAAAGGAAGCTTTGAAAAAATGCTCGACTTGGAGGTTGAGGCGGGAATGGACGATGCGGTTGATGTAGGGGTAAATTGAGGCACTGCCGGAACCTGTTCCTCTTTCTCGGATGCTGGCGAGCCTGACAGTTTCGTTTCAACACCGGCACCCGAAAGGCTAGGGCCATCAGGTCTCTCCATATCACCGAACAACTGCTCCGTAAGCGTCACAGCCTCCTGATGCGGCACACCAGCAAAAGCAACAACCATTCTATCAGGGCGGATGAACCGCTTTCTGTATTTATCCACAACTGACTTGTTGATCTCTTCTAGCCTCTCGCGCGGACAAAGGAGCGGGTTTCCCAGTGTGTTGTCCTTGTAAGCTGCCGTGTGCACCAACTCCGGCAGAATAAGCTCAGGCTTCGCCCAAATCTCAGTAATCTCATACTCCGCCGTCGCTAGCTGCTGCAAAACCTCGTCTTGCGTGATCAGAGGTTCTCGAATCGTTTCCGCCAACAGGCCGAGTGTTGTCGGGACAGCGGAGTTGAAGCTCGCGGACTGGTACATTAACGACTCGCGGGAAGAGGCACATTGAATGTTTCCTCCTAGATTTTCCAGCGTCTCGATCATTTCGTCCGCTGTGCGCGACGACGTCGATTTGAACGCCAGACGATCCATGATATGACTCACGCCTCGCAGGCTTGCATCCTCGTAGCGAGATCCCGCATCGATGTAGACTCCGACGCCGGAGAAGGGGCCGGGAAGAGATTCGGTGGCAACGCGGATACCATTCGGCAGAGTTGTGATCTCATCTAGCTGAGCCGGATCCTATTTAGATTGGACATAATCAGTAAAAGGTCAGTCCATCGAGAAAGGAGCGGGAAAAGTTGGTTGCGCGTACCAGCGAACCAGATTCATTGGCGGTGCTGAAGCATCTCGCAACAGATCGTGAAGGCCGGGCGAGCGGCCTGGCGGACTCTACAGCCCGCAGAACAGAGCGGCGCATACTGTGATATGTATGGGTATTCAAGACGTTTGGTGAATCTAGATTGAGGGCTCCTGTTCTCCGTGGCTGCGCCAAATGCTACGCTCCGAGGAAATTTGGCCGGCCGCAGGATTGGAGCAGAAGCAAATCTGGCTTATCTAATCACCCTCTCCTTCAAACCAACGTCATCAGTCAATCCTCAATGCATTCTACTCCAGACCAGGGACTTTGGGAGATATTGCTATAACTGATGCAGAATCTATTACTATCACTTTTGTTCTTTTGAGATTGCTCAAAACAACACAGAAATCAGGGATGCTCAGCGGCCCATTCGCGGTACCAATCGAGGCACGTGGCATTCGCAACGCTCGCCCCGATCTTGATGTTAAGCCCGCACAGTATCTGCTTTACGGCGTTCTCGACCTTCTTGCCATTCGAAGTTACAGGAATCTCCGGGCAGACATCCACGATTCCCGGAACATGGCGGGGGCTGAGCTCTTTCCGGATGACGGTTTGGATACGTGATGCCAGGTCAGCCGGCAGCAAGGCAATTCCCGATGCTAATTTCAGAAAGAGGACAACGGTTTCGTCTGTGTCTATCCCTTCTCTCCTTCGTCCAATGCACAGGGAATCCTCAACTTCGTCCGCAAAATGCTTTAGAAGGATGTTGTAGATCTCTGCGCTGCCGAACCTGACGCCAGCTGGCTTCAGAACACCATCGCTTCGTCCAAGCATGACAACTCCCCCAGTTTCAGGGTTTATACGCACAAAGTCACCATGGTGCCATATTGATGGTCCAAAGACATCAAAGTAGCTCTTGCGGTATTTCTCTGCCCCAACGGGGCCCGGTGGCCAGAACATGACAGGCTGTGCGGGGAATGGACGGGTGCAGACCAGATCTCCCGCTTCGCCAGATGAACTAATATCGTTGCCAGCATGATCGTATGCAGAAACTGCCATTGCCAGAGAACGACACTGAATCTCACCTCTGTAGACGGGAAGAATCGGACAGCCGGAGCAGAAGAGGGAAAGAATATCTGTGCCGCCAGTGATCGAGCCAAGCATAATATCGGGATGGATTGAGGAGTAAACATAATCAAACGTAGAAGGGGCAAGGGGTGATCCGGTACTGAAAATAGCCTTCAAGGTCTGCAGGCTGACTGGACGGTGTGGGTGTTTCGTTGGGTTCAGAGCAGCTTGCTCAAGTATTGAAAGATATTTCGCTGAGGTTCCAAAGTGCGTTATCTGGAGCTCGTCAATCAGCCGTGGCATCGCCATCTCGCCATTTCCGCCTTCAACATCTAGTGGCCGGAAGGGTGAACCGTCATATAGAACAATAGTGGCGCCGCTAGCCAGGCCAGACACTAGCCAGTGCCACATCATCCAGGTGGTTGTGGTAAAATAGAACAAACGATCTCCCGGGCGTATATCACAATGAAGTACGTGCTCTTTCTTATGCTGCAGCAGCGTTCCTAGAGAGCCATGCACAATAGGTTTGGGGGCTCCGGTCGTACCAGATGAGTACAGAATATAAACAGGGTGCTCAGGAGGTAGGCTTGCAAATTGAAGTGGTACTGAAAGGTCGCCGGCAGTTGAGAGAAAGGTGGGATATGTGTAAGCTTTCCCCTGGATTAGCGGGATGTCATCCAGCTTGATCTCGAGAGATTCCACCGTGGGAAATACCACAAGCCTTTCTAACTTCGGCAGCTCGGACGTTATTTGGCTGATTTTGAAAATGGCACTGTGCACTTTGCCGTTGTATAAGGAGGCGTTGTCTGCGAATAGGATCTTCGGCTCAATTTGCTTCAAGCGCTCAAGAACAGCGTGGACCCCTGTATCAGGTGATACACCTGTCCAGAAAGCGCCGATGGACGTCGTCGCCAGCATAGCGACAACTGTGTTGGCATGATTTCCCAGGAAACCTGCCACTCTGTCACCCACAGTCAAGCCAGCTGATCTCAATGCAATAGTGCATTGGCGAACACGTTCCCGAAGTTCTTTCCACGAGACATACTCTCGACCTAGCTCCGTGGAAGCAATAATGGCCACGGAATCCTCCTCAGGTAAACTAGCAGGATAAAGCAGGTTCTCCGCGAAGTTCAATTTTGCACCCTCGAAGAATTGAGGCCGAGGGAAAAGAAGAGTTTCCGAGCCCATAACCTAGCAAGTAGTCAGAAAATGGAAGTGAAGGAAGTAAAACCAATATTCACCTTGTTGTAAGATTTGTGGGCATTGATAGCTGTATACAGCCATATATCCTCCCAGAACTTGGCTGGCTCCGCAATACTCCACTGCCAGAGGTCGTTATAGTTGCTCAGTGCTAGGCCATGTTTCTCGGCAGTTTTCTTTAGAAACTGATAGATTTGAGTAGATTGAGGAGTAGAATGCCGCCACAACTCCTTGGGGCTCTGGGGAATTTCATCAATGGACATTGTGCTGCAGTCGCTTGTCAATGGCTTTAAGGCTTCCAAGTCTGTCCTAAGAATCATCCACGACCTCACGGGGGTGGAAAGGGTGGTTAGTTGCGGAAGAGGGAAGGAACGATGGTGGCATGCTCATACATACGGGAGCTCGCCTGGGCACAATGGAGACCGGCCTTTCCTCTTGCGGCTAGTGACTAATCCCAAGCCCCCAATGCCGGCTTCCGATTCTCAGGCCCAGGGCTATTCAGATGCAACTAACTCGGCCGATTACAGAGGTTTATTTGAGCCCGATAATCTCGCTTTTATCTCCCGAAAGCCTGCATTGCTTTGGTCGACATGTCCTGGCCAGCCCCTGATACGTTGGTCGACAGGGTTTTCACGGACGCATCCCGAGGCTGCGGAGTATAGATCGGTAAGCGGGCCGCATCTACCCGCCAGCGGATACGGGGACAGACCCATTGGGGGGATGCGTTGAAATCAGCTCTCCCAATGATATTTAGATACTTCGTTTGTTGAGTAACTGTTGGGACTCAAAAATATGGTGCCATATGCTTTCCATGGGCTTTAGACCAATGATCCGCCATCAAGACCTTGCGTCTCAAGGTCGAAGAAAAGAGCATTCCAGTCAATCGTATCTAACCCATTGTCGAAGGTCTCACTTATCCCATTCCAGTACGTGGAATCAGGCTTAAGTAAGTCCTGCTCGGTAGCCAGGTTAGAGATGCCGTAACTGGGCTCGAAGACGTCTTCTGTGCCTGCACAATGAGCTGACGGTTGGGAGGAAGGTTCTCCAACATCACCCGAGTCGCCATTGGCGATTCCATGAATGGAGACCTTGTGCTTTCGAATGACCTGTAGAAACGACTGTAAGAGCTTAGCAGCAATGGAAGAGTCATTCTTGGCGATTTGCAGGATGCTGCAGGCATCGGCTGCCTCCCTTTTGCGCTCTTCTTGTTGAACGTCTTCTTTGTAAAGGCAAACGTCGAGAATAAACACAATGATAGCCATGCACAAACAATGAAGGGAGCCAGCAAATCTGAAGCGGGTCGGAACAAACGACACAGACTCCTTCGCAAAGTGCCTTTCGGTACGAATAACACCCCTGGCAGCATGTAGACATATATTCCGCGATTGTCTATATTTTGAGTTCACAGAGCCGCGAGCAAAGTACGGCAGATGTAGTCTGCACCGATGAGCATAGGCGAGGATATTAACAACATATCGTTGAACTATGATTCCTGGGGCTACCTCTGAGTTGATTGCTGCAATATCCTTCAAGGATCCCCCATCGAGCTGAAAGAAGTATGGAAACGCCTCTATATAGGCATTCATCTTTTTATCCATTTCGAGAACAAGACTATAATCAGATGAGTCCGAGGTACCAAGCACGGTACGGTCCGTAAGTTCTCGACAGAGCTCACCGAGCCGAGTTCGTTGGAGTGTATACGAGACCTGAGTAGGGTAATCCGTACTTCGCTCCACAACCGTTCGCTCGAGACCAAGGTCGGCATCTTTGACATTCCTTGGCTCCCTTACGGACATATGTCGTGGATTGATGGTATATGTTCCTTTCATAGGGCCTTCGTAATGAGAAAGAACCCTTACCAGATCAGTTTAATGGTCTCAGAAGTACAGGAATCTTACCAGTCCGTGACTGTTAAATACCACCACATTCTTCTTCCTATCTCCACCGCCACTGCATTATTTGATCCATTATCCCTAGCAGCAGACCCATCCTCGTGATCGAGCCTATGGAGCTTCAATTCTCGTGCGCCGGTGATAGCAGACAAAATCAAATTTCGATATCTCCGTGACACGCCCTCAAGGTTGCTGACGATACTCGAGGTAATAATCCTAGCTTGAATCTCTTCCAGCGAGCAATCATGTGCTTGAGAGTACTCCAACCAGGAAACAGTGGCTCTTAGCCAGATGCGGGCACATCTATTTGCCTCTTCCGCTGTGAGTGAGAAGCTTGTGTCTGAATCATTAGATGTCTAGCAATAAAGCGTGCACGCAATGATGCTCATAAGAAGCGCTATGTGTGAAGGTCTTGGTCCTTCCGGCGCGTCAAGGTTCTGGTATATGTGGCTGACCATCCGTTTGAAAGATGGTATGTGAATGACGTGAACGAGACAGGTGAGATCTTTTATATATTTTTCGGCAAGGGCCATGGATTCCTCGTGTTGTGGGAGCCAGAAGCACCTGGTAATGTTCTCGCTCCACGCAGTATCCGAACAGCTCCTTGGTAAGAAAGTCACGACACTTTGAATCTGGCGTATGTCGCAGACTCTGAAAACAACTCCCTCTTGCTGTATGACGTCCTAAGCTGCTAGTCAGTATCTTTGCCTTGTCTTGCTGTTAAGCTTCACAGACAGAGTATCCTTGGATTGAACATTCTAATTCTAACCAACGGGCCTCTTCAGTAGCACGCTGTTCATTTCAATTGGTCTGCGTTAGATTGAGAGGAACACTGGGTGTCATATCAACAGAAGTGCTCGTGTTCTCGCTTCTCCGGAGAACAATGTCTTCAAGCCGCTGCAGACGCGCAAGGATATCCGTGCCCTGGTCTCCGGTACAAGTACTGGAACTAGAACCGCCACAGCTCCCACTCTCAGGCCGGGGTTCAAGTACATGAGAGTGGTACAAATGACATGATATTCCACGGCTTGTACAGTTCGGACAGGGAAATCGGCGGCTGCATCTGAGCTTTCTTGATCGGCAAAAGTGGCAAGAGACAGGCCTCTGACGAGAGGACATTTTTTTCATTCTGGGAGCAAATGGAGTATACTGAATGAATTAGATGGCTGTTGGCATCGTGGACGAATGTTGCTTGCAAGTCTGTGGTGTGGTCCACTGTCCTCAGGAGGTGATCCACCAGCAGCCAATCAGTTGCGAGAAACCCACGGAACTTCCGCGGAGGGAATCTATGTTATGACCCCGGCCTCTGCTTCAAAGTATATAACTGGTATGAACATCCTGAAAGATGTCCAAATTAGGCTCCTGGTTTGTATATTCACAGCATATTCACTCCACTGCCTCTTGCACCACGATGGACGACGTTGTTATCAAAATCCGTTCTCTAGCTAGCATGGCGGACCCAGCCGTCAAGGTCGCTATGCTAACTGCCCTCCGTCAGCTCTTGTCTGAGTTGGAACTACCCAGCGCTATGTCCCATCACCAACAAAGGCTGTAGAGATGCTCTCTTGAGAGAAAAGAGGCTAATGGCAGCTGTCAGCATCAACGCAGTGCGGCCATCCGTGTCGGAATCCGCTCGGCTGTTTTCCAGTCCCTGACCAAAAGCCAAGGTCCCTTGTCTGTTGCCCAGTTGGCGGACCAGTCCAATGCGGAGATTCAAATATTGGTAAGGGAGTTAATCAACACTCTGCGGTCGTTTTCTAACATGCACCTGTAGAAAGAATCGTCCGTGATCTTGCATCGAACGGCTTCATTCAGGAAGTCGGTCAAGGATTATTCAAGGCCAACATATCTACCCATGTGCTGGCGAGCCCAGCAGCGGAGGCTTTCATAACCCATTCGTATGTCTCGACCCTCACTTGAGGTGGTCTTCAGCTGATTGTAAACCCTCAGATTCGACATCATGGGCCCTGCTGTACAAGCCTTCCCAGATTTCCTTGTCGAAACAGACTATGCTGATATCTCTGACAACAGCAAGACACCGTTTCAGAAAGCTTTCAAAACTGATCTTCCTTCCTTTGCCTGGCTAGCTCAGCATCCAGAGCAGCTCGCAGCAATGACCGAGGTGATGAAGGCGTTTCAGTCAGACGAGTGGATAAAAAGTCTCAACGAGGTTGATCAAGTAGCTCTTGAGACTGACAACTCGGAAAGAGTATTCTTCGTAGACGTGGGCGGTGGCTCTGGGCATCAGTGTCTCGAAGTGAGAGACAAGTACCCGAATCTCAAGGGACGACTTGTGCTGCAAGATCTCCCAGAGGTTGTCAAGGACCTCACTGGGATTCCGGGGGTAAGGATAGAAGGACATAATTTCTTCGAGGAACAAACTGTCAGAGGTAAGTGGTTCCTGATCCCGTGCGTTTGGGCATTTGACCAACCTTACAATGGGTTCTTGCAGGAGCCAAGTTCTACTACCTTCGTCGCATCTTGCATGACTGGCCGGACGCCAAATGTATTCAGATTCTGCAACATCTGCGATCTGCAATGGCTAGTGACTCTCGGATCCTCATCGATGAAAAAGTTCTACCTGACACCAACGTTCCTTGGCAATCAGCAATGGCGGACCTGTCGATGATGGTCACCATGGCTGGCAAAGAGCGCTCTGAGGCGCAGTGGGCGATGCTCGCCGCGCAATCGGGGCTGCGGATTGCGTACATGCATGGTTATGAGGATAGCACGATCTTCAATTCGGTGATTGTTCTTGAGAAAAGCTGGTGCAAATGCTGAGACTTACGTACTATCAAATGGCGGTGGGTGGCTGAGCATGTATAAGAAAAAAAGAATGACGATGCCTAGAATACTCTTTCAAGAAAAGCAAAGCCACGGAGAGACCTAAGGACTGCATGCGGGCCTGATTTGGCATCATAATCTGGGAGAAGATCGTGGAGGTCTTGCACGAGCAGTGTTATGCAACGTGACAAAGTAGTAGTACTCCGTAGTGCGAGCTTGGTTTGGTGTAATCGAGTACGGAGTACTCGTACCACAACTTGATCATTCTGAAGAGCAAGACAGGTGTTCCACAGCTAGATATTATTGCTAGCTTGGACAGTCTCTTTGAAGTTCATGCTTGAGAAGCTTGAGAGTGGGGAATTGAGGCCCAGTCCTTTAATTCCAAGAGAATTGGTGCCTTGCAGACTGCCCCTGATTGCAAGAAAGGGGGTCGGGTCCGTTTCGATGTTACCGTCACAATACCCGCTTCCAGCCTCCACTCTAGCAGTCCCAATCAATCAAAGGTGTGTAATGATGACACTACATACAGGCTGGTACCGTGGATCCGAGCTCCTGAGAAAAGTTCATCAGGAGATTCTTTTCACTTTCACTTCCTTGAGGCGAGGCTTCTTGTTTCTTAGCTCCCACTTCTATCGGGCTCTCGCTTGCTCCGCTGATCTCTTCAATCTCCTCCTCCTCCTCTTCATGATCTTTGACCCATCTCCTACCGTTGTTACCATCTATATCCATCTTTCGACATCTTCAGTTTGATCTTCCGAGGTTGTTGGGAGGCTTCCGCAGCTTCCAGCCTCTCTGCACGTGCTGAGGTACGCTACCCTACGAATCATGAATAATCCGCCCGGCTGGCTCGGAGTCGCTCGGTTTCCGTCTGATTTTCTGTCTCTCACCCTCCTCCTACTTCGCATACTAACATAATCTCTTCGCCATTTTCAGTTCAATCTCGTCGAATTCTGTGATATTTTGTCGCCGTAAATTGGAAAAGGAGACTGTCACAATCTGGAGCATTCACTCGCAGTGTGGCTTCATACTACGCCGTGCTTACCCCCTAGGAAAGCGCGATAGACTCTTCGACTTTGCACTGTTAGCAGCGCTGTGATCTCCTTCGCCTGTACTCAGCCGTTTCCTTGCGATGCCGCGTCGATTGTCCAGTACCTCTCCCGCCAACGACCCCTCCAACACCTCATCCTTGTCCGTTTCTGGAAAGAGCGGCGTGGCCATCAAGGCGCCCTCCAAGACCAACCGTCTGACCCAGTTCTTCTCGACTTCGCCCAAAGCCAAGTTCGAGTCGCAGACCGCGCGGGCTGCTCTTCAGAACGCCGGTGGTTCCAATTCCGCCGTTCCGCCGATCAGTTCTGCCTCACTGTCCTTACCGACTATTTCGCTTTCCACGGCGACTGCGGACAACCCAAACATGAACGAGCCGCCGACCACACTCTTTCAGCCTCCGTCTCCTGAAGAGGCTCGTCGCCTAGCCAAGCAACATGCCCAATTCGGTCCAATCGGTCACCCGAGTCATCGGTACTCGAGTCGACATCCCGGCGGACCCTTTCCGGAGCCTGTAATGGACGAGCCTCCTTATTATTATCTGATCACCACATATATTAGTTACCTCATTCTGATTGCTTTTGGCCATGTTCGCGACTTTTTCGGAAAACGCCTCCGTGAAGAAAACTACCGTCACCTGAAGCCCCGCAATGGCTACGCTGCGCTCAACAGCGATTTTGATAACTTTTACGTTCGCCGACTCAAACTTCGTATCAATGATTGTTTCGAGCGACCTGTCACTGGCGTTCCCGGAAGGACTATTACATTGATTGATAGGGCTACGGATGACCACAACAAGAGCTTCTACTTGACTGGTACTACCACCGACACCTTGAATTTGAGCTCATACAACTACCTTGGATTTGCGCAATCGGAGGGTCCATGTGCCGATATCACAGAGGAGACTCTGCGCAAGTATGGCATTACGGCTGTCAGCACACGTGCCGAGGTTGGTACTCAAGACCTGCATGTCGAAGTGGAGGATTTAGTTGCAAGCTTTGTTGGAAAGGAAGCATCTATGGTCTTCTCAATGGGTTTTGGCACCAATGCGAACATTTTCCCGGCGCTTGTTGGCAAGGGAGACTTGCTGATTTCTGATGAATTGAACCACGCTTCCATCCGATTCGGTGCGCGTCTTTCCGGAGCTTCCATCACCATGTTCAAGCACAACGATATGCGGGATCTAGAAGCAAAACTTCGAGAGGCTATTAGCCAGGGCCAGCCTCGTACTCACCGGCCATGGAAGAAAATCCTCGTTGTTGTCGAGGGTCTGTATTCGATGGAAGGCTCAATGTGCAATCTTCCCGGACTAATTACACTGAAGAAGCGCTACAAATTCCACCTTTTCATCGACGAAGCACACTCTATTGGTGCCATCGGACCTAGGGGTCGAGGTGTTTGTGACTATTTTGGAATTGACACGAAGGAAGTTGACATTCTCATGGGAACCTTGACCAAGTCGTTCGGCGCCAACGGAGGTTACGTTGCTGCCGACAAGGCCATGATCAACAAGCTCAAGGCAACCAACTCCGGCATGTTCTATGGCGAGTCAACATCTCCTGCAATCATTGCGCAAATCATTTCCGCACTTCGACTTATCAACGGTGAAGTCATTCCGGGACAGGGCGAGGAGAGACTTCAACGCTTGGCCTTCAATTCGCGATATCTACGTCTTGGATTGAAGCGTCTTGGCTTTATAGTGTACGGTCACGACGATTCGCCTATTATTCCCATTCTCCTCTTCAACCCTGCCAAGATGCCTGCATTCTCTCACGAAATGTTGAAACGCAAGATTTCCGTTGTCATTGTCGGCTATCCTGCAACGCCTTTGGTTTCGTCCCGTGCCCGATTCTGCGTCTCCGCTGCTCACACCAAGGAAGATCTCGACCGCGTCCTCGCTGCCTGTGATGAGATTGGAAACTCGCTCCAGCTGAAGTTCTCCACCGGTGTCGCTGGTGGTGCTATCCCCGTGAGCGATGATATGGCGCCGCCTCCGGAGAAGGAAATCCAGTGGCAGCAGAAGCGGAACCCGAGAATCGTCCCTCCCCGGTGGCGCATCGAGGACGTCATTAGGCGCGGCGTCCAGGATGTCAAGTCACCGCTGTACTAAGATGGTCTCGAATGGTTGACTTGATCTAAACGACCCATATTGCGTTGTTGATCATGCCCTCCTGGTCAACTTAGCGCTGCCGTACATACCTCGGGGATTGCCCGTGACGGATGTTTCTGACGCACTCGGTCGATGCTGGTCATACCGCGTCGTTGGATGGATGTTTCCTCAGTTTTGGTGTATCACGAACGAACACAACATGGCCACATCACGCTTCTTTGGTTACCCGCTTTTACCTACGCAGATGGGATCCAGCATTGCATTATAGAGAACGGCTCGATTGCTCAGCTCGCTGTTTTGATAGCTGAACAAACGTACCCTGAGAAAGCACATCATACCGTCCGCGCCCACTCTGAACCCCTATATTATTATACATTTCCTTCTTCACCCCCCTTCTTTCGCTGTTACTTATAGACACCATTGCTGGTCGCACTCGCCTACCAAGTGCTGGGGGCTGCGGCGTGCCCAAGCTGCTGCTGTTTACATACAGTCTTGTCAAATGTACCTAATGAAACTGATGCAAGGGATTGGGAGTCTGTGGATTGGCTTCAACGAATTACTGTCGGAGTCCGAGATTACTATTATTACCTATTAGTATTATTAATTCAATGTCTCATTACTTCTTCAAACTTTCCCTCTTTTGCCTTGCGATCAGACGAAAGACCTTCTCGACGTCTGGTCCCTCCTCCGCGCTAGTCTCAACAAGCTCATATCCTTTTTCCTTCGCATTACCCTCTACAAAAGCTCTCTCAACCTTCCTTTCCTTGTGTGCGCCTGTTGCTAGATAATCGTTATTGCCAACAAGAACAACCCCACTCCATTCATCCCTCCGTGCTCCACACGCTGGCTGCTCTAGTCCAACGCACCCTCAAACGAAGAGAGCTTGGTAGTATCATACACAGCAACCAAGCCATGCGCGTCGCGAGCGATGCTGGGAAGAATCAGTGGTAGCGCTGGGTGAACAATGTGCCTCACGGATGCGAGACCTTTCTCTCATCAACCTGACCCGAACTGATGATAGACAAGGCAGCAATTTCCTGAGGGGTTGGGGCTGAGTTGGTGTTTAGTACGGGCAATAACAGAACCGAATAGGTACATTGAGAGTGAGCATTGGCATTGTTAAGAAATGTGGTTCTGATTGAGCTGGGTGTTTCTTCTCGGGGAACGGTAATTGGGTATATGTAAATACTGAAGGACAGGACACCTTACAGCTCGAGCGAAATAAACTCGCACTGTCTCAGGGACATCCTCGGGGCGATTAATAGGGAGTTAGACAGAGCACATCTGTAGTAGTAGTAGTAAAGTAAATTGCTCTATGGTGATCAATATACCAAGCAAATCAAACGGACAATGTACTCGAAAAGATATGCTATGTGCTATCCAATGTGAAAGCCTGGCAGAAGGCTCCGAAAGAAACGAAAACAAACGCCGATATATGTTATAACAATGTATGATATACCCTGTAATAAGATTGAAAAAATCTATGCTCGATGTCTCGCCCGAGTCGCACGCAATGGATGTACAATGCAAAATCAGAATCTAAACCAAGAAACATGCAAATAGAAACCCGAAAGCATGGCTAGGGCTAGTGTGAACGCATGGGAAGCATATGGGGACTGTAAGTTCGTCAGGTCGTAAGGATGTCATGTTAAAAGACATGCATGAATATAAAGATAAGCGGCTGGTTAGACAGCACCATATCTTTGTCGCTCCTCAGTAAGGAGAGCCTCGCCTTCAGGGCTGGACTCCGGATTAGGTTTGCGCACAGGAGAGGGAATCCAGCCTCTCATCCAGCCGTGGACTCTGGTCCAGCGACTACGTCCACGCTTGCTATCTTCTACCTCAATGACAGATTCATCATCGTCAGAGCCGTACATGAGGAACTGTACACCCATGAAACCGTCAAGAAAGAGAACACCGAAGGCCCCGAGGAAGAAGGGGGTAGCGCGGGCTACCCACTCTACTCGATTGTTGCCATCCGCGTCTGCCCAACCGCCGCCACCGTATGGGGCGTAGTCATACCAGGCATTGGGGTTGGTTAGGAGGGAGGAGGAGTAGAAGAAGTTGCCGCTGAAGGCTGCCATAAAGAGTAAAGGTGACAAGCCCGCAGTGCTCTTGCGACGGTAGTTCTTGAACAACTGAGGAGGTCGTGATCCGAGATACAGAACGGTTGACATCCAAGAAAAAACGGTGCCAAGAAACTCGAGGTTTAGGCTCGTAGGAGGGGGGCTTGGTTCGGCTTCTGTAGGGGCCGCGTTGGCTACGACAGCGCAGAGCATCGATGCTATCATCACAGTACGCGCTGCTGTATTTGAGATGTTCATGCTACCGGCCGACCTAGCGATAGTCTTCCGCGAGGAACTCGGTTTCTCATTCGAGTAGGACGGCGAGGCGTTGTTCACGATACCGGCAGCTCGGCTTTTGCTATCGGAGATATCCCTAGAGTTCAACTTGGGGGCATTTTGCGGCGAAGTACCAAGGTACGAGGACTCTTCTTCATAGAACGAAACACCCTCTATAACGTTTGGAGGAGCAGTGTCGTCATGGCGAGGCGAGAAAGTGGCGTATTCAACCTCCCGACGGCCCTTGTAGTGTGTATACCAGAAAAACTGGAAAACGAGCGTTATGTCGACGAGAACGTAGTAGCCCGCAATAATGACCTGCCAGCCGGCCTGGCGCGTGAGCAGGGCACCGAGTAAATTCCCCATATCACCGAGACACCATATGATCAGGAAGAATATGGACAACCCAGAAGTAGACTGTAGCTGAAAGTTCTTGTATATTTGTGGGAGCTGGGCAAATAGCCAAGACACGATGCTCAATGTACCAAGAGTAGACGAAAAAAGAGCAAGTGGTGTTGGGAGGCAGATGTGTATGTAGGAGGAGAGGGTAGCGAGGAAGGGCGAGGTCGGTTCACAGTGCTGTGGGAGGCTTTGAGCTAGGGACTGTATTAAGGGAGGAGCCATATCGAAGGAGAGCCGTGGGTATAATCGGACGCCGTCTAAGTCCAGTACGTCGCGAGAAAGCCTCCGGTGTAGGGTGGTGAGAATGACGAGGAGACGCGGGCGATAAGGCGGAAAGGCGGAGGAGGATGGAGATGGATAAAGGGTTCAGACTCCAGAGGCGGCGAACAAAGAGGACTGGGTCTCTAGAACGATTGAGAGGGGGGGGATAACAATAAAAGGAATAATAGACGAGGAAGAGAAAGACAGGAAAGATGAGGGGGAAAGAGAGCGAAGGAGGGAAGAGAAGGGATGGTTATGCAGCGTAGGATCGGCCAAGTCGAGTCATCCCCCGTCCCAAAAGGGTCACGAGTGCCAGTCCGGGGCAGCGCAGATAAGGCACCTCAGCTGATAAGCCTCTCCGTCCCAGCACGATTATCACCTGCTGCTGATTGGTAGATCTTCCCCGTCAGGCATCAGCAAGGCAGCGAACCCACCCCCAAGGCCGATTTATCGGAGCCGTGTTAGTCAAGGGTTTACGAACTGAACAAGACCAAACAAAATGCATCATATCATTGCCATCTCATCATGATGAAGAATCTCTACTACGGTGACTATGTCCTGATCGAGATCGAGACCGCGACCTGCTACCATGGTGATGATGATGATGGCGCCGGCGACGGCGGCCATGATGAGACTCATGATTATGCCCATGCCCCTCATCCCTCCGCTCATCTATCTTGTTCTCCAAGAGATTCCCCAGTATGGCGCCCCCAATAGCCCCCAGGATACCATGGCTCTTCTTGTGCCCGAGATAATACCCCGTAGCGCCGCCGACAAGAGCGCCCGCTAGCCCGCGCTCACCTCCGCCTTCATCGCTAACCCTCTCGTCCCGTTCGCGGTCGTCATGCGTCGATGAGGATCTTCGGTGAGAGGATTGAGAACGCTCGTGCGAGTCAGTATGTTCGCTGTGGTTGTGCTCGTTAGCTGCGATGCGGCTTGAAGTATGTGAGATTGTTGGGCACACACTAGTATTCTGCATTACTCCCATGGCCACGAGGCTCATAGTAAGGGCTCAAACGGGTCTCATCATGCCCGTGGTGGTTTGCGCCAGCCATGGCAGATGATGGACCGAGATACTCATAATGTGCTTCTGTTACTTGAGGGTGGTACACTGTTGGAGACAGGTTATAACCTTCGCTGTGATTCGGATATGCGTCGTAACCATGGCCACCTTGCGCGTGCTGATAGCCTTGTCCATCATGCGGTCGCTGCGTGGCATAATCGTGCGCAGAACTCTGGTACTGGTGCTCGGAAGGCGTGTAGAAGCCTGAGCCGTCGCCGTGGTTGGACGGATAAGTCTGATGCTGGGTGTTATGGTGGTCGTCCATGTCGGAGTTCTTTCAGGGAGCTGACGGAGAGGATGTTGAGATTATCGACAGGTAAGGCGTCAGGTAGTATTATATTCTCCGGGATGTTTTCTCAGTGAGGGATACCCTGTCTGCGTCTGATGACACCGTCAGCCGATGATCTTCGTCGCAAGACAGGAGAATGCAGGTTGCACGAGGGTTTATACTCATTCTCACGACAATGGCTCGAACAATGATGAACAAGGAAAGCGGGTGTATGTTATTGACAACGCAAGAACTGATTGAATTTCTAGGGGGATACCTAGGTAGGTAGGTACTTGTTGAGTGCGTCGAGGCTCGACCCTGGTCTTCGGGCACATGACGCCTGCCTACTTCAGCTGAGGTCCCATCCCCTCACTTCCTTCATCCGCGCATACCACTCCTTGACATAAGGCAGTCCTACATGTGGTCCATAAGGCTCTTTCTCCCATTGGGGACTGGGGGCTGGGAGACCAGTCTCCTTTAAGCAAGACTCTCTCAACTCCTCCATGCTGCCGCCTCTGTCATACCCTTCAGTCTGAGGCCCTGCTTCATTGCGAGACACCGCCATACTCTTCCTCAGAGATTCAGTTTCAGCTTTGTTCAGACTCAGATCATCAGAGTCTACAACTACACCATAATTATCTCTTGCACCCTCGATTGTCACTAGACGCCGGCGAACTTCAAGTGCCACCTTCTCTGCTGGCCGTGTCAACGGATCTCCTAGACCACCACCTCCCCATGTTACCCACTCGAGAAGGTCACCTGGATCGACGCGGATATGGTCACATTTGGAGGGAAGGATTTCTGTTGGCGGAGCTTCCTCAGATACGGAATGTCTATAAAGGATCTTTCGCGAACGGGCCCCTGGCTTTCCTCCGCGGATTCCCCAGGGCTTCGTAAACCAACGGTCGTCGTGGATGCTGAACTCGCCCCGGCACAGAAACCGGTAGAGCGTACGCTGTGCATTTCCGCCGCGGTAAAATCCTGCTCCACCGCTGTCCGCCACGCTCTCATTAGCTTCAATGCGCATCGGATAATTCAGTTCAATGATTTCGGTAGGAATGGACTTGATGGCCGGGAACAAGCAGTGGCAGTCAAGGCCATCCCCGGCGTTGCGAGCAGGAACACCACCGAAGCCAATCTGGTATAGTTGGTACCATTCACCATCTGGCTTGAACCCGGAATAAAAGAAATGCGGTGAGTCGCTGAAGCCAGCTGCCGCCGCATAGACTTGGTTCCTTTGTCCGATGAGCGCTTGCATGACATCCATTGTGCGTCCCATCATATGGGTACGACAGGAAATTGGTGCCGGCCGAACAGGTTTGAGAATACTTCCTTTTGGAATGTGGATGTCGATCAAATCGTGGAAACCATCGTTGATCACTGTGCCTGGAGCAGCGGCAGCAATCATGTAGTAGCCGATGAACATTCTAAACATTGTCTCCGACAGATAAAAGTTGATGCTATGGTCGCTTTGGGGGGAGGTTCCACTCCAGTCAAAGAGCAATCTGTTGCCTTCGATCTTCTTCAGAGTGCAGGTCAAAGCCCAAGGTCCAATACCGTGACCATCGTCATCGACAAAGTCGGTAAAGGTTGATGGTTCGTCACCAAAATCGGAATCGATAATCTTGGCCATCGCTGTGCGATTACGCAACAGCAGCTCAGAACACGCTGCAAGATAGACCTCGCATCCAAATCGGACCACGAGCTCACAGACACGGCTGGCTGCGGTTCGGCAAGCGGCGATAATAGCCATCAAGTCAGACCTGTACCAGTCAGGCTGTCGCGAGTTTCGACAAAGCAGATCGACCAAGTCGGTGTTCATAGCGCCCTTTGCATACAGCTTGATGCACGGAATCTGAACACCGTCATCAAAGATAGACGAGGCGTTTATTGACATACTACCTGGCACGATTCCTCCTACATCAGTCAAGTGACCAAATTGCGAAGCCCATCCGATCAGTCTGTGCTCGTGAAAGATCGGTAACAAGACAATAACATCGTTTAAGTGTGTCACGGCTCCTTCGATCATGTACGTATCGTTGGTGATAAACACATCACCTTCCTCGATAGTTCCCTTCCAAACCCGCAGAAACTGGGTGATAAAACTGCCGAACTGGCCGACAAGCATTTTGCCATCGGGGGTAGTGATAACGTTGAACTCATCCTGCTGTTCACGAATCGCGGGTGACATACTACAACGGAGCATGAGAGTGTCCATCTCGCTGCGAATGGAGGCCAAGGCGGATGCAACCAGTGTTGGAATCAGGGGCGTTGTTTGCACCGTCTCCAGAGCTGCCTCTGCACTCATATCCTCGGGCTGGACTTTTGACGAGTCATCGTCAATTGGACGAATGAGGATATTTCCAATCGAGTCGATCTCTCCATAGCAACCGGGAAGAATCAAGGTGTTGCTGTCCATCTCGGTGACTATGCAGGGACCGCTTATACACACACCTTGGCGACTGATCTTCTCGCGATCCCACAACGTAGCCACCATACTCTGTCCTTCAATAACAATCTGTTTCTCTGAGACCTTCGCATCAGCAGGCGGCTCGGCTGATTCGGCCTTTCCAAGCTGAGGAATTTCAATGCTTGGGGAGGCGTCAACAGCAACAACCTCGAGCCGCATCAACTCGAGCTCAAAATTGGGAAGACAGTATTTGAACTGCTGCTCATGGAGCTGGTCGAACTTTGCTTGTAAGACCTTCCTCCATGGCTCATCCTCAAGCACTAGGTCGGCAGATTCCAGTTCGACCGTCAGGTTCAACGCTTGTCCCCGGTACCTGAGGTCAAGATGATAGCTGATGTTGACTGGCGTTGGTCGACCACCATTTGAGTTTTCCATTGTTTCTCTGCATGTCTTCGCGAGGTCGTCGAATTGCTCTTTCACCAGCTGTGAGGGTGTGTTCGAAAGCAGGCGGATAAATGATAGTGACTGAGAGTGGCTCAGTCTGGTGGTAGCGTCACCAAGAGCACACAGAGTTCCTGGAGACGGGGGGACAATCACTGGCCAGGCACCAAGCAGCTTTCCAACGGCGTTGGCATGGAGAGGACCTGCGCCGCCAAAAGCAACAAGAGAGAACTCTTTGGGGTCATAGCCCTGCTCGACGGAGACTAATCGCAGCGCTCCATACATTGTCTCATTCACCAGGTTAATAATATCTTCGGCAGCCTGAGTGAGAGGCAACTTCATCTGCTCAGCTATCTCCCCAACTGCAGCCATTGCAGCCTCCACATTCAAAGTAAACTCCCCTCCCAGGAGGTTCTCTGGCAAATAGCCCAGGACGAGATTGGCGTCTGTGACAGTCGCCTCCTTTCCTCCTTTGTTGTAACAAGCAGGCCCCGGGGTTGCACCTGCACTCTCTGGTCCAACCCTCATGGTCTCTGTGATGCCCATATACTTCGCAATGGAGCCACCTCCTGCTCCTACGGTTTGAATATCGACTGCTGGCGAGCGCACTGTGAGTTCGCCAACGATCGTCTCGCGGCGCAGTTGCGGTTTTCCTTGGTAGACTAGTGCGACGTCCGTGGATGTTCCACCCATATCGAAGGTAATCAGGTTCTTGTATGGAGTGTTCCGAGTGACCACGTCTGCAACACCCTGTACACCTCCAGCAGGACCGGACATGAGAATGTTGACGGGCAACTCGCCTGCCAGGTTCAAGCTTGTCAGCCCACCGTCTGACTTGAGAATGCGAATGGTATCCCCATCGCCCGCAAGCAAATCCTGCAGATTGCTCAGATACGTCTGAACAACTGGCTTGACCATCGCATTAGTGCATGTTGTAAGTGTCCGTTCGTACTCGCCCACTTCCCTGAGAACATCACTCGAGCAGATAATGGGCACATTTTCCCCAAGTACCTCCTTCACCAGATTGGCCACCAAGACCTCATGATCGCTGTTACAGTGCGAATTCAGCAACGAGATGGCCACGGCCTCCGGTCTCTCTCTCTCCCATGCCTTCAAATCCGCCCGTAGCGCTTCCACGTCAACCTCAACAACCGACTCCCCTTCGACAGACATCCTCTCCTGGCACTGTATAACTCTCTCCAGCGGCACAATTGGGTCCGGGGGCGTATAATGCAGCCACGCTCCCAGCCCTCCTGGGATCTGTGATCTCCGAACCGCCAGAATATCTTTGTGCCCCGAGGTCACAATAAGACCAGTGCGCGCACCCTTTCCCTCCAGTACAGCATTCGTTGCAACGGTCGTGCCATGGTGTATAAATTGGAACTTCCCTTCCCACGAATACCGTTCCTTGAGCTCCTGTTGTACCTTTCGGATACCGTTCTTGATCCCAATACTTTGATCTTCGACTGTTGTAGCAACCTTGGCGCGTGCGATATGACCGTCTGGTGTAAAGGCGTAGACGTCTGTAAATGTGCCGCCCACGTCAGCACCGAGACGGTAGCCTTCTTGCGTAGTGCTGTGTGGCATTTCAACTAGGTTTGTTATATGATGATGATTGAATATAGGAGCTTCCAGTCAACTGAACAAGCAGACAAGGGAAGGGCGAGGAGTAGTATAGATAAGCAAGCCAGGAGTCTGAGGAGTAGACATTGCTGTCCTCCCTATATATGTTGATCATATACTCCAACGACCAACGATAACAGCAAGCAAGAGGGGCTCATACCCTACCTACTCCGAGAATATTCCTAAATTGTACCAACATGGATCACTTACTAGTCTCGTTTCATGTATATCCTACCTTTTCCTGTGTAAAATAACTGATAAGGATCTACGTCGAAGCGCAAGAACCCCCGCTCGGCCGTTCCTATCTCCTCGTCTTATCAAAGATAACCATCGCCGGACCACCGAAACCCCTCATCTTCTGCGATATCTGCTTATCAATCTCGATTGGAGACTGTCTGTAGAAGGAAGGTGCGTTGGAGACTGAAAGGTCGATCGGATACCTGCCGATCTCTCTATTCAGTCGTGGGTGTCCATGGGATGAGGTTCAGCCGACCTAGGAATCCTTGTCAGTCTCCCCCAAGCCTTCCTCTTCATACTTATACAACACACCGCTACACGCCGGAATTCTTCCCCGAAACCTGCAGTGCAGTTTCGAAGTAAGTGAGGGGGGGAAGGTGTTTCCATGAGCTAATACGTGTCCCTAAATAAATTCTAGCCGCTTGGGTACTTTTAATTACACTACCGGGGCATTAGACAGGGGTGTGAGCAAGGGGCTGGGATGATCTCTACATCTGTACTTTAGGCGAGGGGTGCTTGGGTTCTTTTAGGAGGCAACCTCCAAAGGAACGTGAATATATTCTTTTCTGGGGAGAGAGACAATAAAGCTTTGAAAAGAGTCCTGGATTAGCGTATCCCGCATTGCGGAGAGCAAACAGAACCGTCGAACAGCTATTTATAAAGTGGATGTTTTCTTAAGAGGTTTCTATGCGCGATGTTTCTATGCGCGTAGGTGATTAGATTGAAGAAGGAAATGCAAGTGGTATTCGTCATAGAGTACAACAGGGATATAAGTAGGAAAAAAAAAAGCTTGAGAGAAAGAAAGTCCACAAGGACGTAGGTAGAATGCGACCAGCACATCGATAGCTCCTGGCCTGTACAATAAGTAAATATCAGTTAAATAATCAAGACTAGTTATGTCAGACAGCTAGCTAGCTTGACAAACTGCCAGATGTACTGAAAAAAAGGTTCAATACAAGCGATGGCGAAGTTCTAGCTTCTCATTGACTCGTTGAGGTTGACTTGCGGACTCTCTGACCAACCCAGTCAGATAGCAGAGAGTCGAGCTGGCTGTTCATTTCACGCAAGCGCTTGCTCTCTTCTTTGAAGAGGTTGCCAGTGATTGGGTGCTCGGGACCAGCAGGGGGGATATTGGTATTGTCGTAGACAATGACGTAGAGGTCACGAAGCTCGTTCTCCTCGTCCATGTACGAACGCAGGCTCGCGTCGCTCCAAGTTGGAGTCGGGGCTTCGAATGGCGTAGGGGCCGCTTCGGCACGTCTGCTGTCGGTGGTGTCAGCAGGAGACAAAGGCGGCGAATCGGGCGAAATGGGTTGATCGCCAGAAGGGGGAAGATCGGTAGTCAGCCCTGGGATGCTAGGAGAGCGCTGACGTTCCAATGGCGAGGAGACGCTGACAGGCGACTCCAAAGACCGGCTTTGGTATTCTTGCGGATGCTTTGGAGGGACTTTTTGCGGAGGCGATATCACCGAACGCTGTGAGTAAGCTCCTTGGCTAGGCGGTGCCTGCCGATCGACTGGAGTGTCGCTCGGGGAGATCGGTGACGTTGGCGACATCGACTTCTTGGGAGGACTTGACGTGGGGGCGGGCTTCGACATGGGCTGATGGTCTGTCTCGTTAGGCATGGGACGAGAAGACCCAGCCATCTCTTCCACTTCGTCCAAAACGACCTGGCGTATTGTTTGATCTGGCCTCTGATTCTCCCTAGAAACCCGTTCTTTCTCCCTGATCTGAACCTCTGCCACTGGCTCCTTCGGGGGATTCTGCGTTGACTGGACTGGTTGAATCGGCTGAGGTGCCTGAACAGCCTGCACAGCCTGGGAAGCGTTGTATGTATGTAATGCGGCGTCGGGTGGTTGCTTTTGAAGCTTGCTAGACTGCCTCTGCGGTGTAGCATGTTTCGCAGGGCGTGTCTCAGGGGATGATACGGACTCCGAGGATGTTTTCGGCGGTGGGGATGATCGAGCAATTTCACCCGAATGCTTCTCCACGTCTTCACCATCATCTTCGGCCGCCTTGGACTTCTTGTCCTTTCTTTTGAAGAGACCGCTGAGCATTCCCGGTTTCTTATCCTTCCGCTTTTTGTCATCTTTGACCTTTTCATTGGAATTGATCTTATCGAGTGCTTCTAGACTAATGCGCTACAGACACCAAACATGATTAGCATCGAAGCAATACACTTCATGGCGTGGAAATCACGTACCTCCTTTGGTTCGCTTACAGCACCACCTGTGTCATCACGTAGTAAATTAGGGGTGAGAGATATTTTCTTGGTCTCCACGGAATCATCCTTGAAGAAAGAGTCGGTGTTCCTCAGCGTGCCATTCCTAGATCTGCTAACGGTAAGCTCAGAAGAGGTAGGCGAAACGGTTCCTTCTTGTTCAAACAATTCCTGGCTTGACCGCTGCTTTTCCGGACTAGTAGCAGTGGGTTCTTGCGAGTCGGCCGCTGCCTGTGCTTCCTCGTTCCCTTTATCACGTTGCGATTTAGGTCTGAGAGGTTCGACAACAATGTCCTCGTTCTGTTCCTCCCGGTCATATTCTTCCCGTGCGGCATATTCGTCAGTGAAAGAAACGTCGTCGTCGTCCTCTTCTTCTGTCGAGTATTCAACATCAGAAGCCTCAATGTAGGTCGGAGGGGCAAATTGAACAGTCTTTGCATTTCGTCGCCTCATTGCTTTCTTCAGGGGATTTTTGGACTTCTCCAGATTGTCCCCAAGCATGGTAGCAGAAAGCTTAGTTCGTTAGCCTAGACTCAAGCACTAGTGGGGGAACTTTACATCCACATTTCGGTGTTTGTTCAAGCGGGCCAATCTCTCAGTGGGAGTTTCGATGTGTTCAGCAGGCAAATACCCTACTTTTATTAGCCTTGATACGGACCACGACTTCCGACAAACAGCCTGATACCTACCAATACTGCCATCCTTCACAATGCGAACAAGCCACCAGTAGCTATTGCTATCATCCAAGAGGACCATGTTGTCTCCCTTCGACGCATTCGCCTGCCCTTCCACGGTCGCAACGAAGTTATGCAGGGCATACACGAATTCGAAATTGATATCATCTGCTCGAGTTAGTCGAGTTCGGGCTGGTGTCGAGAGAAGATGAAGCTGCTGATATCGTGCCAGCCATCCCGGGACGACTGAAACGTACCGTCGTCAATAGAAGGGGAGCTTGAAATTTTGTCCATCATATCGTCATCCAACAAGTCATCGTCCTCGCCATCGCTCTGGTCACCATCGTCGGCTTCCCCAGAACCATTCTCACCTCGGTGAACACCCAGCCCTATATGAATGTCGTCTTCATCATAAAGATCGATACCGTCGTCGTCGTATCCATTGTCGCCTGAGGACGCTCCACGGCCGTTGGGGTCGTGTCTTTGTTCGGCTTTGGAATCATGATCAGCGTGACGAATTTCCTGTTCTTGATGGGGCGCTAAGCCGCTTCCTTCGTTCGTGTGTACCGTGTGTTTCGAGTGGTCTTTCGCCGACGGGGAGTCGTGATCCTGAAGGTCGAGGGTGTCTAGCGATTCAGGTCAGTCAACGACACCATAAGAAATTGTTGAGCTGCGAGAGACTTAGGATAGTTACCTGCGCGCACAATACGAGGCCTAGACATCATTGCAGGCGGAATTGTTCAGAGGGGTGTTGGTTCGGCGGAGCGATCTCAGGACAAGGAACATCGGAGAAAAGGAGTGAAAGTCGAGCGCAGGTTGCGAAAGCGAGTAACACAAACTAAATGAAAAAGCCTCCTCGTTGGTATCGCGAGTAATTGACGTCGGTATCTGCAAAGAATGAAAGGAATGCCACGACCAGCGGCGGGGAGAGTTCAGGTACGAGCGGACAGGAGGTTCGAACCACAGGACGAATTGGAGCGCTTCCGGAGGGTATCCAAGGCAATAAAAAAAAACTTCGAGTAAGAAAAACGACGAATTAAAGGACGCAAGGAAGGAAAAAGAAAATGCGAAAAGAGACCTGGGATGATGGTCAGCAAGAGAAGAGAGACGCTTTGTTCCCCAGACCAGACCGTCAAGACATTAATCATTCAGAAAGGAGGTCGCTGAGGGCCTAAGGCCAGCAGCCCTGATTCTCCCGCTCCTTGCGCGCGCTTATCCACTGCGCTTATCCACCGCTAGCCTCGTGCGGCCAATCACCGGTGTCAATGCCTCAAAGCTCTAACCGGTATAAGGCTAGTCTCGATCCAGCCGGAGCTCTGGACTTCATTCGAAACAGATTCTCATTCCTCAAGAGATCAGACGTCTTCGGGTACAAACCTGTTCGACAACAGGACATACATACAATGCTGGCATCTACGTTATGTCAAAGGCGCCAGAGCTGCTCTAGATATATCCGCTTCCGACGAAGAACCTTAGCTTGGATACAACTCAACTGCTGAACCAGGCCACGAACCACACCGGACCTGGAGATGCAATCCCTTGCCTCTGGCTGAGACTGATCAAGGTCTTCATTATGTATTCTAGGCCCATCCTGCGCTTGCCATGCGTCCGAGGGGTAACTCCAATACCGTGGTACTGCAGAGGAACATTTGGTTTTGATGTGCCAAATGAGCTACAACGCCAGAAGCTGTTTCTGGTATCATTTTTCGAGCATACGATACTACTAGTTACCTATTGATTTGTGATAGGTTGCGGCCTTGCGTCATGCCCACTGGTGTCCGTCCTACCGTATGATTACACCACGCGTAGCCGACAAGCTCTAGTTGATCTACCTGAACACGCACGGCATGTGTTCATATACCAGATACAAGCGAGGATTCAACTCTCCATGGTATTCTGTGTCTATGATGGTGAAGAGGGTCCATTACAGATACCAAGACATCTTTACAACTACGATACTTTCGTGGCGCTCCACCAAATTTCTCTCATGTTGTGTCCCCCTACGGCATGATCTTAACTCGCTTTATAAGGTCGTCTACTACCAGCCAAACGTTGGCCTTCTACCTTGCCAGTGACTTGTTCGATCCCATGTTACGGACTTTTCCTGGACTGTACGTTACGGCAGTACTTTGTGAGGTTCTTGGAATCACAAGACAAGATTCTCCGGTTCAGCTGCCACCTACCTGACGACCTACATCCATGAAGCCGATTTCATCACAGAGCAGACGCACCACATGTGTTGCCACTTCGAGCTGCTTCTCGTAGTTTTGGAAATGAAGGAGGGAGCTGGCTTAGATCATTTCCTAGGTCCCCGTTGAGCTTCCGTGGCAGGGTTTCAAATCCAAGGACTACTAGGAGATTAACGAAAACAAGTGTCGCTCTCAGCCGCTCTCTTGTCTCGGAGTAGCTGGTAACTACCCAACAAGAGCCAGGCCGAGGAGTCGGGTTTCTGTCAAGAAGCGAAGTTCCTGTCTAACAAAGCAGCAGACTCTGAGGACCCCGATCCAGAGGCTTAAAGTCGCTGAAGCTTTGCAGCAGCTGCTGTGCTTTTGGCCCGATACTCTTGACATCCCTTTCAAGCCGTTCAGGCTTCTAGCCAGCAGTCATTATCGCGATCTCTGGAGTAATAATACGCCCTCAGGTATGGCGTCGTGGGGTACCTCTGTTTCGAATGGTGGGGGCGTCACAATCACACCTTGTAGACCTGCTCTAGCACAAGGAAGAACGGATTACATATTACTCCTAGCCTCGGAGAATCGGAAACATCGTCTCACACTCTGCCTCTGGAAGGTGGGCCGTCCGCTAATCGTCGGTCAAGCATCTTAGCAAGTTAGCATCGAGGCTTTTACCTAGGTATACGAATACGTCGAAGCCACTGGGTTTTGGCCCCATGCCCCTCCTGCCTACAACTTTGAACACTTTATATGACGCGCCACTGCCCTTGCTTCTTTTTATTATCTCGCCTCAATTGACGAGACACAGATTATTTTCCATCTTCATCACGCATACTCACAATTTCAAGCCAACAATGGCCACCACTTATGAGACAACCGTCGTGGTCCTTCAAGCCATCCTCAACACCCTGACTCACATTCTGAAAAAAGCCGAACAACATCCCAATGCTTCCACCTTCATCACAGGCGCCCGTCTCCATGAGAATATGTACCCTCTCGCTGACCAGATCCGAATCGCAACCCAATTTTCCGAGTTTCTGGCCGCACGATTAACCGGTCGCCCACCCGTGATCCTGGGGCAAAACCCCACGTCCTTTGCAGAGAGCTACGAGCGCATTGAGACAGTACAAAAGACCCTCCGTGAGGCTGATAGAAATACGGTCAACGAGTACGGCGACAAGATTGAGAGTACACAGAGAGGGCCAGAGGAGGCGGTTGACATGAGCGGGGCGGCCTATGCGCATACGATTGTGCTGCCAAACATATACTTCCATCTTACTACGGCATATGGAATCTTGAGGAAGGAGGGCGTGGGGCTGGGGAAGAGAGATTATTATGAGGGATTCTTTCCAGTGCAGGGCCAGTAGATGCTGGCCATCTCATGTAACTATTTGGGATTCATCGTGAACAGCGAAGCAGCCACGCATCGGGTTAGCAGTGATTCTCCACAACGCCCGCCCGGCACTGTCACTATCTCTTCGGAGATAGTATGTACTATAGCACAACAAATTCCACTCTAATACCTTTCTATCTTTACGCGGCCTGGATAGTCTATATCTACGGTCCATGAATGTTACAGAGCATTGCGCAGCCTGTCATGAGCTTCCTATATGCTAAGACGCTCGAAAATATCGTTGGGTTCCTCGGACCAGGGTAAAAGAGGATTGATTATCCTGCCGATACAACAACTCAGCTCTGCCCTTGCATTCGTGGGAAAACTCAGTTCCTGCCATAACGAGTTTTTTTTTTGAGCAAAACTTCAACTTGAAGCTGGCGCTTCTGGTCCTGCTACAGCCACCAGACAGCTTCTGGAGGGTAACTTGCCGTCACGGACTCAACAAGACCAGGGCAAGACTACTGAGAGGTCCATATGGTCTGTGTTCCGCTACGGCTGAACAGTTGACGGTGCAAGTGACACACTTCTCTTTTTGGTGGTGTATGGCCATGAGCTCTACAATGACTAGAATGAGAACACCGACTTGTCGGGTCGATCTTTCGTGAGCTGAATCGGCATGCAGTTCTTGGCGATTTGATGTCTGATTGTTGAATAACTGCTGTATGAAGGGATGTTCATGTAGCAGCTAGCGGTTGACTCTCCAGGGCTGTGGTTTGTTACAACTTGCATGCAACTTTGCCCGTACTTTTATTTTTACCCCACAGCCGAGATAGGCGCGGATCATCAACCTTACCTTTGTCGCATCTTAGGTTCTTTCTACGTACTTTCTATTGGGCCGCTGATCAGAGGCGAGACCGGAGAAAGAAAGCGGTTTTAGTTACCTAGTTAGCTGCCTCCGCCCCAATCGCGCGCGTCATGCCTGCACAACTTAATAGAGATGCCTTCCAGGTGGCGTTCAGTTCGAAGAAAGAGGTTGTTTTGGATATGAGCTGAGTCAACCTTTGAACGAATTCATTGGCCAGGGTCCAAAATGAGGGTCGATATCGATAATCGTGCAGCTGGGGAGGAATCTGGTTGGGTAGAGGGAGGCAGGGGGGAGTCAAGAGTTAAATAGGGCGCTATTCTGACGTCGACGTACATTGAGGATTTAGTCTGCATACATAATAGAGAGATGTAATAGTTTTGATGATCTTGAAGTCGTAGCACAACAAGAGAGCATTGGTACATAACGAATAACACACCGGAATTACTAATTAAGAATGAAGTGACTTGGACTTCCCCTCCTTTATAAAGTCGCTTTCCGTTTTTACCCGAAAGTCCTCCCCAGTCGTCGTCTCATCGCCCGATCGCTTCTTTCATCTTTTCTTTCTCCCTCCACAATCATTTTCCAACGCAAAGTCTTTCACTTGCTTCCCACTCATAATTGGTCTCTTCCGCTATAAATAATCTTCCAATTCGTACTTTGGTCGAGCCTGCCCTCCACATTACCCCATTTTTCGCCAACCCCAGCTACCGTTTGGGCTTAGTCTCATTATCGGGCGTTTCCGATTCTCGATAAGAGTGCTCCACAATCCACAGCTTCTTTTCCTCTTGTCTCTTCTACCATCTCTCACGCACAGACTGTCTTCGAGACGCATTTTATCTATTTGTTTCACGCTTCATGCCCTCTTCTACCTCGCTTGAAGCTTCTATCTGCTCTCCGTGAGGAGATGGAAACTGTACCGAGAAGCAACAGGTCGCCTGGGCTGAGGATCGAGACTTCTTTCCATCACCTATCGAGAAATCGCTGGCGGGATGGAGAGGACGGAGGAGAGAGGAGGGAGGTGGATGTTCGAGCTGGTAACGAGGGCGACCGTACCAACATCTCTCACGAATATGGCGCACACCGTTGCGGTACTGATGAAGAAAGCAGAGTTTTGAGTAGCCTTCACTCCTCGACACCTCCCATTTCAGTCCCGCGCCATGATGATAGTCCGAGACAGGATGAGATCCCTCACAACCCAGAGGACATTAGTTCCTCACCCTTTGAGTCGTTCCTTCAGGAGGAGCAGTCGTCTTTCGACTATGACCCTACTGTCACCGTGACTCCAAGAAGACAAGAGTCTTTCGAGAGGCAACTCTCGCAAAGCGAAAGGTTAAATCGTGCTCTAAGGTTTCAACCACCGAGAACCTCCAGTCTCCGGAATATTCTTCCGCAAGACGACGACGTTTCCCACAATATGAGTCACCTGAATCTCGGACACAGCCCCCGGAGATATCCTCTTCACAGAGCTGCGACGAGCGGTAACTCTCGCGAAGTTCTTGCAACAAGCCCCAACGGGACCGCTATCGACCGTCCTACTTCACTTACAACAACCTCCACCATGTCTCCTATCATCGATGAGGTACAAACCCCTCCGGAGAACTCTCGAGGCATGCTTTCACCGATTTGCGTAACCTCACCAACGCACGCGTATGACTCCCCCGAAAACCGCAGCGCCTCCTGGTCTGGGATGTCCCCTACTGCGTTCAGCAATAAAGCAAACCGCTATCGGAGCTCGACCCGTACACGCTCCCGCCGATCTACAGCCTCAAGTGGAAAATCCCCGGCGAGCATGTTCCTTTCCATGTGGAATACTCGAGAAGAGCCGGCTCCGAAACCCGATGACGAGGGTCAGATGGTTGGAACTGATTACGTGCTTGGAAAAGTCATCGGGTCTGGAGGATTTAGTGTCGTGAAGGAGGCTTATAAGGTTGAAGAAAGTGGCGAGACACGACGACTGGCCGTGAAGGTCGTCAAGAAACAAATGTCCGACAGGTCTGAAAGAGAAAATGATGCGGTTCAGGCCGAGTTCGACCATGAGGTTCGGGTTTGGCGATACCTCAGTCACCCGAATGTATTATCGCTTGATGCGGTCTACGAAACAGATTATGCCACGTTCTGCTTTACCAAGCTCGCTATCGGTGGCACACTCTTCGACCTTATTCGCCAGAACCGACAGGCCCAGCGCAGCCTTGAACTGAGGCTTGCCAAGAAATACGCCTATCAACTCGCCTGCGCCCTACGATATTTACACGAAGATGCACGCGTGGTACACCGGGATATAAAATTGGAAAACTGCCTTTTGGATCCAGTTGAGTCACCAGATGGCACACGGAGTTCGAATCTGGTGCTCTGTGACTTTGGAATGGCAGAGTGGATTAGCGGGGATAGCGGAGACTCTTCGCCCGACCCCTACGAGGATGCTGGAGACCGACCGCCGCTACGAAGCATTGGCCCTTCCGACTCCAGCACTAGCATCGCCGGAAGTCTCGAATACGCCTCTCCGGAACTACTAGACTCAAAGGCTGGGATTATCGATCCCTCTGTGGATATTTGGGCATTTGGAGTCATCGTCTTTACACTCATCGTCGGGTCACGACCATTCCAGCACGCGTTCCAGCCCCGCTTGATAGCCAACATCCGCGGAGGAGTCTGGGACAAAGACGCAGTTCTCGGAGATGGCAGCGACTCTGAAACCCGACGCAGCGCCCTCGATCTGATCACCGGATGCCTAGAGATGGACTATCGCAAGCGCTGGACCGTTCGCGATGTTCTCTCCTCACGTTTCCTCAAAGAATTTGCCGACGCCGCCAGCAGCCCTTCGGACGCTGTTTGGAAACTATAATCCAACATGACCTACATACCGGTTCGGAAACACGATCTTACGACTTATCAACAACACAACAATTTCTTCCTATAAATCCCAATGAGCGCCGGTGTTCGGGATGATTTGGCTTTGGTTTTTCTTAAAAGATACCCTGCTCTTTGCTCTATATTGTTCAAACTCAACTCGCTGTTTTGTTCTGTTTCGCTCTGCTTCGCTGATATGCCTGGGACTTGAATTTGACATGCACCGTCCCTTATATATCTTACGATTACGATGAGCAAGGCGTTTGCTTGGGATGGACCTTTCATGTACTGTATTATATACCAGGATGGATACCTACTAGTATTCTCAATGACTACTCTGCCTCGTCATGGGTTTTCCGCATTACGTTCACTTTACATTACGTGGATATTCTTTGCACTCTAGCACTACCCGGGCAGGAACTCGATGTTGATGACCAGGTGGAGGAACGATCCGTTCCAGGCTGCAAAGTTGATCGGTGACTAGTAGCGTTCGTAGCATCAACCTACATCCGAATTCAGACACCCATATCACATCAGACATGCTAGAGAGCGAACTGTAACTTGCGCGTTCTCGCGTTAATGTACTTACCGGTTCGAGATTCCGGACCTGACCTGCGAACATTATATTCCAGTAATGAAGCAGGAGACTCAGAAAAGGGTTCAAAAAACTAGCCAGGCAAGCAAAAGAAAATACAATAATATAGGAAAGATATCTAAGCCTAATATACACGTCACATAGTTACAATGCGAGCCGGTTACTTTGACTCCAACTTTGGCCCGGATACTGGCTCTCACTACTTCTCCAAACCCCCATCCACCAATCCACCCACGCATACATCTGGAGCAACCCTCTACCAAAGTCTGTTCTCCGGCAACACCTTCTCTTTCTTGACACCAGCCGAACTCTTCCTCTCCACCGGAGAACGGAAGAACAAACTCGGTCCCTCGAGCGGCTTCAACAAATGCGCTAAATAGCCTCTATGTTCCGGATCACGGTAGTATTCGACATCGCGACGACGCGTAGGATCTGGTAGACGGTACGTGTACCCCTTAGCCTTCATGATCGACTCCTCCGTCTGCGTGGAGAGATCGATGTTTGCGGCTTTGAGGAGCGCAGCGGGGCCGGATTCCGTCGACCACGCGGAGGAAAGGAACGGGTGTGTTTGACGCTTCATGATCCGTAGGATCGACGCCTTTGTGTAGAAGCGGGTTGAGACGGTGCCGCCGGCGGATTCGACGGCGGCGATTGCGGCGGCCGAGGCACGCGAGACGACGAGGTGGATGGGTTGCTTGAGGATGAATCTAGGTGTGGCGGCGGCTTCTTCGGCGGCTTCTTGGGCTTCGATGGCAGCTTGGAGGATGGATTGCGGTGCTGGCGGGGTGGATGGGGCTGTGGATGATGATTCGGGGGAGGACGCTGCCGCGACGCCACGGGAGAGGAGCTTTACGCCTTCTCGGTAGTTGTGGATACATCGGGATTGGTAGAGTTCGCGGACTGTGATGGGTTTTGTGGGATCGATGCGGCCCTGGTCAATCCATTCTTGAATGCGGTCGAGATTGGCGGGGGCGAGGTCGACGGTAAAACTAGTATTTCTGGTCAGAGAATCAAGTCCGTATCCTAGGATTTCGCTCACGTGTGGGCCTAGAAAACGAATGATGGGACAAAACTCACATGTTGGTGAATCCCCTCTCCCCGTGCACGACAATCTCCGGGGTCTGTCCACCATTGAACCCAGCGGGAACCTTGCCGTGCTGTTTCTGACCCTTATGTCCTCTTCCAGACGTCTTTCCTTTCCCTGAAGCCGGACCGCGACCTCGTCGGATCCGCTTGTGGTATGCCCCCGGGTTATCAGAGAGCGAGGCTAGAATGTGTGCATTGCGCGATGGCGGCAGAGGTTGTAGGATCTGCAGGGCCAATTGCGAGGGTGTAGGCAGAGTTGGGCGAGGAAGAACTCTCTGCAATTGCGAAGTAAGAAGTTGAAGCCGGGGAGGCATGGTTGCGGTGGCTGCTTGGTGATTGTGCTGGCGCAGGCTCGCGTTGGGTGAGGCCCGAGGTGAACAGGATCTTTTTGGTTGGTTTGTGCCTGAGGCTATCAGGAAAATTGTCGGGCCGAAGTATGGTGCTTCTTGCGGAGTGTGCGAAGTTAGTGTCTTAATACAGGATTAATTTTGAATTTTCTGAGGTCTGGCTGCTTCTATCATTATAAATCTTACATATCAATTGTTTGCTTCTTTTCAAATGAGGGTAAATTGCGAAGTGCTGAACAGGGCATATTTTTTTGGGCCAAAATCCGACAGTTCTCACCGCCGATTATGTCCGTCAGTATTTACAAAGCGATGCTGTAATCTTTAACGCAGAGTACAAAGACAGTCAACATGGTTCAGATGATGGAGAAGTCTTGATGCTTCGTTATGTTTTATTTGGTAATACAGCCACCCGGCCTCGAGATACTTCACACGTGTCATGCAAATGCAGTTCTCGATCCTGTAATTCGGACAATATCGAGGTAAGAAACGCCAATGTGATGCTGTGACAAATCACCTCCCGAGCACCGAAATAAATGCATGCAAGAATTGTTCATAGAATGCCATCTATGATGTTAAACGCCGAAAAATGCAAAGTCGTGAAAAAAATATACACTGTACAAGGTGGAAGGTTGGAATACATAGGGGAGAGAGATGTGGGTAGTAAATGCATGGTCATGAATCGTAATAGGCGTGATATAGAAAGATTCAAGTCGCATAGTGCGGTGTGGGTTGAAAGCTCGGAGGAATGTAGGGTCCCTGTGGCCACGCTTCATGGTGAAGATAAGGTAGCAAGCCCGTTCTGCGCTCCGCAGTCGACTTTCCGAGGGGCTGGTAGTGCATATGGTCGAATGGAATGGCGCGTTGCTGTTCAAGGGAAGCTGATGGAGGTGGAATCAGCAAAGTGTTGACGCTGCGTACCGGGCGGTATGGGGAATTCCTATTCGCTAAGAAGTATGATGGTGATAGGTGGGTTGTCGGAGTGTGTACAGCATATGCGGAAACGGCTGGGGAGATTGTGGCTGACGAAATCGGATAGGGACTGCTGTGGTGTCTTGAAGGATCGGGCAGTGAGAGCGCTGGGGTCAGTACTCCGCTTGAGACAGGCAGTGGGGCGGTCGTCGCTGGTATTTGTGGCGCCCAGGTGCTCGGATTGTAAACTGAAGGCATCGTAGGGCGTCCAGGCGCCGCAGTGAGCTGAGGGATGGATGTTGGAACACTTGGAGCCAGGTTGCTTGGGGGCAACCGTGGCATCGGCCCAGAAATGATCTGTTGAGGCGGCGCTGTCGTTGGCGCCATCATTGGTGGCAAAGCTGGCACCATCTGGGTCGTAGGTGGCAGGGTAGAGGGGGTCGGCATTCCGGTCGGCAGAGCAAGCTTTTTCGACGGAAGCTGTTCGTCAGGCTCCTCATACCGCCGTTTCCGGGGATTGACTTGCGACAAATCGGCCACTGCCGAGGGAACGGCAGCATATGGGCCACTGGCAGGAGCCCAGGCTTGAGGCTGAAGAGACTCGTTGATAGGCGATGGCAGTCTTGTGGACGAAGCGGGTGATAGCTGAGTGCGTGTTGTTGGCCCAAAGTTCGGTGAAAGACGAAGCACAGGGGGGGTTGGCAGGAGCTCGTGGTTGTCCGACGCCAAGGGTGCGTTGTTGAAAAAATCCGCGAAGAGATCCAACTTGACATGCCACTGCGCCCACTCCTCCTTTGAGGCATAGAGGTTATAGCGAAGATTGCTCAAGAATTCGACTTCCATGACATGGATTTCCTGAACCGATATCCTAGAGACATCCGCCCAAGTCTTATTGGTGTAGGTGTTGTCGTCAAGAACTGTAAATCATTAGCATAGGCAGATACCTTGGTATAAGTCACAGGAACGCTCACATTTATTTCCCAGCATGAGAGCAATTGTCATCAGTCTGTATTCGCTGCCTCTCTTCCCACGAACCGCAGGGTTAAACTTCTTCAGTCGGTAGATAAAAAGCAATGCCAGGAGCACCACATTCTGGCTCACTTGCGTAGTTGACAGAATGCTCGACACCCACTTCTGGAACCCGATTGACGGAATCGCTTCAGGAGAAAGGGAGGCTCCGTGACTCGAGCGCTCTTCAATTGCTCTCAGCTTGGGTGTGTTCTCAAACCAGAATAGGCACGTCATCTGCCGGAATCAGTCACTGTCCTCCTCTCTAAGCTTGTGAGAGTATCTTACCTGGGCAGCAAAGTCCGGAAGGTTTCCTTTTCCGTTGTTGATCGAAAAGGGTATCTGCATATAGGACGGTCGAGAGCTATCTTTTCCTTTCACCCGGTCGTCGGTTTCTTGAATTGGCGCATCCTTAATAGGTGGCTGAGACTGTGTTTGAGTCTGTGGTTGGCTTTGCTGGACCACCCTATGAAGAAAGTCGGCGTTCACACGGGGGTAGGCCGAGGCCTTGCTGTAGACCGGAACCGCATATCCATCAGGCTTCCCTCCATAGGGGTGTAAGTTGCTGTAGGCGACACCATTCATGTCGCTCGGAGGGGTTGGTAAACCGTCCCGAAAAGGAGCAGTCCGACAAAGATCTGAAGTTTCGGACGTATTCCGAGTGTGTTGTTTGACGATATAGGTCGAATTGTCAGTCCGGTGGTCGTGGTGGATCGTTGGGGTAATTGGAGGGGCAGAGAAGTAGGTCGTCGCTGAGTGCACCGGGAGAGACATATGGCAGAGTTGAGGTCCGAGAGACCTGTAGGTAGGGAAGAAACGAAAGAGAAAAGAGACCCTGGTTGTGTTTGAATGTCATGGAAGGCCCATTGAAGTTGACGGTTTGGAGGTGTTATGTTATTGGATCTTCACTACCTCTCTTGTCTTTTAGAGAGCGCGGGTCACAACACAGTTGCAGGAAGGAGCCAGGCCCAATAAACAAGGAATGGTCAAGCTGCAGGAAGGGCGAATTGATCTCAAAGTAATCTTTGGCGAGCAATCAGTTATTTTCACGGCCGGTCGTATAGTAGCAACCAGGCGGATCCAGTGAATGTTGTTGATGCTGACGACTGTCTAGTCAATGGAATGAAGGCACGTTGAAGGGGTGAAGAGCGTCCGGCCAGTCCACGGCAGAGACGAACGGCTGCATAGTAGTCCAGACTCAGGCAGTCATGTCGTAGATATAGAGAGGGAAGAAGAGGAATGGAGAAGGATGATGGAGTCCCTAGGTCCGTAGTTGTAGAAGGCAGTAGATGGATGGATTACAAGTACATCCAGTTATAGCCAAGTCAAAGGAGGGACTTCTATGAGAAGACGAAAAGGGCAAGTGGAAGGAAAATTAAAAATTAATAAAATCGAAAGCGACAAATAGGAAGCAAGCAAGCTGTGGGATAATAGTCTAGTATAAAAAACACGATCCATGGGGAGCACATTTGAAAATTGAATGAGATAATTAAAATAATTAGCCTGATGGAAAGACAGAGAGAGAAAGAGAGAGAGGGTAAGGGTGGGAAACGATGGATGAAGCTAAAAGGGAAAACGGAAACAGAACCAGAACCAGATGGAAAAATAAAATTAAAAAAAAAAGTGGTGAAAGAAACCAAAAGTGTATACGAGAATCATGAGCAGATGAAGTCAAGACATCATCAGCAAATGGTGGCTCTGGGATGGAGAGAGGAAAAGCTCCGCTCAAAGGGCCAGGGTAGAACGAGGTTTAGGCCCATCCGGAAAAAGTCCATTCACAGCGTAAGAGGAGAGAGTTTGAGCCGGACGCAGGTCCAAAGGGCTGATCCTCCTTTGCTGCACTTGTTTGGGGCTCGGTTCCGGCCTTTGATTGTCTCTGTCTGTTTCTGTCTTGGAAAGAGAAACAGGCAGGTCAAATCAGAAATCCAGCTTGATGTCAGAGCGGCGGGGATAGGAGGAGAGGAGGGGAGAGGGATGGACTAAAGGAACAAGTGGATGCATGCTACGCAGCTGTGAAAGGATGGTAAGTTGCAACTCGAGTCGGTCACCTCACAGGCTCACAACTTCATCCATCCATCCATCCAGACCAGCCGAGCATCGATGGAAAAAGAGGCGCCCTCCTCCTCCTGGCTCCAAAGTCCAGTGTCGCCGCCTGCGCCGGGGCCAAAGCCAAAGAAACCAAGAACTCAAGAACCAAAGAACCAAAGAACACGGGGGTGAGTCAGGGAGGGCAGGAGACGGGAAAGGGAAAGGGAAAGAAAGAAGTTCGGACACAGCAGTGTCTGACCCCGTCAGCCCCATATTATTCATTAACTATTATCATTGGATCCAATAAAAGACCTGGTAGCCTTGTCGAGCGTCACATTGCAACAACCATCGTGTGTGCCGTCTGAAATTCTTTCCTTTTTAGCCCTTCTTGTCGGAGGTCGTGCGGATGCTAGGAAGGGGGCGACATCCAGGGGGGGCCAGGCGGGCAGCCCGCCGGGGCATTGCTCACCAAGCACGGGAGTCTGGAAAGGGAGTGTGGTGTGGTTGATCACCAGCCAAGTACGGAGCACGGAGCACGGAGCACTGTTTGAAAGCAAAAGGAATGAAGGTCATCACCTTGCACCGTATGCCCGGAGCCTAATACGAATCACCCCTTCAGCTGGATGGTTGATACTTACTTTACAGAACACCGCCCGGCTGGCTGGGATTACCAAATAATGATACCTTGGTCCCATCAGTGACCAGTCCTTCTTCCGGATGAGCCAGCAAGGCTTCAAGGTATGCTTGCTAGGACGGGTGGGTTCAACTTCTGAGTCTCTGAATCTCTGACTCGGTAATCTATGTAATTTATGTAACACCAGTACAGGAGGCTGGGCGGTCTTGACAGCGGCAGAAAATTCGGCGGTTGGACAGTGAGGGGAAAAGGAGTGCAGCCTCCCTGCAAGTGGAGCAGTCCAAACACACACGCGCGCGCACACACAAAATAATTATGAGGACTCACATATGAAGTACCTGTCCACTACGCAAGAGTAAGACCAAGGACATGAAATTATGTCTTGTGCTAACGTATGTACGCAAGGCATGGGGTTTCGAGATGATTGAGGACAGAGCATGGGCGGGTGCTACCAATCAGAGGCACCCGTGGCGTATCAGCGATACCTTCATTCTCGCATGCGTCAGCAAACTACTGGCCAGACAGCAATAATAATCCAATCGCTGCATTCAGCACAGTGCCGACTTGAACTCAAGGTTCCATTATTTTGACCTCCTCTCTGTCTCCGAGTCCTCCGTTGTTGGAGCCGTGACAAGCGCCTCAGGATTCCGATTATTCTCAAAAACGGTCTACTAATAAGGTACTACGTATGATTGAGCGGATTGTTGAGGCGATGGTTTTACTCGTTATCCACACCAACCGGATTCCACAGAGCCCGTGGTGTACGCCCTCTTTTGGCTTTCGCTACGATGTTCCGCATATCATCGAGATGAAGTTACTTTCTTAGGTCATCCTCTTCCTCGCCATCCGCCAATCTAAAAAGGCCCAGTTCGCCAAATCTTGTACAGGCGCTAGGCAATCGATGGTCTAACCGCCGGATACCGTCTTGTCACAAAACAATCCTGGGAGGGGCAACGAGCTGCTAATTCCGGTTTTACGTCCGACAGCATCACCGCTCGAGGAGTCGAGGGCGGCATCGTCAACTGATTGATAGTTGATACGTATCATCCTATCATGTAACTGCTTTGGGCTTAGCTCCGAGGGGAGTTTCATCCGCCATACTGTAGTTCGGAGAGCTATCTTCCTTGTTCGCAGAAAAATATCTGATGGCTGCAGCCTCATAGTCTTGGGTCTGATAATTCTACATCCTGGTAATCTCAAGTCAAGGTGAACAAAACTATGCCTAGCTTGTCTTGTGGCGCTGATAAGGACAGCCAGCTCCAACAGACGGAGTCGATTATTGTACACAAGTAAGGTATCGTCATGCTGATGAGTCGACAAAGGATGCCGATAATCGACGGCCGATGCCAAAGAACATCATATGCTTTGATCAACTCGAGACTATGCCGCCCATCGTCGGTTCTAGCTCGTTACGTTCTGCATACGGGAACAGAAGAGTCAACACGGCTCGAGCAATGACAGGATGCACAGGAGGCCTCGAAAGTTGTGTGAGATGCATAGTTGAGCTTTTTTGAGGCATTGATCCGCTGCTTTCCGCCCTGGCGAAAAAGTTCGTCGATTTGGAACTACGGAGGGTAATCATCTCCATCAAGCGCCCGCCCTCAGAGTCAGGAGTGATCTCAGCTGAGAACGACCAGAATTCGGAGAGTCGAACTTGATAGTGTAGGCAATGGCTTTGGATGGTTCAATAATAATAATAATAATGAAAAGCGATGCACTTGAGACGACAGCTCCAAAACACGACCTCTCATTCGCCTGGTCGTCCAACAGCGGCTAGCGAGTCTCCGCCCTTTGATCATTTCCCTAAGCAACGGGGATTAATAATGTCAACCTCGTTGACCTGAAGGACAAAATAAGAATGCTGTAGCCTCTGAGAGACAAGAGTCCAGGGCGCAGAGGGAGTGAGCACAAAAACGGAGACCAGGAAACTGGGTTCCAGAGACAATCCTAGGCTCGCACAAGGGACACGATTCGTGCTTTCTTTTTGGTGCCCCGAGTATTTTTGGGTCTGACTTCGACCCTTGCAATCCTGTTAACGCCTTTGTCACTGCACCTCGCTTTCTCAAAGAATTTAACCCTGTCTGCTCTCCAATTAGCATGACTAGGAACCAAACCTTGGAAGTTTGCCCGCTGGACGAGCAGGATTCACCTCTGCCTGCCCTGCATCCTTGTCTCTATCAAGGTTCCTGCTGCGTGTCTGCGACCAAATCCTTCAAAGGGTCAATACTCAATAGTTCTCGGGGTTTACTATTCCGTACTAGTACCACCCATATTTAGTAGGCTGCGATCTCCATCTTTTCCCTTTTCTTTTTCGGGTTTAGGCCCCCAACTTTTCGACGAGGCCCGGGGGCAACATTCAACCTCAGGCGATCATGTGATCGACTCTTCAGCTTTGAACTTTGAAGTGAGCTGGAGCCCGAGCATCCGGCCTTTTGCCTTTGTTTGATTCGATTGGGGACTATCAGTTTGAGCCTTTGAGGAGGATTACTCGCTCCGACGCTCACAAGGTGTGGATCGCAGATGCTTGGTTATACAAAGTCTAATTCGTGTCCAAGTTCAAGGTCTTGCGTCCGGGATGCAAAAGGCGTCGTCGAACTCGTCAATCTGCAAACAAATCATCAGCCGCGTTACCCTCATGGTTGAGCCTTTTGAGGGACAGTCACAGTAATGCAGAGCACTGCCAGAGCCATACCTAGCGGCTAGTCTTATTCACTGTTACCACTAGTCCACTTTGTAACGAGAAACCGCCTGGATGTTCGTAACGTGGCTGCCGGTTGTTCCAGAACACAAGGAAGAAAACGACTCCGAAGCTGTGGAGCGCGAGCGCCACTTATTGGTCCGAAAGCATAATAATCATTCTCGTCAATCTATCCATGGCTGTGTCTCACTGCCGCGATCATCGTCATCGTCATCAGACTTCATCACCATTCCATCTGGAACCTTGGCTGGACTCGTTTATCATCTCGCTTCAGGAAGGCGCGGGCGCAGCGGACGGCATCAGATGGAGACGCACACACACACGGTGCCCATCATCCAGCACCCAGATTCAGACGCAGGATTGGTGATATTGGCTATGGCTTACGGAGTATTGTTTCCATCTCTTGCAGAGAAGCAATAGTAGTCCAACGTCCTGTAGGTATACTCTTAGTCTCCATATGATTGACGAGCTTTGCTTTTTTCAACTCTGGACTTTCACTTTGTATT
This sequence comes from Aspergillus karnatakaensis, assembly GCF_047715665.1. Classification (NCBI taxonomy): domain Eukaryota; kingdom Fungi; phylum Ascomycota; class Eurotiomycetes; order Eurotiales; family Aspergillaceae; genus Aspergillus; species Aspergillus karnatakaensis. Next base: position 22,028 of record NW_027395715.1, on the reverse strand, counting down.
TGTGATATGGAAATCTTCCAGCATCACAGGTCAGCCTCAAGACGACATCCGAGACGCAATCGTTCATTTTGCGGCGGCTAGGTTGTTCATCGCTGACCGGCATGGTCGCCATCATCATCCTTCCCCCCGTCGTTTTACTTGATGCGATTATCACGGAACAGGAGTGTCCCGCAAGCGATGCGATCCTCCCAGATAATTTGCAAGATCAACGAGCGGCGCTCTGCGATTGGCAGGTTAACCGTTATTGGTCCTATATGTTACTCCCACTGCAGTGCTATGGAGTCATGAAGTCTCCTCCATCACAGGCTCCCACCAGGATATCGGAGTCGCAGACCTCGCTGATAGCGCCAACCGCTGAGGACTTTTGGTCGCTGGAAAGCTAGGCAAAAATTGCTTTTTGGTGATACTTATGCTAGTCCGGGAGGCTAAGACGAAAGTTCTAACCTCCAACTTGCCACAAGCGTGCGTTGTCTCCATCGGTCCATCCTGATCTCTTTGGTCACCGCCACGACAACGCTCGACGAGAATGAAACGATGACTCAGCGTGCACGGAGCTCGGCTTCAGAGTTTCGACTTGGACGCGCCCGCCCTCGACGCGTTCTCCAACTCAATTTCACTCCACGTCCACCAGTCGTCGCTTCATAATACATCTCCATGTGGATATAAACTATCCCCCCATCTGTATTCTCCGCCGACGAAGGTTTCTGTGATAACTTGACGGGGGAGTCTTGCGCAGCCAACATCGCTGATCTCCAACCTTCCGCATCCCTCTGTCCCATTGTTGATTTTGTTGGACTCCGCTTGTGACCACTCCCTGACAGGGTATAAGCTCCATATTGGAGGGTGCCTGGCCCTGCAGCCAAATTCTGGTCGTCTCATCCTTGACATACGCTCGGCCTGACGGTTGAACCTGCGACGGATAGCAGTGATAATATGATCACTCTTGCGCCAGGAATGCTGTGTCTTTCAAGCCGCTTGCAGGTAAACTAATCAACAACTCTCAGCTCTTGTCAAACACATCTCAACAAGTCGACCATCGCAGACTTGCATCCGGATTAGGATGACATCCCAATGTCGTCCATGCCACCTTGGTCTGTATTATTTCTAGCATTTTGTCCTTGTTACAGAGTAACAGCAAGGCTTCTGATGTATTCAGCAATCTGCCTTGTTCGGCAGACGTTCAACCGTAAGTAGATGGACTTCTGACTACAACATCTACTCCAGTCTCAACAGCACCAGCATACTACCAAGCAGATAAAAAAAGCGGCTTTTCGGTCAGTACATAGTGCTCTGCAGGGAACAAACCAACTATACCCCGCCTGCGTGGGTAAGCCTTGGCGATTCTCGGACACAATAATCATCGCTCTCCTCGGACAAGAGTCCCTTACAATGCGTATAGTATCTCAGACGGTTTCAGTCCACGGCTTCCTGAATCGCGCGGTATGTTAATCGTGATACTGGTATTTACCTAGAGCCCACTCCATGCGCAGGGAAAAACTCGATGCTCTCCGCTAAGCGGCAGGGCAAGTAACATGTACGGCGTAGCATGATTTCTAACTTTGGCATCATGAACAAGACACATGCACAACTAGCTATGTGCTCTCCGTTTTTAAAGCATCCGGAGCAGTGTGCTTGTTAAGGCTGGTCCCACAACCTACAGTATGGAATTGGAACCCCTTGTTACCCTGTCTCGCCCATCTCTCAGCTGCAGACGTTGCTTTTTGACGCTGGTGGTTCATTCTTGGCCATGTCTTGTTGTCTGAGGCTGGGGGGAGATCAAACTTCAGTCTCACCAACAGGCCACTTCAACCCCACCCCATATCAATATCTGAGACCGATGATAACTTAACATCTCGCCATGCGGCATGCATGCATGGAGAAAGATCTCAAGCAAAGAATTTGGAGAATGCTCCGTTCTGCCCAAGTGGTTTGAATGCGAGGTCGCACAGCCTCCAGGGCTACCTCGGCATTTGTTCGCCGGGCGAGAATCCAATGATGAATGCTAGACGAGGCTGCCGTCTCACCCACAACTCATCCACATTGCTCTCGCGGCCGTTGAATTGTATACCCGAGGACTCTCATACAACCTAGCACACGAGTAACTACTAACTAACTGTCCGTTGGCTCCGTTGGACAACTCATGACTAGGAGGTCTTGACTAGCGCAGGTAGCACTTCCAAGTTCGCCGTGCGCTTTAGCCTTTGGTACGTACTTTGTTCCACTTGGTGTCTTGGTGCTCTCTTCATCCAAACATATCTCCGGGAAATCGAATTCCACAACGTCCAAGCGCGGAGTCTGCTTCTCCCAGCACGCATGGACCCCGGCGATATTTTCTTCCAAGGGTACACCGATTGATCTGATTCCAAGCTATGCCTTGAAGCCGTAGTCATTGGTTGATTTCGTCAACACGAAATCACTGTTCAATTCGTCCGTGCTGAGGAAAACTCCAGCCAGTAGTACGTTCGATTGGTGTCACTGCTCAGCATCCTTTACCTCGCCAGCTTGCGACTGATTGAAACCAACGGAGTAGAACTGGAAGACATCCTATCAAGCAGGAGTACCGAACAAACCCACCACGACCTCAATCCACTCGCTGTCTCTCCGTGTTGCCGTCGTCCGCTTATCACCGCCACTTCAGTTTGCCCGCGTCGGCTCCATCAACATCCATGTCGGTGTCAGCTTCTGGCCGCACTCGGTCCCATGAATCTGAAAATAAGTGGGCCAGTATGGCGTGGCGTGGGCGCAGATGTGGGAGAGAGAAACTCTGGATGGGGCGCAATAATTATCGCATCCTGACTATCGTCTATCCTCTGGACACGAGATCAGATCGATGTTGAAGACAGCCGCCACTTCCGGCGACGTCATTGATCGGGATTATCTCCCCCCGGGCAAATTAACGGCTAAACAAAAAAAAAAGCTTTAGTTAACGAAAATAATGAGAAATGGTACAGAGACAGTGCTCGAGTGATGGTGCAAGAAGCGGACGCTAGAGGATATAGTACTACAGAGCTTGGTCAATGGTAGGTAGTTCAAGACTGGCGGGCAACCGAATCAAATTGCATTCGATCAAGTACTACAAAGCATTCTCCTAGCTACGATACACTTTTCTATCACAGAGCTGACAAGCTATGGACTATTTCTACTTGTCTTATCACCCCTGTCATAGCCCTAGAACTCTGCATTACGGAGCACTAGTGCGGACCTCTTCCGCAGGAGGTCAGTGGCTCTCTACCTAGGTAGTAATCACATTCATTCACCTAGATATGGATTTCCGTATGCTGAATCTCGAGAAAAACTTACTTTGTAGTCTTTAACAGCTCCAAGCTTCAACTATGAAGTGGCTTTGCTGACCTCTAGTCACGGTCCGCTTGTCGAAAATATATATCCGCAGCCAGCGTACCCTATAGCTTAGGTAGCCACCACGCCACAGGTAGAAGAAACTATGCCCTCGGATACTATTATCAACGTTAAGCAATGCTTGACACTCTCCATCCCATGCTCTTTCTTACAACCGAGCAGCAATTAGTGTTACGTTTATTCCCTGAGCCACTGACTGGACGTACCTTTACTTTCCAGGATCGCGCTGCACAAACCCGTGAACATTACACATGATCCCAGGCCCGTCGCAGTGCCGTAGAGAGTTGATATCTCAGAGATGCTACCTGGCGAGGACATTAAGGCCTTGAACAACTACGACTCAGCTATATATAAGCATGATTCTCCCGAACGACCGTCCTCCAACCCGTCGTAAATCGCAAGCTGCGAGCTTGGGGTTAGTATGTCCTTTAAGAATCTCTAGCCTGCGTATCAAGTCTCAACCCTAGGTATGACTCCCTCATACCACTTACATGGGGCACGACGGGCCAAGGAAGTTAAGCGCAGTGATCAAGGAAGGCGCGATGGACATGGTCAGATCGCACCTTCCGTATATGAGATACGTTGAAGATGAGAAGGTGCGATCACTAGATAGGAAGGAGTCGCCAGGGCTGCCTATCGTGCCTTCCTTGTGCAATGAAGGATCAAATAGGAAGGCATGGCCTCGAGGTTGGAAAGAGCGACCTATACCCGCGTTCATCGCGCCTTCCTTACGAGTGGAGGCCAAAATAGGAAGGTACGCGTAGCAGCCTCTCTGCTGAGGAAGGCGCGACCTAGCCCTGTGAGCCACATATTCCTCAAAAGAAAGAGTACTGGAATGGGAAGACACAGCATTGAATTCGAGATAGGGATGTCCGACTCAGGTAGGTAGTGCCTTGCAATTTCTTTATAGAGGGGGCAGATTGGAATTGGAGTGAAGAAGGGTAGTAACAGAGGGAGCAGTCACGCAGGCGCTGTCCTTTAGCCTGAATGGTGGACAATGCAATGATACCGTTTAATTATAATCGACCCATGCTATGTACTACAGGAGGGAGGGGGGTTGATGAGTAGTAAAGCAACTTGAAGCTACTAGAGGGTGCTATATCTGGTGCTCACATCAGTCGCTGCAGTGCAACTTATAGGGAAGAACCTTGCGGCTGATGTGTGTAGATATTCTTGGTGTACATGGCGGTACTGTGACAAAGGCAAAGTGAGGAAGCTCAGCAACAACAATAAGTTTAGCATGTACAATTCTCACTGTTTCTACACTATACCCGCAGCGAGATGAATGTACGTATGTCCAATGCAAAAGAGCACTGGCGCAGAGATGCAGTGAAAACATCCAAACACACGAGGGTACAGCTATCACTTGCTTGGTTCCAGCTCACCACCCTTGGTCATGTTCTGCTCGACTCTGAGCTCTTCAGTAATTCTTCGCAGCCCGTCGTGAGATACAGACGGTAGTTCTGGCTTCTACGTAGTTGCTGGGCTAGATGGACAGGAAGCTGAGTGAACATGTCTAGGCAGGCATGTGTCACCCGCTCATAACCACCCCTGAATCAGGAGAGAAGGAGAGAAGGCAAAGTGCGATCCTCGTGCTCTGACGAGTAGACTCAACATTGCGGAACTCGAAACAGAATCTCGCATGTCGTGATTCAAACCGAACCGAGACCAGTCTTAAGCGAGGAACGCATGGCTCAAAGCCGTGGCACCCTAACCCTCAACCCCAGCACGACTGTAAAGATGGGCTATTGTAAGTTCATCGTTCGAAATATCTAGAAACTGGGTTTCGTGATATAAGCCGCGTCTACATGACATGCAATGCCATGGCAAAACCGCATCGAGGTGCCTGCAATGATCACTAATTCGCATCCGTGTATCTCTATAGTTAGGTTAGATGGCTGATGACTGAAGCAGAGGGCCTGAAAAGGAAGCCTAAAGCAAAGACAACTAGAAACTCCCAGCCGCGTGTTACCCCAGCATTGCATGCGGTGACTCCGTGCGGAACGAGATGGAGTGAGAGAGTGCGCAATCAGGGATGCGAGGACTTCTACGCCGGTGAAGTCAATTGCTTAGCTGCCTGAGATGCGCAGTACGAATCTAAATCCTCGGTGCGTGGGTAGTAGTAGTATGGGTTCTAATATGGGCTGGCTTTGCAGAGTCAGGTTGAAATGAAAGGACTGGGGATGTGAGACCACGTAGTTGGAACGTAGGATCCTGGGGAATAGCTGTTCAGCCTTTGTTGAATATGGGCTGGTGGCATGCTGTTGTTAAAGGTGTCCTGCATAGAGTTTAACCGAGTAAGCGATGGCTGAGACAGCGCAGCTGCAGCCGTTCGAATTGGGATAACGGCCAGGAAATGAGGCCGGCTTGACCAACAATGTGACTCTGGGCCCGGTCGATCCTAGAATTTGGGCTGTAATATTGCTTTTCGTCGGACATCAGTCACCAGTGGCCTGGAAGCGTGACGTTGTGCAGGAAACGTCTGTCTGGGTTCCGTAATTGAGTCCAGATCAGTCAAACCATGTATATGTATGGTTCGCCACAATAAGCAAGGACGTAGCTCCATGTCTTGCTGTTCTGTGCAGTAGCAGGGTTGTCGAATCAGGAGTGCTGTCGAAGATATCACCTGCAGGCCAGAATGCGATGTGATTTCAGTCGATACTTTGCATATAGGGACGAGGGCCATGATAAGCAATTTTGCATCAAATATGCTTCAATATCCTGATCGGCAAGATGTACACTCGGACACCAAGAGGCATGATGCCCAGCTGACCCTGAACAAGTAACAGACTGCTCATATATGACGCATCTTATGTGCGGAAGAATAAGGCTGAAGTGCACTCTGCTGCATATTGGGTGCTTCTTGCGGCGCACAGGTTTCAATATTTCTTCCTTGCAAGGAATTCCCATAACCACCTATTGCGAAAGAAGTGGGTTGGCAGAGGCTTGATAGGAGCTCAGCTAATGACTCGACTGAACTCCCTTTGACAAGGGACCACGTTCACTTTGGAGGTCGTGAGGTAAGCATTAAACTGAAGTCGCCAAGAGCAAGTGTAGGATGGTCCAAGTACAATAACCCATATATTCTAGATTTGACAGATGTTTGAAAATGAGCAAAGTCCCCACTGAAATGTAGCTATAGTATTGACATGATAGCGCTTATTCAAGATATCAAATTCCTATAATTGACATACTCAAGAACAAAAAAGGACATAATGGAGAATGCGAACTACACCCCACGTGCACTCATCGCCATCTTCAACCCCTTCTGAAACTGATGGACATTTTCAGAGCCCATCATCGTATAATGTTCGCCACCTACTTCATGAAACCGGACTTCATCCCGCACGAACCTTTGCCAGCGATCCAAATGCTTATTGCGGTATTCCTCACGCGTGGGGGCAACGACCTTGAGCGGCTGGCAGTAGAAAACATCCAGATTTCCTACTGTCCCAGAGGGTTCATAATCCCATCCTATCTTCTGCAGTGCGAATGCAACATTTGTCCATGTTTCGAGCGATTCCCGCGTGAGTGCTAGCTCTGCAGTGCGCTTCGAGTCGCTTTCGGCCAATACTTTGGCTACCTGTTGCTCTGGGTGGAGTGCCCGCAACTCGCCCTCGAGCTTATCGGACTGAGTCTCTGTGATGATGCCGCAAAAGTGCGCAATGTGAAGCAAGCCGGATGTCCAGTCGAGCATCCGCATGCGGGTTCTGATGTGCGGTGGCAGATTAAACGAGGCGAGAAACTGGACAGTGTCTCCGTTCGCCTCGAGGATTTTGGCGAGCTCAAATGCAATCATGCTGCCATATGAGTAGCCTGCGATTGCATACGGGCCATTTGGCTGTTGTCGTTTGAGAGCATGGAGGTAAGTGTCTAGCACATCGGCCAGGTTGTTGAAGGGGTATTCGTTTTGATTAAACCCACGTGCTCGCATGGCGTAAACAGGCCGGTCTGGAAAGTACTTTGCCAACTCTAGAAAGACTAAGACTTCGCCAATTCCCGGGTGGATTAGCCAAAGAGGTGTCTCGCGGCCGTTCGGGTTCAGAGTGACGACAGGGTTGTAGGGCTTATGATGATGATCGCCAGAACTCTTGAGCTCTTTGACGGCAGCGGTAAGCGAGCGGATTGTGATATGGCTCATGATGACTGCTAGCGGGATATCCAAGATATTGAAGGCTTTCTGCATGGCGCTTTTCAACCTGATGAGGTCGACAGAATTGACTCCCATCGCTAGGAATGGGGTGTCCATTGTGAGTCCCTCTGTGTCATTAAGCATTTCGAGGAATACTCGCACCATTAAGCGTTCGTCGTCATCGCGTGGGTCCATGGTATAATTGCTGCGGTAAGACTGGATCAACTGAGCGTTCAGTTCTTCCTGTTCCAGGAATTGACCCTGCTCCAGTGCCGTACGGACTTTGCTCCGCGAGATTTTACCTAGAGCTGTCCTGTCTAGCTGGCCAAGGCGTAGTGGAAGCACGCGCGGCCGGACTCCTGTAAATAGCATCACCGTGCGAGCGATGGACTGGAGAGTTGCGACGCGCGAAGCAATATCTTCGGCAGCATATGTATGCTGATACACAACCGTCACTCCTTCGGTGCTTGAGCCTGGCGAACGATGTGCGAAGCAAACAATAAGCGAGGGAGCAACGCCGGGGAACTTTCCCTGCCCTATAGCCGTCTCGATTTCGTGCGGTAGATACTTGACGCCGTTGATATTAATTACCTCCTTAGTGCGGCCAACAAGCCTAAGGATTCCCCTTTCATCAATCGATGCTAAATCCCCTGTTTTGAACCAACCGTCCGAGGAGAATGCCTCTGCAGTGGCCGCAGCGTTGTTGAAGTACCCTTCAAAAACCACCGGACCCCGAACCTCTAGTTCTCCTTGGATCTGGCTCTGTTCTTGGCCGTTGGTATAAACTCCAAGCTTCGATGGTGGTGCGACACGCATCTCAATCCCCGGCATACAGGTGCCCAGCGCAGCAAACTCCGTTCCAGATTGCAGATCGAGTGCAGGACAGTTGCGACTGTAGATTGCCCCTGCACATGTCTCGGTCATACCAAATCCAGGTGTAATGATAGCTTTGCGACAAGCGCCCAGGCGTATCAGATGTTGGGTTATCCTTGCAGTCGTGGCAACATCGTTGGGCTCCCCGCCGGAAGCAATAAACCGGAGACGTCGAAGGTCAATTCTCTGTATCTCTGCATCTGAAGTGTCATTAAGCACATTTACAAGCTTGTGCAGGAAGAAATTCGGGGCGAATGTTCGCGAAACGCCATGCTCACTAAGTAAATTGAGGAAGAGCAGAGGGTTGGCGATAATCTCAATGGCAGGTACGTGAACTTGAGAAAGACATGCAAACATGGCACAAAGATGGAGCTCAACAAGACTGGCGACGTGATCAAGTGCAATCCAGTTCAGGAGGGTGGTCCCATGGGGCAGAGGCAGAGCTGCCAGCTTGCCTCTTACGGCCGCGAAGATTTGCCTGTGAGTTAAGCACACTGCTTTGGCATTGCCACTGCTGCCGGAGGTCAGCATCAGCACGGCATTGTCTCTGGTCGATGGTGCTGCACGATTGTGGGTAAGCATGTGGCTATTGGTGGTGTCGGTCTTGTAGTTTCCCATCGGGCCAGTCTCGGTACTTTCGATATCTTCCTTGGTTATGACTCGCAGAAGGGTGGTCTCAGCAAAGTCACTGTGTTGAATCTGGGCGCTAGTGATGACCAGCGGATCGAGGAGTAGGCTGTGAAGATGTTGAAAATGAGCGAGACGAGCATCGCGATTGTTGACCAGTTGCGTGGAGAGGCATGGTACACAGCCAGCGAGGACAGAAGCCCAGAACCAAACAATGGTCTCCAACTGAGTATGAAAATGGATGAGGACTATGCCGCCTGAGACGAACTCACGACGGCCGCGTAGGAGCTCGGCCTTTTGAGCAGCTAGAGCCCCCAATTGACGGTAGCTTAGATATGTTGGGTTGGAGATATCGCCTGCGGCATATGTGATAATTCCTGCTTTTGAGGAAGCGGCCCTTTCGAGCAGACTTATAATGTGATATTCGATGCTTGAGACAGCCATATTGTAGAGAATGCCAACGGTGGCTTTGCTTCTTCGTTGCTGAGAGATAGAAGAAAGCCGATATCAAACTCGGGTTTATATAGACATTGTCAGACTCCAGAAAGAAGGGCTGAAACTCCCTTGTTCTTGATAACTCACCGCATACATTTCCTAGCAGAGATTCTCGTCTACGTCGTCTCATCCTACTACCTACCAAGCTCGCGGGCCGGTTGGATCGTAAGGCTCTGTGTTGGGACGCTCCTTTGCTATTGGTGGTTTATGTTGTCTTTTGTTCCACCCTGCCCCTTCTGCCCTGACATACTCTGGAATCCCTCTTCAGCTCATCGATGCCGTGTAGCAAGCTAAAGATAGTAATCGAACATAGGAAAGCTCATCAATCATAATCCCAGCCCTACCTGTAGGTAAGATGAATGCTGGCTTATGGGGCGCCGTACGCTCGTGATTGTATATGGAAAGATAAAAACGATGTGTGTGATTGAGTAAAGAGGAGTTGTAGTGGGAGTATACTTGTGGGTGTTCAACAGTAGCTGAGCCAGAGAACTAGAGCTCAGTGGCAGTCTATATTATAGCGAGAGTCTTCGGGGTATGGACTCAAATGCTCTTCTTGTATGTTCGTCTTCCAGGCGGTGCCCTGAATGTATAGATTCACACTCCAACAGAAGAGGGCCACTGGCTGAGTTATGATTTGTTTTTAGCATAGGTACAATCCCTGCTAAGCAACTCCAATGGCACTGCCTCTGACAATCTATCAGGCAATCCTCCGGAGGCGCCGAGATCGACAAAAGATGCTGCACAGTGTAACCCTTCTCAACCATCTAAGTGACGAATAGAGTGAGATCTGTATGATCAGCTCTGTCAGCCCCTCTCATTCTCTTCGAGGAGGTATAATCCCCAAGCTGAACCTCACAACTCTCAATACACAACTACAGTCTTGAAGGTAGAAACAATCATGACAACCACGGAGACGGTTTCTCGGCTAGCCTATCAAGTCTCAGCAGCCACATGGCCCTTTACAGCCGTTTCAACCGTCTTGTTTGGCATGAGAAGCTATTCTCGATGGCGCTTACAGACGGACAAGCTTGGCCTTGAAGACGCGATCATCACCATATCATGGGTCCGTAACTGCATTTCAGCTGAAACCCCCTTTTAGCTTTGGCTAACAGTCTCTTTTCCTATAACAGATGCTAAATATAGTTCGTGCTGCGGTTATCCAAAAGGGAGTTTACGCTGTATACGATGTTGACATGGCAGAACTTCCATCAACGCTTCCGTCTGCCCTCTTCTGGGTGACATTTTGCGACGCATGGGCTTTCTTCAGTATCGATATCCCCAAGCTAGGTATTGCTATTATGTGCAATAAACTCTTCCGTCCAAGGAAAGCAGCCAGGGTTCTTGTGCTTGCAGCTGCGATTCTCTTGAATGTTCTGGCGGCCATTGGATTTATCATTACCTTCGTCCAGTGCGACCCAGTACCGGGGCAATTTGACCGGTGGAAATATCCCAATGTACAATGTTGGGATGTCTTGATCATCTATGCTTGCTCTGTTAGCGGTAAGTGGAGCTGCTGGATCTAGCACTTCTAGCTGTATTAATTTCTGTTGGCACAGGATTCTCTGCAGCGCTCAATGTTGGCTTCTCCATCTGGCCAGGGGTCGTAATCTGGAAACTAAAGCTGTCAACGTCCCGAAAACTGACTGCTATGGCTTTGATGAGCGTTGGTTTTGCGTGAGGTGCTCTCGGCCTCTATCTCCAGACCCTTGAACTGACAGACTTCTCCAGCTCCTCCGCTTTCGCCTTCGTCAAAGTACATGCCAACACCGAGTTAATTGGTGTCAGTGACAGCCTTTTGTACCTAGGTGAGCCATAAGCTCCCAAGAGCTAACTATTTTTATGTTAACACCTGATGCTCTAGACAAAGCCCTGCGCATTGCATTGTGGAACAGCATCGAGAATGATTTTGTGATGATAGCAGCCTGTCTTCCTGCATCGTCTCCGGTCTTCCGCGCCGCCCATCGTGTCTGGTGTACGTGGACTGGAAGTTCTAGTGGTGGCTCATCATCATCATCGTATCAGTACCCCGGCATGCATGGATATACTCGCTCATCGAAACGAAAACCAGCAGATCCATGGACGCTTGAGCTGGTTTCGAATGTGGATGCGCCAGGGGAGTGTAATCCTGCATCAATTCAGGATCTGAATGGCTCTGGAGTACTGGAACAGGGGGGTGTGCGAAGCAAGGATAATCAGGCAGCGAGGGTAGCGGAAGGTTCATAAATGCATCTCTTCCTAGATACAGCCTCAGGATGTCTCAAGTGTATAGAACCAGGTTAGGATTTCAATCGAGCCCGACTGAATTAAATAGATGTTGCACCGTAAAAGTGAGTGGGAGGCCACATCGACTTAGTTTCAGTACGAGGCTCTCTCAAGTGTCTCGGGGATGGCACCAGGTGGCTCCATCTTACTTGCAGGCCAAGGCCATGTCCCTTGGTCTATCGGGCAATTGTGTTGTCTCTGCAGCAGCTGAAGAACTTTCTCTGTCACCTACTGTTACACCAGACCTGACCTCACGGATCTGCTCTTTCCTTCCATTTCTTTGTGAGATGACCGGCTTCCGCTCAAAGCCGACATCCGATCAGCTGGAAGAGATGGCATTATTCCAGTCTGCCTTTGCACTTTCTCTTCCTCTCCATCTCAATCGGGCTATAAACTGCCCTGTGTTTCTGCCTTCAGTCGCCTTGACTGACATTATCTACTTTCGACCGATCCACTGAAATGGATCGCTTCACCTTGAAAGAGCGCGCGGCCGCCATCTTCGAGAAGACAAACAGTCTGGCCGATGAGCTGGCTCAAACCGGCCATGCCGAACCATCCTTTGAACATGGCCCCCCAGCTCCCCTGCAAGCCAACGCCCCCGAGTCCAGCGCAAACATGTTAAGGCACGACCTGCTGGAGATGGTCGATGAGCTTCACACGCTGCTCATAGACCCCGTCTATCACTCGTCTCCCGAGTTAGTCAGTTGGATCTTTCCTCCTTTATTTAGTCTCCCCTAATTGTGTTCTTCCATCTAGCGCAATCCAACTCTCAGCGTTCATCCCATCATCCGCCTCGGAATCGCAGAACATTTTCCAGAAAAGGGCACTACTGTGAAAGACTTAGCAGTGCAGCTGGGGCTCCGGGAGGCCCTAGTCAGACGGCTTCTGACACACAGTGCCACGTATCATGTCTACTACGAGACAAAGCCTGATTTCTTCGTGCACACTGCCGCCTCTCGAGTGCTGGCTGAGAATGACGGTCTGCGGGCTTGGTTTCTCGTTGGTGCTGAAGAGCTTCTTCCAGCTTCGCACAAGGTATGTACCCGGTAGATGCTATGAGAAGGCATCGTTGTTGATCATCACTAGACTTCGGAAGCTTTACTCAAATACCCGGATTCAGAAGAGCCTCATCACAGCGTATGTCCTCCTTACCTCAGCATCCTTTGACTCGTGACTGATATTCGCTATAGGGCTGGAGCCTGCAGAACAACACGGACAAAGCTATTTTTCAAGTTCTACCCAGCAGTCCAGACCGCGCGGCACTCTTTGCTCGCGCCATGACCTGGATCAATCAACCGGGATTTTCCCCTCAATACCTCGTCGATACCTTTCCCTGGAGCTCGGATCCTGATGGAGATTACACAGTTGTTGACATAGGCGGTGGTCTAGGGCATGTCACTGAAGCATTGGCTGCACAAAAGCCAAAAGTGCAATACATCGTTCAGGACACGCCCGGTGTGATTGAACATGCGAAGATACAACAGGTCGCACATGCCGCTGAGCCCAACGAGCGTAGACAGATTACCTTCGAGGCCCATGACTTCTTCAACGATCAGCCGGTGCATGGTGCCGACGTTTACCTGGTTCGATTAGTGCTCCATGATTGGTCTGATAAGTATGCCCAAAAGATCTTGCGTGCTCTAATTCCTGCCTTAAAGCCGGGAGCGAAGGTGGTGATTAATGACCGAATCATGCCGGGTCATCACCAGGTTCATTACCTGACAGAGCGGCTATCACGGTGAGTTATTCTAGCAACCAGAGAAGCGCCGTTTCTCCCAATCAGAGCCTGGCAAATTGGATGCTAATGCAGGTGAATTTACAGAGACCATGACATGTATATGATGGCCTTCCAAAATGCGCGTGAGCGCACGGTAGATGACTGGAAGGCGCTTGTCAAGGAGACGGATCCTCGATTTGAGCTGACAGCAATCCATCAACCCGCAAGATCAGTTCTAGGTGTCATCGAGGCTACCTGGAGGGGTTAGAGTAGGTTATTGCGGGCTTTATCATTTGCGCGGTCACGATAGCATGCATGCCAAGAGCTTTCTTTGCTTGTCCCGTCAACCTAGGACGCATGGCGACGTTCTGATGAGCTCCGTATAGAACTGCTGTAGTTAATGGTTTGCAATAGCAAAAGCCCTAAACTGCCATTGTGTAACCCATTATAGCAATATTGTGTTCCACGCACGTAGGTTATCAGGAATATCTTCACTGAGTGCAAGAGTAAGTAGTCGTTCGTGATGTGAGATGCTTCGATCATCGATGTTGGGATAGTTAGTGTCACGTGTTGGGATTACAATTACCCTCGGCATCCCGAAGGTGGAATTGGACGAATCCACCATGAACAGTGGACAGAATTGGAGAAATAGAGCTGTCTCCTCACCGGTGAGGAACGGTATCGGAAGAGGAGTAAAAGAAAGCATTCGTTATGTGATTCTTGACCGCGCGACACGCGCCGCGACAATCCATAGCGGAGGAATCCGGAGACTCAAAGGTTGGCATCGCAGTAAGAAGTCGGGTAATTTCTGGGTGAGGGTTAATTTCTCCTCATACAGAAAGCGTTCTTTCTTTCCCCTCATGGAGTCATCATTAATCTTCTCCAATTCTTGCTTGAAAAAGAATCGAGTGGATCCTGAGGCACCCACCGGAGCAGAGCAAAAGAGCAAAAGTCTCGACTCGAGCCACACCGACGACTCAAAACAGCTTAACAATTCAGGCTTGTCCGAAAAATCCTTGATTTTTATTTCTATTCGATTATAATTGTGAATCATCATCATCACATTCCATCTATCTTCCACATCTCTCCTCTCCTCTCCTCTCCTCTCTTCCCCTCTCCCTTCTGTGTCCTTTGCGACTACAGCCTCACCATGGTCGGAAGTGCGTTAGCTCTCCGCTCAAAGATGGCGTCTCCATCCGTCATCCAATTGTCGTCGCTGTCGCGCAGGTCGCTTTCGACGCGATCGCACATCCAGAACTCCCTAAGATCGAGCCGGATCTCCCAGCAAGTCGTTCAGCGCTCTGCTCGTCGCCCTTACTCAGATGCTGCTCCTGCCCTCCCAGCTCCCACCCCGGCTCCCAAGCCCCGGAGACGATTTCGATTTTTGCGATGGACCTGGCGTCTAACCCTGCTGGCTGGTGTCGGCCTCGCTGGGACCCTCGTTTACAGCGTCTACGACCAGCGCAACCCCATTGAGCAGTCCCTTCCCGATCCCAATAAGAAGACCCTTGTGATTCTCGGTAGGTTTGAATCTTGGACTTGGATTTTCCTGTTCCCGCTTATCGCCAACCGGCGTCACTAACGCGAACATCTATTTGCAGGCACCGGCTGGGGCTCCGTTTCTCTTCTCAAGAAGCTCGACACCGAAAACTACAATGTCGTCGTCATCTCCCCTCGCAACTACTTCCTTTTCACCCCTCTCCTGCCCTCATGCACAACTGGCCAGGTTGAGCACCGCTCTATCATGGAGCCGATCCGCAGCATCCTCCGTCACAAGAAGGCCCACGTGAAGTTCTACGAAGCTGAGGCTACCAAGATCGACTACGAGAAGCGTGTGGTGTACATCAGTGATGACTCTGAGATCAAGGGTGATATCTCCCACACCGAGGTTCCCTTCGACATGCTCGTCGTCGGTGTCGGCGCGGAGAATGCTACTTTCGGTATGTTCAGAATTCAATTGCGCTGGAACTATAGACTAACGTACATGTAGGCATCAAGGGGGTTAAGGAGAACTCTTGCTTCCTGAAGGAGGTCGGAGATGCCCAGAAAATTCGCAAGCGTATCATGGACTGCGTTGAGACCGCCATGTTCAAGGATCAGACTGAGGATGAGGTCAAGCGTCTTTTGCACATGGTCGTCGTTGGTGGTGGCCCGACCGGTGTTGAATTCGCCGGTGAGCTGCAGGACTTCTTCGAGCACGATCTGAGGAAGTGGGTTCCAGAGATTCAAGAAAACTTCCATGTTACCCTTGTTGAAGCTCTCCCCAACGTGCTTCCCATGTTCTCCAAGCAGCTGATTGACTACACCGAATCCACCTTCAAGGAGGAATCCATCACCATCCGCACCAAGACCATGGTCAAGAATGTTACCGACAAATACATCGAAGCCGAAGTCACCAAGCCCGATGGATCCAAAGAACTCGAGACCATCCCCTACGGCCTGCTCGTTTGGGCCACCGGTAATGCCCTCCGCCCCATCGTCCGTGACCTTATGAGCCAGCTCCCCGCCCAGAAGAACTCCCGTCGCGGCCTCGCCGTCAACGAATACCTCGTCGTGAACGGTACTGAGAACGTCTGGGCCGTCGGTGACTGCGCCATCACCAACTACGCACCCACCGCTCAGGTTGCCGGTCAGGAAGGTGCTTTCCTCGCCCGCCTCTTCAACACCATGGCCAAGACCGAGTCCATCGAGAAGGAGCTCCAGCAGCTCTCTGAGGCCCAGTCTACCGCTAAGAACGAAGAGGAGCGCAACCAGATTTTCGATCAAATCCGCGAGAACCAGCGCCAGCTGCGCCGGACCAAGCAGATCGGACCTTTCCAGTACTCCCACCAGGGAAGTCTGGCTTACATTGGAAAGGAGCGTGCAGTTGCAGACGTCAGCTGGCTGAGCGGCAACATCGCAAGTGGTGGAACTCTAACCTACCTGTTCTGGCGTAGTGCTTATCTGAGCATGTGCTTCAGCAGTAAGTCTTTTGTTTGCTCCGATCTTTTTCTTCACGATATTAGTTCGTCCTAACATGTTCTCAACCAGCCCGAAACCGCGTCCTCGTTGCTGTCGACTGGGTCAAGGCCAAGCTATTTGGCCGTGACGTGTCTCGCGAGTAAAATCGCCTTACCAAGAACCCATGTACAACAACATAGATACGCCATACCTTTATGATATTCCAAGCGCGCAATTTTCTTTCCTTTTTTTTCTCGACCTTAACCTCTCTCTCTATCTCTCTCTTATTCCACCTGACGCCACCTGCACGACTGTTTTCCTCTTTCTTTCGAGCCGAGCTTCCCGCCGGTATTGATATCCCGGCCATTATCGTCCTCCCTTCCGATACACGTCGAAACATACCCATCCAATGGGAAATTGCTCTGTCTCAAAAAGTAAAAAAAGCACAGCTTCTCTAATCCGATTAAAATCTTGCACTCTTTGCTCTTTGAAGCCCTGTTTCGCTGTTCTCTTCCCTCTTGCCCTCCATGTACGATTGGATAGACTGGGTTGTTCGGTTGTTTTCTTTTTCGCCCATAGACTAAGGTTTCTTTTTTTTTTTCCATTTCAGCTCTTTTGGCTTGTTAGAGATTTTGCTTTTCTCTCTCTGAGAACTGAATTAATAACGTATTACCTTGCTGTTTCAATACTGCTTTGATTGCTCGTCTCTCTGTCTGTACGTGTATTGTACTATTATACTATATTATCCTGTCGTGGTTTTTCTGTCTGATACTCCAGTCTTCTCTCTTCATGATCTCCACTACCCCTTAGGCGTGGGCAGCTATCCGGAATGATGCGAAAACAATGACAATGAACTTGAAGAATCCATCCTGGGGAGTATATAATATATGACGTCACTGATTGTCCCTTCCAAATTTTATATTGAGCCCACATAATGAATACCTAAACTAGAGGTGGAGTAGAGTACGCTGTAGAACGCCTTCGGGGGGGTTTTTGAACAAGAATGGGTAAAGAGATCTTGAGTGTGGTATACAGGGGATTTGGGGTTGAAAAAAAGAGGTGTCAGCGGAGAGCTAGGGTGTCCATATATAAGGGAGAAATAAATGAATCGGCAATGGTAAATAGGGAAAGAGGCAGGAAGGGTAGAGATTCTACTTAGAAAATATTCCACCCACGCCCGCGCTGCTCCTTCCCTCCTGCCGGTCGTTCATTCCCTCTCTGCTTCCCTCGCCCATCAAGCTGGCGGATACTCTCGATTTTCTGCAGAGCAAGCTCAAGCAGTTCCTTCTTCCTGATGACATCCAGGTGTTTGCGAATGCGAGGATCCTCGCGAGCGAACCTCTCAACCTCTGCATCAGAGAGGTGCCGGCCAAGACGCATATCAAGCTCGCGGGGGAAGTTGTAGTAAAATTCGGAGAGGAGCTCGACGTTGAGGAAGAGGACCGCGGTGGAGGTGAGTTTGTCGGCGACGACATCGAGAAACACTTCTGGGCAGTAGTATTTGTTTTTCTTGGAGGCACATTGTTTGGAGCGCACGGCCATGAGGCGCATCTTAATAATGTCGGCACGGTCACGGAGGAAGGCGCCTTCTCGGCCTGTTACTAAGTTAGCTATAATTTCTAAAAAAGGGCACTGAGGGAACGTGCCTCGAGCGAGAAGAGAGGCGCTGAATCCTCCTGCACCGCCGGAGCCGTCGCCCTCTAAGACGACTTCTCCTTTCCTGACTCTGTCAATAAATGAGATAACGTCGCGGAGCTTCCGCTTCCCAACACTATCTTCAACCTGCTTGAGTGCTGTCTCGCAGGCCTTCAGTTCGTCCTTTAGGTTCTTGCTGACGTTCTCTCGTCCCTTAAGCCATTCAGGATCTTCGACTTCAATCTCAAACTTGTAAGGTTTGATGCAGTTCTCAACCTGATCGCTAGTGCTGAAGAATCTGTCGTTGAGAATACTGTTACAAGCATCACCGATTTGTTGCTGAGCATAAGGGTGAGCGGCAAAGGTAGAACTAGACAATAACCGGTTGACATGGGTCTGTAAAGCATTTGCGACGACGGTTGTGGCTAGTCGACCAATGCCGAGTTTCGTCAGGGATGATGTAGAAGCATCGAGCTTGCGGTGCCAGAATAGCGACTCTGGGTCGGCCTTGGGTAGGTCACTGAGAGGATCCAGCTCAGCCATCGGCAGCGAGAGGTCGTCGATTGGCCGGTTCCAATACCTCTGTGCGAGAATGTCCATGACCCGCTGGTCCAGCTCGGCTTTCAACATCTCTCTAACCTGAGGTCGACCAAAGCTTTCCGCGAATGCTTTGAAGGAATGCTTGAAGCCATCTAGGCTCTCGGCAAGATATGACTCTGCGCTAAGCGGTCGATCATTGTACTGAACTTTGAACTCATACGTCGCTTCCTCGAGTTCTTGACTAATGGCATCTCTAGTACCCGCTAGACTTGATGCCATTGTTTGTTCAAGAACGCTCATCAACTTTTTCTGCAACGTTGAGACCCCAACCGAGACGCCTGCCTCTGAGCCGAATTCGACTGGATGCGCTGAGAAGTATGCGTTCTCGTTTCTCAAGATCGCGCTTGTAATGTTTCCGCTGCCCCTCGAGAAAAGAGCACTTGTCTGGGGAATACGAGAGACAACACCAACGTATCCGAGACGTAGAGGGTATTTTTTATCAGAAAGGATGCTCAGGCCCCGTGCCGGATCGACAAGGTCCATCTTTGTAATGACACCGATTGTCCTCTCGCCCCTAGGATCAACCCGACGACTTGCCCGCAGAGCGGTCGAGTTTGCCAGATCAACATCCGCTGCGGAGATAGCGAGAATGACATTTGGCGGTTGAATGTACTTGTCGCAGAGATCGGCAATTTTCTGTTTCAACTCTGGGGGTTGGTCGTGCCCAGAAACTTGAATGTAGCCAGGAAGATCGATAAGGGAAAGGTCGGGGACATTTGGCGAGTAGATCTGAAGCTGAATCGGATCATCCGAAACACAATCCTTCTCAGGAACGGCCAGATTCAGATCCGTGAGTGTCCGCTGGATCTGTGAGAAGTCGGTGATCTTTCCAAGACCGAGGGCAGGAAATTCTCCATATTCTGCTTGCGCATTCGGCGTATTGACTAGAGTCAGCTCAATCGGGCGCCGAGTAACCATATTCGAGCCCTTGGGGAGAAACTCGTGCCCCACGATAGCTTCAAGAACCGAACTCTTGCCAGAGGACTGCGAGCCAATAACCACGATAGAGGGTAGAGTCAAAGAACCAGACTGTCCAACCGTCTGCAAAATATTTCGAATCTCAATCATTTTCCGAGTAAGAAGCATCATCTGGTCGTTTTCTGCATCCCTCTTGTTTGTGGGTTCTTCCTCCTCCTTCTCATATCCAAAGACGGACCCAACGGCGGCCCCTGTAGCAGCTGTACCTGTCCGGCTCTCTTTTGGCGACTGTCCACCACCACCGCTACCAGAGGACCCATCGCCTTGGGACTCCTGATCTAATCGAAGTATCTTCTGCAACCAATCCGGAGTCTCGAAATCCTCAGTAGTCTTCTGCCATCCTCGTTGTGTCTGCTCCGCCATATTCTGCAAACCCTCAAAGAACCCAGATGCAGCGCCACCAGCCGTCTCGCTCGCTCGCTTGAATATGTCAATCGCATAGTTTCCAGCCTCTGAATAACAATCCATTAGATCTTTATCTTCAAATAGAGATAACCCCTATGACATACGCGTAGCCTGATATTGGAAATAAGCCAACCCTGCAACCATCGCCCCGCCGAACATAGCTGGCACCCTCAGCAGCTTGACCGCAAGCTTCGGCAGAATCCGCGCGAACGAAATAGCCCGCACAGCGGGAACATTGTTATGAATTCCATTCGCGCCAACAGGCCACGCTCGGCCGCGGAGTGCTGCGCCGCTTTGAGCTCGTAAAAGCCCGCCGGTTCGTGTGCCGGAGTTGTGGACGTGGCGGGCGAGAAGGCCGGTCCGTAGGGCCGGTATAAGTCGATGGGAGAGGATCCTCCCGCTCATGGTGTTTGGAGGCTCATAAACATTCGAATTTTCGGGGGGGATAGATAAATATCATCGGTAGCCGGGCTACAGCCGCGGTTGGTAAGGAAGTTGTTGATCAACGGCGATAGCTAGTGGAATCGTGGATGGATTTAATCTGGGAGGAACGTCATTGAGCACTGCGGATGCTCAAGAATAATATGCAGCCGATAGTACGGGTGGATGCAGTCATGTGACTTAACGGGGAGCTGCCGCTTCGTCGCCCGTACTGGAATGCAATGGGGTGAGTCACGTGTGTACAAACTGACGTGATTCTTGTCCGAGGACAAAAAGCAAAACAGGGGTAGATTTTTTTCTTTCTTGAAATATCGTCTTGGTTTCTTGACTTGCAGCTAGCTGTTGATTGAGCTGTTTCTTGTGAGTGGATTCGTTGTCCCTGGCTTTGTGGTCAGTTGTTTGCTTGCAGGCGGAGCGGATCTTTGTCTTCAACATTTGTGACCGCCGTTCTGAATAGAGGAGCTCCTCAGTACCTCTCTAGCCCTGTTCGAGCTTGACATAGAAAGCCTCTGCCAGACTCTATAAACCCAAGTGAATACATACAAATCATGTGTCGATTCTTAGTAAGTCAAACCGCCATATTTCATGGACAAATATCTAACTCTACGACAGGTATACAAGGGCAGACACGAGATCCGTCTCAGCAAACTGATCACAGAGCCCAGCCATTCCATCCTCACACAGTCATATGACTCCCGACTCAGACTTGTAAGCAATCAAGCGTCTTTAGTCTTGGAACAAGCCCAGCCCAGCGGAGACCAAAACACGCCTCTATGACTCACTATACGAAACACCTATACTAACAAGAAAACAGGACAACCGCCGCCCCGTAAACGGCGATGGCTTTGGAGTCGGCTTCTACACAGATCCCAAACTTGGGCCAGAACCCTGTATCTTCACCTCCACGCTTCCAGCCTGGAACTGCGAGAACCTGGAACGCCTGGCCTCAAAAACCTGCTCGAATCTCATCTTTGCACACGTCCGCGCAACCACGGAGGGAGCTCTCTCAGACACTAACTGCCACCCGTTCCAGCATAATTCGCTGATGTGGATGCACAATGGTGGAATCGGCGGATGGCATTACATCAAGCGCACACTAGCCGATTCACTTGCTGATAAGTGGTATCTTGGTGTTAAGGGCGGAACGGATAGTGAGTGGGCATTTGCGCTTTTTCTTGACCTTTTGGAAAAGGAGGGCGTTGACCCGAGCTCTGATCCCGGCCCTGAGGGATTCGGGCAGGCGTTGTTGAGAAAGGTGATGGTAAAAACCATCGCGAAGATCAACGAGTTCATTCGCGAGATCCCAACCAGGCATAACGTGCAATT
This sequence comes from Aspergillus karnatakaensis, assembly GCF_047715665.1. Classification (NCBI taxonomy): domain Eukaryota; kingdom Fungi; phylum Ascomycota; class Eurotiomycetes; order Eurotiales; family Aspergillaceae; genus Aspergillus; species Aspergillus karnatakaensis. The sequence goes on along the minus strand of NW_027395715.1, from coordinate 240 downwards.
GGGCGAAGTTGAAACCCGCAGTTTGTTGAACTTTGCGGTTACGGATGGCCACACGGTTGTGTGCACGCGGTATATCAGTAGCAAGACAGACGAGCCGGCGAGTCTATACTTCTCATCCGGGACGAAGTGGAAGGAGGGCAAGGTGAAGGGGCATTTCAAGATGGAGAGGCACGACAAGGGGGCGGACATTGTGCTCGTTGCGAGTGAGCCGATCACGTTTGAGAGGCGTAAGTATTTTCT